>NW_027045448.1:2544488-3180610 GCF_025399875.1 Dalotia coriaria
TTATACGTTGATAACATTTCCTTTTCAGGCAAGAGCAAATGAAAGAATAAGGCAACGAACATTTGCATTGTTTGTTTTAAAGCAACGCTGTTGCAACGCACTACAGCAGAGATCTGGTTATGTAAAATCACTTTCTCCAATCCACGGTAATCAGATATGCGCGAATGTATTCAATATATGCTGTAGCGTAGCAACACGCATAAAATTACAGTGCCGGAGCAACTATCTGCATTAATTTCCATGTGGAACCGTTTGCCAACTAATCATTGCATTTACATTGATGTTTACTATACAGGATATGAAAGAGTAATGAAACAACTTGATAGGAAATCAGGAAGTGTGAACAATAGAATAACGATAAACCACAAAATTTTTCAAACGCAGCAAAATAAACATATACTGCAATCGAAAAATGTTAAATTATAATTGATACTTACTTCGTTACCATGGCACATGATGTGATGCACGGTGATAAGGGCCTTGTAAACAACAACCCAGTTGGTGTTTTGTGAGCGCTCGATAAGTAAATTCGCCAACTGCGGTATGCTGACATTCGGCTCGTTTGTGCATTGTACCAAATCTGGAAGCAGACATACAATGTTATTATAATCAGAACAAACTGAAATATATCACGCAATTTTATCCGCTGCAGAGGGAAGCGCAATGCGGAGACTGTTAGAGACCAGCAACTGTTGGCAACTTATCAAAATATTCGGTGGGCGTTGCACTTATCAGTCAGCCACCAGAAATACTCATTAAAAACCGTAATATCGCCATTCTGTATGGCCCCGCTTATTTATATTGACATTTTGATAGAATTAAATAATTTAATTACAAACGCGGCTTTCGGGATGACATAATTCAGATGCTACTATAAATTATACTTGACGACATACGTGTGCGAGCATGTAATGAGCAGAAAGTGTATTTATCATGTGCATTACCAAGTTAGAAGTGAATTTAAACGAAAACTAGGAAAGAGCACTCAAGCTGTAGCATCCTTTCGCCGTGTTGTTATTAAATGAGGAACTCTGCCATCACCAGTAAGAAGTTCCTTACTCTCGACGCATTCTCAAGTATGACGAGCAAAATTAAGTACTCCTATACTCCAACATTCTCACGTTCATTTTCACAATTGAAAACAATAAAAAGAGGTGCTTCCATGCGAAACATCACAAGTCAAAGAATTTATTTCCGTTAAACATTTCAAAACAAACAATGATAAAATTAATCTTATTAATATTTGCCTAATCTAACCTAACTTAGTGCGGTTAGGTTAAAAACATGGCACAATCAACAAATACGCATGCGTAACACATACAATTATCGTAACTGTGCGCACAATTAGATCAATTGAATTGAAAGTTATGTCAATATTAAAAAGTAAAGTAAGTAATTTCAAATATGAGTCTATAAATAAACCCGAGCCACACTCACATAAATTACTCAGAATTAATTGTCAGTAAATTCAGAGTGTTCAAAGAGTTTCAAAAGTTTACGAGGTCAAAGCGAAGCTAATGTCATAAGGTCGTCGTTTAACACGCGGCACCGCCCAGGAATAACGCAAGAACTAAAGCAAAATAAGAAGCTGATATGGATATGTTATAATAAGGCAATCGAGCGTCTGAATCAACTGTGCCGAGAAAGGGGTCAGGGTGATTTTAAATAAGGTGGTACGCACACGTACACACCACCGCTGAGCGACGTAATTGTTGTCTCGTTGAGCGTGGAAACAATAAGCACATACACGCCGCAATACACACACAGAGACAGTGTCACAGTGGTTAAAAGGTAAATTGTGTAACGCGTGTACTAAAATACAAGTATTGCATACATGGTGATATGAAACTTTATCTGAGAAGTAAACTTATGTAAAAACATTGTTAAGCCAAGTAATTAAACTGTTTTATAATTCAAAAAGCCTTCAAAACGTATTTCTATCAAAAATTTTGAATATTTTTCACAGGTATTGATAAAATTGAATAGTATTTTATTTATAATACTTTGTTAAAAGTAAAATACTTCATAACTGCACCTCGTTAATGATATTAATTAAAGTTCGTTGTTATTAATCATCTGTGAATTATCTCAAAACTTATCATTTAATTAACGAATGCTCTGTAATCTCTACTACATGTCAATTTGATGATGATGATAAATATTGCTCGTGTCAAAATTCGTATCACAAACATATCACGACTTTAATAAATAAACACTAACAGGCCAACAGCTGAATGACACTTTTATGGGCGTCCTATTATGGATTTGTCCTAATTACAATCGTGTCAGTATCATCGATTCGAGTACTATTGTGATCCAAATACATACGATCGTCCAATGAACCATATGAATAACCACCAAGCACTACACACGTACGTTCAATTGAAAAAACCAAGCAACAAGCAACAAAAAATATTTATCATGATTCAGCGGTTCCGAATGAGACAAAATGTTCGTTTAAATTAAATTTGAATTGGTAACTTGATTTATTCCAACTTAAATTAATTGTACAGATCCAAAATAATGTTTAACTATCGTTCGTCTAATGTATGCATTCTATTTTTCTTTATAAAAATAAGTACGTTATTTGTAATTTGGGAAATTTTCGGATTTTCTTTACATTTTCACCACTACGAATGTGGCGTCCAATCTTTTATAAACCCACATTCGAGAATTATGCGCTGCGAGCAAATTGTCATGTTTTTATATGATGTGAATGTAAAAAAAACGCAGTTTAATGTTAAGCACACAGTTTGTACCTGTTCAATGACCCAGAGAACATGTATGTTATGTCGTATAATGTTGCGAACATTGGTCAGCAAATTTTTTATTAGGACACTATAAGGCATCAAGATACAATCCCTTAGTGTAATTTTTTACCATTTTTTGTAACAAATTAAAAAATGAAAATAATGTGTAATGAAATATATTACGACAATTTGCCGTTCATCTGTTCGTTATGAGATCTCATCATAATAACGTTGTTAAATTTCTTTAGAATGTATGTGTTAGGTAAGTTTATTATGGTTTTATTGTCGCTTTTCGCAGCTACCGCTCAACTACCTGCTATTGTGAATTACAAGCAGCACCGCTGCAATTATTTGCATAACGTGGTAAGTGCATTGTTTCCGCAATGCCATTTTTCCTTACATGAATGACACAATAGAGAAGAGAAGAGACATCTTAATTTCACTTTCTTTCCACATATGACGACTAATTTCACTTAATGATTAAAGGCAGAAGAGTAAAGGAATTAGATGCACAAGATGTATATTCGTATTATTTCGAAAATGAAATATTCTACGTATGTGAATCAACAAAAAATTAATTCAGAAAAAAGTGAGATTTTCCGTATAAAGAAAAACGAAATTTCGTAAAGTTTACACCGAAAAGTATGGATGGAAAAAATATTTGAATACGGAAAAGTACTGGTATTATTAACATAGCGAAGAGCATAAGAGACCAACTTTTAGAGACTCCAGAGTGCTACAACAGACGCATGTGTCATTTTATAGTATGCTATTCCTATATATTTCAATAAATGTCCGTGTAGTGCGCATTTACGACGACACACATTTTGGGACAAAAAAATAAGCAATAATATTTAATATTATCAAGGAAATTGATCTATTTTTGTATAATTTACCTATAGGTAGTAAACGAAGTAGTAAACTAAAGCAAACATAATAAATGTATAGTACAAAATATTCAATTTTCATAAAACGAAGACGCTTGCTTTAAGACAAATAATCTTTGAGTAAATGTCAAACTCATGTTCACCTCCTCACCGAGATCGTGATCCGATCCAATATACCACCAGTTCACCAAGAATCCAGTGCGCATACGTCGCGGGCTCGTGCTCACGTTGATTGATTATGTAACCAGTATGTCATACGGACAGATTAGATAGAAGCAAGTAATAAACGCGCAGTTAACTGCCTCATTTAACCGCGAATCGAGTCTAGATATTGTAATTGCACTGTGTCATGGAGGATAGAAAAGTAGGATGGAACACTTTCACCAAGTACTAGATACAGCAGGTACTATTAATATAGTTTACACGCAAGTGGATTCACACATGCCGATAACACAAATATTTATTTAATTCGATTAGAAGATGCGCGCCAAAAATCAACATAGACATATCTCATAGCAATAGCAATAATTTTAAAGCCCCACAAAACCAACTTTACAACAACACGTCTACAAATTCACGAACAACAGAATAATTTAAATATATGAATCAACATGGCTAGGTACATGATCCGTGGTTGGGTGAGTTCACGAGATGCTGCGACCTTCAAAGTTCAAACACCTATATAGTAGTCGGTCGCAACTCCTCACATCAATTCCTTTACTGCAGAAACATACGATCACTAACTAACTACGTACGTACGTACGTGCTGGTATGCCCAGTAAAGTAAGTCTAGTCTAGTCATTGGCGAGTGTTCGGGACGATCATCTATCTTAAGGCGGTCTCGACGCAAAGCGTGTGGCGCTCGGAGGACGCCACAACAAGTTTGAAAGTATGGGTACATAATATTCGTTTATCGAACTCTTTTCTTCGAACAGACTAGGTACATTTGAAGCATTTGAAGTACGTTGGTATGTATATTCATATTCAATCAATAAGTATACATATTTTATAGAGAAATGAACAGTGGCAGTCATCAGCTGGGATGATTTGTCTCCGCAACCATCATTAGCTCAATGACAAGCTCGTATCTTAACTAAAAACTATAATATTTAATACTTTTGTCATTTAGAATTCATTTGGTGAATCTGATTTGAATTTTCCATATTGTGGTGCATGGGAATGCAAACATTTGATTTCCCCGCTTCCCTCAATAATTCAAGCGTTAGTAAAATTTGTTTCATGACAGTTTAAGTGCTTTTCGAGGTGTGCATACGACTATTCTCTATAACTCGAATAGATTTGAATAAAACTTTAAATTTGATTTGCATCCAAGCTGCAAAGTGTTAACGTTTTAGTCACTTAAAATCACAATCAAAACTAAACCAATTCAAAGTTTTTCCTATACAAGTTATTTTGTGCAATAAGAAACTAAAAATGCAAAATAGATGCATGCAATAAAAGCATGAACACATTTTATAGCAACGAATTCAAAATCGAATAACATTGACGACGTGTTTAACGTATTCTTACATTTATTTATGTTTTTGATTGTTATTGAAAAAAGTATATCAAGGTTTTAACTTTCGAATGCATTCACAGTCAGTGTGTCAGCCAGTAAGCAAGTAACGATCGAAACCAATTTTATAATCGTTAAGTAACAAATGTTGTCATCTGCAAACCTACTTTCGAATTTTAAATATCTCAAAGATGTAAATGTTTCCTGAGTTTAAATATAGCTAGATGTAGAACCAGAGAAAGACATACATATGCAAAACTTCATAAATTTGAACTGACACGAATAGGGTTGGTATGAAACACACGCAGAGTCAATTTTTGAACAACATTGAACATTGAACAACATACATATTTTAATAATTTGATTGTTTTACAATTATTTAGAATTACTTTAACAAAAGGCTATATTATTTACTTAAACCTGCCTTAAGACACCATTCAAAAATTGTTATTAATAAAATATTGATCAATGTTACAACCCGAATTTAATACCGACTAGAGTCCCATAGAAATCAATAACTCAAGTAACTTGTATTCTATTAATTATTAAACATTTTCCTAAGTATACAGCCTTAATCTTTGTGTCAAATATAGATGTTGCGATTGTAATTGTGAGTGCAAATCATTGAGATTTATAAAAATTGTTAACCGTATAAACAGTAAAACGCATGTAATTTTCGTTAAACTCAATTTTCTTAAACTGCAGTACATTCTTTTTTGCTAAACATATTTCTGCAGGTGAGTGATAATTGAAATGGTAAATATTAAGATTTTTTGTGTATATTATTTCTTCTGTATTTACCGTATGAATTTGTATTGGACATAACTGTCTGTTCCCATATTTAAAAAAAATCTTTATGAACATCTTATATTTAAAATTAAATTGAATAAATACTCACCTGAGCGTCTAAAAAATACGATTTAAAATCCCAGGAAAGCTCACTGACCGATGCTTCATGTTTTTCGCCTGTGAGGTTCGAGGTTTTAGTCCAAATCAACTCATCAATAATTTCATTGCGGCAGTATGAATCGTCCCAGTATCAAATTTGCATTTAAGATACTGTAACTTAATATTTTGACTGTTTTTTTTTTAATACATCCAACAGTCAACATTGAATGCGTGAATCATGTGCTGGCAATTGCGAACAGCACCTATTGTTATTTATATTAGCATAACACGACCTGAACAACCAGTAGATAAGCATTTAAAATTATTTTGCAGTTATCAATCCGGCAAACGACGATTCCACATCCCACGTCATTTTCGATGAATATATTTATTGACGTCAATACACCACGGTTCGAAATCAATCTAAAACGCAATGCGGTGTGTCGTGCCGCTGTTCGTTTTGGGGCGTTGTATGAATAATTAGCAATTCACAGCAAGCCAGCGCACGCGGAAAATGGAAAAGCGAAGATTCGGTTCGATAAATGTGTGTTGGCACTGTTTACTCGACCACTTAACTCGCACTTTGCGACGTGGCCAGCGCGCCGATCAAATGCGCGTTGAAACATTGGTTTCACGTGCGACAATAATATGCAAAGTGTAACGCAACGAACGCGGTAATATAGTGTGAATGGAGTCGGCTGCATAAATGTGTACACCGCGATGCGAAACGACCTGTAACGAGGTTAATATTTTAATAGGATGCCAGACGAAATCAATATGCACGTTAGGCCAAGCTGTATATTATGTACTCGCACCTATATACACTTAGTAATAGTGAAAAAGGGAAACATTGGTGACAATGACGTGGATACCTACGTCATTCATATTCAGTGGGTACACAAATAAGAAAAACAAGGCATAAACTCATGCAGTTTATAAAACAAAGGTGTAGCCGGGTATTGGGCTTGAATTGCACTCCAATGAACAGATTAAGTAATTGCAGATATGAATGTTATCAAATAATGACGTTATGTTGGAGTAGTTATGGAGTCGTGTAAAAATGAATCATATCTAGGAACGACGCATACAGCATAGTGTACGAAATTCTTGCGAGTGACAGCTATGCAAATATGAACAAATATATAATTAATGATTTTATAATGACATATTTCATCACAAACAACACAATAACATTTGTCGTCACTCAAAGTTCATCAGAGTTGTGTATTCATAGAGAAATGCTGCGGAATAATGTAAAAAAAGCATACCAATTTAAAATTAGTATGTGAAAATTTATTTCACCTTAAGGTTTGTGATACCCGACCTTCAAAATTGTTAGATAAATATCGAAAATGTTAATACTTTGTATATTTTTTAATACATTATAGATTATATTAATATATCTCACTTAAATGTAACAAATGAGTTTATTTTCCGAGCATGCAAATATGAAAACAACATTATATGTATTGATAAATAAGCTTTGTATAACAATGTAATTAAAGCACACGTACATGCTAAATAGACAAGCATAAAAGACAAGATAAAATTTACTGCACCATAACAAAAATATATTAAATAATGATAACAGTAACACTAAATGCCCCAAAACAAACCAAGAAAATCAAAATATTGAGTTTTTTGTCTTTTATATTGCCTCTTTCAATTTCCCTATTGATGCATTATATTCTGATTGATGAATGAACATGGGTAATTTGTTTATTTTCGAAATCGATGTGCACAAATGTCGCAAATCAACATACGCCAGCAATTGATGTCGTAAACATGTAAACGCATGCACGTTCTTATAATTTGGCCGCCAATCAAGCTTTTATATTTAGTGACCACGAGCACCATTCGCCACCCGACGGATACGCGTTCGCTCGTCGATTGAATCAAACGACGGAACGGCGTCGGATGGCTGGCATTTTTCGTCGATTGCCAGCAAACGACGTGCGCAAAGTTAAGTTCAATGCTGTCGTCAATAACGTTTCAATGTTCAATGTTAAACAAATGAATGTAAACCAAATGGTGCGCGCGTACTAAAACCGGCATATCTAAAGCAGTCCTTTATTTACAACAGAGTTACCAGAGTTAAAAGTTAAAGAGCTTGTCAACATGTTTTTTTCCGTTGCGCCAGGTTTAAAAATGCCATACGCGAAGCATCCAGCTTTGCATTGTAAGTGAAAACAAGAATTATGTTAATTTGTCATGGATTTGCAAAGGACACATAACATTTACAAAGTTTTAAATAATCATACCCAAAACAATGGTACTTAATTGATTAAATTCTGTGCCTAATAAGAATTTTGAGGCAATTTATGAAGTGAATTTATATAAATTGTACACAGCATGATGAAATTATTGCCCAATTTAACATTAGGACCTTAATAAATAATTTTCAAAACAAGCAATGTGTGTGCTGCTATCACGACCGCGGCCTTCGCACAAAATTTATTCTAATTTGATTTCGCACAAGGCGCAGGCACAGACTATGTTTTAACGTAATTACACATGCTGAGTGTTTGTACTGCGAGCGCACGCTGGCGACACAAAAACATAATGTTAAAAATGAAAGTGTACAAACACAAAACGCACGCCATAAAAATATATTCTAGAATTTAATTAAAACAAATACAAATGTATGAAATGTAAAATTAACCTTACTAAATTTATGAAATAATTATTTTATTAATTACAATAGGTATCCATAGGTATGGGGATATAAATTGCTCAATAACTTTTGATTAAAAGCTGTTATCAATTAATTGATTTCCGCAACGAGAATTAAACTCATTTTATTGCGTTTGAAGTAATTTACAACAAAAAACACAGTACCATTTCTACGACACGTACGAATGTCGCAAAATAAATACCACAGTATAAGTAATAATACTCGTAACTTAAAACATTTTAACATACTGGTGTTTAATTTTCATACCCAAATATCAGTTAACGGTAACTTATAAAACTGTTGTAACATTGGCATTGAATTTAGTGAATTTCAGTTTTTATAACTGATTTATTTAATGTTAAACCATTAGCAGAGTTAAATTCAAGCCTAATGCCTTCAAAATCATCAAATATCCGCCATTACCATGATATTAGCCAAGTAAAACTAATATTTAACCTCATGAATCAGTATAAATGCAAAACATAAACAAACAATCGATTAGACAGCTGCAAGGCGAAAGGACGTGACGACATACATCCGCTCAATGTAATTTATAACACCACGAAGCAAATTATTTGAAATCAAATATTTTGACATTTCGTATTATGCCACTTCAAATATAAAAGAACATCATTTCTTTAGCGCGACTTTGAATGGAGGAACGCAAATATCATTGCCACTATGTTTTTAATAACATCAACCGTCGTCTTTTGGCAATTCCATGATTCCATCAACCATTATCAAATCAAGGATTTGTGCAGTGTCATAATTTCTTCAGTATTGTCATTCTCATTGAAACAATGTTCAGTGAGCTCTTAGATCAACTGCACTACATAAAATTTCTCACCTTTTAATACTTTTTTTTACTTTTTCTTAAAATCAAAAAATTCTAAAATAGTGTAGGTACTGGAAAGTATACTTCGTGGCGGAAACAATACCAGATTTATCACGGGCAATACGTGCAAGTTTCCGACTGAATGGATTCGTTTACAATTTCAAGTAGAATGCGTCGTTATGTCATTCAGCTCGTTGGTATGAATCATTATAATTATTAATACAATACTTGATGGGACAATCATTTTCATCCATAATAGAGTATGAATAGTGCGAGAATTTACATTTTGCGCAAACAGAACTCGATCAAATATACTACGATGAATTTTTACAATAGTGTCAAGTGCATATACGATGATTCACTTGAGTTTGAAAAGAAAATTTGAGGAAGTTAGGAAAATCGCAATAAATACGCATAAAACTAATCAACTAACCATATGCAACGTAAGTTCAGCTCAAAATATTCGGACCTTTGCTTTAATTGATGTTAATTACAAAATCAAATATCTTAACTTTTGTAATACTTATGTAAATGTGTCAACCACATGTGACAATTTTGTCTCTTCTTCTAAAAATAGATTTTACTTATCCTATAAGTTGTTATGAATCACACGAAAATTCCAAGACATTACTTATCATTATATAAACCACTGAATATGATCACAGGATTTCCTGACTCATTGCTAACTCAAACCCAAACCCTGCGAGATATTTGAGAGATGTGAACGAGATACACCTGTTAGGTTTGTTTGGAGCATGGTGTGTGATCACATGACCCTTTCCGAAGTCGCGGTTGAAGGCACTCCACGCAGGAACAGGTAGGATGTTATTCAGTATTCACCGTGAAAAAATGTATAAAATATGTGTGTTTTGTCTGTGCCCAGTCGCGATATCAGACAACGCAAGCATAATCAGACATAAAACACACAAAGCAACACGTAGTTGTTTGCATCAACGATTTTTGTTTTTCCGCATGATTGTTAATGTTGCAACTCATTTCGATGCCTCATGATAGAGATAGTTCACTATGTCGATTGCGCAAAAAGTTGTTTTGCAAGTGAAAGGTCTCAAACGTGATTGTTTCGTAGAAACGAGCGAATAGTGGAGTGTGTTTAGTGTTGTGCGAGCAACTCACATTCAAGATGCTTCTTCTTCGGTGGTATCAGCTCCTCGGTGGTCGCTTTACATACGGACTTGGCTAATCCTTGACCAGCGATGCTATGCTTCGCCGCTAAGAGCCTGTCGTTGATCGTCTGACCGGCGAGTCGACCAGCCATCTTCACCGGAAAAAATGTATTCGCTTATTCGTCAACAGGCACCAGAGAAACACGAACTCGCGCGGCGTGTGGAGAGCGCACTTGTCTCGATTCGGACGCACCAAAAATTCAAGCGAGACGAAGCACTGCGACCGAGCACCGACCACTGACCATCCGGTGGCGGTGTATGCAGCACCGCGGGGCAAAGGCGAAAGGAAAATGCACCGTGACGTGCCGCGACACAGCAACGAAACAAAAACGCCCGTCAACACAACCACCACAACGCGACTGCACTGAACTGACAGCGACAAGGCGGCCGCGCGCGTACGCCGCTACACCGATGGCACCGACGGGCGGAATAGAACGATCCCACTGCCACCGCACTACCGCGATCGCGCGGTTGCGTCAAGCTTGGTTGCTGGTTGTGTATGAAACGAGAAATCGGCGCAAACCGGCGCGCCGCGAGTCGCTAGGAATGATGCAAACGATGCAAACCCAGAACGCGAGAACGAATTTCAAAAAATCGTTTAATTTATGGCAAGATTCTTGTTAAGTTAACTTACTATGAATTTTATTCTACTGGCGAATAATTTAGACACTGGATTCTTGTGTCAAATTTTGAGTTGTATCAAATACAAAGTACTTTAAAGAAGACAAAAGTAATTATGCATACTTTATTACATACAGATAGCAGCACAGTTTAGTTAGTATACTCAGGAGTAAATTTATAATTGTTTTCTTACAAAAATTCTTACAAATTAAAATATGTACCATTGGTACCACTATGTAATATTGTTAAACATTGTTAAAATGGTTAAAACTTAAAAAAGATTGGCACATAAACCGATTCAAACCTGACAAGTTATCCTTGTCACCAGTCGAAAATTATTTATTCATCAAAATGTTTGTCATTCATTAAATTTCAAGTAATTTAACATTAAAACAGCAAAATTAAAAGTAAAATGACTATTTCGAATTATATCACGCTTTGAATCTACAACAAGTAGGAATCTGCAAGCGAGGAAAGTAGTACGATGAGTGTTCTGCAGTATACAATCGCTTTTCATCAAAGTTTTTATCGTCAAGTTCTTTCCATGCGAACCATGATTTAATAACTCACCTCTCACGAATCATGGCGAGCAAATTGAAACTCTATATTGGGCGTAGGGTAAGTAATTGTTAATGTTGTACATAAATTTGCGAGAAAACCGTATAGCGAGAAATAACCTCACACTTATTTAGAAATGTTTCTAAGTGGTGTCACAACTTAATCACTGGTGGCAGCACATGCACAAATTTGAATATTGTATTAAAAACTCAAAAATCTTATTAGATTTTTTTATGCATTTCAGATATTAGATTGTATTGGAAAGAACATTACAGTGACATCGTTACAATTAAAGCCAATTATTCAAGTTCAAAGTACAAATTCCAATGGAGTTGTTGAGTTGGCAGTTCCTCTTGATCAACTGGAAGGAATGATTGGTCCTGCAAATTTACAACTTCTCAATTCTAATATAAAACCTGATGATATTATAGAGAACATTGCGACTATTAGCGATCAACGAAAAGGACACAAGAACATTACTTTTAAAATAAATAAAAACATATTTGTCAAAGAGATCGTAGAGCATTGCATTCAGCCCGATGTAGCAACAGAGAAGCAAAATATTGTTGTGGAATTTAGTTCGCCGAACGTGGCTAAACCCTTCCATGTGGGGCATTTAAGATCAACTATTATCGGCAATTTTATTGCTAATCTATATGAACATAGAAAACATAATGTAGTAAGGCTTAATTATTTAGGTGTGTGATGTGGTATTGAAACGAGTTCATTTTCATTCGAAAATATTAATTTCAGGCGATTGGGGCACACAATTTGGTTTTATAAAAGTAGGAATAGAAGAATTGAAGCATAAGGTTGAAGAAATTCAGAAGAATCCGCTCAAAATATTATTTGAATCCTATGTATTTGCTAATAAACTAGGTGAAAAGGATCCCAGTATTTTGGAGCGCGCAAAGCAAGCGTTCAATAGATTAGAAGCAGGCTCAAAGGAGGACCTTGATAACTGGAAGATGTGCATGCAATATACAACCAAAGAATTAGATTCAATGTATCAAAGACTTGGTGTCAAATTTAATGAGTATAACTATGAATCAATGTATAGTGCAGCAGACATTAAGAACGTGCTGAAAGAACTTGATGCGAATAAAATTTTGATGACGCTTGAGGATGGAAAACGAGTGGCGAACGTTAATGATAGAAAAGTCTCAGTTGTAAAATCGGATGGCTCGACTTTGTATTTAACAAGAGATATTGCTGCAGCCATTGATAGACAAAAGAAGTTCTCATTTGATAAAATGATCTACGTGGTAGACAATGCACAAACGGACCATTTTGTGGCGTTGAAGGGTATTCTTGGGCAAATGAAGATAAATTGGGTAGACAGGTTACAGCATGTTAAGTTTGGAAGAATAAGGGGAATGAGCACGCGGAAGGGAAATGTAGTATTTCTCAAAGATATTTTAGATGAAACTCGAGAGTTGACGATGCAAAGACAGCTAAAATCACTGAGTAAGTTTATAAAAATGTGTGTTAATAGAAACTCCTGTCATATTTGTATTTATAGCAACAAAAGCATCCATAACGGACTCTAAAACATCGGACATTTTGGGAATTTCATGTGTTATCATCAACGATTTAAAGCAACGCCGACAGAGAGACTACGACTTTTCCTGGGATAAAGCACTGCAGGTTCAAGGAGACAGTGGCATAAAACTGCAATACACTCATTGCAGACTGTGCAATTTAGAGAAAAACTGTGGCATTTTACCAGCTAGCATTTGCAAACCGGAAATGATTCTGGAACCAGAGGCATTGCGGTTAATCGGCCATCTTGCTAAATATCCTGATATTCTTTCGCAAACGGAAGAACAACTTGAAGCATGTATACTAGTAACTTATTTATTTCACTTATGGTGAGGTTCTTAATTTGCGCTTATTTGGCAACTGTGTCTAATATTGAATATAATCTTTTTGCAGCAATCATATCAGTAAAGCCCTAAAAGTACTCAACGTAAAAGATCAAGAGGCTGTACTGGCATCACAAAGGCTGTTGTTGTTTAAGAACGCCCGAGAAGTACTGCGACAAGGTATGACCATTTTGGGGCTTCAGCCATTGAAGGAAATGTAGTGAACGAAAATAAAATAGTCATTACTTTAAGTCTTTACTTTTGTTCTATGATTTAACGCTTCTTCCATGTGTACTTCTTACGGGCACCTGCTTGGCCTGGCTTCTTCCTTTCTCTTATTCTGTAGTCACGAGTTAACAAGCCAGCTAAAATATTATCAATGATTAGCACATCCTGAAATCAGTTCATGGTGAACGACCTACCTATACGCATTTTTTCTACCATTTCTTCATCTACAAAACTCCTCAATCCCATTGCAATGCCCCAACGTATGGCTCCCGCTTGGCCTGCAGGACCTCCACCTTCCACGTGAGCCTCCACATTCATTTTGGTGTGCAAATTTGTGAATATTAATGGAAACAAAAGCTGCAAAGAGTTGATTAATTTTCAGCGATAATTTTCAACTACAAAACAATCTTAGACGTCATAGGTGTGAGATGTTCATAATTAATGTTTTAATTGACATATGACTTGGACCCATGCGTAAATTAAAGTGGTTTTATTGCGTAATTGTAGGTTTATTTCTTTATTAGTGCATAAGATAACTTGTTATCACTTAAAAACGATGCTAAGGTTGTATTTACAGGTATCAAATATCTAAAGGCACTGACATAGAAACTAGTCATATAACTAATAAATTAATATCACAAATAGAAAATTCATATAGAAAGGCACACTGCATAAAAATTTTCTCTCAACAATGATTTACGAAATATGTGTTCGCATCCTTTTAAAAAACTTTGCTCATTTGTTTATTGCGTTGTTGCGCTTGTATTGCCGTGTACATTTTAATATACCTAGTCATCCAATAAGGCACAGTTTGCAAAATGCACACATACACATGTTGCCAAAAGTATATCGTCAGCAATTTGCAGTGTGCGACGCGCCCTTTTGTGCGAGCACGTTCAGCAATTGTTCAATAACTTGTTGATTGTTATTTAAGGCAATCTTCAACTCTCTGATCTCGCCACTTAAATGTTCAATTTGCTCGGTGCTTTTCTCGACTTTGCTCTGCAACGTCGTCATACTACAGCCGTAATCAGCGAGTATTTCGCTGTTCTGATCGTTGATGATGTTATTGTTCATCCACTTTTTGTGCGCCGTGTACGTCGAAATATGCGTGCCCTGCGACGAGATCGTGTGGCCGTAATGTTTGCGCTGCTTAGCGATCTCGTGGGCCGCCTTAAGAATGTCCCGCGGAAGACGCTTTTCCCTTGGGTTGAGCGGCTTCACATTCAACACCACGCGGTACGCCTTCGGCGAGACAAGCGCCGTCCAATGTAGCAAATTGAGTAGATATGCCGGCAGATAGCCGTTGAACAACGCCAACTCCATATACGAAATAAGCTTCGTCTGACGCACCAACTTGGATAGTCCGGCGGTTTTTTGCAGCCCCTGAATGTCGTGTACAGCGATACCAACGAGCAAATTCATCAGTATGACGGTAACGAATAGTAAAAATAAGACAAACGTCACTTGGGCGCTAATTTCGAGCAGGAATGGCGGGTCCTCAGGGTCGTCGTCGACCAATAAATCTAAGCTCAACTCGCCCGTCATCATTACCAACACTGTTATTAGACCTATAAACGGATTAGCAAATGTGGACGAATCCGGAAAGATGACGCAAAAACTGATTGTAAAGCCTATGAGTAAACATGAGTATGCGAGCAATAATTTTGCAAATTCCCCTTGCACGCGGGTATACATTGCCACGTAAGAGCCGAATACAGGCAGCTGACCTATCATCAACATCAAATTGGTCCAACCGAATAATACAGCAAATGCTCCCACGTGATTTTGCCACGTGTATGTGCGTCCGGTGTAAATAAAAGAAATAATAAATACACTAGCGATGACAGACCATTCAATAATATTTTCAGGGTGCGATAAATATTGTTTCACAGTGGGATAACCAGCTATTCCATAAACTTTCCTCAAAATTTCGCAGCATGTTATCCCAACCAAAACAAACCATTGCATTTCGATGACAAACGGGTTATTCCTCAGCATATGTCCCATCATGGACTTTTTCTCGCATAGTTCGATAACATTCTGCGGCTGACTTTCATTCATGTTCTTGCCGTGATTGTAACAGTTGTGTGCCAGTGCGGTGAGGACGTATAATGATAAACTTAAAATAAATATCAAACAAAACAGCATGCGCGCGATGTAGAACTTCCTAATGCGCTCCCATTTCAAATAGAGAAACGCCGAACACAGCGGATGCAATAACACTTCCTTCTGCCCTTCATCGACGAATGTGTTTAAAAAGCTGATTTCTCGCGGGTGACAGTGTTGTAGAATGCTTCGAAAATCAAGGCGCAATTCCACCTCTCTGTTGGACGACTCCGGATGGTGGTGCAAACTGATCGCCGAGTCCAACTTCTGTGTGACCATTGCCAAGGATGCCGGCGTCTTCCTGGTGATTATGCCCAGGGCCGTCATACCAAACTTGGATTTTGCTGTTACATCAGCTCCGTGGTAAATAAGCACTTCGACGCATTGGCTGAGTTCGTTTAGCGCAGCGATATGCAACGGAGTGTAACCGTACTGATCCTTAAAATTCACGTCGGCGCCCCAATTAATTAAGATTTCTATGATATCGTATGAACGCGTCGCCTTGCCTACAGCGGCGTGCAGTGGTGTGCGTTGATCAACGTCTGGTATATTCGGGTCTGCATTACCTTTGCGCATTAATATTTCGACGCAATCAAAAGCCTGTGCGCGTGCTGCCAAATGCAATGGAGTCTGGCCACGATGGTTGCGCACATTAGCATCAGCCCTTTTTTCCATAAGTATCTCAATACATTCTACGTATCCGCCCTCGGCGGCTAAGTGCAACGCTGTCAGATCCTTTTCTTTCGTTTTCGCATTCACATTGTTCCCCTTCGCTTCAAGCATAATTTTTAAGCACTGCGAATGCCCAAGGTCGCCAGCAAGATGAATCGGTGACATTCCCGAATATTCCACTTGACCCACATCAGCGCCTTGCGCGGTGAACAAACGGACGCACGCGATCGCATTCGCGCGGACCGCGCAATGCAGGACGCTTTCGTGACAATTGCTCGGATTATTCGTGAGTGCGCTCACCTTTGCGCCGCTGCTGAGCAAAATCATCGCCGTCTCAGGACTGTCGCCAAATGCGGCGCAGTGAAGCGGCGAATAAGCCTTGTAGGTAGCATTCACATCAGCGCCCTTCTGAATCAAATATTGAGTACCCGCAATATCACCACTAAACGCTGCCAAATGCAACGCACTCAAACCTTGATTAGGCTCGTAATAATTCAATTGCGCTCCCATATTTAAAAATCCTTCCAGGATGTCCCACCTTTTCATAAAAGCAGCCCAAAGGAAAGCAATGTTGATTTCCACTTTGGTGGCGCCAGCAAATGCATCATCTAGCGTGTCCTGTTGAATCTTTTTGCATTCAATGTCGTCAAATAGTTGATGTCTCCCCGAAGAACTTTTCAGATGTTCCAACAAGTTCATCTTTATGGTATCGTGACATATCTGCACAGTGAGCTCGTGGTTCATCGAAAATTCCTCGAAGCTTTCGTATATATTGGGGGTGTGATCCGCGGGAGGCGACGGCCCACATTGCATATACTCGAAATCGTCAGAGGGATAATCCTCCTCCAGCATTTCCTCCGGATCACCGCGGTTACGCTTCCATTTAATAAGCATTGATGCCGTGGGTGTTTTGTACAACGGAAAGGACTCTACCTCAGCGTTGACACTCACCGATCGACCCAATTTCTTATTGGAATGATTCGAATCTTGGAAGCCAAGGTTGTCCATTTTTAATGTTGAACTGTCTTTCGATGCAGACACCATTTATGATGTATCCTGCAAATAATTTTTTCAAAACCGTAAAATAATTTGTATTTTATTTGGTTTAAACTTTTACAACAACGACTTATCTATAAATAGCAGATTGTATTGACATAATTTGCCAAAATAACTTAGTTCAAGAAACACTTCTTTATGGAAACCCTACTTAAGTCGCAGTTTCTATAATTCACGAGTCCAATTATCGTCGCGTGCCACTTCTCATTTTTGAACTTAATGTAAAGACCTACTTTTCAACGGCTTATCATTGGCACAAATGATCTTTTTATGCCTCAATTATTTCACGTAAGTTTATAAATTTGGCTCAATACAATTCTACAGTAGACTAGTCCTAGAGTAGTAGTTTATCTTTATAAAATATACATTTTCGGTCATAACCCGAAACATTCGCCTACAGGCTTCCAGTAAATGACACATAGCTCAACAAGTTAACGACCTCCAGCCTAGAACAGTTTAAGATGACTGTTCATGCATAAACATAACTTAAAAACTTTTTGTGGTACCGGAAGAAATCGCAAAATGTCTTTAACTTTACACGTTTAAGTTGACTCACGGCGTAACAATTTTAATTCTTTGTTTCGCAGTCGTTTCTTCCTTACCATTTAACTTGCTGTGCTACAGGTTGGTTTCTACGCAGTATTCTTTACAAGTAAATAACGTTACATCCTAATAATTAACCGAATGAAATTGTAGACTGTTGTAGACCATTCATGTTTATAAAAATAAATTGACATTGACTCGTGCTCATAGAATTGATAAATCAATCCCGGAAATGGCGTTGAAAATATAGAGGCCCTGAATGCTGATTACAGCAACATTTTATAGGTGTGCAAAGCGCCATTGTATAATCAAATCGTTAATGCTTAATTATGGGAAATTCAAAGCACTCATTCATCTTCAACTAAACGGTCACTCGTGTTATCCAATCAATGAATCATTTACCTGAGTTGCGCAATAAATCCGCGATCAGTTCCTGTTGAACGTACTTTTAACGCAAGCAAAATACTCGCGGTCGTAGTCCGAAAATATTCGCTGAATAGAAAGACATTTGGCACATCGCGCATATCGACTCAATTGCTCTTTTCAGTACTGCGGCTCAAGAATAATAACTAAATTAAATTAATCGAGTGTTAGTAGCTCAGCAGGACAATTGCGAACGCGATGTGCACGTTATATATCGCAAAACATTCCTCTCTTTCAACTTGCGATATTCTCGGCTCAACCTTGGAGCGCACTTCGAATGTCTGTGAGATGAGACACATACTGCATAATGCAATTATTTACTCTTGGGAAATATATAATATCTTTCTCATTCATTAATTCATGTTTTTCAACCGTAATCAAATTACCGTGTTGTTTTCTTGAAAGCCTAAATTATAGAGTGTCAAAGTTGAAGTGATTACCGAGAAGTGTCCGTGTTGTTGATAAGAGGCGCGTTGCAATGCGTCTAAGTGTAGCGGGTACCGGACATAAAAATAAATTCACATTTTGATTTCGTGACCTTCCATCTCAATTACGGATGCTGAAAGTAATACGAACTTGCGCATATTTACAATCTATCTAATGGGCCCTTGGCATCATCAAGCATTTCTTCGATAAGTCATTGTTGCATTGTAAAATTTCAAAACCAAATAAAACATATAAACATTGGAATTTAAGGTACCGTTAATTTCATTGTTTAAAAATGTTAAAATGCAGTATTACTCACCATTTAATTAAACGTAGCACTATCACTTTCACATGCGGAAACGACAACCACCTCCGTATCTTTGGCACTCGACCGGCGAAGTCGCAATTAAAAGTTTCGAACGCATCATTTTCCAGTTACGTTGACGGTGTATCTGAATCTTTATCAGTTTTATTCGAGTCCAAGAAACTAGTCCGGGCAGCCTTTTGTATGTTATTGTTGATCCAATTGCGGCGAATGCGTCACACTTGATTTTAATTTAAAACGGTTGTTTGTTATACTCGACTTATTTTTTTATGTTTATTGCTTCTGTATGCAAAAGTCGTACTCCAAACGCAACTTATTAAATATGTGTTTCCAAAACTGCGGTATGTAGCAACACACTAAAACCAGACGATCCAGGGTTTCATCGCAAAGTTTCGCTCCACTATGAAATTATAATAACCGTTATCTCGATCCGGGTGCGAGTAAACTTCGGCAATTCGAATGCGACTTTGTCGTCGGTCCAGGCGATCAAAGTGCAAATTGTTAAATTAGAATTTAGTGCACACCGTCGGACACGTTCACGTGTAGCATGTGTGCGCGCGAGTATTCCCAGAGGCAGACAAACGCCACCACGAGAAACGACTTTGACTACTCCGACGGTGATTTCGACGTTCTGTTCGTGTGAATGGTGCACGGAGTTTAATATCGCAACTGTGGTGCGTTTTTTTTTTCGCACTCCTCAAAGGTGGGGAGGGATTTTTATTTGATTATTCCGTTGTTTCGCTAAGTGCCGAAACAACAATTCACAAATTGCACCTTGACTACTCTTGTAAAGTTACAAAATTATGAAAACAAGCAATTTGTCCTGACAATTTTGAATTTAAAATTTATAAAAGATTGACACTTCTAAGAAATGTATCAGAGCAAAATTTCCTCTGTAAATAAAATGTAATAACCACACTGGATTAACTTAATGAGATTAACCATAATTATATCATCCTTGAAGCAATAAACCGGCTAATCTTAAATACACTAGGAATATGTATTTGATGTGCATCAATTTGTGACGCTTAAACCGGCCACTAATTAAACTTTTCTGAACTTTTAGTTCCAGAAATAAGTGATTGAAATGCAAAAACATACAAATAAATGTATATCAACAACGAATTTAAAGTCATTGTAAGTTGATAAAATCGCCGACCTTAAATAATTTATTATGAATACGGCACTGCTAAACTTTATTAACAATGACTCTCGGTAATTACCAGCCGTCTATCTGGCAATCAAGCAACAATAAAAGTAATGAATCTTGGTGTACAAAGTGTTTCGATGGTAAACCAAACATTGACGCGCGGAATTATTAATGTGAGAGACTGTTACTAATTATAATGTATACAAATTTAACACAGGAGACGGCCGTCATTAATTAATGTATTACACAATCTCACACCGTGACTCTCCATAGAAATGAAATACGAAAATATCACTCACCTGTTCTCTGCAGTAAGTATCTGCAAAATATCTTATATCCTGACCATTGATTGTGATTATACCAGTTCCAGGACTCCTAACGGTAACGTGTCCACGTGCTTTCTTCCGCAAACACTCTGTAACAAGGAAAAACTTAATAAATCAGAAACCAAAAGAATAAAATAAATAATTATTCACCATAAGTTGTAATAAATGCACTTCCATCAGCTTCATATTGTGGTTTTGGAATTACAGTGCTCTTGGCCTGACTCATTAGGGGTTTTCGGTAGTTCTCAATAAATTCAGCAATTCGATACGAATACGGCAAAGCAAACAAGCGTTCCATTGTCACTAGAAATGATTTGTATTGTTTTTCTGTTATTGTTTCAACTAATAACTTCTCCAGTGACAGTTTATCAATCCATTGATAACCAGATTCCTGCCTGTGGTAACAACTTCATTATATAAACAATAACTTCTTATATATCTTACTAACATTTGTAAATTGACATCTGGCTTATTATTTTTCCTTAGCATAGCATCCTCAAACCTATTTAATTCAATCATGTGATGAACTGCATCCTATTAGGAAGAAACACATTTAATCACTGTTTGTAAAATGCATATGTCAGCTTACATAAAGTAGTTGATAGAAATTGGGTGTTGATGTATAGAACAAGAAGTGATGTGGCCTGCCCATTTCATCAAATTCAGCAGCCTTTCTTGCAGGGAATATCTCCTCTGGAGGCTTCATGATGGGTCTTGCTCTCTTCTCAAACAATCCAGAAGGAAATAGATATGCAATGGCTTCCTATAATGTCAAAAACATTATAAACAATCATTGATGTTATGATAACAATTCACAATTATAAACATACATCTACATCTTCCTGGGTAAAAGTTTCAGGATTTTCACCCATCATATTGGCTAAATGTCGTTTACCAATTTGAAACTTTGACTGTTGATCCTTCATAAATTCATCATGTGCTCTAGCACGTTCCAAGTATGACTTCATTGCTTTAGAAATTTCCTTCTTCTCTGCCTCATCTTGAGTTGCGACTTGACTTGAGCTGGCAGGCAATGAATAGCATTTATTCTAAAAATTTTAATAACATGTAATTTTAACATAAACAAAACTATACTTGTACATACCGAGCTTGTAAGCTGCCGATTTAATTTAAAATAATTTCGGCCTAGTTGCCGTAACATTTTAAATAATTGTCTTGTGTCTAAAGAGCTACAAAATGAAATAAATATAACCTAGTACACAGCACATGGAATAGTTTATTGAGTAGAAAGTAGATGGCGCAAAGTGTACCAAAATAAAAATAAAACCTGATAAAATTTAATAAAATGCATACATCTAATTGATTTTTTACATATATTAACATAAAATAACTACATATAGCAATTATTATGTATAACAATATATTAAGAAAATCAGAAACTATGTACCTTTCATAACTTTTGTTAGTGTTGTTTGTCATTTTAAATAAACTCAAAACTTTTCCAACGCTATTTAAATTTTCTCATTTGTTTGAAATAAAGATATTAGAATTTTCAATAAATAACCGTAGATCATAAACTTTATTTTCCACTGGCACACATATTTATACTTTGCAGCCATGTGATAAAAGCGTCTCGAGCACGTGGCGGTGACATTTTCGCCTAGGGTTTTCCCATTTTTCCAATATTATCATAAATTGCAAGTAGTTACAGTGTCGCTGGGATAAGCAGCACTTGCAGGCTTTCTTAGTACGTAAAGTGCATAAACTAACACCTGAAGTAATCGATTTACGTATACGACAGTAGCACCAAAGCGCCGCTGTGCGCCGACGACGCTGACGTCTTAGTCGGTCTGGTCTACATGAATGTGACCTGCATGAACGCCTTTATGATCACACCTTCCACCAACTTCCTATATCTACCTAATGCTGTTGTCCTTTACGACACCCGCATGTGTATAAAAATATATCGCTATTTTTTCGGTTTGTCATCATGCACACCGCAAAATGTACACTTTTTACTGAGATGTAGACATTAATACAGAGTGAAATAGTTTATGGTCGTTATACTTCTTTAACAAGGTAGACAAAGTGGTAAACTTTTTGTTAACAACTTGGAAAATCATGAATCAAACGAACAATGCACTTGAAAATGCTCAAGTGTAGTTTAATTGTAGTTTATATAAGAATCGAAGTAAAAAAATGTGTTTTATTATATTTTGAGCGTAATTTCAGCGAAAGTTATTTAAAAATTAGTTAGTAAAATATTTTTGAGTTGAAATATTTGATTGATGATAACGGTTTGATATCATGTATCAATTTAACTTTAAAAATTGTAAATTGATGTGGGCCTAAAAAAATCCCTTGCACTTTCTCCCAAGTATGATAAAACTGAAGGCAAGACCTCTCAAGACATAATTTATCCATCGCCACCGATGGAAAATCAGTAGAAAGTTGCGTCCGAGCGGCACTTTTTCGAAACATAGCCCACACAGCCGCCCCCTAACAACCGTCGGCGCCCGATACCCTACGATGGTGAAGAACGACGTGCCTCGTTCGGCCGTGGATCGCGGAGGGCGAGAGCGTGGCGCGCGGCGCGGCGTCGCGATGCCGGCCTCCTAATCGATATAACAGTCTGACACAAGTCTCAACATACATGCACGCGTCTGGGGCTGGTTGTGTGCCGTACGTGTGCACCGCACGCATCCACGACGCCGCGATCTACGCTGCCTCCAGTCGATATATTAATGTGAAGCGCGGCGCAAAACTACGGCGACAATCAACGACGCAATTACGCCGCCGCCCGGCATGTTTTATTTTCATTCGGTTTCGTTTGTGCTTTGATTTCTCTGCGTGTGAATGCGAGCGCCCCACCGTGTGCCACATTCGCGAGGATTCACCAGGACGACAGCACTCGTCCATTCACTCGCATAACCTTAAAATAAAAACAATCGTGTCAGTGAACCCTTAATATCTGATGTGCAGGGTGTAAGGTGTGAATATACGACCACCCAAGATTCTACACCTACAACTGTCAAATTGCATTACAATGTAAGAATACACCCTAAATTAATTAAAAGACATGATTCATCGAAGAGTGTAAAAGAAAGGAAACTGTAAGACTATAATCAGTGTAAAAGTGTATTTATTGTGTGCTGAGTTTACAACTAAACATTGTATTTGTAATGTGTTACACAAATGTCAAGTGGCACGTTGCTAAAGGTCTCGGGCATCTCGGGCATCGCGCACGAAGGACGAATACTCTTGGGTTAGCTCCTTTCGCCGCAGCAAAGGGTTAACAGCAGCGAATTAAGGCCGATTTTAACAACGCCTGAAGCACCTCTAAAAAGCCGAAAATCGTCTTCTTAATTACCGTGTCTGGCGTTATTGTTATAATTATTTCAACTTTATTCTAACTTTCATGAATTTAATGTTGAAAGTTTACCCTTTTTCGTTTTATTCGCGAGTGAACATTTCACGAAGAAGACTAGGCTGTTGGAGAAGTTCTGAACGGTATTCTTTTAAAAACTGGGTGATTTAACGTTTTATTTCTTAAAGTAGGATAGTAAATTGTTATTATCCTTTAAGATATAGATATAATTATACGAGTATACCGTGGAAAGGATTGGAACTAAATTTAATGGCAATAAATAAATGTTAAGCATTACTAGGTACTACATAATTCTATCTACAAAATTTAATATCCGTGAACTTAACGAAATTGTGACTGGAGGCTTGAACAAAATTGAACTTCGTCATTATTAAGGTAAGAAATTTAATATTTTTACATTAAAAATGTAGTATTTTGGTATTTAATGCGATTTACAAAGGCAAATGCAAAAATTTATTTGTTAATTTATAGTCTTGACAATGCGCCGGAAATAAGAATTAATTCTTAAATTTAACAAATAACATATTTATATAATATTTATAGTTTTATGATAATAACCTACTTTGCACATACTCAATACAAAAAAATATTTGAAATTATTTTAATAATAATTTATGTGAATATAACATTTAAAGATCCGTTAATTAAATTTAAATTAATTCTTCCATGCTTAGCAATTAATGATAAGCAAATTTGCTCATAAATAACAATTAGCAATTCGACACTAGAGAGCAACAGTTTGACACCGAATATTTTTTTTATTAGCCACGTGTTAAAATTATAGTTTGATAATTTGACAACTAATTAAAAACTATCAAATTATACCATGTAATCCGCTTATACGAGTATGGTTGCGATCTGATTTGATTTTAAATTATTCACGGCAAACATCATCAGTGATTATTTCACGATATAAATTTGAATTTATCGAAGTGACAAGTGAAGAAAACAGATCCTAAAAGAGTGTTGTTTTTATCAAAAATATATTTATTGTTGATTAATAATTAGTTTATAAATATGTATGTATTAAATTACTCTCAGAATCATTAATTAGTTAAATTTAGTAAATTAAAACTTTGAACTTACATTTTAGGAATGAGCCTAATTTTTTCCTAGCTTAATTAATTATTGCGTTTATTCAAATTTAAGCAAATTTGCAATTAATTAGAAGCTAAAACATGCTAAATATTTATTTTAATGGAATCGGTTCTCTTCAGAGATGGCATCAAACTTATTCTGTTATTATAATTACATTTTTAATTAAATTCTAATTTGTATCAGATTCAGCACGTTTTAATTTAAAATATTTCACTGATGTACAATGACTAGATATTTCCTATTAATTTAATATTTATTGATTCTATAGTGATTATTATTTGACCGGTACAATAATATCTTAAAAGTTGGTGTGTAAAATCATCTTAAATGGGGTTTATTTGAGTTTGAGGTTTCCTCGATGTAAACTAAATTTACTTTGAGGTGAGATATACAAAAATGCAAGACGTATTTTGATGAATATTAATTACGAAATCCAATATATATATATATATATATATCCATATTTTTGCTTTATAACTCACCCATTGTGTTGAAGCTTTTAAAATTGATTCATGTTTCGGGAAATTCTACTGAAAAGGCTGCATGATATCTGCAGAAAGCACAATAAGTTTTTACTTTATTTGGTAAAACGCCAAGGGGTGTATGAAGTCGCTGCCAAACACGACAAAAAAGCAAGGTCGTTTATTGTTAATGATAAAGTTGTGCCAAAACGGAAGCCTTGATATCAAACTAGATTCTGAGATAGTATGTTACATTAAAACAGAAATTTAAAATATAACATTTCTGATTTTGGTGGTAGTGGTAACATTAGATATTAAATTAAATATTAGGTATTGAAGGAATTATATATTATTGATACATTGTCCATTTCGTCTTTATTTTGCAAAGTGTAAAATATAAAGTGACATAACTTATATTTTCGTAACAGGGAATTTTTAATTACACTTTAAATCACTGATTTCCGGTCGACGCAAATAATTCTAAGCTCATGTAAGTAATTTCTAAAAATCTAAAATGTAACACTTTTCTGTTATCATCGTTATACAGAACTTTAAATACAGCTTTTTATAACATGCACTGTAGTTAATCTTTGAATGTAATGCTAACTTTTATAAAGAATTATTGTTTTGATGTAAGATCCGATGCGTGCTTGGTCGTTGACAGAAATACACATTTCATAACGAGTACAATACGAGTAGGTACATAACGTACACATATGCGGAACACATTAAGTAGTCGCACCGAGTAGAAGAGTTAGTTACTTGAGGAAGGGAAATAAGTAAATGACGATACGCATTTGTGCCATTTGAACAAGCATTAGTAATGTTATTGTGCTCTAATGTCACGTTGCTGTGTTTACAAGTAGTAAATCATTTGAATGTTTCCACAATATGTTAAGTTTAAGTGCGCACAGCTTGCTCTATGATTTTATAATAATTTTAATAGGGTAAAGATATCAATTTTTGAAGTTGGGAAATACTTAGAGGGGCAGAATCCTATTGTTGAGAATATCAATATCATTTCATTATAGTCGCGCCCAAAATACAGACGAAGGAAAGGTAGATAGGAAAAAGTTAAAGAGGGTTATGATGAAGAATACTCACATAACCCTCAAGGACTCCATGGCT
The DNA here is from genome assembly GCF_025399875.1 of Dalotia coriaria. Taxonomy (NCBI): domain Eukaryota; kingdom Metazoa; phylum Arthropoda; class Insecta; order Coleoptera; family Staphylinidae; genus Dalotia; species Dalotia coriaria. The sequence goes on from NW_027045448.1 coordinate 2,571,561, forward strand.
GCGCCATACTTCCTATTTTATTAAAAATGCTGATCGTTTTTAGCGTGAGTTTAAAAATTAAAATGTAATTTTTTACCAACTAATCAAAATATTCGGCAATAATTTCTTATTCATTGTATACAATATTTATTTCCGCAAATTGTCTGTCATCATCAACTTTCGTCCTTTTTGCTCTTTTTCTTGTGGTTTCCATCTGGTTTCGTATTCTATATTCGCATTAAACTATATCTTCATGGTTAATTGCAGCTGTACACAGATTTTAGGTACAAATTATCATTAGGTTTCACAATATTCTTCGTTGATCACAAAAATACTGCGTACACTATACATACGTTTTTTTTTTCAATATTTTTACCGGCTCATACGTATTATGTAATGCTCAAACTATAGTTAGGACGTATGTATGAATTTGCTAACAAAAACAATATAATTACAAATTTAGTAATAACATTACAGCTTGCCAATATTGATCAAGTACTGTCAAGCGTGTCTTTGAAAAGGCTTGGCTCCTTAACTTCTCGATTGCAGTTGCTTTCTAATGTTGCAATTCATGTACCCCATGCTCATGGCGCTCGAACACAATGACTGATAAATAAATGCATTTGTTTCTAGACAACAAGCAACACGCAAATATAAATAAAATTAAATAAATAGCTTTATTGTTATGTCTGATTTTACTTTAATTGTTGCATATTAACATTGTTGTAGTGTATAGGAGCGTGTAAGAAAGGTTTAATATGCTTGGTAGAGGTGAATTTGCGAATATTACTGCATAGTATTAGTTGAGTTACATGTTCGTCATGTTGTAACAAACTCACTGCTCGAGCATTACGCAAAGATACAAGTTGCAAGGTCAGGCTATAAATCACCGGTTTGATCAGCCTTGTCGTTTATCGGAACTTATGCCTGGAAGCACTTAATTGTTCACGTTTGAAAATTAACGAAACATAATGAAAAGTACAAAGAGTTGCGCCGGTCAAGATAAACTCATCGAGGTAAAACTTCTAAGGCGGAATTTTTATATGTCAAGCATGACTGCACATTGTTATAAAGTATGAGAAGGTATCTTAATAGCTTTCATTACAAAAAATGAAATCTTCGAAGTTTCAATCTTTTATAATAATATTTAATACTTAGGTATTGATGAAAAAAAATCGATTCCTGATAAATGAAATTTACTGCACAGTAAAAATTACATTTCAATTTTCATTGATTCTTATATAGCTGAAAATGATTTTCTATGGGATAATTCATACTATAGATACATTTTTTGCGTTCTTTAATACTGATTGGATGACAAAATGAATAGGGACAAATCTTTATCATATTTGGGATATTTATACTATCTAGAAAGCTAAATATTTGATTTTTATCGAAAGAATGTTGGTTTACTCAAGTTTTATAGTTATACTTCATAAAGTGTCCTACCAAAATCCTAAAAAATAAAGTTTTCACTTTGAAGTAACACAAACAAATGCATCTCTTTGATCCAAGGCCCAAAAAAATACTACCGAAGCACTTTTAGGCGTTAGAAATCATAAATTTCGGATTATTACCGCCTAAAAATACGTTTACTTAGCATTTCACATCTCCCGTGCCCATGCACTTACTATTCACAATACTAACCTCCTAAAATTCCCATCTCATAGATGGGAATGTGAGCAACTTCGGCCCATCACGACTTACCACTTAAGTCTTAAATATTTGTGGAATGAAGATGTGGCGTATCCAAACATACATACGTATAAATAATAACCCAGCATTTAAATGCCTCCCAATGGCAGATTTATGTAAAAAATCCATATTACAGTAATAATTTAATTTAAGTGCAGTCATGCAGATTTACTTAAATTCTCAAAATACTGGATTTTCAACAGATTCCAGTCCCCCTCAAAGGAAAGCAACGGCAATTTCCTTCGTCATTTCGTTTAAGCCTCTCCCCAAGTTCGATATAAGTGAAACGCATTAAGCGGTAGTGCGCAATGGCAAGCGTCGAGGTGTACTCGTATCTCGCTCTGGTGCCGGTCGTTTGGTTTTATTTTAGTGGCTTTGGGACACGTTTTTGTCGTTTTCAAGCGCCGCTAGGCAAGGCGGGAGTGTTTGGGACACTAATGGCACTTTCTAAGTAGGTAGGTAGGTGCAGGTCCTGGTCCAGGTGTAGTGTAGGTTTCTGGAGTGCGAAGGATTATCGTTGTATCTGCAGCTTGACTTTAGTCAGCGAACTCACGCACTCGAGTGTTTTCTAATTTGGAAGATGTAAGACCTGCAAGATGTACTCGTTTAAGCAAAGGTGAAGGTGATTTGGTGCAGGCTAGGCGATGTTGAGACTTGAGACATTGGGAGGACTTACGAGGCGTAGAATTTGAAGATGTGGCTGAAGTTGTGCAAATAAAGCGTTGGAATTGTTATTACCAACTGTTCAGGAATATTTCGGAAATAATTGGAGTTTTGTAGTGATACTTAGTTGAACAACGTGCTAAAATTAAAAAATTAAATGTTATTGAAAGCATAAATAATAATTACAAGAATTTAAAGCTTATTTGATTAAATAAAACACAATAACTTAACTTTACTGTCAAGATACAGTAGAATCCGTTTATTATGACTCCGCTTATATTGACCAACCGGTTATTATGACGTAACTACACTACCAAGTTTGGTTTTCATATAAAATTCTCTATAAAAAAGTCGGATATAATGACTTCGCTTACAGTGACATGTCGCTTATTATGACCCATTTTTAATAGATTATGTCCGGTTATAATGACCAACATGATTCTTTTCACCTTCGGTAATGTTCGTTGATACCCGACGACGTTCGACACATGGCGAACTTTTTATATTTATTGCTACATTTCTTTTATGATTGTCAAATTACTTTTATGTATTTACTATCGGAAAGACCAAATGCTTAAATAATAAATATAAGCATTCGGGCAGCAGCACCTTGACCACGACTTAATCCGTATTTTCCATTAATCCGAATTTGGCGGGGGTCATTCGACAATCTCAATGCTTTTTAAAAAACAAGAACCGTATTCAGCAATCGTTCAATTTAAATGTTTTGAAACCGAAGAGGCTTCGAAAATCACAAGAAAATTAATGAAATGAAAAAACAAAAGCAGACAAAAATTACAGATTACTTGCAGTAAAAAATACACTTGTATGTGTTATAATGTGCTGATTACGTGCAATTTTGATTTTGATTTAATATGTATGTATATGTACATATTTACATAAAAAAGGGTTTTCATTTCACAAAACGCTTTGTATGACGTCCGCTTATTATGACGTGTTTGTCAATTCCCTTCGATGTCATTATAACCGGACTCTACTGTAATAAAATTTTACATTAATGCCGATTTTTCCGACATCTCTGACAATTTCACTAAAAGTTTTCTATGCATTAGTCACCAGACAACTCTATAATACAAACCCCGACTTTATCACTTTCTCGCCCGACCAGAAACCTCTCCGAAAACACTAAACAATGTGATTACACAGCGCGCATTGCAAGCCGCCATGGAGCGCAGTGCGCACCGCGATTTGCTGCCTCGCTGTCTCTTCATCGTTTGTTGAACCGTGCGCCGCGCCGCGCACATGGCAACGTACGCGGCGTACTCGCGTACTCATGGCGTACTCGCGCCGCGTTGCCATCTCCTGCGCGTTTCTCATTCACTCCACTGTATAACCCGTTGCTCCTTGTACGCGTCAGTCCACGGTGTGCCGCGGGACCGGTTGCGCTGCGCTCGCGATATTTCATTGCGCGTGAATTGCGTGGCTACAGGTTATATCGGTTTGCATCGTTTACAAATTAAATCAACGCCGCATCTCATTGCGTACTGCATTTCTCGTACAAGGTTATGATATAGTGCTTCCAATTGGATTAACATAATACTTTGCATGCATTTGGGACTTGCACATCAACTAGTTGGAAAAACATTGTTTTCCGGTAACATTATGCCGGTGAAATGTGGTGGTGAGGTGTAACAAGTGCTGCTTGGATTGACTCAAAGTCATCGCAAAGTTTGGACAGTTGTTGTTTATGTGCTGGTTACAAATTAATTTGCACACGGTTAACTCGTCTGAGAGGGAAGCGACCTTGAGATTTTGGTAGGATTATCGTGTTCGGGGAACAATCAGCATGAGGAGAATAAGTGGTGAGTTGGAAATATTATATGAACAACGTTCGCAAAAGTTGCTATCGGATTTTTTACGCAAACATCGAAGAACAATATGCAAGTGATAACAATATTCACATATAATATATTGGAATTACCTGTTCCCATGGGAACTTTTTTGAGACTTGTATTTATAATTTCACAGTCACAAAATATTCCAACATCAATTTCGATCAAATTTCGAATTTAATTATTACAATCATATGAATATGACCCCAAGGCTCATAATTCATTCGAAAATAAACTCTTTATCGTATGTAGGTGTTTATAAAGATAAGATAAAAATTATCAATTGTAATTTTTAATGGTAAAGAGTTTTTCAAGGCAAATGAGAAGCGAATTCACAGTACACATTGCATATTCGCGAATGTAAAGTAGGAGAACTTGATAAATAACACAAGGTGTGTGAAGCACAGTTGTTGGTACATTTATTTAGCAACAATTGCGTCATCAAATTTTCCCCGACGTTTTTAGCGAGAAATTAATTTATTGTTGCTATGCAAATGCAAGCACATTCGTCTTATCGCCTTAACACTTTTGGCAAATGAGTCTTGATCATATTTTTTTTCTTATCAATTTCAATTTATTGTGCAATGTATTGCACATTTATGCATTGTTGGATTTGCGGGGCGTTGAAAGTCGGTTTAGAGGATGTGTGAAATGCGTGTTTACGGTTCAACCATACTCTGCATAATAACAAGAATTGTTAGCGATTTGCAAGCCCGCATAAACGATAGGAAGTACTAACGTAAACTATTCGCAAAATTTAATCTACTTACTTAGTCCGCAGATAAATTTGCGCAACTCCGACGCAACACGACTCGCGGACTGTTTGTGCATGACCTTGATGTTCGCTCTTTGCATTAATTATTTGCTACATTTGCATTTTATGCATCGATTTCATATGTTTGTGTGACATTTATTTCGTTGTTCACATAGAGGACACGAAGAATATTTGCATACGAAAATTACATTTAAATTTTACACATTGTGTGCTTCGTTTTTTGTTATGGTTATTATTGATGTTGATGATAACCTATAACTTTCAACTTTATCATAGCAAATTTATGTGTATGTACTACATGTAATTCAACTATTTAATTTAGTGCGTTTTTGATTAGAGATTTTGTGGCATGATGTCAAAGGTGGGGTAGGGTATACGATACATTCACTAAATGTAAATAACAAATCGACCGATAATATTTGTTATTCAACTGGTGCCATTAGCAATGTTAAAACAACAGACCGAAAAGCATATCTATAATGTATAGTTTATTCTTATTTATTTTAACATAATTTTAGCACTGGTTATAATAATTTTTACTTTTTTTTATTTAAAGCACGTCCAAATTAATACAAACAAATTAAATTTGGAAACGAAGTCATATTTTGCGGTCCTCTCTTATTTTGCAATGTTTCTCATATTATTTCAACTTTTTACGTTTAATAACAGCTAACCCACCGTTTCGGTTGTTTGTTAGTACTGTTTATATCAAAAGCAACATTACGATTGTGTGTTTGTCACATTCGCCTCGCATGTTTATTTGATTCAACGTAATTTTTCAAACACACAAGTTGCACTTTGGTCTATATTCCGATTCCGATATTGAATAACCGTCTCGAGCGGAACATGTACATTTGCATTAATGCCGCCACACGGTGTAGGAGCGAGTGGTGAATTGAATGTGTGCGTCACATAAATAATTGCTGGAATAAATAATCAACGATACTCCAATAATTATAACGAAATATGAACTCTGGTTGTATTACACGGCCGATTGGCGGAGCGTCGAATGATGAACGCATCGCTCGCATTGATAGGATAGCGTCATTGCTGTGGGCTTTTATCGTAATCAATTATAAGTGCTGTTGCCTCGACATAGCGCATGATATTTCCATGATGGTGCTATTTTGTTCATATTATTTGCCATGGTGTATTACTTTTGTAAAAACATATTCACGAAACATTGTGCAAGTAAAGCTGTTGAAGTTGCAAAAGAGTTTAATATGTAGGTAGATATGTAATTTTTTATATTTTTTCCAATTTCGGTACTTATTATCACTAATGACGACTTAACCGAACTTTAGAAAAAGGAGGTAAAGTCATGGCGTTACTTAAGATACTAGAAATCAAAATCACTCTTTTTTTATATTTAAATCCTGACAGAAATATAAATATTTTATTTTAAATATAAATAGAGGTCGGAAAACTAACGGGATCTACGAGGATCTCGTAAACACAAATGAGATAAAATTTCTAAAATCAACTCTGCACTATCAGTCTCAGACAATTTCATTACATTTTACAGTTTCAATACATTCACTATTGTTTATTTCAATATTAATTGCCAGTAAACAAAAAAAGGTAAAAATATGCTTTACATTTGCGACAATTCCGCTATGTCAGTCTATGTAAATACTTATATAGCAAAATATGAAGATTATTATCTCAATATTCAGATTTTCTCGGCAAAATCAATTAAAGAAATGTCCACCAATCAACGAATTCTGTTTTCATTTCTGTTTATATGAAATTTACATGTAATTTACATTGTACGGTGTTAGGGACAAAGGTTCGTTTCGCTGCGCTCAAAACAATAACGCGTTTCAGAACAAACTGAAATTTTAATGTGCGCTGATGTGATGAAATGCAATGCAAATCGGAGTGAAATGCATCGCTGCATGTGCCGCGCTATAAAAGTGACGCGTAAATCAAAATCGCCGCCCGTTTGGTTCACGCGCGCACACACACATCGCTGCAGGATCCAAACGGTTTCCATTATTTCGTTGGAAATAACACGAAATAAGCGCAGGTTTATAGTTTCAAATATAAACAGAACACGCATGCTTGACGTACCATTCTTTCATCCACAGTTCTACAATGTGCATAGGAGCAAAATGTTATAAAACTTTGTTGCAGTACTTATAATAATCGTCAACTTATTACATAGTTTATACCATAAATAGTTTACACATTTATTATTGAGACAATTGTGGAGATGACTAAATTAGATTTATTGTGATTAGACGAATATAGTGGAACATAGTGTATGATTGCATTTGGTCGGTCATTAAATGCATTTCAAGACGTCGGGAGAGACGTCTAAATGTCTGAAACACCAAATACGTGTTTATAAACTTGAGCGCAAAACAATTTTAAATGTTATGCGGAATTTGACGAGGAATCTGCATAAAGGACGCGAGCGACGCGACGCGAGCAAAACAATGTGCACATATTGCATTTGTTTCGCCATATATACCTATATTCGTTTTGCATTTATTAGCAACGTTGCATTCGGGGATGTTTTACCGTTTTGCCACAGGGGGCCGAGGAGTGTATGCAAATGGAATGAGATTTCATTTTGTGGGCCTGAGGGTTGGTAGGAGAATATGCGCCGTTTGCATTGATCGGAGGCGAAAGGGATGTAACTATTAAAACAATTCGAATGTACAAAACGCGGAATAATTTAACGTCGGAATGTGCGGAATGAAATGACGCATTCGAGCTGGAGTTTACGCTTTGTGCGGTTCTTATAATTCATTTAGTAGTGCACACACATGGAGGATATTTCACGGGAAATTGAATTGTGCCAACATTTTACCTGGAGATTATTTAAAAATAAAATACTACGCGTTTCATTTTCATTTTATTGAAATATTTTTAGCTTACATTCACTTCTATGAAAGTTTCATCGCCATTCTTTATTGTGTAGTGAAATTAAAATTGCAATTTTCAATGAAACAAAATATTAATGTATTCTGGTAATATTTTTATATATTTTTTATATTTGTACATGACATTTATTCAACTCAGTTTGTTCCATTAAAAATTATTTAATAATGAACAAAAGTTGACCAAATTTGTTATTGGTATTCATTTGTTTATAAATATTGCATTGGTATTTCCGTTTCCGATCAATAAAATTAACGAAACATGAAAACACGGATGACGAATGTAAAATTGTCCGTTTTCAATCTATATCCAGAACAATTTATTTCAATGTCGATGATTTGGCGATCTTAATGCTGTTAATAACTAATTATTACACGTAACGGTATAAAGTGGAGCATGTAAGTTGTCCGAGAATAATTGCAGCGCCGTGTGCTTGTCCAGTACACATACCTATCCTACATACACACGCAGTGCTGGTTAACGAATGTGCGCAGGCAAACGGAATACGAGCACGGCCTCAACGAAACGGGCACACGTAGGAAAGTCGGAGTGTCGAGCCACCGAATGCCAGCATGAAAATGTCAATCAAAAAACGAAATCGGACGTTCCGAACTTGATGCATTTACTACTGGATACTTTTCTCTCGTGTTACAAGAAGCTGCATACACGTGAATCGGTAATTGGAAAATGCGCCCGAATTGTATGCACGACAGAAAATAATTGCTAGTGTGAATCGGCGATCTTCATCTTAATGATGTGGTATGTATTATTGTTGTGAATGCTGCGTTTCGAATGGACGCAATTTATGTGCGTTCAATATTTTCTCATTTCGCGGAAACGTATCGCGCGCGCGTTTGATTGTTGCGTTGTGATTGTTGTACGAATTCACGAACACCTGAGTATTTTATGTGTACCTACAGTTATTATGGCTGACGCCTGCCCATTGTTCTTGCTAGAACGTAACGTATTTAATTAACTTTGGTGCGTAAACTTCTACGTACTTACTTATCATATGATCCAGTTGTTTCAAGTGAATTTTTCATGCGGAAAATTAAGTCTTAGTCATATTTTACCACAGAAGTTAATCATGTTTGTTATGATTCTGTTTTCCATTGAAAATATAGGTACTTGTGAGGAACTAACAATAAAATTTGATTTACGCCGTTTCATATATAGTTTCATACTGATATACTTGTGTAATTATCAGATAATCTTTTTCCAACGAAATAAAGAAGGAAATCTTACATTTTGCATTTTTTTTTGCAAAATGGTTTCACTTTCTAAACCGCCAAATGTCACATGAAATAATTATATTTCTTGTTAGATGAATTTCACGAGTGACATGATTGATGTATACCACAAACAGGATATAAATAGGATCAATTAATTTAATTATGCATAAAACATTCAATTTTCATCTGTATTCCTTGGTGAATTCAAGTTTTAGTTTATTTTTGCGAATTTAGTTATTTTTATGTACGATAGCTATTTTTGGCGGCGCCGTCTTATAAATTGTCAAATTTGTTATTTCTTTATATCAGTGGTTTTGTACACTCTGGCTTCAAGTCGAAGACTATGTAAAGTGCGGCAGCCTCTTTATTTCACTCTTGGGGAATCATGCACGCAAACACATCAAGGGCATATTGGATGATGGTAGTTACTTCGAACCTGTAAGATTTCCCCGTACAGGTAAAAATATCCAAATTTTAATATTTTAATTTTTGACTTTGGTTAAGAAATTAATCTAAAATATTGCATTAATATAGCTATTTGATGTTATTTAGTTACTTGGTTATTTGATAATTTCCACTTGATAATATTGGATGGAGTGGATGGAAGCTTGAACAAGTGAAAGTAATTTCACTTTACGCAAACTTTTAATAGCCGATATAAATTTTTCTACGGCTTCGAAAAGAGGGTCGCGTCCTGCATGTTATCCAAGCTCTAGATAGCAACACCCCTGATACCACCGACCGTAATACCGTTTCAGTTATAAACCCCTAACTCCAGCACTTGCTACAGTAGGTAGATAGGTGAAACTTCGGCGCCTGATCCCCGAATATCCCGTTTGCCAGTCGATATTTTAAAAAGTTTTATGCTTTGTCGATAGGATCCGTTATTTAAAAGTGTTTTTCTTCTTTCTCTCAAGGCTTAAAAAGTTGCTTTAACTGCTTAACAATTTATCTGTCTACTTACCCATACATTTAGATAGAATTGATTTATTTCATTGATAGATAAGATTAACTTTTTTGTTTATTTCTTGTTTTTATACAATTTGTGTTGATTCAGTGTACCTACGAATCGTAGACGATGTAGACTTATGCCACTTCGACAATTCGTGTAAATAATTCACAGACATGTTACTACACATACCTCTATAGTATAGTGCTCACTCTATTACTGCTTGTTTCCTTGCTCCTTTTGACATTATTGTGCACAATCTCACGTGTCACATACTACCCCCACATGTGCGGACGACTTGAGCAGATGAGCGTCTGGGCTTTGTACACCTTTATGATCGAAATGAAGTGTCTGGCATTTCTGCATTACGTGCGCTCTAGAGGGATGATACTAGGAGAGCAATTAAGCTTGAGACGGCTGACAGACACTTGAAGGATTTCATTTGGTATGACATACCGTCGCGTAGGTACTGTTGCGGATATAGAGTCGAGTGGGTTTAAAGTGAGCCAGAGCGCATGGCTGAATTAAGGTGGTATGCATACTGATGAATTAATGTAAGATATAAATAGTGTGTTGGTGTAATAAGTTATATTGGTGTAGAATTGTCTTACAATTTGAGATACAAGCGTTATAGAACGTTTAAGCCCGGCGCCTCCACCATTGAAACATTGATTAGATAGTAAATTTGTGTTTTATGCCTTGGCAGTCTTAATTTTTAATATTAAAGTTATTAAATTTAATTCATAATAATTAAGCTTGTTAAACGTATACAAAACTTCAGTATTTGCATTATGTGGCAATAAATTGCATGAAGTTTTATCATTAATCACTGATTGAAGTAATTGTACTTGTAATTGTTCTAAATATAAACCTGCCATTTATTAAGTACTTAGTCAATAAAGCAAATACGAACAAATTGCTACAATAAAGTACATAACTAACGTATGCTATAAATAAATGAACGCATTTCCTGCACGTGTGCAATAAAAGAATAACATAAATTTTGCGTAGACAAATAATATTATTAATTTGACAATTTCTGCTGGTCTATTGATTTATATCCTTCTGATATCTCCGGTTTAAACTATTAAGTGCGACCTGCTGCTGCGTTTATTACCGACTATTAATTCGATTAATAGGTCTTTTCATAATTATGCGCATTTCAAGACTTACCTGCGTGACTCGTGTTTGGGTATTTCTAAACTATGCGCAAAATAAACGCACTATGAGAATTTTTTTGTATTAAATTGTTTATTTTTCATTCATAAAACGTTGAAATAAAATCTAATCGAGCTGATAAATTATTCGAAATGAGCAAAGTTATTTACTACTGCAATTACGCACACCTTTTAAAGTAGTGATTTATTGGGTAAATCGGTGGGTAAGTGGTAAATGATTAGTTTGGCTCGGCTTGAGTTGGTAACGATTGTAAACACGCTGGTAAAACGGTGGAAATGTTATAAATTTAGTAAATATTAAGCAGTCAAACGGCGACAGTTGGGCAATCATAGCGTCGCCAATCAAACTGCATACGAATCTAATCATTAAAATCGCCTGCGCATTCGAGCGGGGCTTATGTAGTGAGAAAAATCTCAGAGTATGAATGCAAGAGCATCCTACACATTTTCCGTCGGCATATTATTCGCGTATAAATAAAGTAATAATTGCTTCGGCACTTGTAGACTCACTTTTTTGTCCTAGTAAACTATTGATTTTACATTTTGACAAATATTTATCTGTTTTTACTGATTGTTTTAAATAAATAGATTTTTTTTTATATTTGCATAACAATATTTTATTAATAATAAAGTAAGAAATAAAATATTTCTATCTTGTGTCGTTTCACATTCTATTTAACAAGGAATAAACTGTATGCTGTATGGATTATTTATTTATCATTGAGGTTTATTTGCAATAATGATGCACAAACGATTTCCTATCGATAAATTTCGCAATATTATTGGCGAACAGTTTACTTTTGGCATTAACTCGATAGTAATATCAGCGCGCAGCATAAAGGAATTAAAACGGCGTTCATTTGTTTATTGAACGATATCGAAATTTGCATATGCACTTTCTTAATGCTGGCGCCAGGCGTCGACGTCCGCTTTGTCGAGTGTGTGCTCGTATGTGCATACCGAATACACACACTTCATTTCATACTTCATTTGCGCATATTAGGAGCGAGTGCGAATGTCGGAGAGACTCCGGCGAGGCGGCTGGCTGTGTGGAAATTCTTATACAATTTATGTGCGACTTATCCGAGTCGACGTCTACTGTCTAGTATTCTACAGAAAGGTGCAATTATAATTATTTATTGCTAGTCAATCTACCTCATTTAGGCACAATTTTCGAACGTAACTAATTTTAATTTAAACATTTTCTATTGGCTACCATATGACTGCGAAATTACCGCATTGTTTTTGTTAACCTGTAAAGTAAAATTAGCTTTTTTATTTGACAACGTGGAAATTGAATAGAATTGAATTGCTTGTCAATTTTCCGGCGTTTATCTTTAAACGGCGTAGATTTTAACGAGGTTAAGCACAATAAATTTTAAACTATTTTGCGTATCTCAAAATAGCATTGAAAAAGAGGTTTAATTGATCTAAATATTTATTAACTTTAATATCTCATATATAATTACAAATTATAAACGTTATTTTGAGAGATAAGATGAATGTTTAATACTAGCATGGAATTGTATTTAGTCTATGGTAGTTTATGGTAAGTACGTACATTTCTACTAAGCAACCAACCACGATTTCCACTCATGACAAGCGGTTTGTCCCGATCTCACCTAAGTTTGCACCGCTTGCAGTCTTCTATGGCGTACGGCGGCCAGTCTAGCCGCATTTCGTTGACGACGCGCACAACTCCGCGAAATGCATCCGCGAGCAGTGAGTACGTGCCCCAATGCGGTTTTGGCTTAACTCGCGCATTGTCTTCATGCCGTCGGCGTCGTTCGTATCTTGAATGTCCTCCGAAATCTCGTTACCGGAGCTATAAGCTGAGGCGTTTTTCTTTCACTTTACGGTTAATAATCGGCCGAACTGCAAGTTTCACCGAACGCTTGTCGTCGCGCACGCCGTAATTATTTCGTTTTTTTTTTGCGAGATTTCGCTGGTAATGTCGCGATGTAATTGGTTTTTATTGCAAGGAATATGATTTGATCGGAAACTGTGAGTTGAACAATTGTAATTGCAATTATTCCACCTTGTTTATGCCTTCATTGATAGTAGTGAAAAAACCTAATAAATCTTGTTGGGGATTTGTGAGTAGGTGGCTTGATTTCAGTTGTTAATAATTTTGTCATTACAGGCGATGGTACACGCTGCCTAGGCAGTAAAATATTGTTGCTTTATTATTTATATTTTTTTACTTTTTATCAGCTTTCTGTACTACTTTAGTTTCCGCTCGCAAGAGCAAACAAAACAACACAATAACAAGACGACATAAATTTGTTCTGTGTCGCCCCTGTGTGTTCTACGCCATTAAGCGAAATATGGTGTTACGTTGTGTCAATTACGCTAATGACGCTAAACGCGGCGTAATGAAGAACACACTGCAGTCTCGACACAACTTGTAGATGCCTAATTACCCATGGTTGTCGTCGCGCACACTTGTAACACGCCGCTCGACAGCGTATTGTTTGTTTGTGTTCGCACATCATATTCGAATCGCTTTGCCGAAACGATCAAAAGATTTATTACGCAACTGAGCTGTTGAGCGTGTTGACCGAGGAGGCTCTCATCTTTTTTCTAATTAATAATTACGCGTTCGCTGGGAAAAATGAGAACACACATTTAATTCGGCGTAATCGGTTAACTTCTGTGCGATACAATGATATTAAGAGTTGGTATATGTCATTAAAACCAATGGTTTTTAATGTCTATAGCATTTGAAATATTTATTTATTGGGAGTGAATGTGAAACGCGCAACTTCTCGTGGGCATAATTTTCATTTCCCAGCGGCACAGCCGCAATGAAATAATTTCCAATGCGAAATTGTCGATCAGCCTACGCGATAACGCGATCGTACGTTATCGTACCTGTAACTTCATATTCCGCTGGATATTATTCACAATCGTTTTTATTAAGTTTACCGCAATAACTTAAAACGCTCGAAAGTGGAATTCGTAATGATATCGATTGATCAAGCTATGATCACTGCGCTTTATTACGTTTATAATTTCATAATTAATTTATATGTTCAACAGCGCTCGTAAAGTGCGCGAGCTTTTGCTCGCACATTTTTAATTATTATCATTATTAACACATGTGGTGGTGAGTAGTTTAGGTGGCTTTATATTTTACGATTGCAGCTACACACTTTAATCGAATTAACATTGTGCAATGATTATTACTCGTTCTTGTTTATTACTTTTGTTGTGCGAAAACTGCATTTCCTTTCATGGTTTATTGGTTGTTTTGTTGAATAATTGAATTTTGTGAAATACATTACTATTTGTGCAATACATATTTTGATTCGATATCTTGCGTATTTACAATATTATTGTGTATAGTGTTACATTTAGCTTGTTTCATGGTGTGGTTTGCCATAGGTCGAAACTACAAAAAGTTGCGAATCCGTTTTTACCGTGGGCGCTTTTAATTAATCAACAGTAATATTATTGCGCATACTTTGCACTTTGCACATAACACTTTATGCAGTTCACAAAAGTGTAGTAGAGAAATTTACGACGAATGCATTATAATCAATTCTGCGTTTCCTCGTTTGCAAGAATTAACATAAGTCATAAACAATTTATGCTTCAATTTTAACCTAATTATTTTTTGCTTCTGCATTACGAATTATTTTATTGTATTTGTTAATTAGGGTAGTAAATAGGCAGTAATAAATATTTAATGATCACAGAGACCATAAAATTTTACACATTAATTGATATCGAATATTTTCGATTTTTTCTGGTACAATTAATTGGATAAAATGCACTTGTGATCATAATAACTTTTACTAGTCCCATTTTTTGTTAAAGTTAAATTATATAAGAGGAATTAATAATGCCAATTCAATTTCATTCATATTTTGGATCAGATTGGTAAAATGTTGTGAGAAAAAAAATTATAGAAAAATATCAAACGAGCTGGGTAATTTTTCTGAAAGATTTTATAATGCAATTTGTTGTTTTGATTTATTTGAGTAATAAAATGTCAACATGCATATTTACTTAATAGTTTTTATGTAACTTCATGCTAAAATTTCATTAAATCTATTCGGTACGAAAGCAGTGTAACAATGTAGAAATATATGCGTATTTATGTGCGTGCTTTTCTGATATTAATTTACTGACGGTCCACGTGCGTCTGTCAATCATTCACGTCAAATGAATCTAATGGAATAAGGAAATAAACAGGAATATCGGGACCTTAGCGTTGGGTCTCAGGCAGTGGGAATGTATTTGCTTGACTTGAATGTCGAAATAAAACATGTTCTTGTTTTTATGTTATTTGATGAATATAAAACGGAATAATTAGCTTTTATCATGCCTATTACTTTCTGTTAATTCACTCTACAAGATCAATATATATCTTACCTAATATTATTTTAGAAGGGATGCGGAATGCTCTACTTTTTAAAAATAAATTTTCTTGTACAGTTGATATTGAGTAGGAGAACTTTAATTTTAATATTTAATTTTTTAATTACTAAATTAATTTAATATTATAAGTAGTAATTAAAATATACGTAGTAGTTATTTAAATAGTTATCAGATTTCTTGTCTCTACTTAGAAAAGTAATATTTTTATTGCGTTTAGAAAAATAAAATAGAAAATTAAACAACTTATTTTTCGTTCATATATAACATGTAATTCTTGATCGTATTTAGCTATCTCAATTTCATCGTAATTCTTCAGCCTTCATCTGGTGTCGTCACTGTTTACAAAAAAGTATACAGACAACTATTACCACCAAGAAGTAGCTGTGTAAATAAAAATGCAACCTGCACCCCGCACAATATGTTACGCGTTAAATGCTCACCCCTATACATTCACATCCGGTGTTAGTTTCCATTTTAGTCTTTTATTACAAACAGGCATCAAAACTTGGTGCATCACCGTCGTTTAATTTTAACCCAAAAAATAAATAATTGAGTCAGGTTTCTCCTGATGACAATTCTGTGCATGTGCATATAAATTCAGCCAGAGTTAGAGATAAATTTGTTAAACGACTATTTTAATTTCCTTTAATATTTGCATATTTTTCATTTTCGTCATAAAATTATACGAGACCAGCCTATAAAAATGCACCGTTACGTTGCATTTACTTTGGCAGATCAACTCACGTCGCGGGAATAAAGTATCGAAATAAAGATAACAATCATGGGTTCGGGTTTTTACGGTTTTAATCTGCCTGATAATAGATGCATACCAACAACTTTATGTTAAGTTATCATACATTATATTAAGTTGTTTTCCTGCTTATCTTTATATTTCGTAGATAGAGCCATTCTTCAAATTTGGGTCGAAATGCAAGTATTTTCTTGAAATCATCGCCCATGTTAATCAATTAATCGCAATACCGGAATCCGCGGCGGCGCTACAGCATCAGCAATAAAGAAAAGAACTGTTAACTGCTCTCGGCCAGCAAGAGCTTCATTAAAGTATTCATTACACGGCATTGCCGATTGGCTAGTGTTAATGGTCATTACACGCGTGAGTAAATTTTGTTCAAGGATGTAAAAGTTGAAACACACACGTGAAATTTATGTAAATTAGTCATCTGATTAAGGCATAACAATTAATGCAACTTTAAGACTTTAGTATCCGGATCAGGAGACGTTTTAAAACTTTCAATAGTACCAAAACGAATTAACTGTTATTTTACCTTGAGTTTTGAGTTTTTCTTTAATTTTATATTTAATTCTAGAGACTTGACCTACTATAAGTTTGGAATCAGTAATGTTTGTCGCTTAGAAAATCATAAATCATTTAGACAGTATTTAGGTCCCCTGTTTTAGGCGATAACAAATGTGGCTGGTCGGTTAAACTATTCCCTTATTAATAGAATATAATTTTATACACATATCTCTGCTGTATATGGCGGAGACCTTAAATAACATTTTCCACCCAATGGTGGACATCAGTTAAACGTCTAAATAACAAGAGAAATAAAAACACGCGCGAAAACGGCACATTATCTACTCCCGTCGGCTGAATCAAAACGACCACGACGATAATCGCACATCGCGCATCCTCGCGCGCCTATAAAAGCGTAAATGCATAAATGCGTGCGTATATAAATAATTATGTTGACGCGAATTTATGGCGCATTGCAGGCGTGCACCGAACGCCGAACACTCCGTTGCCTGGCGTGCAATAAATAATAACCATGCGGCATACGCACGCGAATAAGTATTTCGTCTGTTTGATGTGTCCGTCTATCGGAGGAGAATAAATGTCCGCGCATTGTACGCTGATAAATAATAATCAAATGCGGTTTGTATTATTATGCACGCCGGATTAGTTGTACTTGGACGAAAATGTCGCGGCGTGTGGAATGCGAGGTATATTTGCGTTACGGTGTGCTTTGATGTTTCCACGATTGGAATGCCTTGGCATATGCATGCGATTTGTGTTATTAGTAAATTGGTAATGGTAATTAATATCTTTAGCGAATAATAAAACACATTGACTTATGAACTCACAGTTTGATTTACACATCGTGTTCCTAATTTAAACGCAGACATAAATTTCAAAGATAATAGTGTCTTGGGAACAAACTTTAATACAAGTTGTAATTAAAAATTAAAGGTTGCTGATTGTTGTATTGTGGCTGTCTGTTAAACATTTACGAGTATCGGATATATTAACCTGTTAAATGTAACACGATAACAGTTGAAAAAATTTATGATTTCATGTTCCTTACGCTTATCCACGAACATGAGCTTGTTTTGACAGGCAATTAATCAAGTTTACTTTCGCCATAATTCTACCGGGGGCACGACGTTGAAACTGCGGTAATATTATCGAGTACCAGTTGTTTGTTTAAACATTTTTTCTATGCCAATTGATTCATTGGATAAGGCGTAGTGAAATATACGTGTTTAAAACGCTTTGTTTGGTGTTCAATTTGCAAAATATTGATCATTAATGACATTATTCACATTCCTGTTTAGAAATAAATGATTCAATATATAACCAGGAAGCGGACATAAAAGCAGTTTAGATTTATTGTTATATTTTGCATTTGTTGTTTAGGAATGCCTAATTTTAATTTTTGTAGGCAATTTTTTCTAAAATATTGATGGATATTTAAATAAATAAATTGACCATCAATCACATAAATGGTAGTGTTATTTGGTAGTGTTTAAATTAATTGTAAGTATTTACTTTGCGTTATTAATGATGTGCTTAAATTAATTAATCAATGTAATGAGGATGCGCCTGGCTTGGGTTAATTCTAAAAGTTTGTTCACTTAGTAATCCTTAAATCTTCAGAAAAAGCCAACATTTTCTACTGCCATTGTGCATTTCCGGGCTGTTTCTATTCTATTGTGAAACCAATAACGATAGTTTGAAAGAAGATGCTTTTATGCTTATTTGACGAAGAGAAATTTAAACTGGAGACAGTAAAATATGTTTACCAGAATATATTTAATACTTTAAATTCATTTTTTATTAAAAAAATGAACGTTTATGAAAATTTGAAAAAATATTAAGGATTAAGTACCTACCTAATTTGCAAATTCTAACTCAATCATTGTAATTGAACATTTGTTGTGTAGGACAAATATTATTTAATTATCAACAATTAAGAATGTATTTTTTTCTACATTTCATACTTTTATGTTGTGCTGCTATTCTAATTTTTGTCGGTATGTTTCACTTGAAATCTTATGATGGATATCAGTGCCTACCTACGTTAGCAAATCAAAAATAAAACATTAATAATTAAATATTTTACTTTTCAAGTTTTTTCACATATTTATACTTATATTAAAGTTGTTCTTGTTGCTTTCAGGTAAGTTCACCAAATTTCCACTCGTGTTGCAGTCAAGCTACCATTCCCTATGTAAGTTAATTAACATTCACTTAGGGATTGTCCATTAATCACGTGAGTCATGAAGGGGGGGGGGGAGGGGTTTGTTAAAAATCACGAAAAATCACCAGGGGGAGGGGGAGTGGAGTAAGATATCACGTGTATTTATTTTTTCGTCAAACGCACGATTTCTAAAGAGAAAAGCGGCGTGTTGTTGTTGGGATTAAAATACACGTGATGATGGGGGTGGGGGGTGGGGGTAATCTTAAACCTCACGACGTATCACCAAGGGGGAGGGGGGGTCCAAAAAATGAAAAAAAAAGATCACGTGATTAATGGACAGCCCCTTACATGTTCGCAAGAATATTTCTGTCGACATCCACGCGAATCAACACACAAATTAGCGACGCGCAGTGGCTAATTTATTAAGAAAGTCTCCAGTGAAATGTGTTTAATCGAGGGAATTATTTGGAAATCTGAAACATGTTGATTGATTTCATCTGGTTAGATGCGTACTCCTCCGAATATAATTATGTGTTGAACGTAATGCCAATTTGAATCGCGATGAAATATTAATCGGGCTATATTCCGACTTCATCGCCAATTAAATTCTATGCTACACTTATACAAAGAAAATATCCTTGTAACTCACACGTGCTGTGACGATTTGATTACAGGGCACTCACAAGTGCAAGAAAATTCATTATTGTTTTAAATTATGTGTGGGCATAAAACAAATTGTTGTTTACGTTCACGCATGCATGTGCATTATCATTATAACCTCAGTCATATGTAGAGATTCCTCGGAATCATTCCAGATGCCTTTGTGGACGTATCTCATATTGCGTTAGGCTTGTGGACTATGCGTATTTATAATTTCAACATGATGCGTTAGCGCTTTGAGCAACGAAGAATAACAAGACAATGAATAATAGAGTGTACTAGTATTTCACCTAGGGCGTATTCATATTTCGTATGCGTTCGCCGGCATGGGCATGCAACAGATATTAAATTGACTACACTAGCAAATCTAATAATACGCATATTATTAAAATATCACAATTTGAATTATTTCAGCATTATTTATGAGACAGCAGAGGGAATTCTCAGAATTTAAAACATCACTAAACAATTTTCCATTTTTTTAATAATTATTTTATTGTTAAACCTGCGACCTGCCCCGGCTTCGCACGGAAGTAAAAAACCGCATCAAAATCCGTTGCGTAGTTTCAATGATTTAAGCATACAAAGAGACAGACAGAGAAAGCGACTTTCCTTCTCCAAACAAAAACATCAACCGGTCAACTTCAACCCACACGTACACACATACACACGTCTATGCTTGGAGGGGGAAGCTACGAAGCATCGCACAAAGAGCAGACGGGAATAATCGAAAACTTTGTATTTACGACATCACATTAGAAACCTCAAAAATAACAGTACTTCTCCACTATTTAATGGATGTTATTATACATACAAACCTTCCTCTTGAATCACTCTATCTATTAAAAAAAACGGCATCAAAATCCGTTGCGTAGTTTCAAATATTTAAGCGAACAAAGGGACCGGAAAAAAAAGCGACTTTACTTTATACTATGTAGTGATAACGGCAAAACTAACGCCTAGAGGTCTATGAGAACAAAAATTGAAAATTTAACGTTTTGATTATTATCTTGATTTCTGATTTCTATTTTTGACAATATAATAATTTGTTATTATTATTATACAACCAAAATTCAGTGATAAACTAACGCGATTTTATATTTCCTATGCGCACCACTTTAATTAATTCCATATTTTGACCCGAAGCTTGTTGACCTCTTTTTATTAGGTTTCAATAACATGTGCGTATTATGATGTTAAATCCAAAGGTGAAATATCATACCTAATCCTATCATGTACTATGTACCGGTACAAATATGAAATATCGAATGACAAAAGTCATTCCCAGTCGAAAATTCAATATTCGAGCATCCACAGCGCGAGACAGCCGAAACGACGGATTAAATTGCGCGAGTTGGAAGCGTACTTCGAACTCCCAACGCGATGTGCTACCGGCTTCATGAATGGATTGAATTTCTGCAGATGAGTGATATGTGATCGACTCGTATGTTCACATGCGGATGTCGATTCTGCCGTACTCGATTTGTATGCATGCAGGCAAGCAAGTATCGCGCGCTTGACGTTCACATTCTCATTTTCACATTTTGAGTTCCGGAACAGAGGTGATCGAATCCTGTGATATGACATTCAACTCCCGGCCCATTATCGCACCTATCACACTCAGAACATGGATTTCAGATTAATTGAAACACTAGGTTAACATTTTTACATTGGTTTTCGAAAATGTTTCAAGTGGTTCCATACGTACTTATATTCTGAGGTGTATTTAATGTGTTTATATTGTGCACATGTCCGTTTTGGAAAGATTGGTGAACATAATGAAATCAATTTGAGCGTATTGCAGACGCAGCTGCTGATGGCACGCGTGTGCGGCTTAACCTCAGGCGCACCATTATCAAATTCTTCAGCTGCTCGCCACCTTGGCAGCGGAGTGAAATTTATAATGCCCGTATTGTTGAAAGCAGAGCAGTGGATATTTGCTTTTTGAATCGGTTGGGAGTATCAGTTATAGATAAGTAGACGGTATTTGAAGTTGGAATTTTATTGACTTTAGACTAGGTAGGTATCTACTACCAAGGTTGTTGAACCATTAAAGCGTAAAGTAATCTTTTAAATTTACAAATTTCATAACAAATTGCCGTGTTTACAATTTAATTCGTTTTTCCCTCTCTTGTTCTAGACATAGTATGTGTTAATTCTATCAATAAGATTCGCAACTTTATTTTAAAGAAATTAATTATATAAAGAATTGCTAATGCCCTTCATCGCGTCATCTCGGATTCAACTATTTAACTATAACTATGATTGAATCTCAATGCCAACTTTTATCCTATAGAAAAAGGCTGTCTTTAGGGTTTTTACGGTAATTATTCGAATTTTTCTCACCGTAAAAACCATCTTCGGACTTTAACGAACATTTAAAAAAAAAAGAATTGGCCAGATTAGTCTAGTCGTTGTTGAGTTATGCGCTTACCAACAGATTTTGCGATTCATTTGTATATTATAGATATAAGAAAGTATTCACCAGTTTCCTTTGTTAAATTACCTATTTCATATGATTGGTGATTTTGCCCCACAAATATTCCCTTTAGTCACAAGTAGAATCTTGTAATATTTACTTACTACCACTAGTGTTTGCCAGCAAAATGCCACATGTACCAACCACGCAATACAATAAGCTGCTAAAATAAACTGCGGCACGTGCCGGTCGAATGTAAGTGCGAATGCATTTTCAATATGCGAGCGAACAAAGTTATTAGTGCAGTGCACTGACGATATTCAATGCCGCCCTATCATTCCCTGCACATGGGGCGCGCACGGTGCTCGGTGCATGTTTGGTGCACTACATTGCAGACTGCTGCCGACACATCTGAATGCAACCAAGCAGTCGAGACGCAGCTGCTTTAACCAAACAAATTCTCCCAATAGTCTCACCAGTTCCAAAACCCAAGAAGAAGATAATAGGTATTCTCCTTCCGTTGGATTTGGTGTTGTGGAAATTTTTACACGCTACCCGTGTCTTTTTAGTTTTTTTCGCAACTCAATGAATTGCGATTGAGTAGCATTTGTTTCAATTACACTCGGATCCGGTTTTGTTTTCGGATTTTCGCCGAATGTTTTCTAAGCCAATTCGATTTATTTGCTACACGCCCGCCACATGATGCTTGAAAAGATTTTCAGTGAATAAAAATCGCGTGAGAACGATTCTGATGTGCATCGTGCGCAATGCATTTTAATTTTCAGTTTACTGTCGCTGGCTTCAGCTCAAATTTACTTTGATTCAAGTGTGAACGTCATCACACTTTAAAGCTTTTTTTTTGTTCTAATGTCGACAATAAAGGTGTTAGGACTGAGATCATTTTATTCCGTGTTACAAAGATGCAAAAGTAGCTTTTCTCGCGATTTTATCTCCGTAGTTTTTAGACAAAATGTAATTAATTGTTACTATTGCATTCAAGACTTAGTATGTGTCGATTCCATCATTAAGATTTATATTAAAGAAATGAAAAATGTTTGGATTCAATTTTTAGTTATTCTTGATTTCGAGGCGAAAACGATTCGATCAACAAAATCTGTCCAGCCGTTTTTCAGTTATAAACGTTTTAACCAACCTAGCTTTGTTTTCTACAGTAATATGGATAAATTCTCATAACATAATCAAAATATTTTTAGATTTTCCTTCATTTTGCTACACTTTCAAACATTTCTTTTTTTCATTGGTGATATCGACTTTCTTTAAAACATAAACACCTATTGTGCTGTTAGTCATAAAAACCAATCCTTAAATTAGTCGGCGCATATGTATTGACTTCCAAGCTCCAGAAATCACGTGTGGCAATGCCTACGCATCATGACATTAACATTTATTTATTGTTTAGTATGAAATTGGATGAGGCCGAAGCGCTCGCAGCGTTTATCCAATGAATTAATGAGCTTTTCAAACGCTGTAACAGGAATTATTATTACTGTCGTCGCTTATTGTATCGAAACGCGATTAACAATTCTAAACATTAGAGGTGTATAGCCCCATTTAAGTAATCAATTCGTTTAGCATAATCTTTATTATGTTGACTGCAATAACATGCGTGAATGTACCGGTTCGAAAAATGTACCTATTTGTTTAAGCGTGGAATAAATCCGTTGGGTTAATAAAAACAATTATAATCGTGGCCATGCCCAAATGTCGACATTTTCCTGTTTCGGATTTCTCAATTCGTAGCCAAACAAAGCCGCAGTCGCCCCAAGCCCAAAATTTGATTACTCTTATTAGACGCACCGCTTATGTGCTTATTAAATATGTAGTCGTTGGACGCAGGCTTCTCTCGGCACATAACCCACAGACAGTCACCGACTTGGTCGTTGTTGTCGGGCTGGTGGTATGGTGGGTGCTGCACCAACCACTTTCCACTGTCGGGCGGATTGCGAGCCGAGGGCAGACACCCTTTATTTGTATACACTCCAGCTTAGGCTAGTATTCATCGGGCGACCTTCTCCATCTTTGCTCGCCGCTTGCAACCCTTTCGCACTCTTGCACTACTTGATAGGGTCCTTGTTGGTTAAATCCAGTCATTATATTATGGGGCATTGATCTGGCTAGTCGCCTATTAGCTGCAACATTGCAGTGCTTTAACAGAGGTCTTACAATGTGAAAAAATGTACTGAGTGCTGCAGAATAACGGACAATACGGAAGTGTATACTTTATATTCTCTTTCAATCTTCGGAACATGTCATTATTTTCATTAACACTCACAAAATTATTAATTAATTTTTTTTGTTAACACAGATCATTTTTAATATTTGCAAAATTTTTCAAACGTTTTTGTGATTTTTTGCTTTAGACACTTGGTGTGGGTTGGATGGGCTCGTTGTAACGTTCGGGGAGAAATTGTAACGCGGCTTTATATAGGGTTATGTCCGCGGCTTTGGGACTATTAAAGGATTAAATGTATTCACTCCCGTTGCAGTGGCTCAGGGGCGAGCCATGTAAGGGGCACGCGGCCATATGGAACTATTTAGTGCCCGCCATAGGCCGGGAATGCTCTCGACGCTTGCGGTGCTTACATTCACGACTAACGCGCGCATTTAATGCCGTAATTTTATTACGCTTGATAGGTGCCCGTCCATTGGCTACGTTGGCTATTTGCAGAAATTAATTAATTTTGTTCGCAACTTTACACATTGTGGGTTAAATACATTTTTCAGGATTTTCTTTGAATAAACTATACTTAGCAATATCACTTATGGTTCCTGTAATTAGCTGGTACAATGTTGCACTAAATTTTTAATAAATTTTGCATGCATACGTGTTAGTATAAGTTAGTAGTAGATCCTTTCAAATTAATATTGTTTACGATTGAAAAACTCATGAAATAAACAAATTGAGTGATATTAAATTGAAAGTCCAAATAAACAAAGTCATCATTAATTTGTTAAAACATTGATTTTATCTTTACCACTTGATGATTGTATTGCCTACTCGAAGTTTATTTGATTTTTGATTTGAGGATGAATTGACATTGAAATTTAATTTCAAAATTCTCGATAATTGGGATGTGCTACATTAATATTTATTTTACGTGAATAAATATTTGAAGCATTGCTAATTGGACCGCCATTGAAAAGCAAACAATTACGTTTTTATGCAGCTGGCGTGCACATTGTGCATGACTTGTGCATTTAACCACCGTGGAAAATCAATTAAGACGATTAAATATATTTTACATGTCAGCATCAACTAAGGTATAAATAATTTTTGTTGCTTTTCAATGTTAATAGTACAGCTTTGTTTTGTTGATTTGCAAAAATATAATTACATCTTACATATAACCATTAAGTAATTAAATTAATAAGTACGTATCTACTCTAGGAGGTTTTTATCATGAGTTTATTTGTGGAGAATTTCTCAGAAACAATTCATGATTAAGTGGCGGAGCTCAGCGATCTATGTGCAATCTTATAGATAAACATGAAGATTGAAGTTAATCGCCTGAAAGTGTTAAGATAAAGCCGAAAAAGACGTAATTAAGTTTTTATAAAGGATGATACATAGCAGAAAAAAAAACGATTACCCGACGGCCAAAAACTTTCTTTCATAAAATATCTGTAAAACGATATTATTTTATTAATGCCGACGTTTTTGTAATTTCTCATTTCGATAATCTCTATATTTTTATTATTTTTAGAAAACGTTTTGAAAATAAACAACATCATTATCTTTCTCATATTTACAGTAATTTTTAATGGATATTTTGTTATAATGACTGTCGGCTAATTAAGTGTTTTGTTGCTAATACGTAGGTAATTGTCATTTGACATAGTCACATAAGGCATCTCATCTCTTGAAAATATGCAGAAAACTTGTACCCACAACAAAAAAATAGCTTTCAAATAAATTTATATATTATAAAATAAAATTTAACATTTTGACATTATTAGGAGCTCTTAGCAATTGAGATTTAATTGTATTTGTTTAAAACTTTTGACCAATAGTTAAGTAGTAAAATTGGCAATTTGATTTGAACTCAAACAAAAAACAAATACAAGTATCTACTATTTACAGTTGATGAGTTGATGAGACTTGATGTCGATGTCGATGAAATGAAATTATCATCTTAAACCACAAATTTAAATTCGCTTTTGAAAAGCTATTCTCAACACAACACATTTAATACATTGTTGGCCGAGTATGTAATCGTGTATGCACAGGTACTTACAATCTTCCTAGCGAAAATCTTTGCGCGACAGCCAGCAGCAATTATAATCCAGCTTACGCCATAACACTATGTGGCGTTTCATATATATTCAAGTGTGTTTGCACAAATTATAAATGTAATAAAACCGCTTCAACACTAACAACTAACGACACTAACGTATACTCGTATTATTGTAGTTCAAACACTGGAGAAAAACATACGTCGGCTGTAATTGTAAACGTTTTGCCATAGTCATAGACCTTGCGTGGCGTTTCATTCGCATCTAATTAAAATTTTCATTTTCGAGTTTCGACTTTATTTGCTTTGCTTAAACGAGGGCATGCATTGCGCGGTTTACTTTACTTCGGTTAGTGTGCGGTTTGGAACATTTCCTTTATTTGATGTGCGGAAGAAATTGCATTAAACACTGCTTTTTCCTTGGGCGGAACACTTTGGCTAAGATGAACTTAGACATCCAAGTATAGCATGCCAGAAATTCTCTATAAGTGTGTATATAGAAACTTAAGTCTGGTTGCATTTCGCGTTGCTCTATTTGCTGGATCATCTTCAAGATGTACTTACAAGTTCTTGGTATGTTTGCGCATATTAGGTTGGAAGGGTAAATAGAGAATTGTAATCGCGGTAGAGTTTTGGCACAAACTTCCGGTTTTGTTAGTGCTTACAACTTGTGAACAAAGCTAAAGAGAATGAAATGAATTGTGCGCAAGTACGTTGGAATTTCCTACGTTGAGTGTCACAGGCATAAAGTTAAATAATTAAGTTTAAACATATTTATTTTATGATTCTGAGAGAATGGTAAATCATGAAATCATTTTTATTTTTAAACTCGACAAAAACAACAATTTAATTGCCGCAATCATCGTTTAATGTAATTAACTTTTTGTAAGCATTGTTAATCACTTAATTTAGCATCAAATAGACATTTAGTTTCTTCTGCACTTACCCAGACATGTCGCGAAAAAGTGATGGTATTGATAATTTAATTATGAAAATTTAATTGAATATCAGTTGTGGTTTGACCGCTGAGCGCAACCAAAATTAAAATTAAAATGTACTGTTGTTTGTTAATCATTGGTAGTCACAGGATGCAAATTAATTATTGATTTTTTGTAAAATTTCTTTATTTTCCCATAAAAATCAAATGATCTCATCTTATCGCTGGGTTACGTTATTTTAGTGTATAACGTCTCTTGGAATCATATAATACTAAACAAAACAAAACGCAATGTTATTACAGCATTCCATATTGTAATTACGCACGTACATCGCTTTGCGGCGCATGTGCGTCATTGACATTGCGTAGGCTCATTAATAAGCTCGCGCAGATGCTATCGGTAGCGAAAACAGCGCGAACGGCGCAAGCACAAACGTGTTATTAGCGGCACACTACGGTCGGTACTCGTTTTGATCACTTTTATTTTTTTCCAGCGTGATAATTGCAATTGTGGTGTTCGCACTCGTCGTACGACACGTCGACTGTTAATCTTTTCGTTTTTTTTTTATTATATTGCGTTATACAGTACTGGGCACGTTTTCCACTTTGTTTTTAATCTTCGTGCATTACATTTTCATAATCTGGTTATTGCTGCACACTTGTTGTTGGCGATGTAGAACTATTCAACGACACGCTTTAGTAATACTGAAATGGAAATCGTAAATACATGAGATGCACAAAATATTGTTGTTAATATTTAGAACACGGCGTTTTATTCATCTATGCAGCCGCAAGCGTCACGTACGCTGACACAATGGACCTTGATATACCCTTTCATCTAGGATTCTAGTCAGTTAAATGTGCATAGTTTATAATTGCAAACGGGATCGTGTTCAACCATTCTAATAACTTTATACTGGCTGGTATTAATTATTACTATGTAGAATAATGAAAGATATTTTGAAATATTTGCACATCCTGTATATTAATACGTAAATGTAAAACTAAAGAAAATTAATACCTGTGTAATAATTACACATAATATGATGGATATCTATTTAAAATGACAGCATTTTTGCAGGATGTAAACAACATCAACATAATCTGGTTTCGAAATCATTGTTGTTGCTGTTGTGTTATCGATGGCGTATCTTTTATGGCGTTTTAAATAATTATGTTGTCAGTAGACTAGCTGGGCTGGCGTTCGAATGAAAAATTGCCAAACGAAAGAAACCCGTGTAATTCTAAAAGCAATTTGCTTGTTTGTCATCGCGTCTGGGTGTGAAGTGCGTGCGCGCGTTCGCCGAATTTATATCATTCGAAACTCTACAGAGAAACCACCCATGGGCACTTTCAGCACCGCTATAAACCTCATTTTTTCTTTATACGCCTGTAATCACATGTAACGCCGAAACGGAGAACGCTCCAAGGAGCGCATGCCAAAAAAGTTGAACTATAAATTATTAAATACGATCTTACTTTGAATATTCAACTTTTTCACTGAATGATAAGTGGAATCTGAATTGTTGGCGAGATATTTTAAAACTTTAAGTTCATTCTTTTTTAGGTTAGAATTTATAGTGGGATTAATATATAGGAAAGCTGGTGTAAGGAACACAAAACTTTTTATTTTTTTTTATTTCTGAATTTTGCTGTTATTCTATTTTTATTTCATTAAACCTAACCACAAATAGACGATTAATATATTCATAGCAATGAAATGTGCTCGAATGTCTTCATATGCACTCAATATGAATGAAAGCAAGGAAAAATAAAATCCGATACCTCGCAGAAATCACAAGCGCCGATACCGTGCGCTCTGATGTAAATTATGCGATTCGAACGGTACACGCAGTGGCTATCTAAAGTTACGATGAGTTATGACGACGGGAAAACAGTTAGGAGTGCTTCAATTAATACATCAACGTAATTAACTGGCGGGTCGTTCGGTACGCTCTCCTTTTTGTGCATCGGCTGCATAATTACGCGCTTGTAAAACAATGCCGAGGAAACGGCTACTTATCACACTCGTGATTACGATTAATGGGAAATATATGAATATATCGGCGCAGGGCATATGTAGATAATATGCAGTATGCACGCGCAGGCAGATATAAATAAATAATGCAAGCCATTTGCCTTGCATGCGCACGTCGCGTTTGTATATTTAACTTCTTGTCAGCTCCAGGAGTATTGAGGCCCATAGACATGGCATGCAATATTGCGATGCATTTAATTATGGGCGCTCATATATTGGCGTCATGGTGATTCTGATTTGTAGGTATGTAGGTATGAGCTAATTTTTATTTCTGGTACTTTATACGAGTTTTTTCGAAAAAAGTACGAAAATTAATGTTTTGGGAACATAAAAGAATGTAATTAAATTGTTATTAGTTCCTAGCCCTTTTTATTTTATTATTTGAAAGTTTTAACAAAATTGTAGTTAAATATCAATTTATTTTGATTTTCCTGGTGTCAAAACACATTTCTTTTTATTATAGAGTCCTGAATTATGACAAAAAGAGATTTAAAATCGTGATATATTAAAATACAGCATTCTGCGTGTAGTTCGTAGTTCATCATCCGTCTGGAATTATTTTCCTACTTGTTGTTCCACCGCAACGACCGGATCTCATCAAGTCAGCCAAACATAATTCCATCTGCACTGAACGCGTGCGAGCTGCGTGCACATCCGGATCTCGATTTAGGATGCGAAAGCCGCCGCTAGCCTGATGAGCATCTAGGTGTAGAATCCGAGCTTAATTTTCTGTCAGCTCATTTAACTTCAACAATTGTGCCCGACGTGTGCAGTGTGCCGGTGCGTAATATACGCCCGACAATA
Organism: Dalotia coriaria; assembly: GCF_025399875.1. Lineage (NCBI taxonomy): Eukaryota > Metazoa > Arthropoda > Insecta > Coleoptera > Staphylinidae > Dalotia > Dalotia coriaria. The sequence goes on from NW_027045448.1 coordinate 2,601,714, forward strand.
AGTCGAGTGCAACGCGCGCAATTCGCTGCAGACGGACGTACCGATTTAATTACGACTAGCATTTCATATTCAATATTGCGAAGTGGTGGAAAGTAATTCGATTACATTCGGCATGGCGCTAGGCCGGAGAGAAAGCTCACTTTCATCAATTACCGTTTACTATTATTAGAATTAATGTAATTCATGCACATACTCAAGTAATTGACTAATAAAATGTTGCTACCTGGTATTCCAAATGATAGATTGCTTTCGGATGCGTTCTAATTAGAGATTTGCATCCAAACCATGTATCTGTAAATTTATAGAGTGGGCGATATTTTTATATTTTATTTTTCTTCAATTTGGGATTAAAATTGCTCATATTGACGTAGCGAAGAAAAAAAATCTGCATTTGTGAGGAATTTGATTTCGTCATGGAAGAATTTTAACAATTTGTTTATAGGGTATTTTATATAGGTATAATATTTCTCAGATGTATCTACCCTTTATTTCACATCTGTGTTATCATTGCATAAGATACATTGTTTTCAAATAATTAATTCATTGCTATTACCGTATAAGCTTCCTTGAATGGAATCTTAGCAATTGCATTCGATTCATAGTCGCCAGTTGGCGGTCTTCGCTCTTCGATACACAGCTGCAACTTTATGCTTCATTCGATATTTTAATTGAAATGCTCATGGATCCGCTGCTTCGCTACGGGCGGAAACGATATGGCACGCTTCCTGTCAGCAGTATACCGGATCGTCCATCCATGCGCACGTTCGATTTGACAGCGCTTGTTCCGGCCTCTCATAATGTTGTTTATGCGTTTCGAATTAATGTTGAGGTAGTCAACCGTGCTATATTAATCGATAATTACACATGGCACATGACTCAAATTATGTGTATGTCTGAATCCACTTCCAACTTGGTGTTAACTTGGATTTCGTTGAGAATAATATAAATCAAAAGTTTTGTTTTTCTGATATCAAAATATTAACATTTAAAATTGTATGAATTTGGTTTGGTTTTAGAGAATCAAAAAGCTCCAATATTTTTCTGTGATGGGTTTTATAACTATATAACTTCTAGCAAATTGGTTTAAAAAATGCTGAAGTGTTTTATTCATATAAACAACAAAAATACCATGAATTACTGGTAAATAATTGCTGAGGTAACAATTTCTGATGTTTTAGAATTAAATGTTTTTGGTGAAGCAGGAAAAATTAAAAATGATTTCCTGATATGCCTCCGTATTTTATGTGAGCATATTGGTAAGATGAAAGGTAACTGTAAAATGGCGTAAATGATGTGGTCAAAGATGCGGTTGCAGTTTTAAATTGCACGTTTTCAATGAATTACCTTTACGCCTGCATTGGCGGTCACGGACGATAAAGTTTGTTACTTTTGATTGCACTGCTTCCATACCCTCATGTCATGTTGTTCTTTTAATACCGGGAAGTAACGCTGAATTCTTTCATTGCACTAGTGCGGTCATATCAAAATGTAGGTCCAACTAAGTACATAGTAGCCAAAAAATTAACTTAACATTTAAAAATTAAAGTTTATCAAATTTTATGCCGTCATAAAATTTGCACTTAAATTTTGATTACCATTTTGAAAAGCTATTAGTATAATGACGTGTTGGTTTACTTTTATTTAACACTTTGCCTACTTCATGTGTCCGTATGAAATTCGTCCACCCGTTTGTTGTTTTTCTTCATGGATACTTACAGATTCCCTCAGCTACTTCAACATTCGGTTCATTAAAAATGGAAATTGCATTAAAACTTTTCTAGTTCCATCCCGTGCGTTTCCTATGTTGCGGATGTTGGCACTTCAGCTGGGCTGGATCGGCGCTGTGTTTATATTTACATTAACTACGGAAAGTTAACATAAGATGTGATGAAAAAAGAAAACGTTCAAAAGTTGCAAACTTTCGCCACATGAATGAATTTATTCGCCGGAAGCCAATTTCTTCTTCAAACAATTCGGTATGCATTGCGCAACTGGTCGGATACAAAAGGCAACAGAAATCCGTGCTTGTGTATACCTAAACCTCAGCGTATATTGCGGGCACATTATTTATAATTTAATGAGAATTGTAATAGTGTTTTAAATATTAGCTTTAACGCTGGGTTAGGACATGAAATACAGATTTAGACTTTTATTTCTTTTTTTAGTTAAGAAATAAAAAAATTGTTAAGTATAGTAATTTTTAATGGTTTTTAATGGTTTAATTAAAGTTTTAACTCGCGATATAAGGGATATGATCATTTATACTTTTTTAAAATTTTTAAATTTATTGTTCATGAATATACATACCGCCGCATTTTTATATAGGCACTACCTTATAAAGTATCTGCATTTTAGTAACTTTTAAATATTATGTGCATATGTTCGTTTAACATTAATGTTATGTATTCTAAGAGCTTCAATTATGAGCAATTATATTTATGCAAATCGCTACCTTGCGGGCAAATTGTCACTCGTTATCATTGCAAGGCAAGCATCGGCGTCTTAGATTTCACAATATATTACTATTAACTAAACTATTAATGCAAATGCAACTAATAATAGTAATGCATGCGCATATCCAGAAAAAAATACAAATTATAGCGCATTGAAAAGTGAAATTGACTTATGATACAATGTACCAACAATGATATATTCTGTATTTCTGCTTTAAATTATATAAACAGTTTGCTCATAATAGAATATAATTTAGGTATATGCCGTCATTAATTATAGGATTATCGTAAAAACATACTGTACAAGAAAAATTATTTGCATCGGTAACCAAACCAACTCGACCATAAATTCGCAGCATTTATTATAGCATTGATTTTTTTGTCTGTTGGTTTTAGTGAAATCTACCTGCTATGAAATAGTCGTTATAATATACGGTACGCGATTTTTAGCTGTCATAATTGTATCTCTCTTATAATTAATTACTCACGATTTACTAGCAACGAGATGGCAATCTCTTTAACAATCACAGTCATTTTTGTAACAATTTATATTTTATAACGGATCTGCAATGTTCATTTAAATTCATTTCAATGTCACTTTTTTAACTAATTAATTATATAACAGGTCTGTTTATTTTTTTAAGGCAAATCTTAATATGAATAAAAAAGGTACACTCTTAAATTAGCACAATTCTTTTGAAGTTTCAATGCAGTGATTATTTGCAACATTGCTCAGCCGCTAGATATGTCACAAGACAAACATTAACTTTAGTGTACTTTACTATTGGGGAATTTCACTTCAACAAAAAACGCGAAAAAAGTTTATGCACATTTCTTCCAATAATAAATAATAATGAATCTTAAAATAGATATCATCATATTGCTTTTTAATTAAATTACTATACTGCGGATTAATGATGAATTAATGTGTTGACCGCATGTTCGCAATTAAGGCTTGTAGTTTAAACATTTTCGTGTGTGTGTGATACCTGTTTGCATATATATGACGTACATCAGTGCAAAGCCGCTGGAAGCCAGCGCAATTTTTCATGCCGTATGCATTGCACTTGCTTGTTTCAATGAGGTGTGATTAATGTGCATTTCACACGAACATGTTGCATTTGTAAACTTTAACGCGTTTTGCGATAACAACGTGGAAACAATACTTTAATTTCATTTACAAATTGCTTTTGTACCTACGTTGCTACACAATAAAGATTTCAGTTTACTTATTTCTAGGCGGGCTGAGTCTACAGATTTGGTAAAATTTTATTTTGGTTTTTTATATGTATAAGAGTGTTGCGTTAGTTACAACCTTTATAACTTAAGAACGGTTGAACAGATTTTGATGATCAATGATTTGTTGGATTCATCTAGGCTCGGAATAGCAGAATACCTATTAAAATATAGAAAATTATTACTTAAAGGGTGTTAAATAGGGAATGAAAGTTGCTAAAGAGATTAAATCTTAGTTGTAGCTAAAATAAAATTGCGAATCTTTTTAATGGAATCGACTTATTATATAATTTTAACAAAAAAAAAAACTTGTTGCGGGTAAAATCTAGTTTTGTATATATTTGAATTATCGCGTCAAAGTCTATGTTAAAATTTTACATTTCGTGAAAGCCGATTGTTGAGAGAAGGTACAGCAGGGTCGTGACTTGGATCGTGCTAACATTGATCAATTATAATTGGTGATTTACCGCAGATCATGATCTCGCAGAATGTATTTCATGTTGGCCATAACGGATTAGCTTTGGAGTTTGGGATAGGTTTGCAGACATAGATACCTAACGTTGGATACCAGACTGCAAGTTAACTAGCATTGTTTAAGTTTTGGTTTTGTTAACAGCTGCAACACTTTCCGTGTGTTAGAAGCATACCTATTATTTTTGCATTAACTTATTTGCAAGGGTAATGCCGTTTTAGTTAGAATTTGCCATATAATACCAAATTATAGCAAAAAATGTTTAGTATGATTTAGTTTGGGACGAAAAAATGATTTTTTTACAATTCCTACACAATGTTACGAGTACGACGTGCAATGTGTGAATGGTTTTAGCCTGACTATTTCCAACATGCGCTTTTGCCGTGCTTGATTCGCTAAATAAAGGCAACGAGACAACGCAACAAGGCAATATTTTACGGACATACAAAGTAGAAGAAAATCGTTTTTATCGACTGTACATTCCACAATGCTTGAAATTAGTACTTGAAACAAAACAAATTATTGGAAGTGATCAACTGTCGTGTTGCACAATATTTGTGTACAATTAGAAAACAAAAGCAAGCACTTTACTTGTGCTTCCACTCTTTCCGAAAAACCATTTCAAGTGTTTAAATTCCCAAGTCGCAAGTGCACGTTGTGGTGGTGTCACAGCTTCCAGCTAAATTCACGTGCCGTTGTCCAAAGTCAAGTATCCTTTGCTTAGAATATCCAAGTTGGAAGATCGTGCTGTTGGGTCCTCGCTAAAGGTTTGTCACGGATTTGTAATACCGTCGTGTGATAATCTTGCAAAGCGATGTGTTGTGAATGTCGTTATGCTCTTTGGGAGTCTACTCTAGAGAGACGCGAGTTATGTATTTATCTAGTTAGTCGAAGGATGGTCCGCGGCGAGCGGTTTACGATGTGGTTTCTGTTTGCTTATTCATCAATGCCATGACATTGACAATTGTGTAAATTTCTTGGAAACTGCAGGCGAAGAGCGTGCATGTGTGCTGGTCACGAACACGCTCGTTTATTGGGCCTCAGTTAATATTTAACTACAATATTAGGCACGTCTGCATGGCGATGATGGCTAACCAGAAGTTTTGGTAATTAACTCAAATATTATCTACCGGTTCTTTGCGGGTCATTGGATGTCCAACCAGAGAGAGATGTATATTTAAATTAATGCAACGGTTAACATCATATTTTAATTTTAATGTCGGATAGCAATTAGAAAATGTTGCGTAATCTTCACTTGGATATTTATGTTTTTATTTTGTCGAAAAACCTTGTAAGTGTAATATTTTCTGGTCAAACTAGAAACCTCTTAGGTTAAAGTAAAACGTGCCTCCTTTTCATTTCTTTCGTATTCCTGCTGCTGCATTTGGTATTGTTGCGATGTCCGTGCAGAGATCTACTTTTTGCTCGCGCTACTCCCATTTCGTGTATTCCCGTTCAGATTGCAGTCGCCCGGCGTCGATACCATATTGGTATTCAATTGAAGTTAATGCGATAGAGGTGGAATTTATTATTAGCAGGAGGAAAAAGCGCCGCCACGGACGTGCATACGCAAATGCATGCAAAAGCACAAAACAAGATCGATTTTTCGTGCAAACTGCGGTCTCGCGTTCGTTAGATTCGTTGGTTTCGTTTAATGTGAATTTATGTGCCATTTACCGGCTACAAGGCACGTAGCTGCGGAACATGTACACCAAATCCAAAACGCAAGAGAAAAACACGAACCACTGCTGGATGTGTTCTTCGTTGACATAGAATAATAATTGCACAATAGATAATCCGTCTGCAATTTTCCTATTTTGGTATAATTGGTGTAAAATACGTAGAATTTAAATATTTCACAATAATTTTGTCGATTTGTAGAAATTTTGGACAAATTACTGGATTCAAGTATTTCTTACATTAGGTTATTTTTCTGATAATTTTCTATTTTTTTGTTTAGGTTATTTTGAAATACTTTTTCCCCACCCAGCCCGTGACTAAAGTATTTTAGGACTTGGTCGTCCTTGTTTAAAATACCACTTTTTGTGTCTCAAAATCGTGGAAAAACTGGCCACTAATTTGCTACTTTTAAGTTTAATTTAATATTTGTTAATATCAATTTAATTTGTACTCTGTCCTAATTAAAATCAAATTGCAAAAATTTTATAGCAGATTAATGAATAGAAAGTGTGAGAAAAAATCATATTGACTTGCAAATTTTATCATATTATCATATTTTGCAATAAATATTTAGTTTGTTAATATGTACCAGAATATTTATTCTTTATCACGAAACTTATACCATTCTGTGTAATGTGACAACACTTTGTATAATAATACCTGCCTTTAATTAGGACGGTGCTGTAACTTCACAGTCAAGCATTCGTTAATTATAAATTCCTAATTATGTTAGTACACGAGCTTGGCATATGTGATATGATGCACTCGCCAGAAACATTTCCGCGTGCGCTCGGCATCGTCAAGCGCAATTAAGATAATTAAAATTTCACTTTAATTTCACATCGAGAGAAAAAAAAAACAAGCTGCTTCTTTAATTGAGCCCAATAATACATCATGCGTGAAACAAGCCAATCGGCGACAATCGAATTTTCAATGGTTTCTAAAATCCCTATCTTATCGCCTCAATTTGCATCTTCTTTCCGTGCAAGTATCATATTCGTATCGTGCGGGCTAGATTTACAGCTTGTTCTCTTGTTGTGCGCTGCAAAGCTGCAAATTTCTCAATTCACATCGCGCGACTTAAGCATAACCTCGGACGATTTCTATGCAGGCGTCGTAACGTTTATCTGATTGGAATGCCGGACGATTTCGTCGAAGCTTCTTTTCTTCACCCGTCTGCTTGCGCGCTCCGCTATCAATTGCCTCCGATGCGCAACCACTTCATCCAGCGCTGAAAGAAAACATCCGACGTGTGAGTCGTGTATGCGTTGTGTACACAAACACAACTACTCACAGCGCTAAAGAACCAAAGTGTAAATTCAGGTGTGCTTTCCTTCGAAAGCGTACGGTTGCTGAACTGAAATGCTTGCGCACGGATGCAGCGGCAGATGTGAGAAGCGAAGAAAAGCTGAACGCCACCAGACTGTGTCTGGGTCCTATGCAAATACGCGTGTTAGGTAACAACATGATTGTTCGAACATGTGTTGAATATTGAACTTATCGTAGTGCGCGACGAATGACGGCCGATACGTGTAATACGTGTATGTACTTGCGTATCAATTCGGTGCCATCTACAACTGTATACACAGCGTTGGAAACATGACTTTCATAAAAACGAATTTTAATGAGGAATATTTCAACTTGGAATGAAGATTTAGGGCTTAAACGCGGGGTTACTACCATGGCAACTGTAAACAAATAGCAGAATACATTATCCCAACCCAAACTGACTTTTAGATCATTAGATAAACAAAAAATACGAATTCCTATTTTAAAATAATTTAATATTTTGATTATTAATTTAACCTCATTTTTATTATAAAAATATTTAGACAATCTGTTCTCTAAATAAATAAATCAATTTAATTTATTAATGTGTACGGATTTATTTAAAGTCTAAGACGGAATTCAATTTGGATTAAAGATGAATTAAGATGAGATGAGTTAGAAGATTGATTTAATTAATTAACTGTGAATTTAATCGATATTAATGGCAAACCAGTCACCCGGATTTTTAAAATACACTAATGTATTAACCTCTGCTGAGATAAAATAAGAAGTTGAAAGGATGGAAACGTTAAGTGGATAGATACGTTTGTAGCGTGAAGATAAGTGAATTGGGATGAAGAAAAAAACATTATGTAAATTTTAATCAAAGTGTGACATATCCCTCGATTCACGATCCACGTTAATTACACATCACGTCTTATATGCAGCCAATTACAACACCCTACTCCCGTCAATCTATATATGAATTTACCGGTTTTCTTGCTTTTCTTGGCCGCATATTAATTGCTTGGCAGTGAAATGTAAAACTTATTTTGAACACATTGTATACTGAGTAATCATATGCATCACATATTGCTATTTTCAACCCAATTTCACCGAATTTAAATTAAATGTTAATGTGATAAATTCGACACTTTATTGAATTATTTTAATAAATGAGTTTGTGTCTAATATTAAATTAATTGAATCATTCACATGAAGGTACTTACAATATGACTTATTGCAACGCATGTTCTATAATCAAATATAAACATTTAATCATTGCGTTTTTGTTTTGTTTCAGGTGAGTTCACTTTTGCTTTTGTTCGGAGTGCAATTGAATCGATATGTGCGTGAAGGGGCACATTAAGATGGCGATAATTTTCTTGGTGCCGTAATGCAGTGGGCGCGGACAATAACAACGTGCAGGCGAATTTTAATCATCGATCTTGCATCGATGTTACGCAAGTACCACAAATTTAACACGTTTTAACGACCTGTTCAACTTTGATGTAATTGGAATTGGGAATTGCATGATTATAAGGTGGTAAATATTTAATTTTTCTTGCATCGATAAAAGTTTAAAGAAAACTGCAAGTGACGCCATCTCCTTTTAAAAAGAGGTGAAATTAGTGGGAAACTTTTCAATAATCACCTAATCATATTCTTTATATATTAATTATCATGTTTTAAAGTGTGTCGTCTTAAAAAATTGAAATTAAAACAAATTTTAAACATAATTTCAATTTAACGACAGAAATATTTGCAAGTTGCAACTCTAAATCGCAGTTATCAAAAAAGTGACTCCAATTCTCCGTGCTGTAAATATTTGCTACACAGGTTATTTGATTTATTAGTAGGTATATAATCTGTGATAAGTACTTTCTGACTTTCTTGCAACTGGTTGTTATTGGTCTCGATTACGAAGGCTATTACTACTCTTGCCCGTGTGCGCTCGGTACGTGTATGTAGGCTGATCGAACGCAATGACCAAGCTGATTGATTGATTCGCGAAGTTGATCGTCATTCCTGCTGAGTGCAGATTGTGCAGTTAATGGATGCACTACTTTATTCAGCCACGCGATATTCGCAGAGATGTTAGATTTCTTCGTATTTCAAAACTGGTTACACTATTCGGTAAAAACTCACCAGTAAACTCGACGATAAAAAAATAAATAAAAACTTTTGTATTAAAACAAGAAGATATCTTAGGAATTTTATCGTTGAATCATTTTACGTCGGTTTTATTTTGTTTTGTTGCACTTATTTGTTTTCTGAAATTCCAAGTATGCCAATCAGGTCAGAACCAAACTAAACGTTTTTCCGTTTATGGATTTCCTGTTCCCAGCATGGCCTTATTACACCTAAACAATTCAAACGCCTTTTCTTCTTTCGATCTGACACTTCTTACGACTACATGCCATGATGACTAATTCTACTTAATAATAATTAAAATATATTTAAACATCCGACACATTTGTTTCTCATCATAAACATAAAATGTGCGGGATGAGTATTGTGTAATAGCATCGTACGTCGAGTGTGCAATGCAAGAATGTGCCAGCTGTAAGATTTCGATAAAAACTCCTCGTTTGCGCTGCGTTCCGGAGCTCGTTGATTCACTGTACCAAATTTACGTCCACGACGATCGTTTGATGTGAGCGAGATGTGGACGGCATTCGTTTAAGGCCCGCAAATGGATTAATTACGAGCATGTGCGTCGGACTGCGCGCATTTTCGAAATGCAAGTTGGCTGCCAATGCGAATGCAGCAAACTGCTAAAGAGTTAAAGATGTACATAAAGATGGTGGCAGTTGATACTCGGTTAACTTTTACATTCATTTCTGGGTTACAATGTAATACAACTCGTTGTTTAAAAAAATGCAGTACTGATTCGACAAATATTTCAATTTGAATAAATTTATTGTGACTTCTATGGGATTTTATATGATTTTCTTGTTCTGTCAGTTGATTCATTTTATTATATTTAAAGATTCCACATTCTACCTACGTGTAGACACTAATTTATTCCGACGAATGTTCAATAACAATGCGCTTGGCAGTACAACGCTAGAAATAATGAAATTGAAATGTAAAAGTGGCTCGCTTGGTTGCGTGGATAATAATTGATTTCTATTATGCATACCTATCCATTACGGCTTATTTATTTATCGCGCTGATAGGCACGTCAACGAAACGACCAGTTAACCGGTTATGGTCGACCGAAGGAAGAGGATCCATTATCAAAACTTGAGGCAACAATCAATTCCGAGTGGTAAAACGTATTTCTGGGCACATATCGAAAAACATGTTGTTCGAATGTTGATATTCTACAAATTTACGACCATTGTGAGAGTATTTTCATTCTTTATGTATCTCAAGTAACGGAAGAGTCTGACCACATTGATTATATTAAACACATTGTTGATTTTTCATTGCCTAGGAATTTTTATTTGATTCACATATTGCACCGATATTCATTTATTGTGAATATTGGAAGATACGAGTACTTTAATAAAAATTCCGCTATATTTAAATATGGCTGTCAGAAGTATCTCATCATTTAAATTTATACTCGTCACAGTGCTTCTTCATTTGCACTTGTAAAGGCGATAAATAATAAATCTAACTAAGATCCAAAGCGGTATTTTATCGATGTCACATTGATTTTGAAAAAAGGCAATAATGCAACAAGTGAGGATTAATAAATCACTGCGTGAAAAATGGACGATGAATAATGTAACGAGGTAAATATGTAAATGTCACTTTATGTGTGATTATTTACGAGATTGTGAATTTGAAATAAGTTATAGGTGCGCTTGTGCGCCTGGTGTAGGTATGTCGTGCATTAGAAGATTCCTCGATAATAATGGAAGCATTATTAGATAAATCGATTTGGAAACGAGTCGAAATTGATATACTGACTTTAATGACGTTGATGTGTGATGCGCGAGTGATTGATTGCACTTCTTTATACGGAAGAATTTCTGTATCTCAGAATATAAATTTCTATAAATTTGATATTTAAAGATATTTCTAATACTAGCAGCGAATTAATTACTTCTGCAGAGTTTTTGATAAGTAACACGCATTGTATTTTAATAGTAATCATGAAATTAAGACGGGCTAATATTTTACTGAATATTATTATCCATAATTAAAAAATGAATCGCAAAATCTGTTGGTAAGCGCATATCTCAACAACGCCTAGACTAATTTGACCAATTATTTTTTTCAAATGTTCATTAAAGTCCAAGGATGGTTTTTACGGCGAGAAAATGCGAATAATTGCCGGGAAACCCTAAAGACAGCTCTTTTCTCAGTGGCGGATTACGGCCTAGGCGCACTAGGCGCGCGCCTAGGGCCCCGGCTGCCTGGGGGGCCCCGGCTGCCTGAGGGGCCCCTGGCACTTATATGTCCCATATAGACATAGTAATTCCACAAATACTTCATCAGTTGGTTTTGACCTCAGCCTTTATGAATAGCGTATTGGTTTTCACTTGGCGACCAAAACGGCATTTCACACGTGTCCGCAAAGCAACCGTCACGGATATATAGCTGACTTAAAACTTTTTATCTCCGATTTTATTTCTTTATGGCAAACTGTTTAAAATAAAATTTGGATGTTTTCTGCCACGAATTTTTGTGACCTTTTCTTGAATATTGCGTTAGAAAGTTGTAGCTATAATGCGAGTAGTATATTGCCAATTTTTTAAAATTTCGAACATCTGTGGAGGAGATGAGTTGAGGAATATTCCATTGAGGTTGTAAAATAGCGGGTAACTCTCTTTTTTGGAATATTAATTATTTCGTCTTTCTATCATTTTTTCACATCTGCGGAACACGTTGTACCAACGTTTATCCTCCTACAATTTTTATCTAGATTTTTGGGGTGGTAGTTGGATTAAAAAAAACAGAGAGTGGTCAGTGAGTCGTTAGAAGAAATTGTACTTAGAAAGTTACATGATTATGGCTTAGATATCACAAACTGTAGGGGCCAATCTTATGATAACACTTCTAACATGTCTGGCAAGTACAGTGGATTAATACAGGCACGCATAAAACAACATTCCAAATCAGCTGAATTCATACCATGTGGAAGTCATTCTTTAAATTTGGCTGGGCATACTACAGCGGAATCTTGTTCTGGAGCATTACAGTATTTTATGTTTTTGCAAAATATATAACTTTCTTTGCTGCATCTACAAGACGGTGGAATATTTTAACTGAATGCATGAAGGATAAGAATTCTAAAAGTATCAAGAGAATAATTGATACACGATGGTCCGCAAGAGCTGACGCTGTTTTAGCCCTAAGACTCAATTAGGTATCAATGAAAAAAAAAAGGAAAACCAATTTCAAAATTAGAAGCAAAAAAATTATCAAAAGAGTTCGATCAATTTGAGACGGCACTGTTAACAATTTTCTGGAACAAACTCCTACAGAGAATCGAAATTACCAGCAAATATTTACAGGAACCAAAGTGTCTTAATAGTGTTAGTTTATTAGAATCATTAAACGAATTTATAACAGAGGTCAGAAATAATTTCGAAACTGTTGAAGTGGAGGCTAAATGAGACAAAGAAAACGCAAATATCCATATGATGAAACGAACAAAAATGATACAGCATTTTCGTAAAGAAATTTTTTTATTGTCAACATTTTTTATATTGTATGTGATGTATTAACATCAGAAATTACTCGAAGGGGCGATGTCTATATGAAAGTTCTTAACGATTTTAAAATGTTCTTTGATTTAAAATTAAGCCGTGTTGAGACTAATAATTGTGTAGAGCGATTATTGTCTTAAGTATGAAAAAGATATTGAGCCAGAATATTTCACTGATGAGTTAACTCATTTTCTAAAATACATACAAGAAGAAAATATTAAGGATATTAATGGTCTAAAATCAACTTTTCCAAATATACATACAATACTGCAAATTTTTTTGACCTTGCCCGTTTCTAATGCAAGTGGAGAAAGGACATTTTCAGTTTTAAAACGAGTCAAAAACTATCTGCGCAATAGTCTTTCACAAGAGCACTTAAATGACTTCGCATTAATGTTCATAGAAAATGATATTTTTAAAAAACTAAAGTACGACAAAATTATTGAAATCTTTGCCCAAGAGAAGACAAGAAAAGAAAATTTGTAATTTGTATTTAAATACGATTACCGTTTTTGAGCACACGTACGATGAACTCGAGAACCAAGATAGCATTGAAAACGATAATCCCATCGCGGATAGTATGGCAGAAAATTTTACCTGTGATATTTCGATCGGTCCTGAAAACAATTAACGCACAACACCTGGTCCATCGCGAAGAGCGAATCGGAAGATAATCCATTAAATTTTGGAATAGTGCGTGTGGATTAAGCCTACTGGGGATACCACGATAAAAAAAACGCGCCACGTACGCTACCTCATGGTGGTGTGGAAATGAGTTTTTGGCACAAACGAATGTTGAAGTAGACTTTGCAGCGCGCGTACGCTAAAACTATTAATTTTACTGGGCTAATAACCGTTTTTGAAAATTTTCGGATTTAGGGGCCCCAAACTTGATTTGCGCCTAGGGCCCCACTGAAGCATAATCCGCCACTGTCTTTTCTCTAGGATAAAAGTTGGCATTCAATCATAGTTATAGTTAAATAGTTGAATACGAGATGGCGCGCTGATGTTCATTATTAGCAATTCTTTATATAATTAATCTCTTTAAAATAAAATTGCGAATCTTATTGATTGAATTGACACATACTATGTCTAGAAGAAGATAGTAAAAACGAATTAGGTACATTTTTATTAAATCAATATAAACTGTCAATTTCGGTATTGTACCGGAACTCAATCTTTAACATAGGAAAATTATATATTTGACTTGAACTTCCATTGCTTTATAATTTACACTCAACAACTAATGTATACTACATTGATTTATTTCACCGTTCCGCAGGCATTTAGATAGTTTAGGCAATTACTGATTACGGACCAAGACTTTACGTTATATTGTAAGACTCCGCATACTCTTCAAAGAGCAAATAACATAACTCTCTCCGCATTGATAGTGTCTGGTGTGCGCACAGGCTTATTATCAATTACCAATGCACGAGCTCGTAAATTGTTTGATATGATAATTTTATTACATCAGAAATTCGAAAACGGCCAACAGCTACTAGGTGATAACTCGACAGTGGACATGAAAACAAATGTCAAGATAATTTTATAACTTATTATGTTTTCAGTTTTTTTAATGGCGGACTATGAAATTCTACGCGGATACGGCAATAAAAACACGGCTGGAAATTATTTTTATATTAGTTGACAATCAAATACTGATCGAATCGTAAATCATTTAAGGTAAATCGTTTTGCAATAAAGATTAATCGACTAATATATCGTTTTAGTATTTTTAATCGATTCATAGGAAACTAATAAACGAAATTGGTGCTTTTTCATTTAGTTAATTCGTGAAAATGGAATATTTCGTGGTGTAGGCAATAAAATATTATTAGTAAATAAATATTTTTAATAAATATGAGTTTTACACCGCATGAAGCAAATGTTTTTTTTTTTTAAGTAATGAATAAGTATAGTTTGGAAAAAATTTCTTCAAGAAATCAGTTTCCACAAAATTGAGTGCATTTTTTTCTTCATTCATTACGCGTTTGAGGACCGAGATTTTCGAGCGCGTTAATCTTCATCGTAATCTTATTCCCCGTAATGAATGTGTGGCTATAAAGCGCGTAACTGGCAGACGTTTGCGCGAGGCACGTAACTGAACCACGATGGAAGTTGTAACTACGCATCACAAGCTCAAAAGCTAAAGAGGAAAACTTGCGCGCTTACGTTGAAATTGCGCGTCAATGTGTATAACTACGTCGGGGGGCGGTTGGTTGCATGACGACTGTCGGCTCGCAATTTCTGTAAATGGTGTGCATAAAAGTTTAATATCATCGGTGGGCGTTTACGCATGTAATCAGTTTGGATTTTATGTGAACTTTCTCGCTTGGAAATTAAAAATATTAAAATGTTGATGAGTATTATGCTCGAGTTGCATTGTGGTATGGTGTGGTGTTAATATAGGTAATAGTGGCATGACATTGTTCATTGTTACAACGTCGGAAATCATGTCATCGGGTCCTTCATTCATGATTACGTTCGTTGCCAACACAACACGTGTAATCAATAGATTCAGATACATTACAGTGCTTCACTGCTGCTGTGACATGTCAATAGCATTTGAACTCAATTTCCACGTGATAATCAAGATGTTTCACTTCGTTTTGTGAGCTGCTATCTTCGTATTGTTTCTTTTTGTATTTTTTGCTCGGATATTGAATAAAATAAAGTCTTTTGTCCTGGAAGTAGACTGCCTGGAAAGATAAAAATGATGGAATAAATCTTGGAGCGTTTCGTCTTCCTTCTTGCACATTGATCACATTCGCACGATTCACACCAACGGCAGTTACTGTCGAAGTGCAAGCGAGCATCGAATGTTTGTCATTGCAAAGCGAGAAAATCAATATTTTAATAATATTCTCCCCTTTGGTCGTCAGCAAGTCGACGAGCATCTCGGCGTCATGCTCGCCGCCTTGCCGTGGGGCTTTATTAAACGCCTTTTTGACTTATGATATTGATCCTTCGTCGGCTTCTTCTTCGTGCGTCCTTAACGCGTGCCTTGTGTGACTCGGCTGTTACACGCATTGTCTACCATAACCTTCGCTTTCCGTCGCATTTGCTGCATTCCCCAACTGCTGTCGACTTCGACTTGGCTTCTGTTCAACTAATCCAAGGACCCTGCGTCGAGCATAACAACCGTAACAAGGAAAGTCCATGTCGCGTCATGTTCTTCGTAATAATACGGCAAGCGAGATCAATGGGTGGTCCGGTTGTGTAGTTTTTGGAATCGGAATCAATGAGGAAAGTCCTTAGGAATCGGGAGCCGATGCAGCGTAACGCCGCATGCGGGAAGTTGACGAGAAATTGGTGGAGTTGCCGGGCGCGATGTGCGTAGTTGGCCAAACTATACAAGGAAAATGTAGAAATCACAGTGGACAAAACTGTCGAAACAGCAGGAATATTGGATGCCTGAATGGGACAGAATGTGCACTAAATGAAAACCAATTTTGTAGATTTTCGTACCCAGAAAAAGAAGAAGAAAAAAAAAATGAAAAGAAACATTTATCTGTGCTTAACGTTATCGTTGTTGCTGAAAGTATATTTTGTTGTTTTTTTTTTCGGTATTATTGCATATTTTACATTTGCTTGAATCATGTAAGCCGTTTTCCTTAAACGAAGCATAAAAGATGACGTTTTTATAGGACTTTTGCTCAAAAAGAAATTCAAAGATATAAGTGAGTTTATACATGCAAAAGACTGTTTTCTGCACCATTTAACCTTTATGTTACTGTCTCTGTATCTATTTTTGTGGCAATGCACTGGTAATATCCTGACCACTCTTTCTTATCCCATGACGATGCCGATGACGTTCATGACAAAAAGCAATTAATTTAAGGGGAGGCATTAATGCAATTTCTTTAAATGGCTGCGTGCTTGCATGGTCGGCGATATTTGAGTTTTTGACATATTCATTGAAACGTAAGCGTAATTCGATTTATTGCTTGAATTGTTGTAATTTATGCAATGCCATTCTGCCCGCTTGACTTTCAGTGCGACGCGATGAACCGTAAATTTTCTCATCGATTATGCCGTCGCCTACAACAAAATCAAGTAAAACTACTGCTTACTATTCAATGCAAAGTACACGTGAAACTACTTTATTCTTGGCGCACACTTTGAGTAGTTTTTGGTGCGCGCAGGAAAGCGCAATGAAATTACTTCCAGTGCACTTTTCATACTTTTTATGCGTAGAAATTCTCTTATTTTCTGGCATTAATTACATTCCTTGGAAAAATGCAACATAAAAATACCTAGAAATCGGCTACTACGCAGTAAAATTGTTTTGAATTGAGTTTTGCAATGAATGAAATTTATACCGGACAATATTACATTGCTTTGTAAACTCTTTGACAATTATTATTTTGTGAACCAATAGCGATTTTATTCCAATTAAGTTTTAATCGTAAAATGTCACTTTAAGATTTAATTCAATTTCTTGTATTTATTTTTTAAGAATTTTCTATGAAACCAGTCTATAAATCGGATTTTTGAGTCGTTATGTTTTGTTATTTTTATAAATATGGTACAAAATGTTAAATTCCAATTTGAATTTTAAGCCCATTACACAGTTTCAAGTTTATTACGCTCTAGGTATGTTATTACTGACATGAAACGTATTGCTCTTCCGAAACTCACCTCTCCGCATCTCGCGGGGAATTGTGATCCTGCGAGATTAACCCTTTTTAATATGTATTAGAATTTTAATTAATAATGTTTATCTAACTAACTTTTTGTGTACCTATTTACGTTGGTTGCCATCACATGTAACATAAGTCAAAAACGCACAAACCCACCAAACTCGCATTACGTGATCCAATGATTATTCTATGAAGCAACCTTGTGTGCGCTTCGGGATTATTCAGATTAACAATTTCCGCAGTCAGTACAAATTTGCACAAATTTTACATAAGTACACACAACACAAAACGAACCCTAATAATTAATTTTTGAAATATTAAACTTGGAATTTGTATGTAGCGAAAAAATAAAAAATTCCCGGTCCCATAATTTACACGCCTGCAGGCTGGCATCAATGGACTTATCGACTGTGAATATTTTGCTCGCGCCGACATGGTAAAACCAAAGACGAAGGCAATCGTCGTTTACGACGCGGCATCACTTTGCTGTATATCGAACGCGCAGTTTGCTCCACAATATTAACTTATCTCGAATCGGCACACGGCGTGACAGACATATGCGCGTCGTTTAGCGCCCTAAACAAGATGCGCACTGCACATGGATGGCTGTCTCTCGGCATATCGCGTGGGCAACTTCTTTCGAACTCGACGCGCCGAAGGTACTAGAACTGGATGCACCCTCAAATTGATAAATCATGACGGTGCCATATTTATATCGTTGCGGTTCTGAGGCCGTTTACTCGATTTATGGTAATTAAGTTCGACCAGTCCCCCGATAGGAATGATACGTAAATTGCGTCTACTCCACTAAGTGTTGCAAGAATTCCATTATATTCTTTGTTAAATTGAATTCTTAAATTTTAAAACTTTATATTTATTCTGGATAAGTCTATTTTCTTAGTTTAGTTTCATTTATTCGATTTTCTTTTAGTTTAGTTTTTCGTTTAGTTGCTTCGGTGTGGTGGATCTCATGCAGCTTTACTCGGCGGTGGAAGTTTAAGTCAGCTAACAGTTTAAAACGATAAATTAACAAGTTTAATCATTAAAAGGAGACCTTTAGCACTGAACCAATGAACTATCGCCGACGTGGGTACGTCCTCCCGCATGGGGGAGACACGATTCACGACTGCATTAGCATTCGCATTGTGCAACCCGGCGACGACACGGGAAGGATTTTACTATTGCTCACTGCGTCCGATAGAGCGACTACCTATTCCGAGCACATATCGGCTAGTTGACAATGAGTGCATATCTCATTATAGATATACCCCTAAGTGCAATCAATACCCGGATAAGTTGTGTTTGAGTGTTATTTAACTTTTTTGGTTTTTACATCCAATTCTGTCAAAGTCTGTTGGTAAGCGCATAACTCAACAACGCCTCGACCAATATGGCCAATTCTTTTTTTTAAATGTTCGTTAAAGTCCAAGGATGGTTTTTACAGCGGGAAAAATTCGAATAATTCCCGGGAAATCCCTAAAGACAGCTTTTTTCTATAGTATATAAGTTTGCATTGAGATTCAATCATAGTTATAGTTAAGTACAGGTCTGTTTTAGTATATTTATCTATAAATTTACCTCAACTTTATCTTTCAATAATAGTTTTTCACATCAAAACTTTCATCGAACTATTAAATTTCTTCATTGAGTTCTCCTGAGTTTGTCTGCGTTGGTAATGGTACGCTTTTCCTCTCCTCGATGATTTGCTCAAAAGTTTTCGATTGTTATCAGCGCGCATATCTGGGCAGTGCACACAATACGTCCATCTTCAATGTTTTCAGTAAAATGGCGCTGGAATTAAGCTGTCAGACACAGTATAAAAGAGTGGTTGGTGGTTACCGATGTCCCGATGCGAATGTCGACGTGGACATTATTTTTTCCGCTTCGCACAAATGCATTGTCATTCGGGGGTTGGGGGTGTGCAGCGCTAACGTATCGCCAAACGACACATCACCGCCACCGCCCCCGCTGACGCAATGCAGCGCGATCGCCATCAATAAGCGCCAGTAAATAAAGAGGGGCTTTCCGCCTGCTGCAACGCAAAAAAAGGCGACGCGTTTTTAATTAAACTTCTAAAAGTTTCTAAACGCCTCTGTCACGCCTTGCGACCTAATCGATTTTTAACTGCGCGGCGGGCCGCAATGAAAACACATTTTGTTTGCATGAAATGCTAATAATGCGGATGGTATTATAATTTAGCTGGCTTTAAATTAATTAAAAAACAAAGCGTCGCATCGCGCTGTGAATGCTCACATTGCACAATGGAGTCTGCAACTCGCCGGCGAACATAAACTATCTAACCAGACAGAAATGACAAAAGAGCGTCCTGCGTCCTGGCTTAGATGATAGCACGGTGGAACGATAAAAATAATAAGGACGTTCCATTGTCTGATATGCTTGCCTTCCACTTCCAGCCTTCAGCCATCTTCTTACAACCTTCAAACTTATGCGGGAACACAGTAAGTGTGGACACGCACAATGAAACCAACTTGGGTTTAAAAGTAAAACGTCGGAAACGCAATTCCTGCTTTAGTCGACTTACATGGTGGGTTTCCCGTTGGAGATGGTGGGGGTTACGATGGATTTCCTCTGCTTTTATTGCATTTCTATGCGTTTGCTATTCATTTGTGAACGTCTAAGCGGGCAGAAATGTGATAAAGATGCAAAAGTGCAAGTTTGCGTTATAAATTACATTTTGGGGACTTGGAAACTTGTTTTCGGTGCTCATACATAACTTTATACATGAATTACCACTCATGACAAGATAATATATTTTAAGATAATAAGTTCGTGACATAAAAAGCATTTAATATTTTCTCAAACTCATTAATGACAATATTTCATAAATTAAAAAAATATTTATTAATATGTGATTGTATTCAACAGACAGCGCTGCGGTCGCAATGTCGAATATTCAAAGAATTCAATTTTAATTTCAGTTTTTCCCGATTGTTGGCGTTGCGTTGTACAACTTTTCATTACAACTAGGGCTTCACACGAGACGAGACTGGACGATACTATCAATGGTATCGTCTCGGTCTCGGTATCGTCTCGTAAAAGCGATACGAGACCGAGACGATACGAGAAAAGTCTCGGTATCGTGTGAAGCCTTAAGTAGAACTCAGTTTTAAATTTTTGCAGTTCAAAATTTAGTCATTTAATTGCTAATTGCTTTTATTGTAAACTAAATCCAAAATACATAAATAGTATAAAATATTAATTTTTGATTGCATCACTTTTAATTGAAAATATATTTTTTAATATTTCAAATTTTTAAACGTTAATGTATACTAGGGTACAATAATCGAGTTGATTTGTGTTGAAAGTAAGCGGCGCACGTCTACAATTCCTAACTTACCCAGATGTATACAATATCTTTGCTTCAAGAAGTACAGAAAAACACAAAAATATGTCTCCGGATGTGTAAACAAAGACAACATTTTCATAAAACTTTCAAAAAGTCAAAAAGGTCATGATATTCGGTTACTGACTTGTTCTTTTGAATATACATAAGAAATATTTCACAGATGGTCATATATTGGATTTCATATATTGGACCTTTTCTCATTTTTCTAATAACAACTTCATAAAAAAAATTAACGAGACCAATAACGAGACCAAAAACGTGACTCGGATTGTGGTAATGCTATCGCCGAGAAATTGTTGAAACACGTCTCGTCTCGGTATCGTCTCGCTTTTCCGAGACGAGACCGAGACGATACGAGAAAAGTCTCGGTATCGCGTGAAGCCCTAATTACAACCTATTCAAAAAAGTTTGAAATTTTCGAATTTTTAGACGTGTGTACAGGACAATATATTTTATTTGCAAAAGATTTTAAATTCCAATCAATGCAATAGTAATACCTACAATCCGTGCTTTCAACATAAAAGAGTTTGCTTGTTAGTATTCAATGTTGAAACAATAGCTGTGTTGATGTTTATCGACTAGACGACGAATTAAAAATTGTCGCATGAATTGCGGTGTTATTGGTACTTGAAGTCACATAAAGTTCCTACAATGGAACTCATTGGGTGGCAAATTGCTTGTACATGTCATGAATCTATTCACGTACGGTTGTTATTATTAATCGCACGTATTGAAGTTCATTGTTTACCGAAGCGGTTATTCGATTTGATCTTGTTTGTCGGCTTTTCTAACATCAACATCTGCGTTCGCTTTTTGCTAAACAGTTGTAAATATTCCTGATTTTTTGTCGTGAATGCGTGTGGTATTAATTCATTTCAGTCGATACTGGATAGATGTCGCTGGCTAATCTAGGAAATGTTTTGTTTTGACACTTTCCTCATGCGTACGTGGAAATACAGTTCGACCTCGGTCGTCGGTCGTAAAACACTCGTTAGTTGACTTGCATAATCGTGCCCACGCATTAAATGTTTTACAGCTTGTTAATTGTTGTTATTTTTAAGCCGTTCAGTTTATATATATTAGAGTCCGACCGAAACTGGATTTTAGCCGAAACCGAAATTTCGGCCCTGCAATCAGTTTCGGCCGAAACCGAAACCGAAACTAATTTACATAAACATATTTTTCTACTTTTACCTACACATCGCCAGTTTTTCCACGTTTTTTAGATACATAATCCATTTCGGGAGTAAAGTCCTCGTTTAGTCACTTGATACTTAATATAGTATGCATTAATATGAGCGAACTAAGATGGCAAGTAACGACCGCTATTAGCCGCGAAGTTAGCCGAGCAACGCACGACAATTCACGAAAAGTGAGTTTCGGTGAGGCCGAAAATTTCGGCCATTTTTGGCCGAAACCGAAACTGAAGCCGAAACTCGAATTTTTGGCCGAAACTGGCCGAAACCGAAACCGAAACCAAAATTTCGGTCGGTCTCTATATATAATACACACGATTTTCTTTATCAACAGAAAAATAATAATAAAGAAAGTGGGTTTTGTGCTTTTGCGTTTGCACAATATTTGAATGTCTTTTAATTGTTTGTGAGTGAGGTTATTCCCAGTTTACGATAGGAGTTTTCTTTCGTGTTGTTATTTTATGCAATCGTAACGGTACTTTCCGCTCAGCTTTTATTTCATTTCATTTACGTGGAGTGGTCGAACTTTCAATACCTTCCTAATATGCAACGGTGTTCCATGTCGAATGCAGGATGATATGTTTGTCGGTGCATTCGTAATTTCTCCGCGCATCCATGCCACACACAAGGCGATTTCCTGAAACACACGCGGCCTGTCGTAAAATACAATGGAATGGGTGAATAGACGATGGCGCTTTGAATAAAAAAAATATGAATACTCATCGGTATTATTGGATTTATAATCATGGCAGCACGTACTAACAATAAAACAGAGATTTTGATTTTATAACTTCGATATGTTTTGAACTACGAATATTTGGATGCCATCTGTTGGTAATTATGTTTTAACAATCATTCATTCGGCAATATTAATTAATTCTTAATTTTTTTTGTTATACAGTAGAATCTTGATAACTCGAATGTCAAGGGAAACCAAAAAAAATTCGAGATAGCAAGTGTTCGACTTAACAAGAATTTCGAGATATGAAGAGTTAACTCATCAAATTTCGACATAAAAAGGCACAATGTCATAGAACATTTATTACGACAAATTACATTAGGTAACATAAAATGAAAGTCAAGTACATAATTATAATGAATGAACTTACACTGTATGTTTTAAATAATTGATAAAAACTCTGTTATCTTCGTTTGATTCAAGCCATTTACAGATTTTTTATCAATTATTTTTTCTAGTTCATATAGTGAACCGAATATATGATACTCGATATCATTACATCTTTCAATGTAAGTTCGTAGTGTATCAATTGCTGTATTGTACTCATGTTGTTGCTTGTTAACAGCCAAACAAATATGTACTGACTGAGCCAAGTAACCAAAAGTGACCAAAAATGAAGAAACATAACTAACATCTGTGTTTCTTAGAAATTAGAAAGTTTATTGAATGAATTCATTCCTTGCACGTGTGCAAAACAAAAACAATAGATAAGAGGCCCCGAGCCCCGAACATTCCTTTTTTGATTTTATTGCCACGAGTTTTAAGCTCCGGGAATCCCGAGTTTTGAGCTCCGGGAATCTCGAGTAAGAAATCATAAAATTTTATGAACTTCGACTTACTGAGGTAGTATTTGCAGTTCGAGTTACTGAGTATTAAAATGTACGAGTAATGCCTCACAGGGAAATAACTTATTGTTCGAGTTACTGAGTCTAAAAAATTCGAGTTAGTGCGTCGTTCGGGGTTCAGCGGAAGGGAATAGCATATCTTTTCGAGTTACTGAGGATTACGACTTAACAAGGTTCGAGTTATCAAGATTCTACTGTATAAGCATTGGAAGGTGACATTTACAATTGTAGCACATTTGTTCAACAATTCGTAAAAATTTAACTTTACTTTTGGTGATGATGATCTTGTTTATTTCATTTGTCATTGTTACTTGAAGTACATATCCTACTTTATTTGCTACACGTTCTAAATCATCTTTGGCATTCCGTTGAGATGGAACGTGGGAATTAATATCAATGATTTTGTTAAATTAGTTTATTCAAATATTTATTAACATAATTTAAGAGATTATAATCTTTGTAGTATTTTTTATTGATTAACCAATTTACGAGTTTGGAAGAGAATCCAAATCATTTAATTATGAAATTCCATCAATGTTATAATTTGCACAGATTAGTGAATTCATCAGGGCATCTCAATTACTCTAAATAACTAACATAATAATGTGATTAAAAAGCTAATGAACTCAATGGAATTATGATAGATAACATAATATGCAAATATAGTTCTGAACTATTAATTTATTTATTAATTAAAATTAATTTGAAATATTTTTATACAACATGAAAATAATACCTGGTAGCATTCGCATTAAAAGTGAACAGTTTCGCGTAATTTATTATCGATGTAGTACATGCATTGAGCATAATCGAACCTTCAACTTATCGCGCCAACGCGATATTGATAAAAAGTATATTTATGCCAAGTACCGCGCATAAAAACTTGTAAATGTTAACTCAAAATATAAGTACCGTGACCACACACGGGTCTATTCAACACAATGCTTTTGCATTGCGTTACATTTCGTCGTTATTGGATATTTTATTTTATGTTGGCGCATAATATGACTTAAGAGAAAACGTGCAAAAGTGCATGCGACTTGTGCATGCATTCATCCCGCAATATCGAATCATCATGCAATACAAGGACATGGCAATAAGACATGCATTTTTGCTTGTTGTTTTCGTTTTCTCTTAATGTGTGTATGCATGCCTGAGTGCCATAAATGCATATCACTTCAGGAAAGCTTCATAAAAGTTTGCATTCTCACATAGAATTTATATTATTTGACTTTACATGATCATCATTTAGTTGAGTTGAATTCAGTTGTATTGATTTAGGATTACAACTCATGATATCATCTTCTTATGTTTTTTTCTCAATTTTACTTATACATATTTCATACATAATGCATACATACATAATGCACCTCAGCGCGCCATCTTGGATTCAACTATTCAACTATAACTATGATTGAATCTCAATACCAACTTTTATCCTATAGAAAAGGGCTGTTTTTAGGGTTATCCCGGCAATTATTCAAATATTCCTCTCCGTAAAAACCACCCTTGGAGTTTACCGAACATTTAAAAACAAGAATAGGTTAAATTGGTCAAGGCGTTGTTGAGTTATGCTCTTACTAACAGATTTTGCTATTCATTTTTATATTATAGATTTATTATAGATTGTACTTTATTTCTAAATATTTACTTGAATATTTCTCATGACGCAAATGAATTATGCGTCATCTACGTGCCCTTAGTCATTTTCAATCCTGATGATATTAAGCTTAACATTATATTGCATTACGTGACCGGGAACTTGGTACGGTGGTTTGTTAAATCTTTTATTATATGTTTTACAACACGCTTGCGCCGCGCTGTTAGCACGTTCACGTACGAAATTTCAACGAGACTTCAACGAGAACGCATCCTCAAATTGTATATTATGTCGCGCACACCACAATACAACTTAATATCTCATTGTGACCGAGGAGAAATGGATTTTAAAAGGTGTAATTATTTATTTCGTATTTTTGGGTGAGCACTGACCACACACGTGCAGTTTAAATCCATTTGCCTCCAACTAGACAGCACCAATGTTGTTTGACCACGACTTATGGCATCGTTTTGACATGACAATGCGGTTCATTGTACCTGTGAATCTTGTGGGGGCTTGAGATTTTCACATTTGTGTAAATAAGTCAAGTTAGTCGATGAAATAGTCACCATGAACTAGTGGAAACAAGCCTGTTTTTATTATGATTGGCAGTCGAGTTTTGACGATAGTGGAGACCGAAATAATAAAAAGACAATTTTGAGATAATTTGGATATGAAGTAAGATTGCGTTAGATATATAACAGGACATTAAAATGCTATTCTTTTTTGTACACAAGAGAATAGTGGAGTTATCTTCTTTTGAGATCTTAGTGTAACAAATGTGTTTTGTCAACTATAAAATATGAAAAGTTATTAGTTTCACACCATGCCGTCCTATACAATATTCATAAACAAGTAAATCTAGGAGACCAAGAACCGAAGAGATTCAGTGAAGCTATGCCTTTGGTATAATAATCAACTAGTTCGATTTTTGTCTGTTTTAAACCCTATCATAAACTAGTTGCAAAAAGATTAGAGTGGCCTGCATACCAACATTTTATTGGATTCTGTGTGCCCGATTAGGTTTGCCTTACCTTGAAAAAAATATTTAGGCGCTTAGGATCATTCGCATTTCACACCATCGTTTTTGTGCTCACCAATACATTTTTTACCTTTCCAACGCATTAGAGTGCCAACTTCACCTGACTTGGCAAATATCAAACGATAAAAAGTGCCTTCCTCGCTCTACCTACCTACCTGTTCACTATCATGGAGTTTCAAACATTCCAACGCACACACACTTACCAATGGATTTACATATAAATGACAAGGGAAAAATGTGAAGAGAGAAAATAAATACAAAACAACGCACATAACCTGTCTTCTTGGAAATCAATGGCAAAGAGGACTGTAAAGAAAAAAGAAGAACGAGCCCTTTCGGCATGCATGCTGGGCGCGAACAATGCCCAAATAAAACGTATGAGACGACCTTGCTATGTCACGGAGAAAAACTCGATTCCCGGACTAGCTTTGAAACTTTTTATGTTTTCTTAATATTTTATTTATTTTTATTGGATAATAATCCATTTGGTAATAATAGCGTTAAGCAAAAATCGATTATATATTGTGAAATTGAAACAAAATGAAATGTTTCACATAAAATGAAATTTATTTACCTTGAAGCAATTTTGTCGAATTTTGTTAGGAAATCGAAAAAGCGTGCAAATAGATGTGGAACTGCTAAGAATGGAAGAAGCACTCAAGCAAATTGATTGAAATCGACGTAAATTAGTACAAGAAGGTAAAGCTCTTTGATGTGCAATAGCTGGGTGGGATTACGCGTAAATCTAAAAGTGATTATGAAGCTAAATCAACAAACTGTGCTTGGCGCAAGCATGATTTCAATAATCCTTTGACCAATTTTAATTTCATATTTCAAAAACGTTTTTATACATCATAAATGATCCTCTGAATTTATTTATTTACTGAAACCCTTTGTGATTATGATATTTTATAATTAATATCTACGGTTTTCGAAATTGAATGTACATTTCAATACGTCTATTTTTATTCATTGATACGACCGATTTCGCTAACGATCGAGGCCTATAACAAGCAATAAATATCGAATACCCTCGCCGGTCGTATGCAATTAATCTTAAAGATTGCAATCGGTTGTTATTTACTCTGGACATAGTCCTGTCCACCCTGTGTCGTTGCGTTTGTTTGCTTTAACAAGTTTGGCCTACATGAATATTTTTAATATACAGTGTGTCATAAACAAGTTAATAAAGAAATACACATTTAAAACATCATTTGAATAAAAATACGACTAAAATTCTTCTTATATTTTATGAATTATTTTTTTGTCTTTTAATTTAGTATCAGATAAAAAGTTTAGATTTAGATTTTGGGTCGTCATTAAAATGATATAACAATAAATTTGTCTAGCCTTAGCGAGATGCATGGCGTTAACTGCCAATTTTGGTGTTCATGACAAAATTAAACAACACTTTACGATCCTTCACCCGCGATAAATCAGTCGAATCGAAATGCGAGAACGTTAAATACAGGCATTATAATAATATAACGCATAACTTGCATCGCGCCGCACGCTCGCACGACGCGACAATAGTGATGTACATGAAGATACACTGAAGCGTTGGACTGATAAGAATCGGTCGAGGTAAAATGCTGGCTGGAACTGGAACTTTTGGGTATCTAGATAAACATTAAACGGGTTTCCAGGTGAGATAAAAGAGTGATGATAAAACAAGGTGTATTTGAACGATCAACATTCACCATGTTTTTCTAATAACCGAATTATTTTATCAACTAATAAATACAACTTTTTTTTACTTCTATCTTTATAGCGCCAGTTTTCCACGGTTTTGAGACATAAGAAGTGGAACTTTAAACACGGACGGTCAAAGAATTGATTAAAGTACTTTAGTCATGGGCTTTAGTCACGGGCTGAAGCCTGCGCCTGCGCATTTATAACCTTACATTTCCCAATTTTTATATTCTATTTATTTAATAGAAATGGCGAAACCAGTTGCTTCTTATAATTCTATGAATTCAAAAAGCTCTCAACAACAAAGACAACAATAAAAACTAGAATACCGTTTGAATTAATAGATTAATGAGTAGAAGAAAATGTTATAAGCTCATTGAAATATTTGACATTAATGTTAATCTCGATACAGTTTATAATTGAAATTTACAGTTTAGAATTTGCAATAAAAAGGCAAAGAGAACAAGGAAGCGCACGAAGCAACCCGGTCGAGTATTTAGGATAGCTCCAAGATCACGAAGAAACATTAATAGATTAATAATTTTGATAAAACAAGCATTACGCTCGGCGAAACGTGTAGATGCTATCGGCTGGGTACGTGTAATACATTTTGGTATATTAAATTCTGTTAACTTGTACAATTCCAATTTTATTTCCGAAATGATAGATATAAATGGTGAGATCATCTGGGAAGTAGGTATTTGTTTTCCCATATATAATACTTTTTTATAATCCTACATTAATTTTATTAGTATACTAGCTTTTGCTCGCGACTTCGTCCTGGTAGTGTAAATAAAAATAAAAATGTAATTCGTTTTTACTTTCTTGTTCTAGGCATAGTATGTGTCAATTCTATCAATAAGATTCGCAATTTTATTTTAAACAAATTAATTAAATAAAGAATTGCTAATTATCTTCAGCGCGCCATGATTGAATCTGAATGCCAACTTTTATCCTATAAAAAAGGGCTATCTTTTGGGTTTTCCCGGCAATTACTCGAATTTTTCTCGCCGTAAAAACCATCCTTGGACTTTAGCGAACATTTAAAGAAAAGAATTGGCCAAATTGGTCTAGGCGTTGTTGAGTTATGCGCTTACTAACAGATTTTGCGATTTTTATATTATAGATTTCGATAAATTTCGGACGTTTTTAATACGACCCTAGAGATCATGCGTTCCACTTAAGAACAATTTGTTATGGTTACTTATCTGTCACACTTTTGCAAGTCCACATGGACCGAATCGTGCGGATTGATTTATTTAGCAAGCCCACACGACACCTGACAAGACGAAGGCTTGACGGCTGGTCCCTTTTCGCTTTTTAATATTTGCTCCAGTTTTCCAATTTGGGCGCACAGCCACACTGGACGCAGAGCGATTACAGTGCCGCCAGTGTGGCTAAATCGATTCGTCATTAGTGCTCACCAATTTATTTTCGGAGTCACTCGTGGTTCCAGAAGAGGAAGTTTATGATAATGTGTATCTCAGCCGGAAGGATGCGATTAATTTTTGGCTTTTGTGTTGGCGAAAAACAAGATTCTATTTATGGTCGCGAAATGAGCGATTAATAGCAAATTAAATGAGTCGGCGGCAAATTAAATTTTTAATTTATGACGCATTCATTAAATCATGTGGGTTTTAATCAGTTAAAAACATATAAACATACTGTTAAAAATACTTTCTTAACATTGTAGATGTATAATAATTGCCTAGAGCGAAAATTTCGTCGATCTCAATTTTTTATTTTCTAAAATTTAATTTGAGCACAATCGTTATTAAATTTATTTACCACATATATGATACTAATGTTTCCAATGACTCGACGTTTGGAGAGACAAGTCTTCATCCTATTAATCCGCACACGTTTCTCTGTGTCACGTTTTGATTATACGGCAAGTTGAATCGCCTCGAAAATTTCTATGCGCACAAAGTAAAAAGCGTTTGATTTTCGGCGCTTAGAAATTTTAACTTTACTTTTTATATAAATTCCATCGGATTTTTGTTCGAGGCAATTCTTCATGGGCACAACGCTGCCGCTGCGTGCCGAGTTTTTGTGATTCGCCAGTCTTGTATTATCCGCGTGGCTTACATGCTTGCAGGGCGTCTAAAATTACGTTGCATTCCGCACTTTCGCTCGGCTTTTCACCGTCGAACGGCTTTCCTGTTGACGTTTGCTTTTGCTCTGCGCGCTTCCTTTCTCGAAGATATTCTTCAGTCGGTGTTTTCATGCATGCCGGTTTGGCTCCGTCCCTCTTGGGAAATTATTCCCTGAATATGGAGTAATTGTAACTCAGTTTTATTATATAATACGCTCCCTTGTGCTAAATAAGCATTTATTGATTTTAATTCATGTGCTAACTTTTTGAGTTTTTTCACAAAAAATTCCAACAAAAATACACAAATTTTTGATATTTTTTCAATAAATTCTTATTTGTTTTGGTTATCTGTCGTGAACTTAGTCAATAACTGTTTCCATTTGGTATTATTATTATTATTTTAAATTGCAATTCTTTGTTTTTGTTTCAGGTAAGCATCAAAGCACGGCTTCTGTATACACTTTATACTTTAAATCATGATTACATACCCTAAGATTTGAGCAACTTGGTCGTCCTTGCTTGCCGGCCTTCTCTTCGTTGAATTTAATGAGAGGAACAAACACACTTCTCAAAACCTCATTACTTCCAACACTTTTTATTGAATGTTGTTCGATGCAGGCAACAATAATTTTCACAACACTACAGTAACTATTTTTTGCGTTAGAATTATACATACTAGTCGCTTAAATTATTCTACGTCATGCTCAATCAAAAACTCCTAGGACTTAAAACATAAAAAGCTTTTAGTAATTTTCAATTTACGCTTTCGATCCAAATATTCAAAATGAATTTTAAAGATTTAAAAAAAAGTTTATGAAACAGCTAGCTGAACTAACAAGTTTTGGTTGAGTTGTACTTCCTGCCATATTTATTTAATCTACTTTATACTTTGTACACAATGCGAGTCTAATTATTATTAAATTACCACCTGTTTCGTCCATTTGTATTCGCTGTAACACTGTTTGAGCAAGCATTCTTTCGAAAAATCTAAAATGTTATCCACATGCGGTTGAGTCGTCCTTGAACTTTTAAATGTTAGGTTAATTTCAATTCGTTCCACAACTCGCACATCGCAATGAAACGAAATTAGTTACTTAAATTGTCGTAACGCACGCCAGAAAAAAATGATTCGTGCCCGAAGGCGAGCCGTAAAACAGACAGCGCCTGTAATGTCGTGAATAAATTGTTAAATTGTTCACAAAAATCGGTGCACGCACAATTCACATTTCATTGAAACGCAACGCAAGTACATACATACGCAGC
Organism: Dalotia coriaria; assembly: GCF_025399875.1. Taxonomy (NCBI): domain Eukaryota; kingdom Metazoa; phylum Arthropoda; class Insecta; order Coleoptera; family Staphylinidae; genus Dalotia; species Dalotia coriaria. Next base: position 2,632,978 of record NW_027045448.1, read on the forward strand.
GGTTCGGAAAGTTGATTAAGTCAACTTCAAATGTCTTTTTAATTTGACGTGAGCATGGATTAAACAACGTCCGAAGCCACACGCGATTTAATTTTTAATATTACGGGTGCATTTCTTCATAGTTATCGTATTAAGGTCAATAAATTAAGAAACAATTCCAAGTTTAATAGAAACTTTATTTTTTAAAGTAGATAATTATTTTGTTTTATGTATTATTACAATTTTTAGCCCTTCTTTCGTTGTCAAATACCTGAAAAAATTATTTTTATGTTTTGATACTCTCAATGCGTGAAAGAAGCAAATTATTTTTGTTGTCAATAAATATGTCTTCTTATGAACTCTGTTCATGAAGATTGTTAGTTGATACCTAATATAAATGTAATGAATTCCATCTAAGAAATAATAATTTAATTTTGTATAAATTACCTGAACTTAAAGTGTATTAAGTTATATCATTTTCCTCGTTATAGTAATTTAATATCTTTTGACGATGTAATAATAAATTGGAGCGTACACATACAATTCAGCATTGAATATATAAATCTACTTACCATGAATTTAACGGAGTACCAGCGTGGAAAATCCGGAAATATTATCTTCAATTGATGTTTGTCAAGCGCTCTAACTGGAATATTTAGTTTAATATATGGATTTCCCGTTAGATGGATTTGGTTTTTGTGTTTTCTTTGGCGAGTTCGTAATACGATAATCAAATGTAATTTCGATCTCCATAAGGAACTCATATATGATGTCGCAAAGTGACTCTGTTGAACTATATAATATTTAATTGTACAACACAATTATGTAACGGGATTTTTTTTTTGCAACATTTTGGTTTTCAAAAAATTGAACATGACTTTTATTTCGTATTTTGGTTAAGTATGTTAGTAAATAGGTATTGTATGTAATAACATGTTGAACGGCAAACTGCGAATACTAAAAATCATAGCATAATAGCAGTGATTACCCACTGGGACAAGCTTAAACCAGAAGTATTGTTTCGTTTCTGAGGATTTTGTAAAAATTGCCAGCTGAATTTGTAATTTATATTTCCTCGCCCAGACATCGTCACGTTTTTTGAAGCAAATTATGCGTTTTGCTGTTTTACTTGAGTTTGGAGTTTTGCTTAATTTTTTCGCGCTTTTGGTACATGTTATTGTACAGTTCACACTGCGAGGGATAATTTACTAATTCTTGGAATTCAGAAAATTATTACCAGTTGGCAGATTTAAAAATTTTGTTTACATAAAGAAGTACATAACTATTTGCAAGCGAGTCGTTGAGCAATTCTAATAAATAAATAATTAAATCTACAATCCAGTATAATAGTTAATGTTATATCTTTTCACACTAGGATTCAAAACCACCTAAAAAAATATTCATACACTACTTATTCTTGACATTGAACTTACCTTGGAATTCAATTACAACAAAGTACTAATATCTGTTAGCGTGCCTAAATGTGTAATTTTACACACTATATTTCATTTTGCGCGTTAAACATAAAAATATGAAAAACAATACCCACGGTTGAAACCTTAAAGGTGAAATTGCCGAATATCGAGGGTGCTGTCAGAAATAAACCGTAAAGAGGCAGAGTGGAAATGCCCACCGAAGTTATTTACCACAGCCTTTGTTGGCTCGCACGGCATAGGTGCGCCCCGTAAAACGCATCAATCATTATTCTTTTATGTTGCTGTAATAAATATGTCATGAGGTTTTTTTTGCTACTTTTAGCGATTTAAAGCGAATAAACATAAATTTTAGTCAGGTGTAATCTCAAATCAAAAAGTCAGCCTGGAAGAATTATTTGTCAGAGTTGCTGAAAAAATACTCAAGAATTTCTGCTATATTTAATAAAATCTCTTAATTAAAACCAGCATTGTGGGAATATTTGATAGAATGATATGGTTATTATTTACTTGTTTGTTAGTATAAGAACATTGCTCTTGGCGATTTGTAGAATATCATGTATGGGAACTTGGAAACTAAGTTTGGAGATATTTAAGAAAATTTAAGATTTCACTTAACAACTTGCAGAACGGGCAGCGTTGACTTGAATTTGTTTAATATTCGAAAATTTGTTGTGACATAGCGATTATTCTTACTGGTAAATTACTGACTTCTAGATTGATTAGGTTACTCTGCAATAAGTATAAGTTTAATATTACTTCAAATCCGTAATTATTATTCTTAGTTATATTTTAATTATTTCATATAAATTGGTTTGAAACTATTATATTTCCCTAAACATAAGCATCTTGCAATACTAAAATGACCTATGAATTTTGAAGTGTTAAAAACTTTAAACCAAAAGTGACTTTGCTGGAAATTGAACTTCTTTGAGCAAGCTGTAATAGTTAGAGAACAATAAATCATCCATAATTAGTGCGTATGTTGTGGTCTTGCTTGAATTCCTAGCGATTTATAATAACAGTCCGATTTTTATGGGCGTCGTGAATATTGAACGAGTTAACATTTATGTATAGTGTTCAAACGAAAATAGCCAACGCAATAAAAAGCGTCGAGAAAATAAAATTAAGTCATAAATTTTGTTTCGGTTATTTTCGTCAAGCTTTACAATTATTGAAACTTAAACCACCACAAAAAAGATATTCTAATGTGTAATAATTGCGCTACATTAGGAGAGGATAAAATTGTTCACCAATTAAACATAATTTATGTATAGATTCCTCCCACTGACACGCGCTAAACGTTCGTAACTCAATAATGCTCAATAGAAATAATTTGCTTGGTGTGTCAATTACTATATTTGCAAGCATGTGTCTTTTTTATTTGTCTGACGGACATTAAGTAGCAGGAATTAATTTAGTTGTTGTGTCACATTTAATTAGTAAAGTGCTTACGCAATGAGCACATGCTCATAACGTCAACTCGCTAGATAAAGACTGTAAAAGATTTTATTATTGTATGTGTTACTTTGTGGAAACTGTCAAGTACAAGAGATAGTGATAAAATGTTGGATCATTATTTGATAACAAAGCGTGTCATTGAGAATGGAGTCGTTTTATTATTAGATATAAACTTGATAGTAGTTTGGAGTCAAGGAATAACATTGAGCTTTACTTGGTGTAGTTGTTTAATTTGTTTTAAACGGCTGTTTCTATAAAATCTAAAGTTACTATCAAATAATTACATACAACAAAGTCTAAATAAAAATCAACCAAATCTAGTATAGTTTTCTGTATTATGACAAAATCCGCCTATCGGCGCCAGTATATTAGTATTATTATAATTAGTAATGCATTAAACGTCATAATGAATATTATGTACGGCTTGTTCCGTCCCGTGTATAAAGTACCACTTTTTGTGTCTAAAACCCGTGGAAAAACTGGCACTTTATAGGTGGAAGTAGAAAATATACTTTTTTGTTTGTTTTTCCGTAGCTAAAACTAAAATTTCGGGTTAATATTTCTACGAGTATTTATAGCAATTTTGAAGTCCAGTAATTAATTAATTTTTTAACAACTTGCATGTTTTCCGCGACAAAACACGTGAAACGTCAAGCTAACGACTCATTATTTGCAAATTAATTCGTTAATAGGCAGTCGCTTCCCCTAAGTGCACCTCATGCATATTATGAAGCGGCTAATTTTACCAAAATGTAATGAAACTACTACAACGCACAATATTCATGCAGATTGCAAGCTCGTTACATATTTTGGACAAAATGTCTACAGTTTATTACTGTGTACGAGTACGTATAAACATTTTCCACCACAGTGAACATTACCATTAAAACTTTATTTATAAGTGTGTAATGTTTTCTGCCTGCCACACTTGCATTAAAAATCTTAATTTTAATTTAATTGCCTAGTGGTAGGTGGAAGGTGGTGGGCTGATCGTAAAAACATTACATTTACTAAAACTGTAGCCACTAATTAATTTCCACGCACACCGAGTGTTGAAATTTTTCATACTGAACACATTTGTGATACAATAACTCGAGAGCTTGACTTTGTATATAATTGCACAACACTTTGTAGGGTGTTTTAATGGCAGCCGACATAAAAGTGAAGTTAATGGGCGGGACGCGCGAACGCATCAATCTTTATTTAATTCAATATGAGTCCCCTTGTTGCAACATAACGTACGTAACGAGCACAACATTGCAATCACATCTTTAAATTATCTCATCTCAACAGTGCATGATGTTACATACTTTTATACATAGTCTTGTTCGCATTATATCGTAGATAATTCTATTTCTTATTTTTGGTTGCTCATCAGCAGACGCTGGTAGATTGAACGATGTATATGTAAGTAAGTACTACAAAGATCTTTACGTAGCCTTTGAGGATGTTCGGATGGTAGGTTGATGTGGTGTTGCGCATTTGACATGTTCAAGATGTCCGCCATGTCGTTTTCGGCGTGGTTTTCGGGACGCGCGTCCTAAGTGGACTCTCTCTGCCGCCTGTCGCTTGCCTGCGGCGTGGCACATGTACCAGCAGTATACCTAATTGCCTCTAAATTAACCGACTTGACGGGCCCGATTGAACTCGTGCATTGATTGATTGTTGTTTGTGCTTCGTTTTAGCCCTGCTCGTAATGGCCAGTCACGTCGGGCGCGCTCCAATGTCCCGATACCCGATTTGAGACACACACTGCAGGCTCACGCGCATTAAATCCGGCCAATAATTTCAATAATTAATACAACCAGCGTAATAAACGTTTAAATCAATAATCGTCAAGTCAACGCGGGCATCGTCACGATCATTTTTCACCAATTTCGAATGTCACAAATCGATTAACGCAATCGATATTGACAATTTGTTTTGTTGAACTGTTGTGTTTTAAAATAGTTTTTCAGTGTGTAATTTCTCAATTATTTTCCAGCTTAAGTGTAGTCCTTAATTTCTTTCTTTTGAGTTGTGAAAATATTTTATTTATAACATGCAACTCGTTTCCGTTCGAAAATTTAAGATTATTGTCCGCTGTTAACGGTAAAGCGATTTAATTTCGCACGTCAAATCGAACCTTAAAATAAACTCGATAATCGCATAATTACAACGCTTGCCAGCTTCATTAAAACGCTTACTTTATGTTTCTCATCGTCGCGTGTATGCGTATGGGCAGCATTTTCGAATTGGTGTGCGTGCATGGTGGAGGCCGTTTCGGTCGCAACTTGTTTCGCATGAATATTTTGCTGCGATTATCGTTTGACCACGAATCTGTGGTAAGTAGGCAATATACAAGCGCATAAATACTCCTACAGGTGCCATACAAACGCAATTCCAAGCGCAAATGCTTACGAACGATGCACATCGCTTGGTTAGTATCATTTTTCATTGCATTATTGGGAATTCAAGGTTTGCATGGGCCTAAATGGGTTTAATAGGCGTGAAATCCGTTTGTAACTTCAGCCTGGATGGTAGGTAAATTTATGGGACTGTTTTGTATTAGGAAATAAGTATGAATGTATAGCAAGGGTTGAAAATTATTTTTGAGGTTGAATATATTCTATTTCTATTGTAAATCTATAATCTAAAAATGAAACGCTTAGACCAATTTGACCAATTCTTTTTTAATGTTTGTGAAAGTACAAGGATGGTTTGTACGGCGAGAAAAATTCGAATAATTGCCGGGAAACCCCTAAAAACAACCCTTCTCTATAAGATAAAAGTTGGTATTGGCATATAAGCAGATTTTCGGGAGCTCAAAATGTTTTTTTTTTTAATTTTGGATTATTACTCAATTGAAATTTACCGCACGAATGTGAAAATTTTCCAATTATTGTCAATTAATCAATATGCATAATTTGAAGCAAATTTCCATTAAATTTAGGGGGAACCATGTTGAAAGCCAAAACGAGCATAGTGTAGCGTGGAAATAAATGCACGTCACTCGTTGGAACAGGCAAACGGGTAAATTCTAAATACATATGAATGAGTACAGTGGCACGTACCTAGACTTTGCCGACTAGGCATCATCCGAAAATTAAATTATCTCATTTAGCATAAAGTTGATGCCACCGGAGGCGGTACACGCGTAGCAACGTGCTAAAGATTTCTGTACGTAATGCATTCCGGAATACCGCATATTCATGGTAAAGATGATACTTGTTTGACTTTAAAATCAAGCGCCATAAGGTCAATTTGCAAAATTGCCTTTTCATACATACCACGAATATTTCTTCTTCGAGGATACATGTTTTACTTTATTATCACCCGGCTTTCAAGTTTGCATTAATGTAAAAATAAAAACATCAAAGAAAATGTTGGTGGGTATTTTATGCAAATGTGTGAAACTGAATATAGGTTATCTACCGGTTTTAGACCTTGACCTCAACTTTAACTATATTTATATTCCAGTGCATTAGTGAAATGACGCATCATTAGAGTTCAATTAATTACATTATTCAAACTCAAAGTGCAAGAGTTTTATTTTATGACTTGTAAAATGCGGGTGCTCATAAAAAACATTTTAGCATTTTAATGTTGCAAGATTTTAACACCTTATTTTGTGTGAATTTTAATATTTATACTCACGCTTCTTCATATGTAAGTTTAAATTCCCATCGTAATGTGGTCGTAATTATTAATAGATTTACATAAAATTGGATGGTTCAAGCAGTTTGAACACTTTATTTTGTGGTTTACAGAAATAGAAGCAGTTAATATTAATGCTAATGATAAAAAATATTCTCATAACGAGCATCTTCCAACATTTGTTAACGTTAACATTATTTATTGTGAAAATTATTAATGGTTATGTAAAAATATTCTGAAGTTGGAGTTTGAATATGCATGGCTACAACTTCTAAATCTTTAGATTCTAGGAAAAATATTTGGTTACAAGTTTAAAAAATCAACTAAACTAAAGCTTAACTTTGCTAAACTAAGCAAAAATCGGTCGTAAAATCAAAATTATTATGATTTTGCTAATCAGCATATAGAAAAATTCTAAATTTTTAATTTAATAAATATTTTAAAATATTTTATGTTAAAAAATTATCACTCGGTATAATGAACAGCTAATTTTTATTTGACCGCACTCTAACATTACGTTATGAAAAGAGCGTACATGTGTTGTTTGCGTAGTTTGCGGCTCCGCTCTTCCAAGTGTTCTGAGTTCTGCTTCATGGCCAAGGTGAAACGTTTGCGTTTGTTGCGTTTCTTTCCAGATCTGCGTCGTCTACCTCTCTACCTCGCTACCTCTACCTTTTCTCTCTACATCTATCTAGGTGCATGTGAGCGCGTGCGATGCCCGGTTGCTGGCTGTAAACTTCACTTCACTTCGAGAAGGTCGTCGGACGACCGCAACGTCACAACTCAAAACCTAGGTAGTATTCAACGTTTTCAGTCCTTCCAGACCTTCGCCGAGCGCGTTTTTTTTATTCTTATGTTTATTTCGTAAACGTAACCTGGAGACTGGCGGAAGCGAAGAAAGCGGAGTAGCGTTTGGATTTCTTGTGGGCTTCGTCGTGCATTATGTATCTCAATGTTTTTGTAGCTGCACATACATGAGCCAGCTTTCCGAATTCGGCTGGCTCGAAAAATCGAGAACGAGGGAGAAGCGCCCAAAACGCGAAAGGGCTTGCCCCTAGTTCTATTCAATGTTGCTGGTCGGTATTGCTACTGCTATTTCGGCTGGTGAAGGCTCCAATGTGTGCTTAGTTTTGGATTACCGATTAGGGAATTTTAGAAGTGGATGATAGGGAAAATTAAACGTAAATTCAGGAGTAATTTAATGTGTAAATTGGTACATAACCAATTGTACTATTAATTTGAATATTAAATAGCATAAATAATGTGAGTTGTTTTGAACGCGATAATTTTTTCGTTTTTTTATTATAAATAAAAATATAATAAATTTATGTTACCAATATCAATTGAGGTGCTGCTGGAATTCGTTTTGTTTTCAAAGTCATTTTAGAGCGTGTGCATGTTGCGAGTTTGGTTGCACTCGACCGTAATCTCGCGTTTCTTTTGGTCTCTTCTCTGGCTCGTAACTCGAGGTTGTTGGCTGCACAGTGCTGCCGGCCGTCGACGACGCTTCCAGTTCGCTTTCTGCCTGTTTGTAACTCTTGATGTCGACGTCGAGTGCTGGGCTTTTGTTGCCCCAACTTCGAAGTTCGGTGTGCTCGGCGCACCGCTGCCTGCTCGACGCGCCCGCTCGAACTGGAAACTCGAAACCGGCGCGCGCTTGCCGCGCACGCCGCTCAGTAGTTCGGTGGCTGTTGGCGTTGGCGGTACAGCAAGATCGCTCTCGAGCGTGTTGAGCACACAGCATTGCGATTACGCGCATTCGAATAGAGAAGCATACTGCGAATTTTCATGCACGTGCATTTAAATTGCATACAAGCGTATAAAATACAAACAATCGCACAAAACCCACACGTTTAACGTGCAAATTATAAACCACGGTGATGAAAAACAACCAACGGACAAACATCAACGTTATCACGCCACATTAGAATATATACTCGTGATACGAAAAATAATACATTGTGACTTGAAACGTTATAAAATATTGGTGTGTGCCTGCTGCAGTGCGTCGTCGTCGTTCATTTCGGGTTTGCTGTGGGTGCTTTTTTGTTTTATTGTGGGTGTTGTATAGATGTGTGTGTGCGCGCTTTGATAAGGGTTTTATCTGGTCGTACCGTTGTAACAACCAGGGAGTTTGCTGCATACACGCAGACAGAGTTGGGCCCTTGCGTTTTTACGGGATTTTTATGCTCTTTTCTCGGTGTTCGTTGTCGTGCGTTTGATGGCGGAGCTATTGCTCGTACATTTGTGTGCTGTGTTTTCAACGGATATCTGAAGGCAAGGTGGAACCTCCAACCGACTGTCCGTTTCAGTGTGTTATCATGATGGATATTATTTTTCAAAGTGAACAAACGCAGCGAATTATTTCGGGTTTTAAATTAACACTGTGTGCAAAAACACTTAATAGAAAGCACACTGGATTTTTAACTAGAAAGAATGAGGAATTATTTACACTTACTGAGTAAGTTTTTATTTGATATGTTTATTTCTAGAATATGTATGTATTGTACTGTTGGGTGTTTATTAAGCAAGTAGAATGAAATTGTCAAGTGTCCAACTAATTAGAAGTGAACTTAAATGCGAGTACTTAAAACATTTTTATTATTCACGTCGTATAATTTTGTTGCTCTCCATCATCTTGCTGCACATCACTGTAATAGTAACATTTTAATGCTCTATAATTACTCATTTCTTTTCACAAAGCGGGGAAAAACGGTTTCACTCATTTTTCCAGCGCCTCTTTGCTCGTTTCTCATCTTTTTTTGTTAATTTCTGAGATGCGTTCGAGAAGTCTCTTGTCGTTTAATTCCGTCATGTTGTCATGTCGCGACGCGCTCCCGCTTTCATCTTCATTCAATTTGCCTCCGCAGTGTGTCTTGATCTTGAGTGCTTGTTGGTTTTACGGTTTGCATTTGGAGTGAGATCTCGTTTTGCGTGCGGGATGTTTCTCTTCGTGTGCCTCCTCCAGATCTCACGGTGGAAACTTAGAATATTGTGTTACTCACATCCTGCGTGCGAGAGTGTGTGCACCCTTCTGCAAGACAGCACTCGCAAGTGTTTGGTCGTTTCTTTATCTATGACACATGTGATAGTTGAATATAAAAAAGTTTCCTTGCCACAGTGATTCCTTCTCCAGGCTGATAATGAGAGTTCTTCCTTGAGAACCACCTCTCGAGTGAAATCCACTAGTTACGCCCTGCCTAATTGCTATCACGTTGGAAATCTAGGTTTGAACCTCAGGTTAAAACTGAATGTTGCCATTAAAGTGGTTTGATACATCCTGTAGGAAATATGGGGTGCGGGACGGAAAGACAGATGTTTCTCGGGTTTTAAAACATTAATTTTATTTCCTTTTAGCTTTTTACACTTTCTGTTCATTCCACGTGTTTGTGAGTTTCAAATTTGTATCATATGACTACGACGTAAACAACTAAAGGCTTTACCAAATGTTTAAATAAATACATTTGTTTGTAATAGACCGCCAATGATACTATCGACCATATGAAGGTTGTAAAGTTCAAAAGCTTATGTCATGTTTTACGCAGCTCGATTCGAAATGTGATGTGATGAGTATAATGTCGACTTGGACGAAGCAGTATGGGGAAATGTGGTTTTTGACTTATTTAATGAACTATTCAGTCCACTGCCACGTTCGACGAAACTCAAAGTACGCATCATCTCTCGGGAGATACATGCTTGGGGTTAGGTTAGATTGTCCAGAGATTTGTTTACGATCTTTGACATCACGACCTCGGCACTATATTTCCTCACATTTCTCCATTTATATTTATGAAACTATTTATCAGCTGCTGTGCGCGGCGGTGCATTCACAATGAAATCAAATTATGCGAAGTGAATAAATTTTCAACTTTAAATTGCTTTATTATATTGAATATGACAGCGAATCTCATATCATTAGACGTTCTAATGTAATATTTAAAATACAATTCATGCTTCGGCTAGTAACTTGCTGAGTTGTGTTGGTCGATTTATATTTCAGCGCCGTGAATAAAGGGTAATCACGAAAGTGAATAATTAATTAGCAATTTATATGATCCTTGTCCGTGCGTGAGCATGTAATTTGTGGCCTACGACAGTTCACCCACCCTTCGCGGAAATTTTGTATTCTTGCATATTTCTCACCCTTGAATCTTGCATTGGCGAGAATAGAATCGCATACATGAGGCATGCCCCACACCACTCATAAGCACAGGAAGCATATATGACTCGTTCATTTGCAGAGGGTTGCTCCGATGAGTTGACTTTGCTGGCGGACGAATATTGTGGCTTTGGTCCCTTAACTTAATGAAAAATGTATATACATGACGTACATTAGGCCGTTGACTTTTGAAGTCTCGGCGGAGGAAAGTAAAAAGCGACGTCGTAACGAGGGCCAAATGAGGGTTTTCGGCTGGGTTAACGCGATGGCTTTTTATGAGCTCCACTCCTAACGAACCAGCCACCAAACGACAGCAAACGCAATATTGCAAAGTGGCTAAAATTCAAATCAGCACTGTAGTCAAATACAAAAATTATGTTTTGATTTTTGCCAAAGTTGCACTTTCCTCGGGTACTGCTCGTCGAAACATTTACAAGCAGGTAGGAAGTAGAAAACCCATTTCTTTTTCCGAATCGTTTAGATTTACTCATTGATAGGCACCTGAAGTCTCCTAAATAAATATTCTAGGAAGGAAACCAATAATACCAGTTGTAATTAAAAGGTTACGTTTCATTTACGTTTCCGGTATTTACCAACGTACTTTTTTCAATTTTGGGCCAAGTTGTTGAAAGCATGCAATTCTTCCACTTGTACTTTCTGTTCACACTCCGTGAGCACGGTGACATTTTTATGACAAATTCTTTCGTTTACCAATTGTATTGCGTCTCTCAATGTAAAGATAAACGCGTCGCCATTATTCATGCTTAGCTAGCTTCTAAATAAAGGCAAAGAAAGTTTGCGTTCATCACGGTCTCTTGATTTGGCCACACAGATTAAAGTGTTAAAAAATTGCATGGCATAGCATTGTGTACATGTTCCAATAGCGCGTAGGTACATTTATTTATATGCATGCGTTTCGTAGAAGACTTTCCTACTTTATGATCATAAAGTCTTGAGAACTATTATTTTGCATGATTTTCTAAACTGCTAAACTAGAAAATGTATGCTGCACATAATTTTAATTTCACTTAAAGTTTACATCACTAATTCCAAGCGTACATTATGTTCATTAATTGTACTTTGTGCTTTGAGTATCCGCCTCTTGAAACGATTCAGAATTGATATCAAATCATCAGTAATATAAATTTTAATTGAAATATGATTGGATTTTGCATAACAACGGTCGTTGATTTCATTTGAATTATTCTACGCAGAATACCACCGATTAATTCTTTTGTCGGCAAAAATCAGTGTCTAAATGAACGTCAAATCGATTTACGCAGTGTAAATCCACGTAACCGAATGAAGTTCTTTGTTTATTTTTTGCACGTTTCGTTTCTTAGCCGCGGGCTAAACTCCAAAATGGAACACGCAAGATTCGAGAACGTTTCTCTTGCACAAGCACCAAATAAATTTTTGGCTCAATTTGCCTAATCGCTTTATCATAAATTGGCAACACTTTGTCTGCACACGCTGCAAGTTAAAGTTGATGTGATTGAGTCACTATGAGATTTTTTGTTAAGTCACGAGGTTAGATGTTAAATGCGGATATAAAAACATTTACAGTTAAGTCGGGATAAATATAGATTTATATATTCTTTAATATCTTAAAAATATACTAATAAATCATGAAGTGAATTTCTTACATTTTGTGTCATAGTCGTTTAGTAACGCATAATTAGCGTATAATGATAATTTATTAGTTATTGTTAACGACTATATTACTCTCACAGACGCTACGAAAAGTTGTTAATTATATGATTAAAAACCCTTTGCTACTAATTTGTTATTTCAGAAATATATTCATCATTAAATTCTGCATATAATTGCTTAACGACTTTGTTTTTTAACTTGTTTGACTTCAAGTTACAAATAATTAAAATTTAATATTGCAAGAAGTCATAAATTTGAACTGTATCTTTGGATACAAACAACCTATTAGAAATAAAAAAAAATATTCACTTAAGCATGTTTATTAGTTTTGCCAAAATTATTCATGTTTATTACTCATTAATTAATAACTACGACTATTAAAACTGTCATTCTCACGTTTTCTACTGGTAGGTAACTCGGCTATGAGATATCATATCCGTTTTGACTGATTGTGCATGATATTGTTCTTTATAAAAATAATTAATATTACTTTTATTCTATTTCTTGTATCAGGTTTAAATGTAATTTTGTTGCATCACGGTGATGCTCACCGTTGATATGTATTGATTGCAAAAGAGTTTGAACTTGACCATGCAGGCTGTTTCCGAGAACAAATATTACTTGTTTGCGGCTTGTGTGGACGCTGCGACCGCAGGAAAAATGTTTAATCGACAGTCAGTTTGTTCTACCTTATACTTCAGTAAGACTCGTCCGAGATTTTTTACATAGTACGAGTAGGTCTCGTTACGCATTACAACATAGCTATCTACTTTTTCAAGCAACTTACGACACGGTGTAACTTAACTATAAATTGTAAAATAACTGGATGAGAAGAAAATGAAAAATTTGAAGAACAGCCATTAAATATCCAAGCTTTGCTTTTTAAAATTATTTAGTGGTTTAGTATCCTGGGCGCAATAATATTATTACTATACATACACTTATTGCAATAACGATAAATTTCCAACTGCACTTGGTTGTTTGCGGTTGAAGTGCACCTGAAAACTCGAACCCGTCTTCAATGGTCGCAATGGTCAGACGAAACGATCTCATGACTTCTTCACTAGCGCTATTCACTGTATCATATTGCGTGGACTAACCTTCAGCATTTTATTTATGAATTTATCTCGCGACTTTTATTAGAAATCGTAAAGACGCGTCGCAGCAGTGAGTCGTTTCCACTGCGTTGATTATTTACATTTGTATTTATCCTTACGCATATGTGCACTCTTTTCGCACGTGAATCACTGCAAAGATCAAGCGGTTTTTTTGTTTGGGTGAGATGTGTGTAAAAGGCAAGGTCTTGGTACTTGTAAATGGACTGTAGTGGTATCAGACAGCTTCAACAAACCGCTTAATAAAATTGACTTTATTATGTGAAATTTACACGTTCATATTTAATTCATTATATTTTTCTTTTATTTTGATCTGGTTTTATGGCTTTAAGAAGTTAAAATCGTAGTACTATAAAGTTAAGTTATAATACATTGTGCAGTAAATAATGATTTATAGTTCAGGGTATATTGTGATATTAATATGAATTTGTGTACCTAACTTTTATTTAATTTATTAGTTATTAGTATTAATAATGTAAATATGGTTAATTCGTATAATGAAACTCTCGCTATAACAGAGCTAAATGTATGATTTGGTTGGAATAATTCAAAAAGTTTTGATTTATTTAAACTTTTAAACGAATTATTTTTGTTATCGGCGTAAAAGTCTAACGATATAAAAATAATACCCACATTTATGAAAATCAATTTATTTGATACCATCTGAATATGAAGTTATTAACACTTCGCACATTAGTGAGTGCAAACTACTTTTTGCTCGCTTTACGTAATTAAACTTTTTGCTGTTTGCACGCTGGCGATAAAATTGGTTTTATTTCAAAAAGTTTGTCTATAAACTGGTTATTAATATCGATAGTTGCGTCCCTACACTTTAATTCGCTTCCATTTTCATGCGACCTTTAAAACGTCAAGTTTCATCTCTTTTATATCAGCTTTTCATCTTGGTACGTCAGTCACTCTACTCGTCAGACAGGCTGACTCCAAGTTTCTTTTAATAAATTGTTCAATTACACTTAAATCCTTTAGTGTTTTGCTGTTGCGGGCACACTAATAATTATAATTTTATGTTTAAAATACTTCACAGTGTGCATTGGAATTTCTTTTATCTCTACTCATTATGTTATACACTTGTCTTTTTGCCCTAGTTGCTCTGTGTATTAGTGCAATTAAAGGTGCAATTTACATTGCATCGTAACAACTGTTTTGCGGCTTGTCAATATAAATTGTCTAATTAACACATTTTTTGTTTCAGGTGAGTCCTTTGTATATCCTGTTTTTGGTGAGAAGATTAACCAATGCAATTTTTACGATGTGTAAGTTACGCCGTATTTAATAGCAAAAATATGAGCTGACTTTTAGTGTCAGATAATAATGTTTTAGCTACCGGGTTGTTTTATTACGAACGGCAACGTTGAGAAGAGCAAGTCTGATTTTTGCTTGCTTTGCGCGATTTTACGGCGCATATTTATATGCATTAATTCGCTCTTTAAAAAGTTTTAAACGGTTGCTCTCGATTCGTTACGCGTATTACTCTGCCTGCTTGCGATCAAAGGGCACGACTTCACTTATTCCGATTGAGTTTAAATTGCTAAATCATTTCCATTTAACCTTAAAGCCCCAAAAACGGCAAATAGCATAAAATATTAACGTTTAAAACCGCTGGGCTTTATACTCGAATCTCTGCTTGGTTTATTAAATATGATATGATAATAATTCTCGAAGAGTTGTTAGCAATTTGTTGTTTTCGAAACATTTCGACCGCATGCTTGTGTTTTATGACCCTTTTTGCACAATCGTGCAATCGTACTGTAGATAGGTATGTGTCGCAAGATCGTTTCGATTTCGTGATTTGTTATTTGCTAATTCGATTTATCGGCTATTTATGACCATTGTGTCTGGTTTGCCTTTGCTATTCATAGTCGCGGCGGTTCTCTGTTATGTTTCTCCTGCGGCTCTTGCGTGCGCTTTATATTCGGCGCAATTCTTCGTGGAAAATCTTTATGTTATGTTCAACTGTACTATGCAGTTCTAAAAGGATTAAGAACACAAAGCTTCAACGTTAATCATCTTTATGACTTCTGTGTATGTGGGAAACTATTCTACGCTGTGGATACCAAAATATTCTGTATTCATATCGAACTAGAAAAATATTCTTTTACGTGCATCAATCCTAATAGATTTATTACAATTAAACAAGTCTTAACTTTCTTGTCTAGGCATTAAATTGCCATTGCAGTGCAACTAATGTTAATTTGCTAGCTCAATCTCAAAATGCAAATGACAAATGCACTTTTTTTAAATTTATTTATTTGATGACGGATGACGATTTTCACTATTGTAGTGATTGTATATGATGTAGACACAATGAATCATGTTGTTTTCAATTTCTTTGCTTTTTTGTATTTCATAAATCTTCGAAAATATCGTAGATTTCCACGTCAGTAAATTTCCCGCATACATCAGTAGATTACTCGCACACTAAATAAATTCCGCAAATTCTTGCATTTGTCCAACACCGATACAAAACACCAAGCGAAAATAAATCTTCACGGACAACGAAGAATCGTTTTTCGAACTTGGCTCTCATTCACTTTAATTTACTGCTACTGACTTTCTACCGTCTACATACTTCTGAATGGTAAACAAGCATGGCCGAAACAAAGACGCCAAATATGCCGAGGATTTCCAAGACACACAAAAAAAGATGTCGATCGGTATTGCTGATGATACGTGCCTTTAACGTAATGGAAATGTGTTCCTATCTTAAATCACAATCAGGTATGCGTACGTTGTTAATGCGGCTGAAAATTAAAGGCATCGCGAGCATATTTTTCATTTCTCACCTCGGGCGCGTGCTTTCAAAGAATGTCTCGAACTTCTTGACATTGCTCGAGAAATTGCTTCACTTTCACTGGTGTTGCATTTTGAACAGAGAGTGACACAATGAAATTTCGTTGACATACATATGCGGGTGGTACGATAAACATTCTCACATATCTGCATCTTACATCTTCAGATATTTGCTTAAAAAATATTCAACAGTTTCAAACAAGTTTGCCTAAGAAAAACTTGACTGTGGTTTGAGCTCATTTCCGCGTTCAAGTGAAACAAATTGAAGACATTGCTGTTAATGTAGGTTAACAGGTTTTTCAAAAGCAGAGAAAAAATTGAACAAAAGGCGTTTGCACATATGCTGTTCAATGTAAAAATTCGAATAAAAAAGAGTTATATATTATTATTATTTCTTACAATAAGTAACTAGTTGTTCTCGCCGAGATAGTAGATAGTCAATTGTTCGAGGAGTTGAAGTCAAATCAAATTGCTTATTATTCAATGCCTGAACTTGTTCTCAAAAGTGCCGACGTTGAATTTATGACAATTCATTGAAAATTCAAACGCAAGCTTGTGCTGTGCTTTTTTACTTCTTCGAAACTTCTATTGTTTGTAAATATTGTTTATTTATGTTGTGTATTAATTCGAGCCGCTGTTTCCTGTTTCATAGCGATTATCTAATATTTATTTTGAATTTACATGTGCCCCGCCGCACGGCTATAATTTTCCACGTTGCTCGGCTCACTTTGTCGAGAGACAACATCCTTAAATACTTTGCAGTACTTATGGCATACAAATTACTTTAAAGTGGAAATTTAAAGGCATGGTTTGTTTGTTTGCTCCTCTCACCGCCGTTATTAAATGCGTGCGCCGTACGTGCAGATGCGCCGCCATAGATAATGCACAATAGTTGTAAGTGCATCTGCTACTCAAAATTGTTTTCTAAGTGCTTCTCATATCTCATCTCATACCTCGCCGCGTCGCGCAAATATGAATAAGAGACATCGTCGACGCGACGTTGCTATGGCCATTTTACATCTTGTCATCGTGTTTGTAAGATCTTCGTTTCGATTTGAGAAAGTGAAACGTTTACATTTACAAATCGTATTATGACAAACAATATGAAAAGTGCTCGAGTAGTTAAGTGATTAATCATGTCATACATTAATCAAGCCATCCTCTCACTTTTGATCTGTTGTGTCTCGTGTAATCACCATTTTCGCAGCGCGCGCTAAAGCATAACTTTGCTGCAGCGATGCAGGCGATGACAAGATCACAAAGCGAACGGCTTGATACGTTGCCATATTGTTTGTCGACGTTGTGGGGGCGGAAAGTGCGAGTAACGGTGCTAACACGCGCTACGAAGCGAGATTCATTCGTTGGCGGCGGCGACGGTCGTATTAGGCAGACAGACACCCTGGACGTGTTTGGTTGCCATAACGACCCGTGATACCGGTGATACCCAGGCCTCGAAACGCGCTCCCGTTTTACATCTCCAGGGATTTTTCATATTTGTACGCAGCACCGTTTTGCTGTGGACGCACGAGGGCGGCGGGTAAGACTGCCGAAAATCGAGTCGAAGCCAACGGCAAGGGATGAAGTAGCAGGGGGGTGTTTTATTATTTAATATATTGCATAAGCGGTGATTTATAAAATATGTTGTTGACGCAGCGCCGGCAAATGCGCGTTTAATTTACCTATTATTTACGTTTTTGTCTTTCGCTCGTTTAATTTTTTAGCAGATTTGCTTCTTTTAGTTTTATTTTTATTTTTGCGACAGCTGAATGTGGTAAAATAGATGTGAAAATTTTAATTGCTAAGTGCACTTTTACTTACGGCTGACACAAGGGTACTCTTAAAAAACGTGCAAATCGAAAATGTTGCCGAAGAACGCCTCAAAACAGAAACGGAAGTAATGCAAAAAGCACTCGATGTGTATGCACAAACGCGACACTCACCCTCATTTGAATTTTCTTGGAATATTTTTGCATATGACTTTGTGTTTCCATACTACATTCACTACACATGGAAAGGAAATATAAAAATAGCGTTGACGTGACAGTTACTATTATTTCTACACATGCACGTGGCAAATAATAAAGTTAACAAAAACTAAATTAAATTTGATGCTCGTATACTTATCATCTTTCTTTTGTCGTGGCTTCTGTAATATTTGACATGGTTCGGCACGTGCATTTTGAAGATCGAAATTTTAATGAAAGAACATAAGACAAGATGTTCTTACCGCATCCGCATGTGCACGTCGGCGGGTTTCCACGTCTATAAAGTGAAAATGAAATAGCAAGTCGGTGCAATTCGCAGTGCTGGCAAAACTAGGAACAATAGTCACGGAATAATAAGTAAGGCGCCGCCGTCGACGACATGTTTCGTATGCCGAGCGGAAGACACCATCGCTAACACCGAGTTTCGGGCTTCGTAGCAATTTCACCGGCGTAGCGCTCACAGCTGGTGAGGTACGCTTCGGTTAGTTGTTTGGTTAGATCGCACTATAATGTACAGGAAGAAAATTGCCAATGGGATGCACGTAACGGTTCTCTTAATACGCCGGGACTTAATATCCCGTGATCAGGATCACGATGCACGCACAAAACCACCGCCACGTGAGGCGTAACGAACTCCTCTTTCCTCCTCCCACCAGAAAAGGCAAGAAGGATGAGTTTCTGGCATGCACATTGAATATGGGGTTGGATGCTGAGGCGCGCACGTCAGAAGGAACGTGGTGGCATCATCATCAAGTCATGCTATGACGGATTCTCCAGTCTTTTTCACCGAGATCCATTATTTAGATCTATACATCGTTAGGATGTGACTGCAATCTTGGGCGAGGCCGCGCATTAGAAAAGAGATTATTATTGCTAAGCTCCTGAGATTATTTGCGCGTGCTAGGCGTTCGTTTTTGGTCGATTGGCGTCATCAAATCGGCGTCGCACGAACGAACGACCAGCGCTGAAGTGGTAGCGGCGGGGTGGTGGAGGCTTGATGTCTGATTGTGTGTGACTCGACTGCAAATATACCGAAATTATGCCCTTTTACGTCCTGATCCTTGGAATCGCCCGAGTCTATCTGTATAACGCCCGGCGTAGCACTTGGTTGTGCCTATAGAATATATAGATAAATGATGGCCGCCGACCGGATGAAAACCACCACGGCTATAGAAAATCACGTGCGCGATTCACAACCGCTCCGCGTATAAATTCTATGGAAATAAATAACTGCAGATAACTGGATGATGAGAAAAATCGGAGCGACGCTGAAAAGGTGGAACTAATCAATTTTGGGTGCCTTGTTCTGTAATAACCGTGGTGATTTATGTGCGCTGGCCACTTTAGGTGGTGTGCCTTATTCATTTTGGGAACTGTTATACAGGGTCGTTGATTTTTTAGTCCGCTGCTAATCAGTTTTAACCCAGTAGGTTTGATGTGATATTTTGTAAATTTATAAATTTTGTTGAGTCGTTTTAGATTTTTTATGATGGTCAGAATTCTGATGGGTTTGTGCCACTAAATAAGCAAACATGTTCAGAGCCTTTCCAAACTAAATTGCCCTTAACGCCTGTGACGCGTTGCTAGTCTGGCGGACGAGTTTTCCTTTTCGCCTCGACTCGTTCGACACTCTTCAATCACGACCTTTACGAAAATGACCCTTTTCAAAATGAAACTCACGTCCGGATAATATTCCGCAGACCCCGCTGGAAGCTATCCAAGCTACAACTATCCAAATGACCTACCTGTTCGTCGTGTCGTGGTTCACGGAGCAAGAAAGTCAGCCGGCACGTGGATGCCGCATGCATTATTGACAAGCGAAGTTTACAATCGATACTTTACTTCGTCGACAATTTTGGAAGAAACCTTTATGCATTAACATTCCATTATTTATCGGTGTACTGGATTATTAATAGTTTTCTTCTAATTAGTTAAACGTTCATGAACCCAACTCTGAACGAGGGCACTTACTTAGGATGGGCAGGTTTATTATCGTTTTAAATTAGGGTACTAAATAGTGGGACGTACGCAGACAAGAGGTCTTGAGGAATGGGTGTTTAAATTTTCGGCCGACCGCACAAGTTTTACTTTATGCTGTTGTTGTGCTCAATATAAATAAATAAAGCCTGCGCAAATGTGTAGCAACCCTTCACGTCGACCCCTCGGGCGGAAAGTGGCCGCCATCAGTGGGAGAAAACCGCAAAAATCAACATTAGGCGAGTGCTTCGCGCGCACGGACTCGATTCGACCCCATTAGTAGAGAAGCAAACACGAAATACGAATCCGCTTCTGACTGACTTGGGAGAATGAACTCGCTAACAAAGAATGCAAACACGAAACAAGCGCGCAGCGGAATGTTACAAGTTATCATATATTAAAAAGGAGCCACAGTAGCTACATTCAATTTCCATTAGTGGAAACATCAATAGAATGAATATTCCTCGTTTAGAACCAGAGATTTATATCACATAAATAAATATTCTTTTTGGGCTGAAAATATCTGTAAACCTACATCGTTTAGTTGTTGTATTGCCGACTTGACTCTGTAATGAAATGCCACTTTGTTTTGTGCGAATGAGAATTTATATGACCTGGGAAATGCGTCAGAATGCTGTTTTTTGTCATACGTTCCATATATGCGACACTCGCCCCAAGTGTGAAACAAGCCCAAAAATGAAAACGTGTCCCCTCACGAAGAGAAAACAGAATAAATTGCACCCCCAGAGAAAAAAGACGGAAGCAGCAGCGGGAAAAAATATGAAAAATCTTTCGCATTCGTAACGCGCAACAAGGAACACCAAACGAGGTCCTCCGCGCCTTGGTTGGTTGATGGGGCCGTTTCAGCTGTCAGTTGCAGGAGTGGCAGACTGCGTGTACGAATGTGTATCGACACTCGGGGCACTCCTGATGCGAGGGTGCGGGACGTTGTGCCGCTGCCTTCCGGATAGTAACGGTCTTCGACCGGACGACGGGGAAGCGCGACGTGCAGGAGTTTAGTATTTCCGGTGATCTCAATGCTCTTTTCCTCCACTGTCGCCGCTGTGCGAAGAACTAACGCGAAAAGTGCGGAGGAGCAGAGTAGCACATCATCCGAAAGTTACGGAAGGGTAGAATTACAGAAACACGCCGAGCAAAGCCAAATGATGGTGGAGTAATGGAAAATGGAATAGCGAAGTGAAAGTTTGGGGATGAGGAAGAAGGGAAAGTATTCGAGATAAGTTTGTACGGAGTTTACAAAGTTAAGTTGTAACGTCGGAAAGCGTGACGTAATATTTTAATTTAACTTATGCATCGTGGACGAGATGCGACTTTCAAACTAAAATCTCAGTAAATAAGTTTTATTTCGTGTATTGGAAATGCGTGTTTTTAGGAAAATGTAATTTTAGCGTGTAGAAGAGAGTTTGTCGGTTAGTTCTGTGAAATTGTACGCCCAATGCAAATTTAATTCACTAATGAATGTGCAGACAAAATATAAAACGCAAACTTAATGTATCATCTATGCAAATTAATTTGCGACTAATTAATCAACGCCATACATTTGCATCGGGCGAAAAGCTTTGTTTTTGTTCGTTGCTTTCGGCGTGTCTTTGGTTTAACTTGCGCCGGGCATGCCACGCCAATGCACATGACAAGGCGGTGGTGTGCCGTTCCCGAAATGAATTATTGCTTTTTTCCGTCTGATATTAATCCATTCGATATGTGCGTTTTTGGCGGTGAGGCATTCAGCTCTTATTATTTTTATTTTTCATCAATAAAAGAAGAATATTCTGCACAAGAAAATTAAAATTCTATTATATTATAATTCGATTATTATTACAAGAATTTTGCCACATTTATTTTAAATTTTTAACATTTTTTTATGTTGCACCTTTCAAAAATAAAAGAAATATAGTTCTTCTAAAATAGCAAATCAGTATGTAAAATGATCGGCTTGTGACTAAGAAAAGTGCAGCATACATTCAAGGCGTTCATTATATTGTCTTCTTAACGACTTGCAAAATGCTGTACAATAACCACAGCCACATGAATTAACGTATACGCACATGATTTCAGTCCCACAGCATGCCGAGGCTTGTTACCAGAAAATAAAAATGATTAATGCCACTTCAACGCGACTGCAACCAAGCCAAGCGCTCTTTTGGCGAATGAGCACCACTTGAATCTCACCGCAGTTTTGCTTTCTTGAAGCAATAATGTGCCGGCGCGATAACAACAGACGCTCGCCTCGATAATTTAAGGTGCATGTGCCTAGCGCGGGCGCGCGCGCGATCCTATAAATAACCAATTTGCATTAATACGCCTACGACGTGTGCCTGCGTATGCTTGTGCCCATGCTGACAACGTGCAGCGTGCTGCAGACGCGCGTTAAGGCGGAAACTCAAAAGCTCGTACCAAAGTCGAAATCCAACGGCGACAACAAAATGCATTTCCCCCTGTGCCATAATAGGTTCAGACTAAACGCAGCAGCACAAACGCATTGTTGATGGGGGACGCGTCGCACGTACGTATACACCGCAACAAAGGCATAATGCATACGTTTGAAATTCGGGGCCCGCAACGCAGTGGAAAACGTTTTTGTTTTCTCTTGCCCAGAGGCATATGGTACGTGCTCACACGCGCACCTGGTGCAAAAAAGCCCAATAGTCAATTAGAAAGACTGCATTTCCGGAAATACTACAAAATACAAAACACGCACTTTTTTCTGGGGTTCTATTCTAAAATTTGTTTTGCATGATGCTCGATACGTCCGCACATTGAATTCAAATTTGCACCTCGCATAGCAATAAACCATATTTTGGCTTTAATAAACTTGAAGCGCACGAGCCCTCCACGCACGCATCCTGCGTATCCTGCCAATATACGAGCACGAAGCGAAATGGGATCGAGTGCCCGTGGGCGTTTTAATTATTCTCTATTTTAGAGAGGGGAAAGGTCGCGCAGTTCGCACCGGTTCATTTTGTTTACGCCGAAGAGTGAGAACACTGAGGGGTGGCTCCCCCGCTTTATACAGTGTGTTCCGGAAAACTCAATCAACAAGTGCAACAGCAATGCACTCGTGTGCACCAGTTCTGTAAAGTGTAAATATAAAACCGACAAATACGTTATTTCATTTGAAGTATTTTTGAAGTTAATTTCGTTGATTTACTTGCGATTGGATTTTCGAATGATTGTTGTTGTGATCGGCTGTGTGTGCTCGAAAGCAAATTAAACGCGATTGATTCAATTCGTTTGATTCGGTTTAGTTTGGTTTACGATGCACGTGGACCCGTCTAGTTACAAAGACCCCTGGGGGTTTTCCGGGGCGAAGCGTCTGTTTTATTCGTTACTATAAACCTGTATATCGTCGATTGGCTTATGCTTAAATAATCGCTGGGGAATTTTATTTGGTTATACGTGATTGAGTTTTGGAGTTTTTATTTTATTATCGTTTTTTTCGTTTCTCAATTAGAAAAAAGACAATAAACTCTCATCCGAAATTCTATTTCGGGGGTTTATGCCCAAGTTTGAAGATACTTTCAGTTGAAATATCGTTGATTTATGCAGGCTTGTTTGCAAATTGGAATTTTGGTTCGCCCATAACTTTATCCAAACGTACGAAACTTGATAGCCCTATCAGTTTTAGACCGATATTAAACTTGTGCGCGACGGTGCGTACTTCATATCAAATGTGGGTACGCAAAGCAAAACACATTCCGCAAATACATCCAGAGGGTAACCACGCCAAGCACATAATTATAATGACACGCATTAAATATTTGCCAATAACATTTAGCCCGGGAGAGCACAGGCAGACGGCTCGGGACGTTTGTTATCGTTGACTGACGTCGATAACGATGTCGCCGTTTGTTGTTATTGCCCATGTCGCTCTTGTATTGTGGATATACTACAACGCACAGCTTAATCTAATAATTTCAGCCTCTGGGATGCGGAACAGCAGCGCGTGCGTGACATAAATGCAAACGCGAACCAGAGTTATGTCCCGTGACACTCGATCGAAAAATACGGGTTTATTGTATGGCTATATAGAAAAGTTGAGCTATATTCATATGTGGATCATTAGAAGCAGATGTTTCGCTTCTTCAAGCTGCATTGCCACCGTGATGGCAAAAAGCGGGTGGAAGTGAGCAGACGGGAAACGGACCGTGAAAGACCGGGCATATGTTGGCAATATTTTTCAAAGCTATATGCACGTAAAATTTACAAAAATAACTCAATCAGACCCCGAAACTCCAAACCGTATTTACTTTGTCATTCTATATCTTTATGCAGACGTATAGAAATCAAAGAGGCTGGACCCCGGTCTAAACTTACTTTAACTTTCCACTTTGTTGTCAGCTTCTGTTTAGTTCTAAGTTTTTTTTGCTCTAAGGTATCATTGCTACTCGATAAATCGATAAATTTCTTCTTCCTAGCGCCCGTTTCTTTTTACACGGGTTTGCCTCAAGGGTCTTATACTTACTTCGTCCTTACATTGCACCGCGCCAGAATAAACCGGAAAGCTTTGAGCTTATCCAGCGCACGTTTGCGGCTGCACCTTTCTTGTATTCTTGTTAAATCCGCAAGCTACCGCAACCACGATGCAATAACAATGCGTAGTATAGCGAGAACGCCTCAAGACTTCAAGAGCTGTTGATGATCAAAAGAAAAACTCTTCGAATGTATCCTTTAGAATAGAAGAGTCGACTATTCTCATTGTTTTTTTTTTCCCACAAAGTAATTGTCATAGAAATTGCTTGAATCCACAAATTGCCACAAGAGACAGTAATTTATGAAGATAAATTCAATTTGCATATCACCTTGGAAAACACGTCCGAAATATGAAACTCTCCGGTGTTGTGTCATGTCTACTTGTAATTTAATAAAATCTTGATTGTGTTAACGTATTACGTTTTTCGTCTGTTTATTTTTTCTCCACCAAGCCACCGAAAAAGGCACATTTTTTAAGTATGCTGGGCCTACAACATATAACATTTCCCTCTAACTGGATGGAAGTAAATTCTTGTTATCTCTAAACATTATTTTTCATGTTTTACGTAGTGTGTGCCTGTTTCTGGCTTATTTCGTGGGTTTAAAGTGGAACTGGGGCTTTTTTTTCGTTATATTCATCATTATCATTACTATTTCTGCTTATTTAGGCACATTCCGGACGACCGCACGCATATGAATAAAATATCCTAGTTGGGTCTTATCTGCAAAGGACTGCGCATGCTAAGGAATCTGAAAGCCCGCTGTAAGATCTCGCGATCTTTTGCGTTTTATGACGGTTTACGGTAGCGGGGGTGCACGCATGTGCGCCAATGGGATATACATCTGCGGGTCCTTTCGTGCTACCCTCTCTAGGATCTTACAGCCTTAAACTATCAGTGGTTTTGAGCGTATATTTTGTGAGTGCGTTTGCTTTTTTGCCTAATCGGATAGGAGACGAATTTTTAGTTAAAATATTTGCATTTTGTTGTATTTCGAATTAAATTTGATTAACCTTCCCTGTTTCTGTTAATTTAATATTTTTGTATAAATTAGGTAAATCTTTTTGATTATTTAAGTCTATAAATTTAATCTTTGCCAGTGTGCCGAGGGTTAGAGGGTTTAGGTGATAACTTAGTTTCTCCTTTTGCACCGTAATGACAACGGAAAGGATATCCTTTTCCAAACGTCCCTGCAGTTTCGATAGCGAGTCTTCTACTGTTGCAAACATTCAATGCGCTCCGCTCTTTTTCGTTCGCTCCCCTTCATCGGGTGCATTCAAAAGCTGTAACCGAAAATACAATGGGACTTTTGCGGGAAAAGCTATGGCCGCGTAAGGGTGTTGGGGAAATACGTGGAAAATGTATGGCGGCCAAACCTATCCCTTTTGTACCTTTGGGATAATTTATTTCCGGCTCCCCCGAGCGTCGTCCTCGCTCTTCTCTCGTGGGGCATTTCTACGCAGGTTTGCCTGCTGTGCGTTCCGATGCGTTCGCCATTGCAGCGAGTTTTGTTTTCGGTCGATATCATCACAATTTTAAATTATCTACTCGTCGCCAACTAGAATTTTAATGAAATATATAAGATGTCACAAAATTTATTTCTTCTGTATATAAATACCACCCCATAACACGCAAATTATACCTAATTAAGTATTTTGGCTTGAATTAAAATAATTAAGGGACGTGTTCGAGTCGAACGAAAAAAGAAACGCTGTGACTGGTTGCTTCGTTACGTTACACACCTTGTTTTCTTCATTTAGCTAATCGTGGGCGTCATTAAGTAATGCCGTCTTAACGAACTGCTCCTTTTGACTGACTTCTTCCCTATGCCCGCAGGCCTACAGTTTCAAAGTCATTAGCATTGCGCCGAGCGTCCCAAACGACGATAATTTCTTCGGACGTTCACAGAGTTATAATAAGCGAGTGCGCGCAAGTCAGACTTAACGAAATCAATAAGCGTGACATTTGTGACACGTTAAAAGCTTCAGCTTGATGGACTCCATGTTTTTCATAAACAATCAAGCGCTGGTCGTTCGATGCTCTTCGCCGACGCTAATCTAATTTGTTAATTATGTAAGCGCGCCTATTTTACCTTCCTAAGCTGCATTTATTTCATGACTCGATACCACTTAGACTCGAAATAAATTATCACACCGAATTATTAATGTCTGTCGATTTAGATTTAGATTTTGGTCATTAATTTCATAGAATCGATCGGAACAAATTTGCATTTCTTTCGACATAAATTTACAAGGCTCAGCAATGCGTATCAGGAGATTTAATGGATAATTAACATTTTATCGTAACATATTTCTCTATTTAGAAAAAATAATAATTAATAAATGTTAGCGGATTAGCACGAATAAGCGCTTGAGTGACTCCTTTCATATCAGCATGATTGGTTTCACTTTCACTCTTCGTGAAAAATATTGGCAAATTGAACGTAATTTAATTTGCGCCTCAAATAAAAATCCACACAGAACCTCCATGACCTGCTTCTTTGTATCTAATTATCCTGTTAATATTTGCACGTGCAGTTTACAGAAAAAGTTTATTAGCTAATCGTTGTTAATTACCTACTTGTTTGTAGAGAAACGCGTATGGTATTTGCATAATATGATAAAATATTATTATTAGAATTATTTGAAACTAGTAGACTAGTATCTTATTAGACGTATATTTATTTGAGTTTTTTTTTTAGTTTTTATTATAAAATTGCAAATTAATTATTACATTTGATTGCAAATTATTATCCGCACGACACTGGCATATATTTGAGAAAAGATTTATACTTGATTGAAATTTAAGTGTTAAATCCGAGTAAATTACATCTCGGTTGTTATTTTGTATCCTCTATTTTTCGCCATTTATTACGCAGCTCCTGAATTTCATTGCCCACGAATTTAATATAAAAAGCGGCTGTGTATTCGGCGTTGCGCAAATCAAATCAACTCGAGCCCAAAAATTGTTCTTGTTTTATTAAGTTTGTTGCTAAGCGGTGATTTATCGACACACCGAGAGCGCGTGGCTCGTTGCTCTCTGTACACGTCGTAACCTTTCCATTCTCGCGCATTTTCCCTCAACAATACAGGCTGCTGAGTACACTAGTGATTTATAAAACTTTTTCAATTTATTTCATTCGCCTTTTTACAACTCGAAATGCCTCGTCCACGCCACTCACTTGCGCGTCTCGTTTTACGTTTTTACGCGTCGGGGCCGAAACTCCCACCTCGGTCCCCAATACATTTCTCGAATAACAAAAGAAATCAACGAAGGTAATGAGGTTTTCTTTTTGTTTCACGTCTTCTTATTTATTTCTCGCATGCGGGGCGGGTGGAGTATTGATGCAACGAGGGTAGAAATGGAAACCAACTTACGCTTGTCTCAGATTTCCGTTGTTTCCGGGCGTTGCACCATTTTCGGATGTGATCTGGTTGTTATTGCGTGTGGCAATCGCACGTTCAGCATTAATACTAAAAAAAAAGTGAAATTTAAACGCGAAGTCTTCATGACTGCCATTAACTTCGTCGATTCGCAAAGATTGTACACTCTGGAATTTCATCTCATCTTGTCATACGATTCGGGTGTCACTTAACTTATGCCGACGGAATCTTCATCTCTTTTGTATGGGAGGAAATTTTTTCTGGCTCGCAAAAATTTGTTACAATTAAAAGTGTACGAAGTTATCCAGCTCGTTGAGCAGCAATATCCAAGATAACTTACTCCTTGGAAAATAAAGCGGGACACAGTCTTTTTGGGATTTTACGCTATGATTGCCCACTTGGTTACACTTCTTTCTGGAACACTGAGCGAACAAAAAGTCAAAAATTTTGCGGAATAACAAAAATTGCTCACCGTGAAAGACGAATAAGGTCGACAAGGACAAACGGTGATAACTCTGGACGACGACGTTATATCCGCCATTGTGTGGCTCTTTCTGGAGTTTGCTGAGGGGAGTCGACATTGTTGTTTCGTTTCCGGGAGAGCGATATAAAATGAGCGATCCCTGTTGAACTTTTTTCAAGATTTTCTCTTTCTCGGAATATATTAGATTATTAAAGGTGACGTGGCTGCTTTTCTAGTATACACGCAGTATGTAGTGTTGCCTATATTAATCGCATTCGTTGTGCGGCATGTTGTTCTCGATGTTCCTGTAACTCCGCCGTTTCCGGCTTTTCAAGCGGCTCCTGCGGTGTAGTGGAAGCTCATAATTCACAACACGCGCGCCAAAAGGCCGTTTTGCTAAACCATTCGCCCGTAAAACTCAAATGGGATAGATACCACCGAGTGCGTATACAACAAATAGCAAAACGGACACGAAACCGGTTTCGACTAATAGATGTGTGCATGATGGTGTAGTGGGATTGTAAACTGGATGGATGGCCAAATATGCGGAAATGGAATGGGAGGGCTTGCTGGAAAACCCAAAACATTTCCTTTCATCATCGCCCTCATCATCATGACAATACATATCTACGCATTTTACACGTTTTCAAGAATTTCAAACAAATGGTGTGAAACATAAATATCTGCCAATTGTGAAATTCTCTACGTTGAGGCATTACATGACTCGTTCACATAACTCGTAACATTGATCTTGAAAGCTACTTTGCTTGGAGGAAGGTTAAAATATTCTGTACGTAGGTGTTCACATTTGCATGCTCTACATTTTTGTGCCGCACAGCTCGATTGTAGGCAACCAACTATACACACATAGTACCTTTAGTCGTGGATTATTATCATTTATCAGATGATTATTGTGTAAAACGCTTTATGAGTTGGAAAGACAACACAAGAATAGAACAATAAAGCAGTTGCGACGAATCGACTTGTCTTGTCTTCGTAGTTTCCTACTACTGCCCGCAGAACGCGCGCACCGCCGCCAATGGAACACGCTGATTTTTATCAATTCGCTAGAGCGCCTTTGTCCTGCGACTCTCGTTGCTATTACGCCGCATTTGAGCTTATACCGTACACTTGTACAACATTATCACGGGCATTATCAGCTACCAGTACACTTGTTTCGCTGCGAAAGTTGCAGGCGGCAGGCCAGGGTCGTTAGATGCACCTTAACGATTTTCCCGCGCGGGCGAAGAAAAATGTGGCACGTAGCAGAAGGAATCGTGCACTCGGGCGTACACTCGCAGAATCTTTGTTTAGCGAAATTGTTAAGTCGTGCAGGAAGTCGCGCAACAATCTCGCGGCGAGTTTCATCTTGGTTTATAAATTAGCCACAGGTTTGTCAGTTAAAAGCGACAGCAGCCAACTAAAATTTTCAGCAAGTCATGACCAAGCCGTGCGCACAGTGCATCAATTATAATTTTCAACTTAACGATTTTAATTGAGCCCGCGAAGTGAAAAGCGAAGCGAACAAGACGAGGAAATTGAATTGCTTCTAGTGGCGGGGATGTGAGGAGGGAGCTCTGGGCTAGGCATAGAGTCAGTTCTATTTTAGGCGCTTCCGTCTGCGATGCGGATTTACGATATTTATAAATAATGAAACGCGAATTGTTTATTTATTGCATTCACGACGCGCTCGGTGTGGGATGGCTGGTTTGTCATGCGTGTTGGTGTTGTTACGAGTTGTATGCTGAGATTGTGCGCCAACTTGCAGCGCTGGAAGATATTTATGATAGCGGATGTTGAGCTATCTAAATACATAAGATCCATTTTCAAGTGCACTTCGTATATCATTTCCTAATTTTATTCCAGGACTATAAACTTGCGTGTTACAAAAATAAAGTTAACGTTCTGTTAGTTTTATTGTATGCATAGGATACTCGTATTTATTATAAATGGCGGTCGCAAATTTCTTTAGTGTTTATAAAGCAATTATTTGAACATCCTGTAGATTTGTAAGTACAACAAGCTTCTTTCACTTACCCACCTCCTAGAGGATGCAAAATGTTCGTCGCTTTTGCATGTCCTCTCCGCTGTCGCCTCTGTTTTCTTGCGTCGGCATTATTTCTGCACAGTGCCTGTACGGCCGCGCGTGTTTGTGGCAGATTTATATTTATCTCGTTCGCATGCGATGGCGAGCGCAGTTTGTACAGATCTTGCACTCCCATGTCGTATCACTATGCGAATGGGCCGAAGTGTAATAAGCGGCGCGCCGGGAGCGCGCAAAAAGGTGTAACGTTCCCTCGGATGCGTATATACAGGGTGTTTTATAGGTATAATCGTTAACTACCAACATAGGTCAATTGATTTTGTTCATTTTATGTCTTCAATATATTCAATTCGGCATTCATTCAAGAAATTCTTGATTTTATTTTATGAATTACCCTGTATATTTTCTACGCAAAGCTTGGGATGGGCCCGGACGAGCTTTACAACGACGCCTTGATACCGACGCCACGAATGGCAGTTGAGGTGATCATAACGCGAGTTAGATAGTAGGTGCAATTTACAATTGCATAAGATATGCGATGCCGCCGGTCGTATCTCTCGGCCGTTATGAACAGAAGTTGTGTCGAGCATGTCGGAACGCTCGTGTAAATTGGCGCATACAGTAATACCTGCCTGTTGTTTGAATTGTTTGTTTATTTGTAAATTATGGTGGATTAGATTTGCCGTTTTGATTTGTTTGATGCTAATTCAAAACGACCGTTTACACATCTGCATAATGCAAAGTTACAGAGTTAACGCATGTGCAATTTATTCTTGGCTGTTTCTTTGTTGAATGTTATAAATATTTAAATCGAATAATTAGAATTATAGCTTCAATTTAGCAATTCAGCGTTTTAATTAAACAGAATGTGGATTTAAGTGCAAATGAGTAATAATTGATTTTCATTAATTAAAATATGCCTTTAATCGGCAAGTATTAAAACATTATGGCTGCTTTCAATTTCAAAAGCACTCGTGCATATTTTCCAGTATATTGCGCCTATATTAATGGTGACATTTATTGTTTATTTCACTGTTTACGCGCTCCGTGGCCGAGGTCGTGTGAACAATAAAAAAAGTGCTACGAGTGCATTTTATAAATGATAACTCATTAGTCTATATTGAGGAATGTAAGAATACTGATTGGTATCAATCAATATCCAGTTTATACTTCATTATAACGCATTTACTTAGACGGAATGAGAATAAATTATATTAATTATTGTTGTTTGTAATAAGAAATCTGAAAATTGAATTTTAATCCCACAATTATTATAATCTTTATTCGTAATATTGTGATAATGTGACTGTGGCACATATTTGATATCAAAGCATAATTTCCACTGTGAAATATATTAACTTTATTTTATGATTATTTTGGTTTTAATGGGATGTACGGAACCATGAAAATATCAATTTAATTAAACGTGCCCCTGCAATTTGTAGAAATGATTTTAATTTAGTTTGCACCCAGTCCTGCTTCATTTTGTCGTTCACATCTGATGCAGCACAAATTGGATTTCACACTTTGCCACCTCAGCTTTAACACTTTCCGCGTCGATTAGCGTTTTCTCATCCTCTTATTGATTTGTTCATACGGCACTTTTTCGAGCACTTACTTCGTTATTGCCTTTGCACATTATTCTCAGCTCTTTGCCGCATCAAGCAATTGGTTCTGGTATTGTTTGTGATAATTGAATATTATTACATTCTCCCGAGTTGACTTAATTAAACATTTATATACCTTGGGCGGAAATTTAGAAATATATCGAAATGTCGAATTAATTGAGTAAAGTAAAATTTGTAACGTCGTTTGTTATGTGTAGACGTGCGTAACATTAAAAGCGTCTCACCAGTACACTTTTGACTGTTCTTCCCGCACCAAAAATGTTGGACTAATTGGCAATTTCCGATAGGCGCGTCTAATAAGTTACGCGTCCAGGCGAAGGGTTGCTAATGGGGTCACTCACTCGTCTCACGTGAAGCGCACTACCGTAGTGTCCGCCGAGAGCAGCCAAAGAAAGAGTGCGAGCCAACAACATGGCAGAAACTGGCCTCTTCATTTGGTTCAAAGTTCACGCGCAGCGAGACACTAGTAAATCATGTGCGACCTATTTATCGAGTTCTTTTGTTCTCTGCCCTTGCCAAGAGAGCCCTGAGCCACTGCATGATTATGCAACGCATGCAATAAATTTACTCGTGACAATGCATGAATTGGGTTACGTACCTTTTACCCATGTCAGCAAGGGCGCGATTTTTTTTAATATCCACTAACGTGTTTCTTTTGTTTTAGGTAAGTGAAGCAACTTCTTCCCTTCCATCGGCTTGCGAATCGATTTGACGCCTAGAGGGACGACGCCGAAACATTGATTTCGCGCATACCGTCGTCGGCAATCATTTCCCCATACCTGTGCGCCTGTTTTTGCGCGCGTGGGCCAACCTTAAGTTTGCTGTAGACGCGCAGGATGAAATTCCTCAAGAACAGTAAGTGCTTTTCTAACGTTTTTTTCCTTTCTTTTATTTTTTCCCGGCCGTCGTAAAAAGCGGCGAAAATGTTGTGCAAACAAACTCCAGCACCACGTCGGTACGTACTCTCCTGGGGAAAGCGGAGTACACCTACTTGCATGTCAAATGGGAGACGTACGGATTCAATTCAAGGCATGATTTGCTGCCAAGCCGTTTGTTCACAAAGTCCTTAAATATACACATTCATATATTTTGTGTGAAAATACACGCTCGATGTTATTTATTTAGGATTCCGGAAAGCACAGTTCCACTGTGCGTTCAAGCCGAAATCTTAAACTCGTGAATAATTTGTTTAACTTTGGACATATATCCGTCAATACTCCGAACATGTTATTGTAGGACGTTATTTTCCAGTTGGATATTAAAGAGGAGAATACAGACTAAAATGTAACAGTGGAAACATTTGTGCGCGGGAAGAGGCGCATGCGAAAAGTTTCGAAAGTCAAACAGCTTCATTTGGTATTCCTTCTATGTATGTTCGTAATTCCGGCATACTAAATGCAACACGACGTGCACCGGAAGTACTCGCTCTTCCCTGAGATTTACTCGCAAGTGCCAGCATTTCAAATCAAACTTTTACATACATTTTCCGCCGGCGCTAGCAAAAATGAAATTCTGACAAATGTTCCATATTAAAAAAGTTATTTCTTTTATTATTATTATTTGCCTTCATTGGCCGCACACGCACGAATATAACCCTTCGGAATTCGCTTTTCTCGCAAGTTTCTTCCTCGCCGCCTCCTCATCACCGGGATCCTCCTCTATTTGATATTCCACGGACGCGCGGTCGTGGAGCATGGCGCATTCCATTTTCACGCTCTTAATTCAATTTGCCGTCCGTCCTCGGAGTCCTTTTCTTCCCGGAGTCCTTTCTTTCATGCGCACCAAACGCGACGCCTGCCGCCATCGCTAACAGACAAGAGCTTTACTCGACTTCGGCTCTAAGTGAATCTGTGTACATAAGAATGGCTATAAATTTCCGGAAACTTTAGACTTTTTAATGAAACACTAGATGCCGTGGGTTTAAGAAATATTATATAATTCTAAAAGTTCTTCGAGCGTCCGAGCTTTTTGTACTTCTGTGCTAATAGAGGTCGGGGAGTCTGCGTTTCTCAGATTGAGGCGATAAATCCTTCGGAAGTTTCGATTTCGTTTTAAATGATTGCACGCATTAAATGACGGGCTGGAAACTTTAATTTGCTCTTCTTCGCCGAAGAAAAAATACTATATATTTAAATCTTATTTGTTTTCTTAGTATTATTTTCGCCTGTCTACCAGTTGTATTTCGTACCCTTAGAATAAACAACTTCGAACATTGAAATGCAATTTGTAGCTTACAAAATTCACACTTTCAAAATGGAAATATCCGCTGAAGAAAGTTGAAAATTCAATTTGCATTAACCGAATAACAATCACATAATAAACTCGGTTTTGTTATCGCATATTTCATACAAACCAATCTGTGAGCATAGATATAATTCCGACTGAAAACTTTGGTTTTTCTTTGTGGCTGATGAAAGGATGTGTCTTCACAAAAAATGCATTATGAACTAAGGGGAAGAAATAACTCGTTTATCGTAGCTTATTGTTTTATTTATTGGATGTGATAATTCATTGAAAGCAAATACGATGATAAGCAGTAGAACAATTTAATAAGTTTGTGGATGATGGAGAAGTTTCCTCAGAAGTAACTGACTTGGATAAAAAGTTGTCAACAACGATATTTTATTTAATGCTTAAATCAGATTTTCTTGGAAATTTAACGTTGATACTTTTAAAACTTTATTTGTGCTTATTATCTCTTCTTGGGTAACTGCTATTGGCCATGTTTGTCTCTCATCTTATTATGGTGTATATTTCATATAAGCTACTTCAAACATTTGCATTTTGGTTCATGTCGTGTAAAAAGTAAATATGAGGAACATACAGATACATGTAGATTTCGTGTAGCTTGTATAACGATGTTAAATTACAATACAATTATGAGTAACGCATTTAATATTTAAAAAAGGTTACCAACCTGTTTTTCCGTTTTGCAGTTAGTGTTACTGGGGAATTATGAAATTTTAGGTTGTCCGTATTGATTTACTTAGATCATAAACATTTTATATAGTAATTAACATTTCACCACATTCTGTATAATAAAACGAGCGACCCTACTTTGTTGACACGGGTAGGGCATCAAAAAATCTAGTCAAGAGCTTTGACCTTTTCCCTTTTATTCAGCTTTATTTACCATTAGCATTTACGAGTAAAAATAATGCTACAAATTTTCAAAAATGTCAGAAAGTGGATGAACGGACGTTATGGATTTTATTTATTAATCGGGATTTTATATATTTTAGCTATGACAACGCAATTTCATCATAAATCTAATAAATGATACCATCAACGAACTTTTTTAAAATTTACAGGAACTCTTATAACTTTTGAATTTGAAGAATATGTATTAAGTCAATTATTTTGCATATGGCCTAAGATAAGTATTATAATAAAACCGATGCGTCATCTTGGATAATATCAGAAATAGATTTCCTTCTATTTTGTTCGGAACATAAACTTAACTGATGTCCACGTCTTCCTTCGACCCGTTACGTCCGATTCCCATGAATAGCAAACCTCTATCATTTCCGTATTTATGTATTTATATACATATTGCGACATCAGTGACATGCCACAACGATTACGTGTTTGCGCTGCTAAAAAAAGCTAAAAGCTTTCGGTTTTCTTAGAGGGCAAATCGTCTTCGTGGCTTTATTACCACACACATGCAGTGTGCACTGTGCACTGAGACTCAAATAAAGCACATTAAGTAAATTGAAGTATTAAGGCATCGAAAACAAACGTCCACTTGCATTTTGCTGTGAGATTTGAGATTTCTTTGCGCACGACATGCTCGAGATGTAATGATAGCAAAAGGACGAATATTATGCCAGCGCCAAGCTAGTACACGCATTAATGATTTCCTGTTGACAACCCTGATGACGGGAGTGCGCAACAAGATGCATGAAATCGTGACGTCTCATTATCCACGAATATAATGACAAATGATAATCAGCATCGCGTTAATGTAAAAGATGTGATGATGATGAGTGAAGGTTGGGATTAATTAGAATAACTAACATTACACTTATTAAGCCATCTACAGGATGGTCAGGATAGAAATACATTTGAGGTTAGGGCAGGTAAATACGTTTGGATGTACAAAAGGCACATAAAGAAGCTAATTAACCTTCGTTTATTTGCGTACGTATGAAATCATACGACATCGATTTTAATGTTACACCTTCAACTTCGACGTCATTGCTCGTGTGCTCTACACCAGGTCAGGCCAGACTGGGGCCGGGGCCCGACTGGTTAATTCGACGTTGAGTTCTCCAGTCGCCGGTTCGCTGGCGTCGGGCGCGTTGCACTCCTGCAGTCCTCCATATACACATCGCGTCGACTTTGTTTCGTCGTCGTGCCCACGTTCACGAGCCGATCGGCAAGCACAGCAGGCGTGCACATCGGATGCACACACAATACTTTTGTGAACTCGTCAAGAACAGCCTTTGTATGCTATACGTAGTGTGTGCGTGTGTGAATTATGTGTAAGTTATGTGAATATATATGATATAAAATTTTTAAAAAAAGTGAGTACACCCAAACCACAGTCGCACGTGTTTTGTGTTTTATTGTCTAATGCGACAGCGACGAATTCTTCTTGATTTGATTACAACTAGCTTGCTGAAATTGAGAAAAATATTAGTATTATATAAAAATATCTCAGAAATATTAGCGTAGAATGTGTTAAATGTCTTGTAAAGTTTATCAAACGAAGTTTGTACACTCAAATGCAATTAGTTGGTTTAGTCTTGCTGAAATTGTTTTCAGTTTCTTGACATTCCCGGTCTGGTGCGTCTTCATTATTTGCATGTATCTCCTACTGCAGTCGAGTGCATCCTTGTTTGGAATGACTGACTCAACGTGAAACCATTGCACGTAAAATTATTAACATTTGAGGCACGATTTTTACGCGGACGTTTCAGCTTCGCTTAACTTCGTAACTTGACAAGCGGTGACTTCTTTTCATTTCGTTTCATTTTCTTACCCATTCTTCTGGTAATAGGTTCACAGGAAGACGCTGTTATTCCACCTGTAA
This sequence comes from Dalotia coriaria, assembly GCF_025399875.1. Taxonomy (NCBI): domain Eukaryota; kingdom Metazoa; phylum Arthropoda; class Insecta; order Coleoptera; family Staphylinidae; genus Dalotia; species Dalotia coriaria. The sequence continues at coordinate 2,670,233 of NW_027045448.1, forward strand.
TTTATTTTCGAATTTCTATTTTTTTGATAGCTGTATGAAGTCCAAACGAGTCCCGCAAGATTCTTCTCTTATACTGTTCGTTTACTGTTCAATCTTTTATTGTTTTCTTTTTCGTCTTTTGATTTATTTATTTATTTTTTTACCTTTGAGTCCGTTTATACCGACTGCTAGTTGTGCTTCGCAGACGCAATGGTTACGAAGTTACGAGCTGCACGAGTTAATTTGATGGCTGACAAGAATGTCATGTAAAACACGTTCGAGATAACGTGGAGTTCATTTGCGTCGTGCTGCATAATATTTGCTCTTCGCGTCGAGGAAATTTCTGTAAAAGGAGAAAATTTCTATTATGCGTCATTTACATTTAGAATGTTTAATGTTTCCATAACAAATGTATCAGTTTGGTTTGCAATGGGAGTTACCCTTTTGCTTTCAGCTCCGCTGGCCGAAAGTCGCGATTTCAAATGTCATTCTGATATAAATCCAAATATGTTATGACATTTCGGTCTTTTTCATGAGTTTTCTATACTTTTCTGTATGTGTTGATGCAATTTATTTCATAACTTCTATTTATAGTGATTGTTTTAAACTTTGATCACTTGTTGCAAAGCATTACACAATATTTATTTACTGGTTATTATAAAGCATTTTGTTTACCAGCATTTGGACTTCACAGTCATCAGAAATTTTTAGAAAAATGATTCAATCCAATGTGTCACACTTGCTGATCTCAGCCAGCAGAATCTCAATTTATTGAATATTCGTTGGAATGTGTTGTGTCTGATTAATTACCTTTTTTATTTTGTGGCGGTTTTAGTTCCGAACACAATTGTTCGATTTATAGCAACCACATCAACTTAGGTAAAAGGCGTTTCAGTTTATGGCCAATTCTCTAATTAAACAATTTAAACCTGTTTTATTTATGACATTTCTGAAATTCAAGCTAGACTAGCTTCTATTGTTTTAAACTAGAATCAATTGAATTGAACTTGGTTTAACGCATTTCAAGCATGAATCAGCCACAAAAGCGTAATATTAAACTCGAATGAAAATTGAAACGGATAAGCACCAACCAGAGTGCATTGCGTTCTGCAGAAATTGTTAACTTTAAAGCCTCTTTCAGATAAGCGCAATTTTAATAACGACTTCGAGTCCATTTGCAGTTCATTTCCAAGTGCATTTCTTTGCTTAATTGTTCGCATTTATGATGATTTTATTACTTTATTGTGGGATATTAATATTAATGAACAATATTAACCTAGTTTTAAGTTTCTATTTCATTACCACTTTCTGTTTTGTATATTTTATAATGCTGCGGACGTCGCAAAAAGTGAATTTAATTTACTTACATTGTACGCAATTTAAAATTGAGTCTAATTAAGATTTATCTTAGAATCGTGCTCTTTGCACTGGCTTTGAGAATACTGCTACAATTATGTTTATTACAAATTTCCTTTTTAATGCACATTCTAGCAATTGCGAGAAACCTCGCCGCAGTTAGAAATTTAAGTCAACTAACTTTTGAAATTATGTATCTAACTATTTAAATAGGAGAGGCGTTAATGGGAAATTAGATATGTGAGTTCGTAATTAACATAAAATATAATTATGAATAATGTACTGTCAGACTATCGCTGATAATTGTCCAAAATTTAATCCAACGTAGGTTTAATGCAAAAAACACAAGACACAGCACTTAGTGTGTGATTTGTTATCAAACGATATTCAAAGTTATGCAAAACAGTCTGAAGACAATGCAATGAACCACGTGCCTACAAAAAGTTTTTTTTACCGCATTTTCTTGTTTTTAACGTTTCCTTCTTTATCATATAAAAAAAAAACGCAGAGAGAAATTAAAAGTGTCTTGTCTTGTAATTGTGTGTGCCATCCGCGGCGACAAAGCACACAAAAGCTCACGCGCATTATGTATATTTATGTGCGCGCACATGTTGTCTCATCAAATCGTTCACATTCGAGCCACAGTGCAGCGCCCAGTTCTGGAATAATAGTCGCGCAACGTATAATAAAGCAAACAATTGATCATTTAAAAAAAGAATAAAAGAAAGCACATGGAAATTTAAATGACGCCCAACAATGGTGAGGAAAAACGAAAAGTTTTTGGAGTGCGTAGGCTCGAGTCTCGACTATTAAGCATAAACACACTTTCGAAGGTTGTACACACGGAGCTTACATGTACGCGCGCATTGACGTTTGCGCGCCGGGCACATTGTTTTGTTTCACTCGCTAGCCAATTGTGTTTGCAATCGCACATGGCGTGTGTGTCCGCAATGTGTGAAGGGTTTATTTGTACGGGTTGCGCAGTTATTATTACCCGGCGTTATTGCGCTTACTCGAGTCAGTCGTTTTCAATCAAGGATAATACATTAAAATTGCCTGCATTAGCGTCTCCGGCAGATGTATACAGATTTCGCATGTCTATTTGTGTGGCTTAAGTTTTTGCAAGTCATATAAAATCTTTCATGTGTGACATGGCGTGAGTTGAAAAACAAACATTTTGAACTGATACCAATTAAAAAAAATAAATACAAAAATCTCATTTATCAACAAGTTTTTCTTAAAAATTTCCAAAAAGTCTAATTTTTATTACCGAAATAACTTTAATAAAATTCTTATCATAATTTTCGCAACCATTTGCAATATAAGACAGTATCAACTAGAAAGAAAGCCAACAGGTGGGCGAATACCTTATTTAACAAAACATATGCACATTGTTATATGCTGTCTTCGTTTCACTCTCGCGCTTGTTGGGCGAATTTCGTGCAGGCGCGTCTTGCTTCCGCGGTAATACGAAGTTGTGCACATGATATTACGTGGGTTCGGGAATATATCGTACCACTCACATCTTTTGCCCAAGCGGCCATGTGCTGCTCTCAGCAGAGCAGCAATACTCATACGTTTAAGGTCGGTCGCGACGTGCACACAACACCCAGCCTCCGGACTCTTCACTCGCGTCGCCCCGACTCTTTGGCAAATTTGTCGAACTTCCAAGAATCGAGAGCTCGCGCGCGCCTCTCGTGCCGGCAAGTGCATAAGCGCATGAACACTTGCTAACGATTTGCCTAGTTCTGTGCCGACCAAGCCGAAAGTTTACAAAAGTGCAATACGAAGTTGAAGAATAACTAGTTAAAAATGATGTGATAATAGTTAAAGTTTATAACTTTGTTTAAAAATGTGTGCTATAAATATATTAAGAAATTTATGAATGGTAATTGTAATTTTGATCTCTTTAAGAAGTTACTTGAACGCTATGCTATTTATAAATACCACTTTCAAGAAATTGAAACTTAATACGCTCGACGTTTTTTTTAACATAATCATTCACTACATGTAGATGTCTTTCACTGACGTAGCCTGTGATTGTGGAAATGACATTAGCACTAATCTATGGCTAGGCAAACGAATTCAATGTGGAAGTTTACGGCGAAGAACTTAACGCGCATGAAATAGATGCTTCTTCTTGTAGTTGCTTCCAGTGGCCTTCTAAAAATACGTTTATCGAGTCGGCGACGTCATAAACGCCATGCATCATGTAATATGAACGTGTTCGAAGATGCAAAGACGCATCAAAACGGTATGCGAACTCATTTCCAGCCATCGCCAATTTGTAACTGTTTGACTAATTAACGTTATTACACTGACATCAAACATAAAAAGCATCTCACAAACTATTGAATAATCTAACCGAGATAAAAACTTGAAATTTATGAGTATTACAAGGATTTTAGTAAAGAGATTAGTATGAAACATAAATGTAAATGAAGTAAAGTATACAAAATTATAGCGTCATAAGTTGTCCATCTTAAGTACCTTTATTATCTTATTATTTATATTATGTGATGTGTTTGATACGATTTCCGCGTGGAATTAGATATTTCGTGTGTGTGTGGTGCATTTTGATATTTATTATAATGAGATTTCGCGCGGAAAAGCTAATAGGCGTCTGGAAACCAATTATAGATCAAAAGAATGAAAGACGAAGCACTTATTTACCTTGGGCGCGATGATATCTCACCGTAACGCAATTTTCTCAACGGTTATTTATATAAGTGAGCACGGTTATGAATTACACACGCACACTATTTTCGTGGAGACTGCACCTAGAGCCGGAGATTAGAGCGACGAGACGAAATGAGACATTTTGTCAAAGCGTTTCCTGTTTCTGCGTGCCTTTGAGATTCTGTTTGCGCGTTCCAGGCAACCATGGAAAACACGCGCGTCAACATTAGAATGCGTTTTTCTCGCGTTGTTGCCGGCGTCTACTATAAGACCAATCAAAATATGTGCTGGGGATTTTGGGCATGCGGCGAACATGAGATGGAATCTTGAAATCTAGCGCCAGCCAGACATGCGTCGCATGTGAGTGTGTGTACACGTTTTATTAGGTTTGTTTGCCCGGCGAGATTACTGAACCCGATAATTTACATTTTATCGATCGGGGATCGCATTGCCGTCGATTGTAGACCATCGATAGATCAGTTACATTACAAGGCGAGAATGGAAGCCCCCGGTTGTTATGACATAGTAAACGTAACGATGCGTACACGCATCGCGGCACATCGTTACAAAATCCATATTTATTTATCCACGTGGTATCTATTGAGATTAACTCTGGAGCTGTGTAAATAACACCCAAGAAATTCGAGACTCTCATGTTTGCTGGACGCTTTTAAGTCGATGCCAGTGAATGTTCGTTTAATGCAGGCAATTTCACTGAAAATCACACTAGATCATTTTGTAATTTACACTTTGGTATTATTTGGCATGACTAGGTCACAATTAATGTTTACGTACAGTTTGATAAAGGCATATATTAATAGCAGTAGGCAGGTGCCCTGCCCTAAAATAACCAGGAGTCAATATATTTGATGCAGTATGGTGCAGGATGGTGGTTAACCGTAGGAAGTGAAACTCCAACCCCATTATTATAATGTAAAGAGTATAGGTTGGTTATTGGAGTGCGTGCAGTGGTTTTATTCAGATTTTTTCTAATTACACGAGGGTCTAAAACTCATGCGTTAAACTTGTCTACATAAAGTGGTTGATTAATAATTACTACTTTTTACTCGCCGCTAAACTCTAAACTATATAATTGGGGAGACTAGGAAGCTTCGGTTATATTTTGGTGCGTTACTACTATGAATCATACAGAAGTCATTTTTATTTTATTATTGATAAATTTACACTATTTTCTTAATTTTTTATACCATTCTGGTCATTGTAGGCCTAGACTATTTCTGGGATTTGCGTGACTAAGGTATTACTGGATATTTCCAAATGTACAAACTTTTAGTTTTCTTTCGTTCGATGCAATGTCTTTTCTATATAAATGTTGCGTGAGTTTAATTATTTTTGTAATTGAGATAATTATAATAATTGCGTTTTGCTGTAACCAGAATGAATTTTTCACTAAATACGATTTCCGACTATTCGTTTACTAATGGTTTTTACATTAATTACCTATTTCTACGTTTTTGTTTCATGATAATGAATCAAAACTTGTTTGTTTTTTGTGAAGATATTAATCAGAATGATTATTTTTAGAAAATATGAAATGTCATAATGATATCCAGACTTTCTTCTCCCAACTATTCGTTTTTTTTTATGTTGGAGTTACATGGTATCTTAAAATAGCATTCTTAGAGTGCAGGCTAATTAGTACCATGTGCAAATTGCACTCAGTAGCTGCGTAAAATGAGATAATGCATAAAATATAAAAGTTCAAGCATAGAAGAATTCCTTGCTGTCGCATATTCAAAATTTAATTACCATTCAGTTTCTTACGATTTTTTTTTTATTTAGTTGGTAACCGTGAAGGGAATAGAACAACAGAAAAACATTGATATTGGGCGTATAATAAACACAAGTGTTGGATTTCTACATCATGAGTTTGTTAACTCTCGTTAAATAATTTTCATATTCTGACACATGGCAAGTGCGTGCGGTTAAAAGTGTAAACCACAATAACACAACAGTTAAACTTAAACAATCGTAAAGAAAGACATAATACGTGGAAATGGCTACAATGTGCTTCGGACCGCCACCTCTTCCCCCCAACAAGAAATCACTATTGACGCATGCCAACCACAATGGCAATGTCAATCGTGGCCGTAAGAATTGCCTTCTTTCATCAACATATCAAAGCTTTCAAGATCCAAGCGAAGATGCGCTCGACATTTTGTCAAGCGCCAGCGATAAGGGCAAGAAAAAGTGCACCACAAAAAAAGAACGCAAGGAAAAGCGACCACGCACCAGAAGCAGTTGTTCAGCGTATGGTTCGAATGGATCGCTGAGTCGATTCAGCTTCGCCGGTAGCGACAATTGCACCAACTCAGCGAAGAATGGCAAAATTAAACAGATGACACGAAGTCAATCCGATAGCAATTTGAATCAGTGTGATAATAGGCCACAGGACAATGTTGAAATGAACACGATGACCATCAATCGGTATATCAAGGTGTTGAGCGGCAGTTGGAAGAATCTGCTGAATTGTAAGTGTTTTCCAGTAACCAATTCTGCATTCTCTAACCCAGCGTAGAACTAATTACCAGCGCACGTTATTCACTCGCACAAAAGGATCTGTACAAGTTTAACCTAAAATAGCTCCGTAATAATCGTAAATAAGGGCAAACAAACCTGCTTTGCGGAACGTTATAATTTTGCGTCCGGATGAAAGGCACGTTTTGGTAGTAAAGTTTTCCTAAATAAATATACACGCTCGGCGACAATGGAAACAGCGTATTTAAATAGGGCATAACATTCAAATAAAACACCTAAAAAGACCTACAGAAAACTCGTTCAAACGTTGCTGATGTAATTAAAAAATCTTCTCTGGTTCAAATCTTGTTTTAAACTGGTTTTTATTTTATGCCAGTATCAGTGACACTTGAAATAACAAGGTTTTGTGTGTTTTAGCAGGATACTCAAGTTTTTCTGAATTAATTTTTGTTCGATATTCCAAAGAAACTAAAATCCCATGACTGTTTGTACGTCAACGATAACTCCTTTTTTTTTTTGTTATACAAACATCACATGCATTTATTAATGTTGAACATGTGCAAATACAGATGAGGTCATACGGCAGTAATTTAAAATGACGTCGACCCGAAATGCGTGCAAATGTCATAAAGAAGAATTCACCCACTGTATCGAGCGCAAATTGTCGTAACGTGGAAAATGTTCAACCGAAAGTAATTACTTCTATAAATATTGGTTTAAAATTACTTAGCTACCGTACCACTCGTTGCGAATTACTTTCGCTTGTCATATGCTGCACTTTTATTATGTTGAACTAAAGTTAAGTAGTCCGTCAATATGTTTTGTCATCTTTTAAAGTATCTATTTTGGTGTTTTACATCATTCAAGAAAGGGTTAGTTAATTATGGTTTTAAATTAAGTTTTAAGATATGTGAAATTAAGTTTGTCCAAATAAGAATAACAACTGAACGATTGTTAGAATTTTATATTTGTCGAGTTGTTGTTTTATGATTTGGTTAAAGGATATTCCATATAATATATCTTCCTGATAATTTATGATAATTATGCGCCTTTGAAAAGTTGTAAATGTAAATCTTTGATGCGAAGGGATAATTATAGGGTTGAAACTAATAGTGGCCTATTAAAACCACGAGTGGGTTAAGCTTCATGCAGGTTCATGACTTGGAATCGAATTCTCACATTTTCACGTTGGTCTAATGTGTGGTAAATGGTGTAGTGCTCAAGTAGAAGGGTGAATTATTTGTTTCCATAAGCCACGACCGTAACCACCCACGAAGTGAAAGAATATTATGTTAATGTGTGAACAGGGCGTGAATCACATTAGTTTCAAAACTACACATATATGAAAACGTTACTAAACAAAATTCTTCGATTCACTCAGAAAAAAGAAACATCATCACACATAATTTCTGAATATCTACCAGTCATAAACTATCAAGAAGTTTTACTCGCAGAACGTCTCTATGGATTTCTTGATGTGCACTTCTTTCCAATTATGTATTCACATCAGTATCAGCATTTCAGGCATGCACTAGCAACGCTGGCAAATTCAATAAGATGTTTTGTGTTTCTTTCTCTCATCTCTGCAGCGAACAACCAACTTCCTAAGGAATTTCAAAATTGGAATTTTCATATTGGGAATTGTGTTATCGCACAACTCGAATAGAAACAGTAATAACAGAAAAAAAATCTCGCCAGCTATAGAAGCTGTTATCCGCATATAACGATTCCCAAAACGTGAATTTCGCTGCAAAATTCGAACGTTTTACATAATGCGATCTCCTCTCATAGATAAACGACGCACTGTGAGCGATTCAGACATGCCCAAGGAGATGCCAGCCACCGGAACGTAAACGAAAAAATAAAGAAATTTTGGAGCAAGAACGCAAAAGTAACAATACTGCGAGTGAGTTGAACTAAGAAGGAACATAGAGCTGGGTAAAAGTCGTATCCGAAGGAACCATTTCGAGATCTTAAAGTGCAATTATTGTATAATCACCATTTATTTTCGAGTGGTGCGTTTTCCCCTCTTTAGCTAACATCTTCGGACTCGATCTTTTCATGCGGCTTCGTGACTTATTTACTTCGAATATAAATGACTAGTCTTTAAGTGTCAACTTGACCATTTAAACTTCTATCTCAGAGGCGTGTGCTCTAACAATGACATAGCTTTGGTATAATTATGTCACTGTTATTAATTTGACATAATGAAATGAGCCGATGCAAAAGCTGTGGCCGCGCCAGTGACAACAATAACATGTCAAATTGTTTGGAAAGCATCCAAATTGTACTTCAAACAATGGCATGTTAGTTATTTATTTTGGTATTGCTATCTAAATATATCTAATTTGACAGTTTTATATTTATATATTGTATGTGCGATTAAAATGGCTGCTAGCGTTTATGGTTAATATTTGTTTAGTGCGTTTGAAGTGCATAATAAATTGCCGAAGTTATTTGCGTTAATTGTATGTAATTTATCATCGCTGATTTGCGGCGGTCATTAATTCATAAAAATTATTCGCGCACTGCACGAGTCGCGCGGCCTGCAGTCACATTCGTTTCCTTATCGTGGCTCGAAACGACATGCCCAGTACACACACTTTGCGGATTTTTCTCGCCGTGGTAATAGTAAACTTCACGACTTTGGAACCTGAGGATGTCAGTACATGACTATCACGATGATGCAATGATTAATCTAGGAATACGCCATTAATTCAAACGCTGCTTGATATTAATTAATCATATAACTTCTTGTTTCCCCTATCTTGTATTCTACGTGCATCGCTAAAATTGCAATGCGGAAATTCACATTTACCTAATATTTAGATTTTAAGTATTTTTAATTACCTAACCTAACATAACCAGAAACACATATACATTTTGTCCTATAACGGTTTAAAACATTGAAGCGAATACATTTAATTCAGGTCAACTTTCTGGGATTTCTGCGTGGCCAAACCGCATTTTCATCCTCAGCAAATGAATTAGTTGAGTATCAAATGCGTAACAGGACGCGTGAGTAATTGCTAGACATTTTGCGCTCGTTATGAATGAACAAATAAACATGCCAACATGCAATGTGCATAATATGCAATAATGCAAAATAGTGATGGATACGAAATCGCAAATGATGAAAGCAACTTGTTGGTTGTCCGATTGGGTGTACGATTTAATGGCCAGCACAGTCGATCGGCATTTATCCGCCGTTTTATGAATGAATAATGAATGAATGGGATACTGATTTTTAATAAACAACTTGAATGAATTGCAAATTATTTGTGGCGAGTTGTGTTTGCATGTGTGTACTTTGCGTTCTTGAATCGAGGCGCATACGGCGCGCCGCCGCGCAACTTTTTACTATTAAGGAAATGCTCGTAGGCACACCAGCTTTTCACTCTGACTGGCATTTTGTTAAACCACATACACTAATACATTGTTTATGCGAAGTTGTTGATGTGGTAAACTTTTGTACCCACCTCATATCCCTGACCAGAAGAAATATTTATTGATTGTGACACACGTTTTTAATTTTCAAGTACGTTTAAAAAAATTAACATATAGAGCCAATTCTGCAATTTATTCAATTCTTGATAAATATTTTAATTATTAAAGAAGAGAAATAGCTGATGAAAATACTATGTAATTGTATATCAATATTTCTAGTGAGTAAATCAAGTGTGTACATAAAATACGTTAATTTATTAAGTATTATTTAATTAATTATCGAATAATAAATTATGCACAGTCAAGCCTGCTGAGTCCCGGCCAGAGGTGTTGCATTTAATGATTAAACAGTTGGAGATTCCTGTATGACGATTGATTAATTGATCACTAGCTTTTATCTTAAACATATTCTAACCATAGAATATATTGCGATTGATACCGGCAAATTGCAAATTCTTGCCTTTATATTTTATACCATTCTGCTTGGAATATATGTTCAAATAACCATCTCTAAATAATATACAATTAAATTATTAATATTGAAAATTATATTTAACTCTGATTTTGAAATGAAGAAATTTCAATTGAAAACAGAATAATAAAGCTTTTTTGTGTGTATGTGTTAGATAATAATAAGGTACATGCATGCATCGCAATAAGTAAATTACGTGTAGATTTTTTTACTTGCCAGTATTGTTGATCTGGCAAAGTTTGTATTCTGGGTTCGGTTGAGAAAAAGGTCGCGACGGAGTGTGTTGGTGGCAAAAAGCCATATGGTCGCTTTCAACGCGTCGCAGCCGTCTTGTACTGAAATTCTCACAATGTTCTCTCTTCAACCGGCGACTACGAACTCTGCTGGTTGTACTCTACCAAAGTTCTCGCAGGATTTACAAATATATTTTAATGTGTCGCATTTATTATCGTGTTGAAAAACTATACAAGCGCAAGCATTAGTTTGCACAAAAATTAAAACTTGGTTGACCCTGGAAGACAAATTGATTCTTTTTTGTTTCGTTTTTGTGATTTATTTACTTTTTAATGATGTCCAAAAAATGTCACATTAAAAAATCGTCTTCCACTTTCGAACGCTAAGGTTTTGTAAACGTGATCCTGGCTTTATTGTAATTAATGTCGGCTATGTGAGTGGAACTAAAAGTAAAATTGGCGCCAGCCGGGCCGTCGCACGGTTGCATTCTTCTATCGTGGGCGAAGATATTAAATTGCCTTACGTCACTTCTGTGGAGCCGTTCTTGAGCCTGCCAGTCGCGACCTCACTGATCCTACATACTGAATGCAGGTGAACATATAGGATTATTAATTAAAAAACAAAACAAGAACATGAGATTAATAAAAATGTTTGGAAAAACATAGAGAAAGCCAAACTGACTAATAAATCAGGATTCTCTTAAAATTTAACTGATGCTTAACGCTTCCTTCATGAAATAAGCATAAGTGGCATAAAAGTTGCAAAACATATTATTACAAAAATATTATGAAATAATAAATTTCCAGTAAGTTTAGTAACATTTGTGCACAAAATTACTTGCATGCAACTACCAGTGGTAGTAGTAGTTTCTGTTCAATATGGGTGGCCATATGATTTGCATAATTTTCTGAAGCAGGCATCTTCAATGGGCGAAGCAGCAATGCCAAGCAAAACTTGCTACAATTTGGGCTAATATTTCAATCTCCCTTTGCGGTTGATGATGCTTTGTCTACTTGGGCAACAGTTGCGCCTAGTAGCTCACTTACCATCAACGCAAAACGCCAGTTTCTTATTCTGGCGAATAAATGCTAGTACATGTGGAGCAGTTGCGTTGCTACTTGTGGAAGCGTAACTACCCACTATTAGTAATAACCGCCAGCAGTTCGCATTCACCAAGAGCAATGAACATCATCTACTAATGTGCTTCTTATGTACAAACACACAACGCGAAATCCTGCACTGTAAACCTCGAGTGCATTAATTTCATTTCCCGAGTTCAAGCTCCTATCGAAGAGTTTTCCGTCTTAATTATAGCAGCAAACTTTTAATTGGCAATTATACAACCACAACAAAAGAAATCTTCAAATTTGATGCAAGTCCAACGCATTTGATTGATCGACTTCCGGCGAACACTCCCATTAGTCCCACTGTGCATTTCATTATTTTGCTTGTGTTTTGATTCGGAAACACGAAAAAAGAATGCCACCACGTCGCAAACGCAAAACAAGCTCGTTTATCATGCGACTTAACTCTACATCGGGACACATTTATACATGTTATCACATAATGTATTTCACTGCGGGGTCGCAATCTACCCGCTTTAATTACATTTTGTGTTTATGCTATTTTTATGTGACATTATGACGATGATGTGCGTAGCTAATTTGAAGTTTTTGTGTTATTTCAGTGGGCGGCATGTCTCGGCCACCGAAGCCGGCAGCGACTGCCAAGAAGGTCGCGCCACCGGCGGTGCCACACGAGTTCCGGCATTCCGGTAGCTCGTTTGGCTCGGCAGGCTACGCTTCCTCTGAGGATGCCGGTTTCCTAGCACCATCCGAACCGCCAGGAGTGCCTAGAGGTATGTAACCACATTGTGCTCGCAATAATACAGAATCATATTTAGTGCCTTTACTACCAGTTATGATGGAATTCAGTTTCTTTATGATGGTATCCAGTTCACGGATTTTATTTTAATAACCGGTAGCATTTGCATAGTACCAAGGCCGAACCTGGCTTCTGCATTTTTCTTCCCGCCGATACAGTTCAATTCAATTCGTATCAGTTTCGCACTGGGAATGCAGTGTAGTTCTAGAAGAAATAAGAAGCCCAGCGGGCAAGCGTTCACGGCTGCGATTCCCTTCTTTCAGTCTTTGTTCTTCGTCTCTCTGGATTTTGCTTTATAGGGCTTTTTTCTATTATTATTTATTGCGTTCTAAAAGAACTACGACAGGTAGTAGACGTATTAGGCGTAGGTATAAAGAGAACAAACACACGTCCTTGGCATAATAATGCCTTTTCATTAAAAGCAGAAGAATATAACCGGCGGCAACTCGGCGTCGAGTTGAGTGCGTCTGCTGGCGTTGATGTTCATCTCTTCGATGCTGCGATGCACAGCGATGACATCAAAGCCAGACTCACTGCCTTTGTGGTCGAAGTCGTCGTTGCTTGTCGGTGGTAATGCACGCGCGTAGTACACAGGGAAAAATGAGTCGATTCAACTGATGCCAATTTACCTCGAGATCGTTATCGCTCCGGGACACAATTTTCAAGCGTTATTAAGCAAAAGGAGACAGACTAACCTAAACGACCAAGCGAATTTTTTAAAAACTTATTTTAGTTAAGTCATTCATTTTAGAAGCTTCAAGAAAAAAGACTAGTGTTTCGTTTTGTCGTTTGGCAATTGTCAACAATAACGTTTATTTTTGACTCATTTATTCCCTAGTAGGCTATTTTTACTAAATGACCACTTCCAATGGCCACTATATCAAATTCCATATAGAAATACCCTTTAGCTGTAATAGTTAGGTTTGTGCGGCAATTCTTGTAATCGAGGAAAGAATGCGTGTTCTGTCATCGATGGCTGATAAATCGAACATTTTTGTGCAAACGCGTTGTTAGCCCCCCCAATGAAATCTTCGCTTGCCTCGACAGCAGTCATTTGCTTCTCTATTATTTCAGTTGTGCGGAGCGCTCGGCAATATAGCGGACGGCACTATATCAATTCCACCGCATCAAACTGGAATTGTAGGATGTCGAAGACAGCGCATGGAAGCAAAAGAAACAGTAGTCGATTGATAACTTCTATAGTGGCAGGAACCACTTTTACTCTGTAATCATCGAATGGAACTAATTTCATATATCAATCACGTGTGCGTTGCCCAGCCGCACGTTCATAACGTTCATCTCTTATCCTTTTACCAGTGTCTAGCACAACGAATGAGTTAGTTGAAATGAAAACAGGGAGCCAAAGCGATAACACACTTAAACGACAAAAAATAATCAAAATTGGTTTTTCATAGTTTACTTTCGTATTCATTTTTCGTCACATTTATTTGCAATGAGTCAGTCATTGGAAGAAGGTAAAAATCGTAATCTGTTAACGGTACTGTGTATATCATGGAAGATGCTTCTTCTGTCGTCGGGCAATCCCGCTACCCACATTCGTCCATTCGTCGATTTGACATAAAGGATGCGTCGAATAGGTTCGCCTGCTTTATTGATGATCGAAACATAATGGAAGATTGGATAGGCTTTTAGGCAGCGGGACAAACTTTATAAATAACAGTTCATGCAAAATAGTGTGAGCTACAGTGTTAAACATACCCGATGATGGTTTTTCATGCGATTTTATTTTATGCATTTCTCGACCGCTATGGAGGTCATTTATAAAGAAAACGACGATAAAATCTATACAACATATAAACTTCGATTCGATTTAAATGGCCCTTGAATTTACAATGCTGCAGTTGCAATTCATTTTTGTTTTTATTAATGCGAATATATTCGAACGCAGACGCAAAGAAGCACACATTACGGTACGCATCAACGACCTTTATAAATATTTGAGGATGACATATTTCAATAGGCATTCCAATGGACAAGCACTTCTGACGCTTGTCTTGTGAGACGATTTTTTTCATTCGTGTCAACTCGAGGTTTATTTTAAATGCGCCAAAGGTACTTTATCCAAGTCGTTGAAGATGTTTACTGCAAAACCGGCCGGTAGGTTACCGCCACATTTGCGACCGAAAAGGCAATGTTAGCTCAATGCTTGACTGGCTTTTACTTTATAAGACTTTCCTACATTTTCAACTTATCCACTTTTCTAATGCTACCAGTTTTTTCTTATGGCCAATTTCAATATTCCAGCTCAAGTTTATAAAACTTCTTGCATATATACACACTCATACGAAGCTAAATGTTATATAAATTTATTTATTTCTAGATGATCACTCAGACTATGGGAGTACTATCAGCGGCAGCACCGGTAAATCACCGGGGCCCGTTTATCAACCGCCGGCATTCACGTACCCAACACCACCGCCCGGTGCCGTGCTTACACATAAAGCTGCCGTCTACTACCATCACCAGTTAAGCCTGCAGGAAGATCAGGGCATTGATATGACACAAGTATGTGGATCGGATCTTGTCTCATAAGTGCAAAACAAACATTTTATTTATTTATCTTCATTTACAGTCGCCCGGTAGAGATAGTCCCGGTTCTTCAAGTGGAAGTGCTGGTTCTGGTTCCAGACACAGTACGGCTTCTCTGGACAGTGGGCGAGCCTCCTATCATCCATTGAGCACGGCGGGCCGCAGCACCATCGGATCCGCAAACAGCCCTCGTTGCTCGCTGAGCTCGTGTTCGATCGGTTCGGATCAGGGACGCATCGAGCGCATGATCAATCAAGGTGTACCGGTATGTATTAAAGATTACCGCTCAACGAAATCGAGGAACTCTGAAATTACGGCTTAACTAATTCCTCCACTTTATTTTGCATCCAGGACCAAGAGATTATTCAGTCATGGCTGATTGAACTTCAATTTGAGGATTACATTCCTCACTTCTTAAAGGCTGGCTATGACCTGCCCACCATTTGCAGGATGACGCCCGAAGATTTAACCGCGATAGGCATTAAGAAACCGAATCATCGTAAGAAGCTCAAGTCCGAAATCATGCTACTCAACTTGCCCGACAACCTACCCGAATATATACCCGTAAGTTACTCATGCTGTGGACGCAATCAATAATATCTTGTGTGTTTTAAGTTTTGGTTCTCACAAGAGAGCAATAAAGCATGATCAATCTTTTTTTTTTGTTGCAGGGTTCATTGGAGGAATGGTTAAAACTGTTGAGATTAGAGGAATATCAAAGTGCTTTTTTAGATCAAGGCTATCAGACAGTGGATGCCGTCGCGCAACTGACCTGGGAGGACTTGGAAGAGTTTGGCATCGTTAAACTCGGTCATCAGAAAAAGATCATGCTGGCCATCAAACGGTTTAAAGATTTACGTGCTGGCAAGCGTATAAGTACGGCAGACATGAACCGGTCCTATACACAACAAGTAAGCGACAACGAGATTTTCATTCGTTTAGATCACGAGACACATTCGTGTTTTGTTTCATTTCGTTCGAAATTTCAAGCATGACATTTTTCTTTTTACTTAATTATTGTGATGCGAAATATACTCTTTCCTAGAGGTGTTTCACATGATGATTCGATAATTTGGTATAAACATACCCAATTGTAATTGTATAAAAAGAAAAAAATAATACCTGAAAATGTTCATCATTATTTCTATAATAATGAAGTAACTGAAAATGTGAGATATCTGCCGCTGGCATGTACGTACAGGATTGTACATGCCATTGAAAAATACTCTTCCGCTAGTCGCTTACGCTGTGCATGTTTGTTGTTGTAAAGGACGTGGTGGTGCACGCACCCTTGGGCCCGCCATCGCCTGGTGTCCCAGCAGTCCACAGCACCTTCCGTTCTTTCCATCAGACCTGGGAATTGGATCAGACAAGGCAACTTGCAGGCGTCGGCACACACTACATGCAATCCGGATATTGCACTGACATTGTTCCCATCAAGGTACACAACCACATCCACTTTATTCATTTTTCTGTTCATTTATTCGTGTCAACTTGATTTCTCATATTTAAGCAAATCTTTATTTGATTTGACTGTTATATCAATTACGTGTTTATCCAAGCATGTTTCTTGTTAGATTTACACGACAATTCAAAGGAAAGCAGAGCGTGGCAACTCGCATCTCTCAATCAGGTGCTCATACTGTTTGTTGGGTTTCAGATACGCACGGGGCGCGGTAAATCGTTGGAGTCATTGGAAGATCCAAACGAACGAACTCACCATACATTCAATCCGGACAACACTCAAACACAGCAATATTACTATCAGCAGGCGATGCCTTGGAGACGGTCATATGATGATGGAGACATTACGCCTACGAACGAAACAGGACTTATGTATGAAGGAGGCGGCACACTGCCGCGACCTCGTGGGGTCATACGGCCCCGTCCTGTGGCGAAAATACAAGGGCAAACAAAGCGAGATCCGTCTTTTCCCGATTATGAAAAGCCACAATTCAATTCAGAGAAATACGCTCCACAGTACAAGACAATTTCTAGAGATATTATAGATGCCAACAAATATCCGTATAGTCCTATGATGGGCAAGAAGATGCCACCGAATCCACCCAAGCGATTAGATTCGTGCTCGGAGAGTAATGAAAATACTACAACTGTGGAGATTCATCACGTACAGACGTCGAGCCCGTTGCCTCTGCCAGCTTATCCGAGTTCAGATAGTTTAAGTATATCTTTAGATAGTCAGGGCGATCTTCCTTTGCCCCCGCCGCCGGCTCCTGGCACGCCTCCGGGCGCTCAGTTACATATGAATTCGTCTCGTTCGTGGGGAGCTGAAGAACAGGAGTTGATCAAAACGTTAGCGCTACAGCACAGAAATGGATCGGATGCTAGTTTTAAAGTAAATAAATTATTGATACAAATTGTCAACTTACATACCAACAATTTCATTTAGTCTTACGTAAATTGATTTTGTTATTGTACCTGATTATTAATGTTTTTGTATTGATACTTTTCAGTCGAGTTCAAGCACCGAATCGGATTCACTGCCATTCGCAAACGAAAACGCCGGTACGATAAGAACGCGCGCAGGCAGTCGCGGCGTTGAATATTCACCGGCGAAGCCACGATCATCGTCCGGTCTGCCGCCTCATCCGTCCCCGACACCATCACGTCAGTCATCGGCGACGGCAACACCCAGAGCTCAAAGAACCGAACCTGCTGATGTGCTAAACGACATCGGTAATATGCTCGCAAATTTAACCGATGAGTTGGACGCCATGTTAGAAGAAGAGAAGCGGTTAGAACAACAACAATGTTGTGAATAACTGCAGTACTCCAGGAATAATCAGAAGAAGCACACACGCAAGGTGAAACAAAATATATACAGATCAAGACTGATAGCGAGCGTCTTTTTATTTGAAAATCAAAGAAAGAATTTTTGCGGTCACTTTAATAATTTTAATTATTGATTAATTATTTTATACATATAAATATTGTATATAGCGTACATTACATTTAGTTTCAATGATTTGAATTGTAAAGCATGTACTATTGTTTAAAAGACTAATTATTAGAGTTTCATTAGTAAAAGATATTAATATATTCTATTTGGATCTCCCATAATGCAAGAAATATTAGGCGGAATTTGTGATACACGAATATTTTATTGGTTATTTTAGAAATTTTAAAAAGCTTCACATTTTAAAGTTAGAGACAGGGTTCATGTATGTTTAGGCCAGACTTATGATTTGAGATGATTGTAAAGATAAAATTTCAACTTTGTTTTGAAACACAATAATATGTATATAGAGAGAAGGGTAAACTTAGAGACAACTAAACTAAAATTTAAATATTATCAGTAGGGATTGAGGAATTTATTATGATTATAAAATTATATTTAAAATGAAATACGATAATTTTGTAGCTTTCTATTATGACATAATAGATTCGATTTTTGGTACGTTTTTGGTACACTTGATACGAAAAACAAAACGATAACCTACTTAACAAATAAATAAGTAATAATAATTCATATTATTTCACTTGTATTAGCGCTGGGTACAACTAGGTGGGATGATGTATGATTCGAGGACGAACAAACCAATTTTTGTACAAATCAGTAACAATGTTTAGATGAAAAATGAGAAATGAACTAAAATATTTGAGGAAGCCAAGTTTAGTATACGGTTTATGTGTAAAATAGAAGCATTTAACTATTTAGCAGAACAAGATGATACATACTTAAATTTCAACATTACTTTTAGCTACTTAGCAATTCATACGCAAGATTATCTAAAAAATATATTCGTTTTAAAATTGATATTTGGTGTGCATACAGTTAATTATTATAACTGCATTAACTGCAAACTTGTACATTGTCACAACTATTGTGAGAATTAAGAATTGCTATTGCAGAAGCCATTTTCAAGTCAATTCTTGATACAAGCTGACAATTTACAAATTTATATTTTTTGCTAGAATGTGCCTTTATTCAGCATTCCACATCAAGTGGTTTGGTGTGCTGAATTGATTGGTACATTGCTGTCATTGATGTTATTAAATCAACTAAGCAAAAGACTGGTAGTAATTTCACTTCTCATTAATTTCATAAGATTGAAATTTGATATTGTTTGTAATCTAGAATGTTAAGTATAAAGCAAAACAAAGCAATTTACAAGTTAGTTACGATTATTTTTTTTGTTGTAAACACAGCAAATGAAACAATGCTTGTTTTGGTTGGTGCCATAATATTACAAGTACCATTGTTGTTTTCAGATAAGTGTGTAATTAATGCAACGTTGATCACTAGAAAGTTTTGTACTTCACACTTTACAACAACTATTAAACTAGCCAATTTATACGAAGCAGAATAATTAAATCAACATAAGAACTAAATGGTAAAGAGAGTACTACAAATACAGAATAGTACTTAAATTAAACAAATGAAACATGCCAATGTTGCTACTTTTTAAATGTTTTGTGCTCCATGATTTTGTGACTCGATTTACTGCTTTGATGCATATTACATTTATTTTTGAGTAACAAATGTATAAAAATTTGATTTGACATGTTGCATGTGACTTATCTTCTGGATTTGTGTTATATTTGTAAATAGAGTGAAGCCTAAATATTTTTTTTAACTACATTTTTGTGCTTATATTTTATGTAATTGATATTTTACTAGCTTATGATTGAGTAAATTGAAAATCAAATCATAATATACATGCATTTATATAAGATTAGCTGTTAAATACCATATGGTGCGTCCAATTTTACAAATTTTAAATTGATATCTTGTTCATTGATTGATTTATAATTATTATGTTAAACTACTTATTAATATTATGTTATACAAGATGAAATGAGAAATCATTAAACTAGAATATGTAAAAATATCAAAATCTTTTAATTGTCAAATTACCAGAGCAACCCTTAGATTCTAATACCGTTTAGACTCTAAACGGTTAATGTTAGCAAACAAAGTTACGAAAAAAACGATGTAGAATTAAAATATCTATCAGAATCCGATTAAGAATTTAATATGAATTAGTACGAGTTCCATGCATAGTACGAGTACAATTCGTCTCATGTTCTGCACTACCACACTGAAAGTATCAGTGTTTACATACAAACAAGTTTCTTTATCTCCTGAAGTTTTGTGCGGTCGCCACGCGGTTGGCGTGCGTATCACGTTAGTCTCATTTTTGTCGTCAGGTGATGTGGACACACATTTTCTTTACAATATTTTGAGTTCCTTAATTTTTTGTCGCGTTATTACGTACTATTTCTAAATACTCCTTCGATTGTGCGCGAGTGATGTGCGGCGTTCGTAGCGGGAATTGTATACACGCAGAGGTATAGCGTGAGTGATGTTCCGTCGGCCGTCGGATACTCTTTTTGTATCATACGCGTATTTCATATTTAATTCGTATTTTCTTTGGATATGTTCAACGCGCAAAAATGTATTATGCATCAAGGTATGTTTGCATTTCTCTCATTTCTTTAGCCACATGAAAATCAAATCCATTATTGATTTAACTTGCTTTTACTTCAACTGCGTGGTCTGTAACCACACAAATAATTTTTGTCTCTGTTTCAATACCTACCGTTGATTTGCAATACGTATTCGATACATTGTTTCGTTTTCGTTTAATGAACAAATATATATATATATATATATATACTCAAAAAACAAAAACCGGGATTAAAAAATTCTAATTATTACCAAATCTGTATTTGTTGAAATAAAATATTTCGTCATAAAAAAGGCAAAAGATTTCTCTTTTATGTCGAATGCAGTTTTCACTCAAATTTGCAAATAGGGCCTAAACGGTTAATCTTAGGAAAAAAGAGTTACTAAAATAATCGATGTAGATTTAAAAAAACTGTTTAAGTATTTATTATCCTAACATTGCCTATTTACAATTTTAATTAAAAAAAATAGGTGTTTACACGCCAATATGGCTTTAATCTATAATTTTGTTGCTGGTGTCCGATTCATAATTTAATCGAAATTAAAAGTTCAATGCATTGTACGAGTACAATTCTTTCCATGTTATGCATTACCACACGGAATGTATCAGTGTTTACAAACAAACAAGTTTTCTTGTCTCGTGCAATTTTTGTGCGGTCGCGACGTGGTTCGCCACGCGGTTGGCTTGCCTTCCACGTCAGTTTCATATTTGTCGTCGAGTGATCTGCATGCACATTTTCTTCATAATAATTTGAGTTCCTTAATTTCTTCGCGTCATTACTTAATATTTCTAAATGCTCCTTCCATTGTGCGCGAGTGATGTGCGGCGGGTAAAATGTGAGTGATGTTCCGTCGGCCGTCGGATACTCTTTTTGTATCATACGCGTATTTCATCATTTCTACAATGTGCATAATTAACGTCCTTACAATTAATTGGATAGGCCAAAAGCGCAAAAATTAATTTTACATCAAGGTATGTTCTCGCATTTCTTAAGCCATTTGAAAATCAAATCCATTATTGCCTTTACTTGTTTTTACTTCAACCGCGTGGTCTTTAACCACACAAATAATTTTTGTCCCTGTTTCAATACCGTTGATTTGCATTACGTATTTGATACCTTGTTTTGTTTTTGTTTGATGTACAAATTAAAAATATAAAGATAGTCGCATGCCGTCGGCTGCCTTCTTGATCCTCGGCGGCTTTCCGGGCTGGTCGCTGGTTGTATTACATGGTTTAAAATAAAATTCTGCTTTGTGCTTTATTTTTGTAATATCCAACCCATCACTTTTCCTTCACATCCAAAGAAAATACAATTTTTGAAATGTTCTATTTTTATGTTTTTTTACTTTTCACTTTTCTTTGATTTTTGGTGTAAACATTTTGATTTTTTTAAATTCCTGATAGTTTTCTTCTTATATTATCTTGTTATTGTCGTTTTGTTAATTGCTTTCATCCGTTTTCCGACTTAAATCTTAATTTTTCTTTGTGTATCACCCAGTAGATATATTTTCCTTATCATTTAATTGACCGTATTTATTAGTTTTTGGGAGTTTTGCTTTTAAAACTTGGAGTTTTCTTATTGTCTGTATAGTAATTTCCCGTGGTGAATTTGACAAAAGCTTCATATCTCGGGAACGGTTTGCATTGTTTTGGTGTTCTTTTTTTATTATTGTAGAAGAAGAGTCATTTTAAATGATACGCGTTTAACACCCCCCGAATTTGGCCGGGAAAACCCCCCATATTGGCTTTAAATCTAGGTAATTTGCAATATTTATCATGTTTTGTCGTGGAAATTGCTTCATATCTCGGGAACGGTTTGCGTTGTTGGGGTGTTCTTTTTTTTATTATTGTAGAAGAAGAGTCATTTTAAACGATAAGCGTTTAACACCCCCCGAATTTGGCCAGGCACACCCCCAAAATTGGCTTCAAATTTTGTTCATTTTCAATATTTTTCATGTTTTGTTGTGGAAATTACTGCATATCTCAGGAACGGTTTGCGTTGTTGGGGTGTTCTTTTTTGTTATTGTAGAAAAGGAGCCATTTTAAACGATACGCATTTGATATCCCCCGATTTCGGCCGTAAACACCCCCAAAATTGGCTTCAAAATTAAGCAATTTTCAGTATTTTTCATGTTTCGTCGTGGAAATTAGCTCATATCTCGAGGCCGGTTAGCGTTGTTGGGGTGCTCTTCTTTTATCATAATAGAAGAAGAGTCATTTTAAGCGATACGCATTCGATACCCCCGAAATTTGACCGGGAACAGTCTCTAAATTTGCTTCAAAATTAGACAAGTTTCAATATTTTTCATGTTTTGTCGTGGAAATTGGCTCATATCCCGGGAACGGTTTGCATTGTTGTGGTGTTCTTTTTATGTTTTTGTAGAAAAAGAGTCATTTTAAACGATCACTTTTCCTTCATATCCAAAGAAAATACAATTTTTGAAATGTTCTATTTTTTGTTTTTTTTTTTACTTTTCACTTTTCTTTGATTTTTGTAGAAAAAGAGTCATTTTAAACGATACGCGTTTAACACCGCCCCCGAATTTGGCCGGAAACATCCCCAAAAGTGGCTTTAAGGTCATTTTCAATATTTTTCTTGTTTTGTCGTGGAAATTGGCTCATATCTCGGGAACGGTTTGAGTTGTTGGGATGTCCATTTGTTATTATTGTAGAAGAAGAGTCATTTTAAACGATACATCTTTAACACCCACCGAATTTGGTCGGGAACACCCTCAAAATTGGCTTCAAAATTAGGCAATTTTCAATATTTTTCATGTTTTGTCGTGGAAATTGGCTCATATCTCGGGAACGGTTTGCGTTGTTGGGGTGTCCTTTTCTTATTATTGCAGAAGAAGAGCCATTTTAAACGATACGTGTTTAACATCCCCAGAATTTGGCCGGGAACCCCCTCAAAATTGGGCTCATAATTAGGTAATTTTTAATATTTTTCATGTTTTATCGTGGAAATTGGCGCATATCTCGGGAGCAAACCGTTTCAAACCGTTATTGCGGTATTCTTTTTTATATTGTAAAAGAAAAGTAATTTTAAATTATACGAATTTGACACCTCCGGAATTAGGCTGATAACACCCTTAAAAATGGCTTCAAAATTAGGTAGTTTTCTATATTTTTCATGTTTTGTCGTGACAATTGACTCAAATCTGGTTAAAAGTGATTCGTATTCTGGGCACCGTACGAGAGTAGTGGTAAAAGTAACTCGTATCGTACTCTTCGTACTCTTCCTTATCACCCTGTGTTCAAATTTATTACGAGATAATTCCGTAACGCGAGTTACGTTGAAAGTTGTGTGTGTGTGCGCCCTAGTACTCGTTGCGCTAGAAGTTGTAGTTCTTTTGGAATAACACGCGAACGCGATGTCTCAGTATTTTCGGAATATATTTTCCAGATGCAGAATTTAATTCTCTATCACCCTGTATTTAAATTTATTTGCGTGATAATTCTTTAACGTAAGTAGTAGTAACGTAAATATAGAAATTCGTGGATTTGTGCAGAATAGTGCAGAATTATATTGACACAACATGTTGCCTCTATCGGGGTTTGTGTATAAACAACTTTTTTTATCGCTTGAACCAGTTCTATGCTGAGTACACCCTACGAACGTTTGATCGTTCGATCGTTTCAGTCTGTTCCTATCAGCACGCGGCGGTCCACCTTTCTACTTTTCATTTCAATTCAGTGAAGTGAATTACGTCTTACTGATTAAAATCAGCACCTAATGATCATAGATGTGCATTGGGTTTAGCTATTAATTTGTACGCTGAACATTTACAAAACTCGTGTCTTCATTTGTGTGTTAGTGGTCCGTCGGCCATTGGATTAGTTCGATGCTGAGAATATGAATTGAAATTATTTATACGTTTTGTTTCAGTGAATTCCTAGATTACCCGATGCAGGAGTAAGTTTGTAAATATTATTACATCATTATTACACTTTGATTTTTAATCGCGTGTAGTGAAAGTATCGTTATAGTTTAAAATTGTCGCGTGCCGTCGGATACATTTTTGGCCTCGCTGCAGAAAGTTGGTTTTACTATCTTTTTTCATCTCACATATTTCTGTTGTTTTGCAATCTTTATTCTGTAATCGCGTTGATACGTTTAGTAGTTTGACCATTAATAACTGTCCGTAAAATGTATGTAATACGCGATTTCAATATTTTCTTCCGCGTGTGCGTGCCGTCGGCCGGCACTTTGTCGGGAGCTTGCATCGCAAATATAATCTCTTAGTGGCATTGATGTGGTGTTGCCTTCTCTTGCATTTTCCTTCGATTTCCATTGTGAAAATTGCAACATTTTTATTTGACAGATGTTCTCCTTCGAGAAATTAGAGTTTTATTATTATATGTAAAGATTTTCTTCTTGTGTCACCCTATATAATACATTTTCCTGCTCCCTTACCAAAAGTTGATCAACCTTGTTAATTCATGATATTTTTTGCTTGATCTGACAATTTTCTTTTTAATTATTGTCATTTTCTTTTGGCAACACCCTGTATATTTGTTTTCTTTGATTCCCAATCAATCCTTGACCATTTTTTTTGTGTTCGAGTATTTTCTTTCTGAAACTTTAGATTTTCTTTTTGTAACACCCTGTATATTAGTTTTCCGTTATAAATTGCTATTATCTGGTACCTATGTGTTAGTGTTTATAATTTGGTATTTGTCTGTATGTGTGCGATTATGCAGGTCGTAAGACTTTTCCAAAATGGCGACCTGAATTTTCTATGTATTTTACATGCTTGTATTGAATTTGTAAATAAAGAATAATTATTAAAGGAGATTGTGACTGACACCATTTGTGCACCCCTTCTATCATTTCAGATCCAGGTCAGAACTTGTAAAAATATTTTTAATATTGTATTCTATTGTTATAAAAGAAACAGTAAAATATATTGACTTCTTTGATTTGTGCATCCCTTCTATCATTTCAGGAAGAGTTCCCTCTCTCAGGGGATGATCCCCACTATAAAAATCGTTAATGTATCCTATCCTGTATGATTTGTGTACTCTTTCGCTCATTTCAGGTACAGGTCAGAACTTGTAAGAATATTTTTAAGTGTCACTTCTCTTGAGGCTACTTAAAAATTAGAAATATTTTTACAAGTCCTTAAAAGGATGTACTTATAAGGAGTTCCCCCTCTCTGGGGGTGATCCCCCACCATAAAAATTGTTGATATGCCTGAGAATCCTGGGGATGAAGCGCAGAGACATCGTAGCTGTAGGATGGGCCGGGAGCAATGGACACATCGACCTGTGGGCTGTCTTATAACGACACGTACCAAAAAATTTAAAAATCCGATCCTCCCTTCTCTCTTTTCTTCTATCTATCGAGGAGGACTCTTCTCTCTACTCTACTCCCTGTTCTCTTCCTTCTGTCTTCTCCTATGCTCTTCTACTCCTTCTTCTATTTCTCTGTTCCCGTTTTTCCACTTACTTTCTTACTTCTCTTATTGCCTTGCCTTCACTTGTATTTCAATTCCTCTTACATTTCTTATATTATATTTCGAGTTTACATATGCAACCCAAATTACACCCGTTATTTTTATATTTGAGAAAAATGCCTCCTATATCTGGGGATCGAACCATCGACCTGCGGTATAGCATCATATGGTGCACACCTGAGAGCCACGCGGCTTTCTTATCAAACCTTATTGGTTTCTTCTATTTATGTTTGCAAATCTTACAGTAAAATAAAACAACAGTTTTTTATTATACTACACTGTACTATAGTATGCTATACAATGGTGTATTCTTAGAGTGCAACATGACTTAATACTAAACGTGACAAAGTGAACACTAGAGACTCATTGTTTACAAGAATGTAAAATTTCCTTACAAATTTTCTTTATTCTTTATTATATTACAATTATTATAATGCAAAACATGGTAACTGTAGGATTTTAAAAGTTAAAGTTAAGTTTTATTTGATGCTACTTACACCTTTGTTCGTCTATCAAATGACTAAAGCGCACAAACACGTTTTCGCCAATTGTATGTAGAATTGATGATACGCACTTCGTTACTATTCCACGCGGAGATTCCAAATGTACTCACGTCAAACATATAAATTATGTCCATCGATTCTAGAAATGCTACAAAATATCAAGAAACGCAAAATTCGTCTTCACGTTTGATTAATGAGAATAAGACGTGCGCACCACGCAACAGCGCTCAACCAACTAAGCCGATCTAAGCAAACCAGAGAATTGATAACCGACCCGCGGTTGGAGGGGCATTCATCCATCTGCATACGACAGAAATTCGATTACAAATTATTGCAAGTTAACAAGTTATGAGGTAGTTTAAAAAAAGATTATTTGGTAAAACGATTTTTAATTAACGTACTGTGGTGAAATAGCGTTTGTGGCTTACCCTAGTATTGAACATAAATGTTGTATATGACAGTTGTAAACAACTAGAACACTTGGAATCACATGAAATAAAGGTTGTCTTACGACATCGGCTTTGCTCGCTAATCACCTTATCAATCGAAAATTACAGAATTCGAAGCCTAAGTATGCAATATTGTTATTTCTTGTTTTGTTAAACATAAAAGTTGTGTATAAAAGTGTAGTAACTCACCGTTCTAAAAATAACAACAAAAATTAAGTATGAATTTAAACTAAATCGATGGAAGCGTCATCTAGCGGTGGCGGCACAAAACAAAATAGATATGCGGACACTAGCGCATTCTAGATGTGACGAAACAAAAGATAGTTAAACATAGCCGACTAGCGCCATCCAGTTTTGTGACTTCCAATTAACCCAGAAATCTGCAAGGGTCTGCTTAAACTTAAAATACTAATTTAATTCATTTTCCATTGTACGAAGCAAGAAAATTATTTACAAAAATTATAAACGCATTCAATACTTACAATCTGATGAAAAAATCGTAGTCCTACATCATTCGGTTCGCCTGCTAGACACTAAAAACAATATAAAATTAGCACATCGTAACAGAAAAATGACATTTTTGCGGGTTTCCTTTGTGCTAATCACACAAATTATATATGGAAATTATAAACAAATTCAATACTTACAATCTGATGAAAGAATGGTTCAAAACACGGAAATGCAATTTTGCTGCTAATTAATAAACTAATCATTAAAGTCATCAATGAAAATGATAAAGAAATTCAATACCTACAATCTGATGAAAGAATTGTTCTCCTACGAAGTTGGGCTCAGATACTAAACCGCTAAAACAAGCCAAAATTTATCAATGGAAACACAAAAATGCAATTTTTGCTGCTAATTAACAAGCTAATCACTAAAGTTATTTATGAAAGTGATAAAGAAATTCAATACTTACAATCTGATGCAAGAATGGTTTTCATACGATGTCGGGTTAAAGTGCAAAAATCCCAAAAACAAACAAAAATTAGTCCTTCGAAGCACAAAAATTGCACAAAATTGTTGGTTAGGGGTACGGCAGGTACAAAGGCAGAGGTACCCGTCAGGATGGCATCAAAAACCGAAGTTGATGTGTGTGATTTTTGATATATATTCTTTGTTATAATTGTTTGTATAATTCTTTGTATGTTAAAACATATGTTGTATAAGCTTTATTTTTTGCGAGGCAAAATACCAAAGCTTTGGGTGTGATTTCTTCAAACATATTAAGATGTTTTTATCGTACCATTCCACTCTTCCATGCTTAAAATTTCCTCTTATGAAATCTGGACTCACAAATTACAAAATGATACAGTTTGACATTATGATTAGGCGTTTATAAGAAAAGTTAAGAGCAAAACCATTTTGATCAAAATGCAGGCCCACGTACCCTTCGATAAAATGAGAAGATAAAAAGTAAATAGAAGGTGCAAAGCGTAAAATTGATTTGCAAAGGAGCAGACTATCGGGAAACCAAGGTGATAAAAATGCCGCGTCTATGGAACAAAGGCAGAGCATAATCCTTATCAATCTCGTATCCAACGAATTTGTACATGGCAATTATTATGCAACGTAATCTCGCGACGTATAGTACGTCGAACAGAGTAGGGAGCGAAAACGTGAGCGTGTGTACCCGCGGCTAAATTTAAAATTTGCGTCGGGTCGCGCTGCTTCGTGCCGCCTCTGCCGCCACAGCCGCGATTCTCGTCGGTCCTTCATCATTCGAATCCAAAGTCGCGGCGATCAAACGAAAAGCGGTCCAAACAAGCTGTACGTAAATAATATCGGGTTTATTTTACATCGCGAGCGACCTCCGTTAATTCACTAATTAGTGTATCAATCAATCGGTGCAGCGATACATCGTTGCTCGCAATTAACAATCTTCTACGTAAACATTTACTTTGCAAATCTCGTTGAGAAGTCCATAACCTTCTGGAACTTGTACTTTCGGTGAAAACTAATAAACATTCAGTGAGAAAGTTGTATACAAATAATTAATATGTGATGTTTTCAATAACAACTTCCTTTTTCCAATATGGCAGCGGATTTTTTGTTGTAACAGATTTTCTTTGCGATTAAAACGTCAGAAAATGTTCGGAGGACGAGCATTGCGGACGCCACCAGGTGTTCGAAGCTTCAATTGTGCGCCAGTTTAGCTGCAAGCAATACGTGTAAGTGTTCCATGATTCTATGTTCTATATAAAAAAAAATAACGCCCACTATTTGGACAAGTAGAATCGAATCGAAATGGCATTGAAACAATTCCCGGGCAAATTGTAAATTAAATAAACCGTTTAATCTTCTGCACACTACCGAAATAATTAGCAGTTGTTTATGATTGTCTTTATTTAGTCTCCAGCTATTCAAATATCGTTAAGCATGTTATTCGTTTTACGTACTGATCAGCGACGAGAATTGTTGGCAAGTTGTTCAGAAATTAAAATTTGAAAATGCTTTTTTATTGATTTGTGTACTTTTTTCAAAAAATCGTGAAAGAAAAGCCATGTACTTAAAATATTCATTTTTGTTTTTGGTCTACGTAAATGAATAAAATTAAATTATGTGGTAGATATTTAAAAAAATAAATGCATGCACCAAAAAAGTATTCTAAGTGTAAGAAAACTTCGTGTACTTCTCGATTGTAACTGCAACCTATTAACACGCGTTATGTTATAGCGATGTTATTTTTAAGTTGTGAATTTTATTGGCCTTTGTTGAATTATCGCTGCGTTCTGTCAAACCAGTTGTAGTGAATTATTTTTATGACTTCATGTCTTTTCCCGAAAAACGTATTTACTAAGTGCGACCGGTAATGCAAATGTAATCGTGCTATTTATCTAAATATTAAAACGCGAATAAATATTGGCACCGTTCACAGGTTTGATCTCTAATAATATCCGTCAAGACAGAAAAAAACCACCGGTCGAAAATAGTCATCAAGGAAGACAAAACGCATTACAAACAAGCTGCTTCGGTTCGGTTTCGCTCGATTACGAAAACTTTCAGCGCTCGCATGACGTCCACCTTCGTAATAACGGTGTCGCCTGTGTTCATGCAAATAAAAACAAGGCGCAATAAATTCGCGTTGTGCTTTATGAAATTTTGACGAGTTAAGCGTTGTCGAAACATTGATACCTTTGAAATTGTGGTACTAAAACTAATTTGGTAGTATGTACGTACAGCTTTCGGTATGTAAGTTCATGGATGCTTGGCTAGTTAAAATTAAATTACAACCAAATAAATTGTGTTTTAGCATTATGTATTTTATGCGTTTGTGGATAGTGTGGGTAGGCGTTTGAATGTTGTGACAGTTCAAGCAGGCAGTGCAAGGCATGTGAATTTTGTCAGCGCTAAAAATGTTGCTTCAATGATGCTGACTTCATTTGTGGTTTAGAGAAAGATGTTCTATCGCTAGTTTGCACTTTTTTTTTATTTTTATTGCCCGATTATGCATGACAATAATATAAAATGAAAACTTGTATGAAAAAAATATTTTATTGAAACCAGGAAACGATTAGTACTATAGGTGAAGTTCTCAAATTAAATTCCATTAATTCCAGCAAAACGCATAAAATTGAGAATGTGACAACATTTTAATAAACTTAGTAATAATTATTTCTGTACTAAGACAAATTTGTCGATGTAAGAAAATATAAGTTTTCGTGTATATTTTAGTCATGTAAATCACATTCTTTAATTTTTGGATTCAATTTTGTTGCGTGTGGTATTCCTGATTTGATTTTGTAACGTCACTTAAGCAAAACATGTATAGGTTTAAATCTAAAAGTGGAAGGATCTAAAATATAAGTATAATGTCAACAGGCATATATATTACAGTATATTATTGTGTTTTTTTTATCATTAAATTGAAGAGAACGTGATGGCATTTGATTAAGAACTCAGTTCATTCTTTTCATTATTTTAATCTAAGTAATAGGAAATATGGTACTGCATTGTTATTTTAATGTCTTATTTAAGTTGATGTGATTATATCATGATTATATCATGACTCTTAAATTGATAAATAGGCGCTAAGTAACTTCCTGAATACATTCAGTTTTCATGCGGATTCTTGTTGTCTAGAAAGAAAATTGAAAAAAAAATTGATCAATGTCAAAGAGAAAAATTAAGTAAAAGGGCATATTAAGTGAAAACCTTTACCTAACAGATATAAACAAATAGCATAATATCTTATTGATATTTTGAATAAATAGAAAATTTATTTACGTATGCTAAATGCATCTCAATTTAATTTTGTACGTACATTAAACAAACGTTCCCTTATGTAAACGATTACGGTTAATCAATAAAATGTTCCAAAAACATTAATAGGAAAAACAAGGTTTATTGCGGCTATCATTTGGCATTTTGCTAAATCGTGATTGATGAATGTACCGAGGAAATTACATAGAATTTATGACCGCAATTTCGTGCGGTTCCCGGCGCCATTTTAACATAAAAAACTATAAAATTTTCAGTTTAAATTTGATTTAATCGAGTTCTGTATCATTCATAATTATGATTATAATCAGTTCCAGGAAACTGCTGAATTGGAATACATTTACAGCTTTTCTGAAACAACAAATTTATCTTTAGCTGACTGGTAATCCCAGTAAATACTCGCTATACGCGTGTTGTTTTGCTTTTTTACTGCAATTAGTCCAAGTTAATATTACGCACGATTGACATGTTTGTATACAGTGGCTTAGGTCTCGTCTGAATCACGCAAAATCCAAAATGCGAGAAATTACTATATTCAAATTGTCTTACTGTAATAATAACCCTTCATGCTCTTATTAACTCTGAAAACACAAAATACCCAAATAACCTTTATTGCATAAATCTGGCAAATGTTAGTATAAATCCCACAAATAAAATTACTTTGATAGTTTTCTAGTTATATGACTAGGTACGTGCGTAAGTCATGGCGTCGTAAAGATTCTATAAAATTGCGCTAGTTAAATCTGAAGAAAACCATAAAGAGTGCACCCCAACATGTTACTCACAAAAAATATATCAACTGGCAAGGATGCGAAAACGAATTTAAAGTAACATTAAGTTTTTCGAACTCGCTTGGCACGAGCGCAACATGCCGTTAATATTGCGTAAACACTATCAAATCTTAACTAAACGTTAAGCAGATATATCCACAATTTCCCTACTAAAAAGACGCTATTTCCTAATGACATTGAATCTTAAATAAATACTAATTAACAAACACATGTCAATAACCAAATACTTATTGATATAAATATATGAGATATATATTTTAGAAATCTTTGATTTGATAGCGAATACAATGGAAACAACCGAGATTGAAGATCCTTCGGCTGGGTTTTTGGATAGCACGCGTTTTTGGGTGCAACGTGTGTTTGTGCCGATATTGGTTATCATCGGCGTGGGTGGCAACATTGTCACGGTCATGATATTAACAAGGTAATCGAAAATGGTACAAAAATTGAATATTATTTCAATTGTATTTTAGGAGGCGAATGAGATGCACCACACACATCTACCTGACTGCTTTGGCTGTGGCGGACCTGATTTATTTGCTATTCGTGTTCGTGTTATCATTTGAACATTATTCCAACATTCACGACGGGCGATTCGTATTATATTGGAGATTTTATGGCATGACGCATTGGTTATGTGATGCAGCAAGTAGGTTTAATTTATTAAATTTAATATCATAAATATATACCAAAAGACAATACACCTAATTGAAATAATTCCTACATTTTGGAATTTATTAATGGATATGGTCAGTTGATTAGTTATCATGGAAATTTGCAATTGTAGTAATGGAAAACATAAAAAAAATTGTGAAGTATTGGTGCAGGTTTCTAAAAATTCATTACAACATTATATTTGTAATAAATAATCGCCATATGCGCTCTTGTTCCATTTATGCACTTCACTTACCAATCAAACCTCTCGAAGCCGGTAATGCGCGGCATGAAGTAAACCACGTGTAAGATTACTTTAATTCCCCGACACCCGCAACCAATCGTCTTAAACAATAATCTACACTCTACACATTGTTTCAAATAATTAATCAGTAATATTTTCTATATTATTTTGATGCAGGTAGTACATCAGTATGGCTAATAGTATCCTTCACCGTAGAACGGTACATAATAGTCTGTCATCCCCTACGAGGAAAAGTATACTGTACGGAAAGTCGTGCGAAAAGCATCATAACCGTGATAAGTTTGCTCTGTCTCATTTCTACGGCCTCCACAACCTTTGAGTATCAACTTTCAGTCCGAGCACATTGTCTAGAAGTAAACAATGCGACGCAAACATCAATCGTAAACGATACGTACATTACGCCAACGACGGAATATCTAGACGAAGGCGACGAGGAAATCCAACACGACCAGTCGTCATGCAATGGAAATTGTCCCACAGCTGCCAATGCAACAAATTCCAGCGAAGTAGAAACTTGTTTGAAGAAAACGCATACTATTTATACCGAGGGAACTGATCTCAGCAAAAATGTTACATATACAACCATCTTCTATTGGTTCTCATCGATCACATTCGGATTACTTCCATTCGTATTAATTGCTATGTTCAATAGCTTTCTGGTGGCTGCGGTTTATCGTTCCATGCGGACACGGAAAGCTCTAACTAATGCAGCTGTATGATAAAAAAACATGCATATATCTCAATAAGTCTAATTTTTGGAATGTTTTAGGAGAATACCAGACAAAGACATGAAAATCGCATTACCATATTACTCATTGGGATTGTGGTATTATTTCTTGTGTGCCAAACACCAACCGCAGCATTTTTAATTTATGATGCCTTGGATACTACTGCTCCAAGCAAAAGTGGCGAAAATATTAAAAGGGGTATGTTTATGATGTGTTTGAGGATAATTTATTTTAATTTAATTAAATCGTATGTTTATTTAAAAATATATACATATTTAATCGTGTATATATTCAGCGGAAGTAAATGATTTTGGTGTGGTCGTAATTCATATTCATACTCATATGTGCACTGTAATTTGCAGGGCTGGGCAACATTTTCAACTTATTGATCACACTGAACGCATCCTTGAATTTTCTAATGTACTGCGTACTGTCGGCCAATTACCGGAGCACATTTCGCTCGGTTTTCTGTGCTAAAAAGCTCCACCGAGGGGACACGGCGTTCTCGCGCTACTACCGCGAACGGCAGACGAGCACGACCGGATTTCGCCGCAATCAGAGCGAATATCAGCGCACTCCAAGAGGCTTGGAGGTAACTATCTATGTCTTTAACCGCGCCACGTACGTGAACACCTTCAATGTGTGTATACGGGTGTGAGTGTTGCGGTTTTGACGCTCAAAGTAATCCAATCAATCAGCCGGATTGGATTAGGGACGAAAAGTGCGAGCAAGATCTAGTTATAGGCTCATAACACGATTAAACGAACGCAATGATCCAAATACCTTCAACGAAATAATCATCGCAACTACTTTTCTTCTCCTTTTATTTGATTGGTAATTAAATTCGTGCGTTTTTATGCTTGTAAATATTTTTTGAGTGCAGTATTTAGACTTGCCAATATTTGCTCGGTATTCGTTGTTTATTTTTGGATGAAATTTACACTTTCAAACTTGCATGATAACGATTACTTTAGTTATGTGTTAATTGTCTCATGTTGTTTAAGGTTGGCCATATGTGGAGTAGGAATGATTCTTGGAATGTAATAATAAGATTTAGAATAATTCGTTTATTAATCATATAAATCGATTTTAAATAATAATTTCTACGTTTTCACATCACTTCATCATTTCTATGATACATTTTTTTTTCTAAAAAAAAGAGCATTGATCTCATTGAATATTTTTACCAGAAAACTAAAACATATGTGCAAAATACAAATTTATTATTAAATTGTTTTGGCCGAATTTTATAGCATTCTGACACCACATATCGTCGTGACTTTGTACATATTTTTGTAATAACCATTCACTATAATTTGCCAATTCCCAGAAACACTAATAATAAGACTTATTTAATAACTTCCTGAATCACAAAATGATATCATATTTAAAATCTACCTATTCAAGTTATAAATTCATATTATGCACTGGCAACACTGACAAATATATTATGCTGTTATGATAATTAATCGCAACATGTATAACGTTTTTATTTTTAACACACTGTTATACTCAAAAACAACTATTCGTCTAATAATTCATATAATATTAATGAATATTTTTTAGTCCACCAGTTTGACGAGTATACCACGCTCAAAGTCGTTAATGACAAGACCGCTAGGACATGCAAAATCAACGGATCTGGTTGTTTAACAGTCATCTTACGATTACAACATGAATGTCAGCAAAAGCAGTTGGAAGTGGATAAATTGCTTTGCAGCACGCCGCCTAAACTACAACATAACTCATGTGTGCAAAAAGATTTCGTGGTATACCTATCATACGCAATTTGCATAATATAAATAAGTTATGTGACATAGGTGTTGGTGGTAGGGGCTACGTGTCAGTGTGTGCCTTTGTGACGAAAAGAACCAAGGATGTTGAGAATAAAATTTTATTGCATATGTAATCAAATCAAAATATATACTTATACTTATATATACTAATTCATCTTCACTGCGGTCATAAAAGTCAATACAGAATACTTGGAACCGATCATAGTCCATCAGTGTATATATGTCAAGTTTAAGCTGTCTTGCATGCTAATCACGGATACACGGAATGGTTGCCAAGTTGCATTGATACAATTCTAATTGTGCGTTTAGTGTTAACCTACGGTTATATAGGTATCGTGTGAATTATGTAATAAATCGAATCTAGTCTTTTTAATCATGAATGTACCTAATTATTTGTTTAATGTATGACAATTGATAGTATTTTGATTTGTTGTATTTGTAATAAAACCAGAGTATGTTTATACGCATTCATTCATACGTTCCCCTTCGGTTACACTTGAAAACCATTAATATAAATGTGTAGGTTTCCTTTGATCACGATTTAAGCATCTGGTATTGGTATATATCTACTGTTGGTTAGGTAACTGTTTTAAATTCCTTGGTTAAATTCTACAATGTGTGTTTGATTATGTCATTATTCATGAATGAAACCGTTTATTATTGTGAAGGTGTAGCTCAAGAGCGTTTTTTACTTAGAACGAATTAACTGATTTCATCAAAATATGTATTATTAAATCTGGGCTGTACATATCAATTTTTTTGTTAAATTAGTTGTTGAATGAGAGTTTTATGAATGAATTTAAAAAAAAGCAATGAACTTGAATTAATGATTTCTTTAAATATTACTATCTAGTAGCATATAGGTATAAATTTCACTGACTATATTTTGTATCCACTGTAAAGTCCAATATTAGATAATTAATATTTAATTCATTTCTATAAAGAAATAATTCCTGCAGGGCATTGTATGCATTTTTAGAATTTGTGTTCTACTTATTTAAATAAAACAAAAGAATTTATCTATTTGCTGCTTAAACAAACGCAAATTCTTTTTTGATATTAAAATCATAAAATAGGAAACTTAAGAAATGGTGAAGGCGCCTGTGTTGAAATTTCGAAATTATTCAACATAAATTTAATCTTAAAGTTTAGTGCACCAGAATATGCTTTTAACCGTCTCTAACAGAACACAATAATCAGACATGAAAGTGAATTTATATAAAATACGAGTACAGTAGGTTGGTAGGTAAACAATACTGACTAAGCGCGGTGATTCTTCTCGCTGCATGCATTGCCATGAATCTAGCAAAGCCTTGACGCACGTACGAGTATAGTAGCTGCACCGACCGTTCTTCGAAAACAAATTTAAGTCAACCTCACGCCGTAGGAGGCGGCCAGCTACCTGTTTCCATCGACAGAGATGCAGCGAGCGCGGCTCTTGTTACACAACTTCAGCACGGACCCAAGCGCGTGGTTAAACCGAATCCGCCGCGAACCGTCTCGAATCCCGAATCGTTACGCTGTTCCACCCACGCTCCCGAGTTCTCTTACTCAATGCGTCAGGCATGCGCGACTGCTCCGTCCCAGGATCCTACGCGCTGACATTTCAATGTGTGTTTTCGCTACGGCGACGGGACGCACGCACCGGCGCACCGCCAACCGATAATAGCGCGCAGCGCCGCCGTCCTGCCGCGACCGCGACTTTTCTGTCTGCGCCGTGCTAAGTCGACGCTGCGACTCTGGGCGATCGAGGTGCGCGCGAGCTGTGTGAGTGCGCGAACGGCAGCAGCTTTTAGTTAGTTTGCTAGTTTGATTGGTGCACACGGCGCGCATAGTGAAATTGAGAGTGCGTCGCGCGATTTTACAAACACCGGAGATTTAAACTCGTTTTTCCGAAGCGCAGGTACTTGCATTTTTCTTTTTATTAATATCATTGCATTTATCATGTGGAAAATTATAGAAAGGCATCCAATTCAATACCATAACTTTAAGATTCTCACTTTTTTCAATAAAATCATATAAGAAAAAAGTTGGAAATTACAAGAATCACAAAATATTGATAAATATTTTAACTGGTTATAGAGGAATAAATATCGCTAGATCTCGAGACTATATCTAGATTAGCGAGAGTGTCGCTATTCGTACACTGATGAATTAATTAGAAAACTTTGCAAAATTATTTTTATTGTTTTAACCTTGACAAGGCTGCGCATCTGCTCAAGTTACATAACAACGAAACCGAATGTCTCTAATTTATAGTTTTCTTAACAATCGTTTTGTTTGAATTTCGCACGCTTGACTTCAGTCGAAGAATCTCCACTTCGTACTTTGCAATTATCCATTAGCACTTCTGACAAACACCGAGTAACACAAAACACGTTACAACCAGCAGGCACAAATTTGTTATGCAAATAAAATTCCAGAATCGTGCATGATTTACATTACAAATTCTTGGGAGTAAACACACGAATTATTTATAGAAGTTTCAAATTTCAAAAGTATTTAAAAATTGTTTTTTGCAAGATTAAAACATTATATCTAATTTTGTTATCAAGTTAACAAAATTAATAAATTTTCAAATATTACCTAAAGTTTTGGTCATACTCAGTGGTTGACATAAACAATGAGTGGCTACGCGTTGTATGAGTGTACCTCTATATTTAAATTGTTTATTTGAATTACATCCACACAGCTTTCACCGACAAACATTTCGAAAATAAATATCATCCCGAATCAGATTGACCGCCACATTTTGCGCACCGATCGCGTTTTGAAACAGTGGCATTGCACATGGATAATAATATTTTTATTCGCAAGGCGCCCGTACGTGCGGTATGAAAGTACAACTGGATGGCTTAGTAACCCAATAATAATTAAACGAGTTGAACACTTGCCAAGTGGAGTGGGAATTATTTTGGGACGTAGCGTCAAACAACTAAAGCTGGGAATTTCTCTCGTTATTTTTTTATAAGGGAAAGGAAATAAAATTTAAAAATGGGTAATTATTGGGTTTTATCGGGACATTTTTCGACTCTTGGCGACTGAATGAAATGTGTCCTATGACATCCAATAAGGAACTTTTTAATCAGTGTTAAGATGAACCGAAGATATATGATTAACATTATGATCTCAAAAACGCGAAAATTTGAATAGAATTCGAAATGAAATTTTATGACAAGTAATGATAAATAAGAGATCAGACCAGCGGATGATGAAAAGACGCGTTAAAATTAGGTCAGCGTAAACAAACCTTGTGTCGGCGCCGGCTAACGTTACGTTGCGAAACACAAAGCGGACGCACAGCATCCATATGGTTGCTCTTTTCGCGTATTCGGACTTGCAAGGACATCGTACCTGCCCGAAGATGGCTATATTTGGCACAATGCGTCAAGGAATTCCACAAATTATTCAATAACGAGGCAATTCGATTCACGCTCAATTTATAATTGCAATTGTAAACAGTTGTACAATGGTCGCGCCTCGGCGCAAGTGTAAACTTGAAAGAACTGAGAGGACTAATAAGGACATGCTTATCCGGCCAGACCGAAGGCGTGGAGATTCTGCGAAAATTCGTTTACTCAGGCACGCATATTGTTACATTTCATAATTTTAACACATCATAAAACAGATCACATAAACAAAGATATGTCTTGGAATTTTACGAGAATTAAAAGAATCAATCTGTTTTATTATAAATCAATGCAAAACATGTAAAACAAGTTAGGTTGTGCATAACATAAGCAAGTTGTAATATCAAATCATGTGGGCGTGCAGATCATTCGTCTCTATCGCTCTGTATCCGTCGATCAATCGCGCGATCGCAATCGACATTCCATGCGACCGACTCGTAAAACCCGTAAATAAATTCGTGTGAGCGTTTGCGACGATAATACCGGTTTCAAGTTCATTCATTACCGAGAATAATCCACCTTGTGGTGGAAGACAAGTGATTGAGTCGCACTGAAGGTGTAGGTTGCATACACGAATCTAGACAGAACGCTCACTCACTTCACGAGCGGTGCAAATAAGGCAATATCAGACGCGAATAAGACAAATAATTAGCACGAGGAATAACGAATCATATTCGTTACGTCATTCACTTGTGATGTGTTAACATTGATTCAATCGATATAAAAAAAAGTGCGACAGACAAGTAGGTTTTTAGTAGGTTTCCGAACAGATGTCTGCTATAGCGTGGGCGGCGCAGGGTGTTGTCACCGAATGTGACAAAATTTAAAAATAACAATACTACTCGAGATTGTTTTTCACGCAGCAGTGCAGTAAATTTCAAAACATCGAGAAATCGCTTGCAACTCGCAGATGTATGTTTGTGAGTGCTTTGTTACAAGTTCAGAGTTGTCGTAAGCCCGCGAAATTGCAAACAGTAACATTTATTTTTGTACGGCGCGTGAGCCAAAATTTTATTTTCAAAAAATTATAAATCAAGTCTGCATCCGTTTGCTTTTGGGCAGGTGAAAATCGAGGCCGTCTGGTTTCGTATTTTCGGCAAATTTTCCGCAGAGTTAATTAGGTGTAAACTGTTACAAAACTGAGTCATGGTAAAATGTTTATTCAAGTTTAAATTTAAACAGGACAATATATTTATACCAACTGCCACCTACTGGTATTATTTTTTTAGATATTTTCGAAAGTAAAAATTAATAATTTATGAATAAATCGCCACACTATTTGTACCAGCATTTCCATGTTGTGGAAGCGCGTATCGAAACGTATTCTGTGTATGTCACACCGAGTGGAAATGCTGGCTAATGAAGGCGCCGATCTAAATTCAGAAGTTAGTTGGAAAAAATCGCCGCCGTTGTGACCTATATTATGCGAATCAGTTTCCGTTTACTCTAAATCTAAAATTTTCTCAATGTTTTTTAAGCTTGAGGTTTGTGGACTATACGCACCCAGGTTTGGTCGAAACGCAGACACATTGTTTTTACTCATAATACACATGTTATTTAATACTTCCGTAAATCTATTTTGAGATCACACGTTTTTCCGAAAGTTGTGTATGAAGAAGGATGAAATTAACGGATATAGTATATATCGCTGTTATATTAAGTAAACCCACATACGGTGAGCACATTTTGTGCACGTGCATACCCAATGAACATTTCAACATTAGTAATAGGATATTTCTATGAATCTGTAAATGCTAAATTTTGCATGTTGCAATGCAGTTTTTAAATACTGAATTTAATTCTGACGAATTAGTATTAACAGCTATGTAGACTGAT
The DNA here is from genome assembly GCF_025399875.1 of Dalotia coriaria. Classification (NCBI taxonomy): domain Eukaryota; kingdom Metazoa; phylum Arthropoda; class Insecta; order Coleoptera; family Staphylinidae; genus Dalotia; species Dalotia coriaria. Next base: position 2,710,877 of record NW_027045448.1, read on the forward strand.
GAATGAGAATATTAATTATGAAAGCAGAATGACGGATTGCACAGATTTCATATGTATGGTTTTACTAAGAAGTCATTAATTTTACTGCGTTACATGTCGAGTAATACTTACAAATACTCTTTTAAGGGTATAATTTTAAGGTATATATCATAAATGAAGTAAGTTTACAAAAAGAAAGAAAATTTTATTCATTGGAAACTTATTTTGGCGATTATGGAAAAATTATAGGCTAAAACTAAATAAAGATATGTTTTTAAATCTTTTAAAGTTTTAATCTTTTAAATTGATGAAGATGTTTAGTATTGAGCATCGACTTAATATTGATTAAATTAGGTAATCTAGAAAATGTATCACTTTTGCTGCATATTAGAATTATATTTGTTTCGTGTGTTTTATGCAAAATACGTCCTCTTTTATTCAAAAAGGCAATACATAGCTTCGCGTCATGAATACAGTCCGTGAGTAAAGTACTTTACTCACGGCTTGACCGTCCATGTATAAAGTACCACTTTTTGTGAAAACCATGGCGCTTTATAGGTGAAAGTAGAAAAAAGTATTTATTTGCTTCGTATTTCCGACGATATTAATCATAGTAATACAATACTCGGCTTTCCTGTCAAGTCGGAGACTACTCGGTAATTTTCAAGTATTCACGCAAACTTCTAACAAACCCAGAGAAATAATTTAAAACTTTTCAAAAATTTCAGTACTTAACAAATATCCACGATGTCGAGCTCAAGGATCGAACGAAAAGAATATCAATCATCGCATACGAGCAGCAGTCGCACGTTGTCGCCTCAAAGTTACTCACGCAATGGCGGCACACAATTCGACAACAGTCTGGATCATTTGCTGGATGATTTGCAAAGCACAGTATCCCGTCCATTGACCAACGGCAACACAACAAGCAACGTTTATAAGGAATCGCGGGTAGATAAATCCTCTTTGAAGAGTCCTCATTTGATCAACGCTACTCCAGTCACCGATTACAGCATCAACGATTCATATAGCTATACTGTAAGTGATTTAATTAGTTTATTTATTTAATGAGAGACTAATTGCTTGTGGGAATCTAGGATCCAGATGGTACTCAACATTACAAAACAGTCAAAACTCAACATTATCATTACAACAGCAAAGGCGGCACTGAACTACCACCGGAAAAACTACGAATGCAAGATAACATCAATCAATTGGATTCGTTATTAGATGATTTACAGCAGGCTAAACAATCTGGTGAGTTTTTTATATATTTTTTAGTAATGTATGTAATTATTACATGGTATATTTAGATTCAATTATGGGAGTAAATGTAAATAACAATTCAATTCAGCATCAAGCTGAATATCATAAGAGTAGGACTAGTAGCGGTAAGACTATTGTTGAACGCGCTGTACCATCATATGCCGAGAGAACCAGGTCTTTGGAACGCAGTGAGAATCGTTCGCAGACTTACCACCAAAATGAAGGTATGTATTTAATCAACAAAAACAAATAGTGCATTATCATATTTCTTGCACTGCAGGTAGTTACGGTGACATTAAATCATTGCGTACCCGTACTCCTTCGCCCACATTTACCAAGAAGGTCAATGTACAAGAATATCCAGTCGAGGTGATCGAAACCACCAATCCAGACATCAACCCACAAGTCCTTGCTGGCCTGGATCCCGAAATCCTTCCAAGTGGCAACACTAAGGTCACCACAACAATTAAAACCTACACCTATGAAATACCCGGCAATGTTGACCCCGATCAATACATCCAGAAAGCCCTTCAACACTCAGTCAATCAATACGAAGGCCAACAATCAAATCAATCAATCACGACGCCGAGTAAAAGTTTTGTTTACACAACTAAGAATTATGAGAATGCATCCAACGCCAGCACTTTGACGCGTACGGGAACTCGTCCGGTCACTCCGACCAGCCCTCACAGCGATCGCAAAGTCATTCGGGAAACCATCACTACGAAAAACTATCATCCTGATAACAAAATCTACACGGACACCGACGGCAAGCGCACTTACATTTACAACGAGACGGTGAAGACGAGAGATTATAAAGACTTTATCCCCGGAAGTCCCAGTGGTCGTTCGACACCTAACCCCGTTCATCAGACCGGTCATGTTTCGCGACCACACACGCCCAGAAACGACACGTTTCAAACCAGAGAGTATCATACAGAGACGACTACACATCGCAGTTCTAGCCGAGGACCACGTGAAGATTCTCCAGACAGGACTAGCTTGCCGCCGGTAACTACAACTATTCACAAATTTGACTCAATGTCCAATTTGAATGCCAGGCAATATCCCGATGTGGAGACTTTCGATCCCAAACATCCTCCGGGTAATGGAAATGTCAGCCCAGTACAACAGTATCCCGTACAGGTGTATCCAGAAGAGCCAGAAGTGAACATCACTTATAAATATCGCTCGACCACTAACACTACGAACAAATACAATACGGAACGGTACGATAATGAACCAATATTGCCAAGGAAGTTTCCTACAGATGAGGTTGAAGGACCACCGAAACGTTTAGATGATTTAATGGCGCAAATTGGCAATGAAGTGAGCAAATATTTACAATCGTAAATGACATGCTAATTAAAAGAATAACTATATATTTTTTGTTTTTAGCCTCCAACAAATGTTTACAATTCTGGTTGGAGTGCTCACGAACGTGAACTGCAGGAGCAACGCAAAATCGACGCACTAAAGGCATCGCAAGACTACGAACGCAAGAAGCGAGAAGAACCTCTATCTAAAAATATCACTGGTCAACCAGTGTACTATCCACCTGAACATCAAATGTTTGCTCAGAAAGAGGAAGCAGCTTGGCGAGCACAAGTAAACAATCTCAAATTTATTGAAGTGCCAACTCTAACTGATTATTTTATTTGCAGGGAGCCATGGCAAAAGAAAGTGGTAAATACAAATACGAAGCAGAAAGCAAGAGCAAAAGTAAAAGCAGTTCTGGCGCTGCAATCGTTCCAGTTTGTTTGCCATTATGCTGCGGCTTGCCGTGCACTATCATATAAGAAGATATATTTTGTTTTATGATAAAAACACTTATGTTATCAATTACATTATAAAATCTCTTTCATGTTTATGTATCGTAAGGAACATTCGTAGCGTTTTGCTTTTGACGAGATAATCCGATGAGAATATCAGGTGCCATTTATTTATCTAATGAATTTACGTATGATGATTTTACAAGTTTAATTATTTATATATTTTTATTCTTATTATAATAATACTTGTTCACGTAACTACTTAACGAAACTATTATCTATATTGCCAATCTTATTGTTCTTGTACATAAAACAAAAAGAAAAAAATCGGAAAAGAACTAAAACAACACAACACTACTTAAGAAGTGTTTGTTGATTTGTTAATGTACTATACATATTGTATTTTTATTAAAAATGTAATTATGATATGTTATTTATATTAATAAGCACGTTTTTCACTAATTCCTATTAACCATGAAGTAAGTTAAATCATTAAAATGTATTTTAGTACGAAATAATAATTATACTTATTTACTTGTATTTTTTACCTTCAAACCAGATACAAATGTTTCAGGTGCACAGAAACTTTTTTCTGAAATTTACTATTTATTGGATAGAAAAATAACCCCTGCCGCATGTAAGTTCAATAATAATAATAATATTAATAGTATATTACAGACTAAGAGTGGAAAACAATGAATTCTAATCATTATATTATTTTCCAAATGGGTTTGACCATAGCCGTCGGTTATGCAAAATTAGTGAGTGAGTTGGGCGAGTATTTACTAAGTCGATAGCAAGTAGAACTTGTGCCTTTCCTTTAACGCTAAATATTTTTCCACAATATATAAATCCAAATGTACACTTACCGAATGTTGAAATCCACTTTTATGTTTAACAAAACTTTTATTTTGAAAGGTTAGGCATCACGATGAAATACGAAGCGCCTACCAAATGGCCGAAGTAAACCGTAATCCGATGCTGAATTTGTGAGGTTATCTAATACTTTAACAACATTTTGATTTAAACAAGTCACTAATCGCCAACTATTACACGAAATGTCTCTCTTAAGGACACTAATTAATCGTTCACTGAACAAGCCTGCTATCGTAACTCGTTTTTTATGTACCGCTCCTTCGGAAACCACAACACCTACTGACAAACAGGGTGGCTATGCAAAAGCATTTACCAAGTTTGAAAATTTGGATAGTGAACAAAAAGTTCAAGAACCAATACAAACCTTTGCTAGTCTGCTGAGCAACTCCAAGTTTGTTGATGTATGTATAAAATATAATATTTATTCTTAAATAACTTCTAATTGTTAGTTAGGAGACCCAGAAGGAAAAATAGTTACTGGAAAAATCTTCCATGTGATTGAAGATGATCTGTACATTGACTTTGGATGGAAATTTCACTGTGTGTGTCCCAGGCCAAAGAAAAATGGACAGTGAGTATTTTTAAATCAATTTTTTTGTATGTTTGTGTAATGTTTCATGCTTTATTTCAGAAATTATTTACGAGGAGCCAAAGTTAGGCTGCTAATTAAAGATTTGGAACTTTCTTCAAAATTCCTGGGTTTTGAAAAAGATCTTACATTATTGGAAGCTGATTGTGTACTATTAGGGTTATCACAGGAGAGACAAGAAAATAAAACTTAATCCATTATTAGCATTGTATAAACTCTGTATAGAAGTTAAATTAAAATTTGTTTTGTATTATACATAGTGAATTTGATTGACTCTGCTTAAAACAAGCAAATTTAAATAGATATATTTAAAATTAACATAGTTATATGGGTAGGTATTTCTCTGTTTGCATTCAATAACTAATATTGTTTAAAAATGTGTAATATTGTACTCATAGTTTTTAACGTAACTACTATGTACATTTGGTTGCATACAAACTTTTCATTGCGATTCCAATGTCATAAGCATCAGTTTTTTATTTCTCTCTCAAGAATCTTCGAAACGCGCCGCTGTTGACGATATTAACTATTTATTTCGGTTCTATATAACTCGAGTGGAATTATTTGTGAAATTCAGTGAAACAATGGCATCAGCAGCCGACGCGCGCGTTTCCCTTTGCGGTAAATTGGGCCTAAAACCCATAAATGTCAACAACATCATGTTTTATTATGCGCCGATTCAAGGAGTTATCAGCTATACTGCCCTTTCTGTGAATGTTATGAATCCTTCTTTAATTTTGAGGTAAGCCAACATGTGCTGTTATCTTCTTGATGCCATAATTAATTGCAATTTTAATATTGACTTTGTCTAACCTTACTCTTATGCAACTTGCAGGCTATTTCCTCGAAGGGACATTACAAATGTGCTTCTTGCTCATGCATTTGTGGGCAGCAGTTTATACTTATACAATCGACCACATTTGATGAACCTATCTAAACAGGAACGCATTTTATACAGGTAAATGAGAGTGTAGTTTTAAATTAAATGAAATATTAATATTATACATTTTTGTTTGTTTTTAGTGTTTTTGGATCTGTCACATTTTCATTGGGATCTGTCCTTATTTGGGCAATTTTAAGGAGTGTAGTGCCACAAAATGTGGCCTTGTGCACAGTGTGTGGGGTGGGCTCAGGGTTGGCACTTTTGAAAATTGGTCGAAATTATGTTGAACATATTGATAGTCTTGCTGTAACTAAGAAACACTGAAGTATACTTATGTATGAACTGTAACCATTGATAAAATTGTTGTTTTGTTATTTTGTAGATATTCATACTATCAAATTATCACTCAGTATAAGTCTCAAGCAATAATTTTGTAGTTTTGTTTGAAAATGTGGAATGTTTGATGTTTTTGACATTAAATAATTGAATATATAATATAATTGATTTTTATTTTGTAGTGAATTTTCCATTAAAAACGAATTTTATTCCGACTTAGGTGATGAATTATTTATTGAATTTTGAGCGTAACGTGATGTGCAAAATGTGTTAAAAACGCACGCAATATGCGTTATAATCTGTATCTACGATGTTGAATTGTAAAATTAAAAGATTATAATGTATTTTTTAAATGAATACACTATTATTTGAATAAAAATGTATGTGTATGTGACAATCCACATTATGTAATTTACGAAATCATCATTATCAATTGTATCTAACTTTAATGTGTAATAACAACTTACTTAGGTGAGTCGCTTTGTCTGCCACTTTTAATTTTTGACAAATAAAATTTTCTGTTCTCACTAATAGAAGTAACATAATAAAAATAAAAAGAACTTCCTTTGAAAGGGTCTTGTAATGAACAATATTTAAAAAGTAACATGTTTGAGTCATCTTAGAATATGCGCAATTTTATTTAGTTTCAGTATGTAAATTATGTAATCTAGTAAACTAAATTTAATTTTTACAAGTAATATGAGCATTTGTAAATATTACTGACATACTTGATTTTCTTCGCAGAAGCAAAGATTGAAAGAAACCTTCATACAAATTTAAAATAATAACGTGCAATAAATATTTGTCCCTGTAAAATGGGAGCATATTATATAAAAACAAATGTAATTCGGATGGACACGAAATAATCTAGAATGTGAAGACCCTCAGGGTTGTTAAAGAAAGATGATAATAAATATTCATCTTTCCGATCATGCTATGACGAAACATGACGCAAATATAATTGTGTTATTGGAATAAACAATTGGTTTTTACCTGGGGGTGCTCATTACATATAAGTAAAATGTTAAGGCAAGTTTCATCATATTATATCAACTTCGTTGATACAAATTGATACAAATTTCAGCAAATATTGCGTGTGCTTATTACACGCATTCATTGCATTTCACGTGAACACCTGATTTGCAATAGTTTTATAAAATATTGCTTAACAGCTTCGCCTTCGAATTTTACCTAAAATTTCATTAGTTGTTACAGCTTGCATTATGAGACTTTTTGTTGAAAATAAATGTTTGTAATAAATTAATCCTAATTTAGAAAACATTGCGATTAAAAATGGAACAATCAATAACAGACACAATTAGGTGCGCATATTTCCAAATGCATCAAATATGTATGAATGGAACACAATCGGACTATATTAAATTCTTCAATTTTATCATTGTCCGCTTGATATTTGACGCGACATGCAAAATTGCCCAATGCATTTATGCATTCGTTTGAGCTAATGCAATTAGTTTGATGAACATTGCATCCTGCAATTTGCCAGTCATTCACAAAGGCCCTGTGCGCTCAGAGGCGCGCGAAGCGACCACGTCGAGCGAAGGTAATAATGAAAATGGAATTCGAAACAAAGGACCAGCCAATTAAACCGCCTTTTTAGAGATCAGAGATTTATCTGCGCACTGCTTTTATCGCTAAACTCCTATAGCATGTACGCTAGAATGGATTAGCAATTTTCTGAAACTTCGTCCAAAAATAAAATGATCTACATTAAAATTTATAGTGTTGATGACAGATCATTATGTGCGCCAACTAATAACTAGTTTATGAGAGTTGAAATTTAATATCAAAGTTTTATTATTAATAACCTGGCAGTAATATAATAGTATATAATATTTAAACTTTTAATACCTAATTTCGTAAATTGTCATTTTTATGGAAAGGTAATTGATCCAATCAGTTAAATATTATTAAATACGTGATTTCAATTTACAAAAAAACGTTTTAGTATTATTTTCAACCAAAGGTTGTAGTGTAGATTATCTGGTTGCCTTTTATTAGTTTTTGTTTTTTACGGTGTATAACAATACAATATTACGATGAAATTCGCAATATTTTTTATTATTTGTTATGCATGTTATTTCGCAACAAAGTTCATTTTTTGCTCATTTTTCCTTGCTTCCATGTCGTAATCATGCAGATAATATTCGGAACGTCACATCGGCAACAACATATTGCTTACAAAAACTGGTTTATGAATCATTAAATTTCAAAATATTGTTTTGTCTTATTTTCGCTGCATACATTGTACTAAACTTTAAGTACAAAGCACAACAAAAAAATTCTAAGTTTCAATTCTTTTCTGATTTCTGAGTATAAATTTGATCCGTTTGTAGAGGCTGGATACATATTACTGAACGTTTCAGAACACTCATCGCACATATCTCTAAATCAAGTTCTTTACTATTGCTTTCCGTTCGTCCTTCTTCGGCAGCTTGTCCATAGAGAGTGTGGTAGAGTATTGATCGTTGAAGAAAATATGTAGCCCTCCGCTGTGTTTGTCCTGCCTGCTCTCCCGACGATATCAAAACATGCATTAAAAGCATGCATGATGAACATAAATGCGCGTAGGATATACGCCGGATTATATTTTTATATTTTTGCTGGATATTTCTGCCGCGAGTAAAAAATGCCTACCATGTCATATAATATAATATAATGCATTTATATTTATGTCATTTGCGAGAGTGCAACATCAAAATGAAAAACAATTTTGTTTGCAAAAATAAAACAAATAAAGCTCGAACTTTTATTTGCAATATAAAAATTTTCATTTGCAGTTTTTATTTTTGTTTCACTGGTAATGTCATTGATTTTTAAAATGGAATCCATTTTGTACAAATACAGACACAAATAAAAAACATTTCTTTGTTGTAAAAATCGACCAATTTGTTTCGAAAATGGCAATGAAGTTGTATAAAATAGCAATGAAAGTAAAAAATCGGCACTGAACGCTTAAGCACAGAAATAAAAGTCTTATCATGCGCAAAAGTGGAAAGTTTATATAAAAATCGTTTTTCTGTTAAATTTAACTTATGCCTTGTCGAATGAATCAATTTTAACACAAAAGTAGACAATCAAAACTTTTCATTGTGCTTCAACAGCATTTTTTAAATAATATAACGTAAACATTTTTAAATGTTTTTTTTAGAAGATTTCTTTGTTAAATATGTATTTTCTACCGAAGCAAGTATATAATAAATATGTACATACTTATAAATATTTATCTATTTACGAACGCACCCTTTAGGAAAGAAGAAACCGTCACACATGATGCACATCACTAATAGCAACGAGCTTCAGGATTCCTCCACGTCGTATACTCACACCATCAAATACTCAACCAATTCACACAACCGCGTGTTTCGAATGTCTGCATCGTATATTCGTTTCTGCTTTCCCGTTCGGTTGCAATGTGTCATGTTGTGTGTTGGATGAGTAGTTGTTGTTGGCGCAATGTCCGTGCATGGTGTCGGTGGAAATGTGGAAGTTTTATCCATCATTGTGCGTTATAAATGAATGAACGGGACAAAGCGCACACCGACGTCAGTCGCATTGCGATGATGAAATGAATGATGACGGTTACGATGGTGACGATAGGCCGCCGCCCGGACAACGCCGGCGTTTTTGATAAAGACTGCCCGATTGTTCCGCACGAACGAGTTGCAAATCGTTCAAAATTCCAGCCGCATTCATCGCGATCGCAAATGCTGACGTACATGGTGTTTTTGGAAGGAAAGAGGTGTTTCAGTGCGACGGCTTCGTGTTGATGTTGATAATTACGCTTTATTACAATATTGCAACTCCAAAATATAGCTTGTGGTTGTTGAAAAGTTTGAAACAGTGGTACTCCCACGTGGAAATTAACTTTTGCATTTTTGAACATTTGAAGTATTCACATGGAATGAAACTTTGCTTTCGCACCTTTTACAATTGTATTAAATTAACTACCAAACTACAAATTATGTAACAAGGGTTGAAAATTGTGTGTAGTCCAAAATATCTGCAAAAATAGGTAGGGAAGGTAGCATAATTTGGACCAGCGCCTAAGTTGGACCACCACGATATCCGCGGACTGTTGATGTTTTTGCAAAAATAGACCCTTGTTTTACTCGTATTTATAAACAATTGATGCAACTATTTGGGTTAAAACTTGCCGCATGCTTTCGTCGTGACATCAACTTTTCGTATCCTTGATTATCAAATCTATTATAACGACGTAAGTGCATAAGCTGTCAAGCTGTTTAAACGTTAGATTTCACGATTATAATTATATCATCAGAAAGCTTATTTATTTATCTATAATTTATAGTATTAATTTGGAGAGGTTATGTTATATTAATATTGTCGTTGATCATTAAATAAAAATTCTTCAAGTTGCCCAAGTTGGACCGGAGACAGGCACCGGGTTTTAACAGGGAAAACGTATATCATTTTTTTGATCTCTTAGAAAAGCTTGTGGACGAGCACAAATCTTCGAAATGATGCAGTGTATGAAATGCCGCACTTTGGTTTATACAAAATGTGCTTGTGTTTCTGCTAAAACTAAAATTTACTATTGTGTCAATTGCCGTTAAAAAAGCATAGTCCAATTTAGGAAACCGCGCGGTCCAATTTAGGAAACCGGTTTCTTAATTTGGACCAAAACACAATTTTTTTAAATTGAAATTTGAGGGGTATAAATATAATTTTTACTTAAATCAAAAATATCATTTTGTTGGTAAGCCTTGTGAGTTACTTTTCCGCTACTTAATTTTTATTGACAGTTTATATGTGGCTCTATAAATCGAAAAATATAAAAATGGTCCAAATATGGCTACTTTCCCTATGTCTTAACCTAACCTAACTTAACCTAACATAACATAACCAAACTTACATGCAATATGAATATCTACTTTCTGTAACAAAGCTAAAACAAAACAATTAATTTTCCTGTTTTCTCTAACAAAACCAAAACAAAATGATGGATTTATCCTACAGGTGTAGAAAACAATCCACTGTAAAATGTAGCATGGTCAAACTATTATGCAATGAGAACAAAAACGATTACCAAATCTGCACACCTCGAAACAAAGTAAACACATCACGCAATACCAATCAAAGCCATTCATTTAGCAGCACACACTCCATATAGCAAACATGGAGCAGACGGATCAATCAATGCGTAATGACTGTACCGGCGCGTGCACACGTGCCCTAGGGACCGGTACTGCTAGCCCTATAGCAAATACCCTCCAAACACGGCGCGGCGCCACTCATTCATCTCCTTTCTATCTATCTGCACGCAGCTCTCATACTCGCTTATTTGAGGGTATGCAGAATGTACGCGTAACTGACGTAACTAATGCAACAACCGAAAGTGTATTGCATACGCTTACGCATCGCTCCCGCACCCGAGCGGAATTTCGCGTATGAAATGAAGCGCGACGCGGCGGACCTTGTTTACTATAGCCGACCCCCTATTTATTATAACTCGATTTAGGGTTGCGCTAAGCTATTTTAATCCCCTTCGAAACACAAATGCTGCGCACTATCGAGCAGATCAAACTAATAAGTTCACAGTGTAGTCAGGTTGAAGCATTACTCAACAGCAGTGAAGAAATATTGCAATTACGGATATTGATCGAATTTGATTTAATGCTAAAATAAATTTTGGTCAATTTAGGATGTTGCAAATATTATGAAAACCATATTGTTTATTGGTTGAATTTTTTGAGTGAATCATAAAATGATTTTTTTCTTTGTCATTAAAACTCGTTAATATTTGATATGAATTTGATTCACGCTTAATATATTTTTATTATTTCATATTCTATTTGTAAATAGATAAATTTGGCAAGGTCATAAATTTATCTCATAATAATTTTTTTTTAATTTTAAATGTTTTGTTTATTTTGGAAAAACGTTGTAACCAATGCAAGTTTTTGATTTTTTATAACAAGTTATTTATTAATTTTAATTTTGCACAGCTGCAAAAGCCAAAACCAACCAAATTCATAAAAAACATTTTTCCCAATATTTTTTAATCAATGCATATTTTGCGGTAGATAAAAACTGATGCTCTTTTATTTTACCTGAATTTAACAGAGCAGAATATTTCTCTACTAATGAAAAGTTCTGATCGAGCACAGTTAATTTACTTCAACTACATACAAGTACTTTGCATATTCAACTTTCCAAGTGTTTGAATATGTACGCGATTTATAAAACACAAGTTTTCTAATTAAGTAAATGCTCGTATTAGAGCTCCCAACTCGCAACACAACAGGTCCCCGATCAATTATTATTATTATCGGAGAACACTCCAACAATATATTCAATTACCGAGAACATGCTATGTTACATGTTGCGTTCATAAACAACGACATGAAACAGCTGGCCATTTATAATAAATGCTGTTTCAATTCAAAGCGCATGGAACAATACCGTAATAGAAACGTACAATTGAAACATGCAATCGATATTGAGCACACTTCTTATTCTTATGACTTATGACGAGCACACTAGTAAAAATCAATTCCATTCAAATATTTACACCTTGGGCATAACACATGTGCGGACTTGTCAAGTACAAAGTGTTTAAAAGCCTAAATTATTCAACTTTGCGCGACATAAATAAAATAAAATTACTGATTTGAAGAAGAAAAAAATGTAGATGCTTTGTTTTCCACAATTGGGATTCAGATGTTGTTGAGCTAGTTAGAGTTCTCTCCACTTCTGCTTTGCCTCGTTCTCTTCTATCATTTGACGGAATCAATATGTCAATTATCGCTTTCACGCTCCTGATCACTTTGTGGTTTTGTCGGAGGGATAGAATTCTAAGCACACCCCAGTGACTCGCAGTTGCAGCGACAATTGAACGCGAACACATGCGAGGTGGAATAACCGAGGGTGTCGATTCGTTCCGCACGCTTTTCGAGGCCCCCCCACAAGGTCCCTCAACACAAGGCACTACGTTTCATTGTTCTTATACACTTGTTCTTGATCTTGTTAGGCAAAGCCACCCTCTTCCACATGCCGAAACATTGCGCTGCAAAAACACACATACACAAAATGAAAATAACAGGAGGATTGAGAGTGATTTTTGTGGGGAGGCTATTAATAGATATTACGCTTTGCGTTTGTTTTTGAGCGTGTTCCAATTTGTGGTATTTGCGGCGCACTTGCGGAAGACTGGAAATCTGAAAAGCCGAAAACAGGCTACTAGGTGTTGCGTTGATGATATTATGGGCTTATATTTTTTTAATTCACACCGCTTGAGTACGTCGAAGGGAAAAGTCCGTGGGTTCTGCTTGTCTGCCCTCAGTCATTGTGCATAGTTGTGTTGTAAGTACACGTAATGGTCAATTAACCTCGCAGTGTCAAGGTTGTTCGCTCGGCGGTGTGTTTGTGCATTGCCAACAAGCGTGTCGTTCACTTCTTCAATCGGTGCTATTGAAGGTTTTCAACTTGAAGCGAGTTTGAGGAAATTTTGCGAGCCGCTGGTGTAATTTCCTTACCCTTGGCATTCGTGCACGCGCGCGCGCGCGCTATTGGAGGATGCGCCGGCACGAGGGGTGAAAATTCCTGCAACGAATGGGGTTGTTTCAGGTGGTTTTCCCGAAACGTTCGGCCGCAGTCGTACGCCGTCGGCCTTCGCTACGTCGTAGTGTGTGTGGCTCGTTGAATGCGATCGCGGATCGTGGATCGGTCACGACGACGTAACACGGGCAAGACGCGGCAGTGGCAGTGGCTCTAGCGTTGAACGCGAGTACGTTGACTCGATTATTGTAGTGGAGTCGCGCTACGAAGCGATTCGAGTTGCGGACGGAGCGGCGGCCGACGTGCATCGCGTTTACGATTTAATTTCGCTGCCACGGTCGGGAACCAAAGCGAGGCGCTCGCGCCGGCCAATCGCGAGAAATAGTGATGTGCGAGTTTGCCGGTATCGTCGTCGGTAAATAATAAATCGCGGAAATCGAGGACAAAGTCGCGGAAAATGTCCAGGTGCTGGGGGGCCGCCGACGGGTGCAGCTACGAATGCGGCGTGGACAAAATTCTGTAACATGATTAGTGAGTGTGGCGCGTCGTAGATATGAGTGCGGCGCTGCCCCCCGTGCCCGATTTAATTCCCATCTCGGCGCTGCGGAAGGGCAGCAATCGTTCAAATAGCGCGAGCAGTGATTACAGCGGTAACTACACGCCCAGTAACAATGGCACCTATTACGGCGATGACAGCGCTGACGGCGCCGATAGTATCGATGGGGTCGGCGCGCTTGTGAATAACAACAACGATAGTGACTGTGAAGAGGACGTGCAGGTGAAGGAGCGCGCCCCCTGCGGCTCGACCCAGTGCTCCGGAGAGGTTATGGGAGAGCAGCGCTCGCGGCGGACGAAGCAACCAACGGCGGCGGAGGTGATCGATACGCCGCGGTCACGTGGTAGGGACGGCGCCGCCCCGGGAGCGTCCCGGAAAACCGAGCGGCATCGTAAATCAGACAGGAGACGTGATCGCGATCGGGATCGGGAACGTCGTAAACGTTCGAACTCGTCCAAACGCCTCCACCACAACAACGCCGCCGCCGCCGCCTCCGACTCGTCGCATGCACATAATCATCATAATCACCACCACCACGCGTACACGTCGACGTCTTCGTCGTCGTGCAGTGATACCACTTCCTCGTCGCCGAGAGTGAATCCGATATTCGTGTGGGTCCGGCAAAAAGACACTCACATCGTGGAAGTTAAATGCGAAGATTACGACAAGCGGAATCGGATTCTGCTTACAAAGACAGCGCAGGGATGGCGGGCCATCCCGCGCACCGAGACGCTGGCACCCGTTCTCCAGAAGGATGACGCTTCCGGTCGCTATTGCAAGAAGTCCAAGCGGCGCAGTAACAGCAGGCCGAAACGGAAGTCCTTCGGCGTACAGGTGGACGAGAACGAGCTGCAGCCGCATCCCGATGCCACATGGAGCGCGGACGATTCGGAAGTGACGAGTGAACCGCCTACGCAGCAGGATTGCTCGCCGCCGCATTTGTTGCCGGAGGCGGATGTAAACAATCGGGAGTGTAGTGCCAGTGCTGTCAGTGTGGATACTAGTGGATGTGCCAGTGCGCAGGATGATTGTCAAAACAACATTTCGCCGCTGGACAATTTACTCGCAGTCGCCGAACTCGAGTTCAACCAGCAAATCGAAGCAGAGCGCTGGGAGACGACGAACAGCAAGTCGAATGAGCAGGAAGATTTCGACATGTTTATCGAGTCCTGCAATGCTTCCACTACTAACGGAGACAAGATAAACGACGAGGAAGATTGCGAAATTGACTATAACGACGACGATGACAATAATCTAGCCATGGATGATATTCTCAGCAGGTTGGAGCAGTCATTGCAGAGTCCTGACAACTTACACTCCGACATCGACAGCATCATAAAACAGGACTTGGAAACAATTGCAAATGATGACAACCAACAAGTTGAATTGAACAGTCCGCAGGTTATTCAAGACGAGGATGCGCTGATTGAACCGCCTGAGACACCCGCCGACTGTAAGCCGGAAGTGGAATGCCTCCATGTACTCAAAGAGGAAGAGGATGTAGAAGAAATTGAAGCTAAACCGCAGATAGATACAATTGAAATAATAGAAGCAGTCAATCAGGCATCTCTGGCGTCTCCAGAGGTAGATTTGTCTCAAGCGCCGGAAGTGGAAATCCCGGAAGAAGTTGCCATCCCAGAAGAACCTGAATCAACGGAGGAAACGCCGACTGATTTGAGAGTACACACTACAAAAGCCTGTGATACTGACGAGGACCTAATTCCGACAGACCTGAGCATACCGAAGTGTCAGTCTTCGCCACAGTCAAAAAGACCCGCATCGCAAAACTCGGAGACGATACAATCACCACAACCGAGTGGAATTCCAGCCGTTCCACCATCCCCGGACCTGTACAGTGCCAATAAAAACAATGCCCAATCCAATAGCAAGTCCAATATTTACTTAGAATCGTTGCTTTCCCCTACCAAAGATGCTATTGTGTTACCAGAAAAGGAACCCTTGGATCTGGGAAAACTCAGAGAGTCAGATAGTCCAAAAGTGACGTGCTCGCAAGAGGAACCACCCTCTAAAAAAATAAAACTCGAGGATATTACGTTGAAGACCCTTCTAGATACAGAGACCGGAAAAGACGAAAAGCCTCAACAAACTGTGCACTCGGTTACAAATAACAAGGCCAGTAATAATAATAATAAAAATAACAATAATAACGCAATAGACACCCCGCGGTTGCTAGAATTGCTGACGCAGGAAGAAGAGGAAATGGACCCCGTTGCGCAACTGAAACAGGTATTAAGTAATAATACGTTCAACATTCCGGATCCGATGTTAATTCCCAAGGATAGATTGAGCCAAATTTTGTCTGCTCCCGCCAAAGAAATACCAAAGCTGCTGAAGCAACGACCAGAATTACGCTTGCCGGAAGCACTTGCTTTCCCTCATCTGCTTCAAGATCCCGACATTCTGGTGATTACTCTATCACAGTTAAAGCTCATTGTTGAAAAGCAAAGTCAGTCTTTGCCAGTTGTTGAGAAAGAAAAGTTTGTTGCGGAAAAGGAGAAAGAGAAGCCACTCGCCGAGCGGGAGAGGCATAAACTTATTTCGATTCCGGAACCGCGAAAGTCGTTGACACCATCGAAAGAAAAACCACCAGTTGCTAGTATGCCTAATAAGGAAATTCGGGACGCCATTAAAGAGAAAGAAACCTCGAAAAAGTCGAAGATTTCTGAATTATCAAGCGACATTGACGCGGCGACAAATGCAGCTTTTTCACAAATGATGTGGTTACCTTACTTGAATCAAATGGAAGCGATGAATAATCCAGAATTCCTGAAATTTCTGAGCACCATGATGCCGGGTTATGTCCCCCCGGATATGTCGCATATGATGCGCCCTTTCCCACCACCTGCGTTTCCGCTTCCACAAACGGCGCTCAACTACAATCCTCTCGAATTATCTATGTGGCAAGAAAGCATGTTGCAACAGGCGCGGACGAAAAACCAAATAGATTTTCTCAACTCGCAGAAAATGATGAGCAAAAACGCAATGAGCACCAACAGCAGTCCAAGTCCAATGAACAGCTTGCATAGCTCGTATCAACATCAATTTCAACAACCGAACGTGCCCAGGTCGTTGCCGCAGCAATATCAGCCGCCGTCGACGAATCATCAAACGCCGAAGTATCCGAGTAAGAGTAAATCCTCGACGAGTTATCAGCAATCGAAGCAGAACACATATCATCATCAGAGCCATCCTTCGCATCATCGAGACGCATCTCAGCGGAAATACGATAATGAAAAGCTGCTACAACAGCAGATTCAGCAGCAACAACAACAATTGCAATTACAGCGGCAGAAGCAACAACAGGCACAACAAGCAGAATTGCACCGCCAGGAATTTCTCAAACAACAAGAGTTGTTAAAGCAACAGCAGGAAATGTACCACAAACCGAAAGTGGCGTGCAAGCCGTTTGCCAATTTGGTGCAACCGCATTTACAGCTGGGTCTATTTCCTGGCTTAAGCACACCGCCATCACCAATGCAGCAGCAGCTGAATCATCAGCAGCAAATTGATCAATACAGGATATTCCAGCAACAACAGCAGCAGTTTTTACAACAACAACAACAACAACAGCAGCAACATTCGCATCAACAACAACCGCATCCGCTGCACGAAAAACGAAACAGGGTATCGCAAGGACCAATCGATTTATCTGGCGGTCCACCGACAGGCAAGCTCAAAGTAAAACAACCGCAGCATCTAGTTGATCCGAAGAATGCTGCACGTTTGTTGAAATACGATGACATCGCCGAAGTGGGCAGTACAACTAGTAGCATCGACGAGATGCAAGAAGCGCAAAAACATCTTTGGCATCCATTATTTGGCAAGTAAGTTTTTTGCTACCAAGGACGATTTATATTTATATTTATCTTCCACTTACTTTTCTTAGATGAATGTTTGAAAGAGTAGTAATAATAGTATAATGAATTTGGACAAAGAAGAAACTAATAAAAGATGTGCATTTTGTAACCTTTACAGCCAAAAAAGCTACACGAGTCCGTGGAACTGGACGACGGTGACGGCCGCAGGAGAATAACAGCGACAACAGCCTCCGACTCAGTGGAGGCAACAGGCGCTGCCAACCATGGTCACACCACCCAGACAGTCCGTATCCGTAGGTCCACTCTCACAAGACCCGCCGGCGAACAAGAACATGGACCTTTTCTCCGGCTTCGACTTTGATTTCTTGTCAAAATGAAAACCGACTATAGAATCCCAATGGCGTCAATCGGTACGAACTCTTTTAGATGCTCACAAATCCTGACAAAGAAGGTAAAACACGAATTGCCGTGGTGCGGGATGTTGAATGAAAAGAAAACGACACCCCATTGCCGTCTGGGAGACGCGAGACGACCCTCAACGCGGATGGATGAGTTAAAAGCGACGATTCCCGAAGCGTTGTCTAAAAAACGGGCAGCTTCGTAATAAAAATAAAAAAGGCTGCGTGTGCTCGCTACGTCTCCACTCCACTTCCGCGCGCTCGGCCAGTTCCGAATGTGAAGAAAAATCGATAGAAGAGCGAGTGCTGTAATACGTCAGACGGACGTACGACGAAGCCGAAGTGCAGGGGGTAGGAGAACGCGAACCAGGTCTCGCGAGGTCACCGCTTCCCATTCGGATCCGCATTTGTTCGTCGGTCGCGTTTCTGTGCTGCGCGCACAAAATTTAATAAAAAAAAAGGCGAAACACGTCAAATCATACAAACGGAGGCAGCGCGCACACTGAGGTACACGACGAGCGGATCGGAAACGAAACACAAGGCGACGAGCACTCGAGTGTTAGCGCGCGCGCACGCTCGTAATTGAATGACGGAAATTGAATTAATTTGTTGCCGGGGCGAAAAGAAGTCTTTCTTTAAATATCTAATGCTAAACGCAATTAACGATATATGTGAAGTGTGCAAACGAGTCTGCGCGGCCGGAAATCGATGTCTGATGAAATTAATGTTTCCCAAATAATATTACTACACAGTGTTTGATAAATCAACAACAAAACAATCGAAAACATTTTAAAACACGGCCAAATAAAACCGATTGGAACTTTGTCGTTGACAAAAACATAGTATTAGGCACTAAAGATAAAAAAATAACGTGTACCGCTGCCCACTTTCATTATCTGTACCTACACAAAGCTGACATTACGATCGCATGTAAACATGTAAAAAATGATAAAACACAGAAAACGCGGAAAGAAAACAAATAAAAATGTTCCTCGCTGTACATATAGTTAAAATTAATTGTACATGTATTGATAAGACATTTGACAAATGAATGCTCATTGTATCTGCATAATATTCGGAATATTGGCAAAATTATTGCAACTGAACAACGGAAAAAGTGGCACGCACACTTATTGTGAACAAAACCACTGCACACACACGTCTCTTGTACTCGTATATGTACTACACAAACATCTTTTCGCGAGTATGCCAAACTTATTGCGGAATGTCCGTCCCAAGAAAACATTAACACATATTGATTGAAATGTTACTTTCGTTAACGAGGCCCTACTTTGGCCTAAAAATCATTTATGTTTAAATTCATGTATTTGATAAACTACGGTTAGTATTTTTGAGACACACACTTTACGTTATCTGCAATATTGTTTTCGGTTATGAATTTCCTTTAGCGATAACGAAACATGTGGTCAAAGCGAACTAACGAGGGCGTTGAACAGCCAGAGTAGTACAAGACAAAAACATAGATATTAATGTAAATGTAATAAGAAGATGAAAAAAACAACATGTACAAAGTTAATTAAATGCTGTAAGCGACGATGAAATGAAGGACACACATTAGACAAACTAATCGATATTTTAGCTATGCCAATGACTAATTGATAGAAGTGTGATCAAATTGATCGCATCCTATACGAGTACTATAAGCGAGAATCGAATGAAAATATTCATAAAATATATAAATATATACATAAATATAAATAAAAATCTTAGCGAATTGATTATAACATTGATATTCTAATAAATTAATTGATATAAATTGAAACTACAATTTAAGCAAAAAAATAATAAAAATAGGTAATCGAACAATCTCACATATTGCGAGCGGTTGGATGAAAACAAAAAAAAAAGAATACATTCGTAAAAAAATAATTGTAACATTTTAAAACCATACGATTTTTCATACGTGCTTATATAGTATTCAATGAGTATCGAATATGATGCGTATTAAAACCGCAATACTTGCATCATTTTAAAAATGGATCAAAAACATTCATCGGATAAACAAAAATTCAATTTTGAAATACACGATATTTCATGAAATATGGTTACCAGAGATTAATAGCGGCTGTAATTATTTTCCTGCATACCTACCGCTTTCAAAGCCGGAAATAACAATGAAGAACCTATTAGCATTCCGAAGTTTTTGAACCGAAAAGTTGCGCAAATTGAACAATTCGGCCGCATGCGCATACGCGGCTACTGTCGAAAACTTTGCATGCACACTGAAAACTATCTGCAAGCTGAAACTTCTCGCCTAACAACCATTCACACAATTAGGAGGAATCGCTGCTTTTTGAATTGCCGTGCGGGAAACGCCAACAAACTGCAAAACCAAATTGTAAGGCAAAACGTACATATCGCTTCGACTATAATTACAATTTAAACTTTTTAAAAGATGAACATGAGATGGTAAACCCTAATATGAACTGAGATATTATTGATTATATATTTATATTCAGTGTCGGGCGTACGTCAGAAAAATCTTCACAATTCACACATCAACCAAACAAACTTTTGTTGGATTTGCGTGAGATTTTTTTGATGCACGCAAGTCGGGCATATGTATATTATGTAAATGTATAAATGTTTTTCGTTGTTACTTATTTATCTTTTGAGTTGTATTATCTCCTATACATTTCATTCCGGGTGCATTCGAGATTGCGTTTTAAGTGAAATTGAATTTTAAAATGTTTAACAAGATAAAAATAAAAATGGCCGGACGTAAATTTATAACTCACCCATTTAAAAGTAAGGTGTAGACAATAAAGACAAAACGTATTACAAATACAGAGCAAACACTTATTGCGTTTGATTAAGTTAATGCAGAAAAAGAAAAGAAGTGATTTCTTATTGATTGAATACTAATTACGACTGCAAACCATTAACGATTGAGTTTCACGCTTGACTAAATTACTTTTAAGATTTTACCTAGGTGTATAGGCATATTTTTGTTACAAGAAAACATATAATATTTCATCCAGTGGAAAGAATGCAAATGAGGCAAAATATTGCAAAGGATTTTAATTGTATATTCTACCATTGCGTTACAAATATTGTGAATCAAAAGGCGGAGCGATTAAGGATACTTTAATGTTATTAATGTTAGTCCCAATATCTGTCAAAACACAAATGTTTGTTTTCTTTAGAAAATCAATTGCTATGTTTACCAATACGATAGCAACCCTTAAATTCAGGTATTAATTTAACAACACAACTTGCGAATCTAATTTAATATTTAATGTTTTACATAGTTTTAAGTTGTTAGATCTTTTAGTTTGTAAGTACGTTCTGTTTTATTTCGAATTGGATTATCTATTTTCAACCAATTATATTGTAATTCTCAAACTTGTACACTATTTCTTATTAACATGTACTTATACTGTAATGTGACAGTTTTGAACAATCCTTTTAAGGAATTGAGAATCAATTTATAAAACGAATGGTCATCATTTTCAGCAAACCAAAGATTATTTGTACTTGTTTATTTCTATGATGATAAATCGTTTTATTCCTATTTAATGAACATATACTTTCGAGAAGGAAACGAATTGGAAACTAATATTTGTGTAACTACTGTGATGTTAAAAATACTATGTCTATGACTAGAAAGTACACCAATACTTTAAAATGTACCCTAGAACAATGTAAAAACAATGTAATTTTCTTTTAAATGACAACAACAAAAAAACATAATTAAACGATTGCAAACATCGAATGTTTATTTTATATTTATTCCAACTGATGCTAAATTAGTTAAATTAATGTATGGTCAACAAGTCATGGTAATTTAACATCACAATCGTTTGTTCATATATATCTCCACTTTTACGAAAATACATTTTGAGAATTTGGCTGAAATTCTGTTGTTACCGTTGTTACATAAGTTATTACACTTTAGAGTAGATGTGTATCAAATGACTTGTGATCCTGTGTCCTGTGCCGCGCCTAGAATGTACATGTTCCATTTAATATCTATGCGTTTAATGTTGCGTTGGTTCATCGTGAACGTTTTTATATTAAAGCAAATTTTCGATCTTGTGAAATGAGAAACAAATGGAAATGTCGATCGAAGGTCTCGCGTAGTACTCATATTCGTGTTTTCTTTTCCTACACCAACATGTATTTACTAGTTACGATAAATTGCGATTTTAATTGAACATACAACGTATGAATCCAAACCAGAAATAATGAAAACTAAATATAATGAAATAAATAAATATATATTACCATTATAATTTTCTCGTTATCTCAAACCTTTTCCTTTGTTTTGAATTTATTTCAGGTACAGTCGGCTGCAGGTAGTAATGGTTTAAAAATTAAATAACTAGTTGGGCATGGAATTATGTTTTAAAGCCTAAAGGCAAACCTTAAACAGTTGTTAAACATGTATGAACTGGATAGATGTTATATTATTTTCAGGAGATTAAATATAGGTACACAATATCTTATCAAAATAACATAATTGCTTTATATACATTTTTGAAATTTTTGGAAAAAAATATCGTATTTGTTCAAAAATATTTAATTTACCTAATCATTAAGCCATTTTCATTCGAATCTCCACTATACTCGTATTTTACATCATAAGACTTATCCGTGATTTTTGACCACCTTATTTTCGTAATTGTTTAAAAACTATTTGTTTTATTTTCAATTTTTTCTTCAAACTTCAAGCAAATACAAATTTGATTATTAATCGAAGTTAAATTCTGTTAATTTGTTTTATAGTTTATAGTTTATTGCCAACTACAAAATGTCTTAATTTCAACCAAATTGTAAACTATGCCAGCATTATGAAGTATGTTTTTAAAATTTTATTGCAAAAATTAAAACTTTTGTGCGCGTCGTTTATAAAAAGAGCAAACACGCCCAATATTATTATTTATTGGATGTGATTATTCATGATTAATGATTATATATAAAATGGGTAAGCTTATGTAAATATATAATTCCTTTTATATAATGTCAATACATACAAAATAATCGTACTGTTATGTAATGGCAGAACTTAATCGAATTGTGTTAACTCATATTTGCAAACGCAATATACGTACCTATGTCAGTGTAACTTAATACCAATTAGTAGATATTTCATTTAAAATAGAATTTCGTATAATTGGATGCTATTTTAGTTCCCTTTATTAGAAAGCATACAAATATTTATAAAATTGGATTTACATTTTCACGAATTTTGTGCGAAATAGCTCTGCTGGTTACAAAACTGATTGCTTACTAATTTAGTATTCCCAGAATTAACAATAATCAATGATACCATACCTTAATAACAACTAATTTGGGACCTATGAGTACAACTAACGCACCACCAACCCAATTTCCTCAATGTTCATAATCATACAATCAATAATAATTTTCAGATATCCAATTGTTATTGTCAGCCTTAAGTCCGGTAAATTGTGTTTCTACTGAATCAAATTATTCTAAATTTATACATACTCATATCAAAAAATCAGTTTTTGTTTATTTTCCCTTAAAATTAATTCCTTGTTTCAAGTCAGCGTCTCTAGTTTCTAGTCTTTAGTAATAATGTATTTACTAGTATTTAGTAATAAGTTAATAGGTAATGGTATTAGGTAATGGCGATAAATGGCAATGACATTGACAATGTTAATTAATGTTGGTATGAATTACAAGCTATTGTAAATTGTTAATACAAATATCAATTTTGGAAATTTAAGTACGAGTACGTTGGCAATTTTAAAAAAAAATGTATGATTGATGATTCTCATGATAGGCAGACTACAAATGTAAAAAGAATTTCAGTGGTTATGAGCAAAGAATAGTGTTTGCATGTAAATAGGACGTCCCTTCAATTTAATTCTTATGGTAATCGACTCGCTTTTGAAAAGCATTTTGTCTGCGTTTCCAATTTGGTTGATTCCAAGGGTCGTCATTGAATCACTTTAAATTTAAATTTATTTATGTTCTCTCATAGCACCAACGGCTGATCATATTCAAGCAATACCATATGAAGAGATTTTAAATCTGTACGTAATGGTGTTCTTATTTAAACACGCTTCGCGAGACCGCGGCGCTCAACAAAGCAATTGGCGGTCGAAGCGCACAGCAAGAGCTCAAGAAGGCAAGGCGAGTTGCTTCCAGCATGAGTTCATGACTATACTTATCTAAAAGTGTAAACGCGTTGATGCCGCTTGGGGAGTCTTCCAGAAGGTCGAACTTTGACCTCCACTTCTACATCGCGCCCAAACAAGACGCATGTACGTGCAAGCAAGAATCATATTCTTACTTAGAAAAGTTATGTAAAAAGGCTTCGTAAACAAGTTTACGCTTTAGATTTTTTCATAGTACTCATATTTAAAATAAGTAATAATTCATCACTAGAAACAATTTTGGTTTAAATTGTCGATTACTTAATTACCCGTTAATTTTTTGTTCTGATGTTTAAAAATTTAAGATGATATTTGAATATGCTATGACGTAATAGTTCATTTTGATAGTTTTTGATAGATCAACGAAGTGAACAAGCCTTTTAGAACATTTTATGATTTTTCTTTCTTATTCTGGTTCCAAGTATATTGATAAAACATAAATTACGTTTCCAAAATTAAAGCCAGTCCAGGAGAATATCAAATCAGTGGAGAATTATTGACATTGATCAATAATTAATTCGTTCTAATGAATTTTACTATAAAAGATTGTAAATTATGATCGATTTCTTTTCATTTCGTTGTTTCTATCTTAAACTTGGAAACATTAAGCATGCAAAAAGAAATAAACCCAACAGAAAAATCAAATATTGCATAAATAGATCAAAAATAGCTCTGAAATAGAACACAATGTTTACAACCGCCAATCAGTCCAAATACACTATCTAACTTAGATAACAGTCAAAACTCAGACGACGCTATAACTGCCGTTAGGATCAAATAAATGAATTGTTCCGTACCTGATGTGCCATCTATCTGGCAATAGAATAACCGATGATCATGCTCTGACCCTTTCGTCTTTCTCTTCCTAAATACATCCCGAGCGACGCAAAAATTGTGTTTACTGCTTTTATTGAATGACGAGCACTCATTTGCATCAAAACCACAAAATTTCCATTAATTACTTAATTGAAGGCAATACCTCAAGTTTTCCGGCAACACGCGTAGAAGGCAACACATACAATTTTGCTTTAATTCAAAACGAGTTCTCGTTATGAACCTAACAACTTTAAGCATTTACGAAATAATTACAATTGAAAACAAAACACCAATAAAACAACATATAATCAATTGTTCAAGAATTTAAATAAATGCATTATTAGTGGCCTAGATTTAAGGAAGCTAACTTCACCCACCAGCAAGTATAACTGCTGCGCATGACACGTCAGTGTGATATGGTGTTGCAGGACGCTACTATAAACGGTTGCAGCGTATGCTGATTGGTCTACTGTTTTGCTGCTGGTTCGGAGGCCTGCTGCCTGTTACTGCCGTTTGTTAGGTTGTGCACATACAGCGGAATCAATACATTTAGGTCAAAGAGTCGAGGAACTGTCCTATCGCCGCGTAGTACATACATAAGTGTCCTGCCGTTTTCGTTTTAATAAAGATGCGTGTATACTCGATGCTCCGACGACTTCATTTTAAAAACGTCAAGCTTCATCTAGATTATTGGTAAAGTTGCGCACCTCCGATACGCCAAAAATTCAACACGACGTGAGAACAACACAGACGCGCAAGTTATTTATGGTGGAGTTGCAGTGTTTTGGTTTAATGTTAACGTCGCGGCGTTGAACGCCACTATCGAAGACTCCGACCGCGACGCCGACGTGTTCGTGGTGCGTGCGTGCTTATTTGTTTTGCGTTGGAAGCGTCTGCTGGCTCGACTCGCGGCTGAGCCCGGCGTGGAATGGGCGAATCGGAAATGAAAATGGACGAGCAACACGCTGGATCGCCGACCGTACGAATCGAGGACAAGAAAAGTGACCCAACTGCTGTGAGTACTGATGCCGACACTTTAGAGGCGAAGCAAACGACGAGCGATGCCGAAGAACTGCACGATGATGATGATGACCAGGTCGGTGAGATTATGATGAACGGTGACGACGAACTGCTGCATGCCGACGATGTCGAACAACAACCGGAAGATCTCATTGACACCAATGAAGTGATAGAGGCGGAATCCGAACTAGAAGTAGAACTTCAAGCGGATGAAATTGAGGAAAAGTCACAGCACGAGGAGCCGATTGTTGATGCCGCCGCGAGCAAAAGCTCGGCGGGAGATTCAAAATGCACTGACGCCGAATTGCCGCACATGGATAACAAAAACGTTGACGATTTTGATGCGGCTGCCGAAACTGGCCACGAGGAGGAACCAGGTGGTGAGGGAGATGTGGAGTTGGATGCTGGGGACGACGGCTCCCAAGGCCGCGTTGATGTCGACGAAAAGTGTGAAGATCTCGAAGATGATACCGACGCTATCGAAGATGTCGATAGCACGCAGCAGACTGAAGCTGTCAACAGCAGCATTCTAGAAGACGCTTTGAAAAACGGCAATAATGAGAATCCTGTGACGTAAGTAATTTTCTCTTGCTATTTATTCATTACTCATACGGACCGCCATATTAAGTGATTCTCACTTTCAACCACAAATGTATAAGTAAAATGTCTTCGGCATTGGATCATGCTATTGTATAGGTTCCCAGAAGGCCATTTCATTACTAAACGTTGCACAGTTTTATTATGTCAGCTTCAAGTCCAAGGCTAGACATGAGCTAACACATTAGGGGTTGACAGTACATCTGCCGTTAAGAAAGCCAAGCTTAACGTTATTGGAAACACACGTAAAAAAATGTTAGCGAGCATACGTTTCACAATATCGCAGTGATAAAAAAATCCGGTTATAAGTTCCAACAAGTAATCCTAGCAAATAGTTTGAGTGTGAGACGTTACGAAATGAATTCAATGAGATTTCAAATTAAAAAATAAAACATTCGGAAAATGAAGGCGCCAGAAAGATCCAGCCTGCGTATCGCCAAGAAGAGTGTCAAGGAAAATTACGCCGACTTACTCTCGCCGCGAATAAAAAAGTGCAAGCCGGAAGATAAGAAACGCAAACGTGCACGTTTGTCACGCCAGATTAAGTACCTGCGTCTTTTGGAGCTTAATTATTTGACCAACACTCGCAAAGGAACGAGCAGTGCCTATGAGAAGGATTTCGTTCTTATTGAGGAGGTAGATGATGAGAATACGTGTAGGAGATCAGAGTACAATGCAAGGTGAGTGAGTTGATTGTGTCCTCTACCAGGCAAGAAAATGTTTCCTCCGGTTGGGTCGAAAGATAAGATAAGGCTTTTAGGTATTCCCAGTGGTAGTGTTAATGTTTATTCAATTTTATTGCACGTTTGCGATGGTACAATTTCCTTTGGATGTTAACCAACACGAACATTTCATATGGTTTCGGTTTATTGCAAAACACCAAAGTCAAACCCAACCTAACCTCTATTAATGCATTCGCGAAGTGCTGATAACATACTCGTGTATGTGCTTTATATATACAAATTTTGAGATTACAAATTGTGCATTGTGCATACAGCTGCTAGTACGCGGAATGCATGTTTGTTCAAACGTCCTTGAGCTACTTTATGCGGGTGTACATCGTTGATTCGTCAACTCCAGCATCATCTCCAACTTCTTCTATCTTAGTTTTCTGATAGGTTCATGGCATAAAAAGTTGAAAACTAAAGCTGTATTAAACAATACGTTTATCTTTAACCAATTGTGGTACCTGTTTGATTAAATGTCTCAAACACAAATTGTAAAATTGATTCTATTAGCTATCCATCCTGACGACAGTATTTGTTGAAAATTAAATTTAGTTTTAAGTGAACTTCTCGTTTGTGTATGGTATCAGTAACGAGTTCAGAGATTGCGCACCGGGCTGGCGCACTCGACGCGTGTTTTAACGAGCGCGGCAAACACGGTTTGTCAGCAACGCCCTTGAGCTACTTTACCTGAGCGCCCATGTGGTCGCACCGTGTGCCTTTGCACCACGGCGCGTACCTTTGCTGACGATGACCACGGCGACAACGGCGCGTGAAGTTTCACGTTCAATTGTTCGTCGTGGAGACTTGGACAAACCATCGGTTTTTACCGATACCACATAGAGGTTCAAGGCCGAAAGCTCTACGCTGACGCCGGACGGAGTGAACAAACAACGCACCAAAGATCCTTGACATGTTGAGACATATCTCGACTTCGACAATTGCATGTAACCAAATTGTTGCGCTTGCAACGCGCGAAAGAATCACGCTCGCCGGAGATGAAACACGAGGTGAGAGAAAATGATGCAATTGAGACCTGCAAGTGCCCTCGATCACAAATTGCTTGATAAAGAGTATAAATTTCTACGGCAAATATTGAATTTTAAAAGTGGAACATGTTGAAGCGTTTGTTAAGATGTTACCAGACGTCTCGGCAATATACTGAGAATTTATAGTTTTATTATAATAGGTTCAACGGTTACCCGAGTGTATGCCATTTTGGTAATAATGGCATTGTTTGCAAACCTAGCTGGATGTTGATTGTCTTAAGTGTAGATGAGTCATGAACTTGGGAAAATCAATAAAATGCACAGATGCAAGGGTGCTGGCGACCCTCCGAGAACAAACGCTTCCTCCCAATAGTATTGCACCACAGCCATAATAATATTTACAAATATAGTCTGCCTGTTTTTCGAAAACAGATTTCTATTTTAAAAATGTTATTATATTCGGCAAAATCGCTATCCTCTAGTTTCGGATCTGGAAGGTCAACACCCCGGTTATAAACCGCATGAAATGGGGTGGATAGATGGCGATTAGCACTGAATCCGGTTGCGAAATTTTCTGATTGTCCCCATCTTTTGTCGCGCCAATTGATTGATGCTCGCCGACTCCACCAAGCTTCTTAGAAGTATACACGCCGCGTGGGCCGAATGCCTCGTAGGCCAGGATGTCGGACATACCGGCAAAATCAATGGGGTAACAGAGGGGGCGGACGTCGGCAGACGTCGGCGAATCGTGACGTCATCGGTGCTCAAATGGTGGGGTGCGACAATGCAAGCGAGCAAGGCTAGTGTGCACGCGGATACACAGGCGGAGGTAGCGACAGAGCGACCCATCGGCAATCGGTATCGCAGCAATCGCAGCGTCGCGCAGTTGTTGCATCGACGTCTGGCAGGGATGAACCCGCCAAGAGCGCGTTCTCCACTTGAATGTGTGCGCGCGTGCGTTTTCTAGTGTGTGTGAGAGTATCTGCCTGCTTTTTCTTGTCGCAAGCGGTGTGTGTCCTCCTTCGCAAGGAGTAATCCGCGCTCTTTCACCTTGGCGCACATTCGGTACCAAATGTTACCAGTCGCCTTCGCATCGAACACGCCTTAAAACACAGAAGGCCGCTGGAAAGTCATCGAATTGTTTCGGTATCCTACGTGCGCGTTTGAACCGGGCTTCGTGGTGCAGTGTAAAGACCTAAAAATAATTCTATGCGAGTGCGATGAGTCAATTCGGTGTCGAATAAACGCAAATAACGATAACAAACAGTTTACACTATGCCGCAATGTGCGGTGGCGAGTTGCAACAATACGCACCGGAAAACGAAAGGCGGGTCCGTGAAATATCATCGCTTCCCAGGCGATGAGAAGACCCGCCGGCAATGGCTGAACGCTTGCGGACGTCACGTGCCCAATACCTCTACGGCGCGCATTTGTTCGCTGCATTTCTCGCCGGATTGCTATGAGAAGGATATGCAGCACGAGCTGCTTGGGTTACCGACCAGGTGCCGGTTGAAGAAAGGCGCCATGCCTGATCGACATCTGCCGAACGATGACAATTGCTACATTACGTACGACGCCTTTCCGTCTCCGTCTTCGTCCATATCGAGTGCGAATCATCCGCCATCGCCATCGACCGACAGCGCGATTGCGGTCCTATTGGCTGTCGGCCTGGTGCCGGCTGCCGAACGACGCGCCAACGGAGGGTTACCACAAGAGTGAGTCATATGGCTACAATGCTCATACAGGCGCGCACCGTCCCTAAAATACCCGGCATCCGCGCGTGCATGCGGTGGTGCAAGCTACCAGCGCAACCGGCATGTTACCGTGGTGACGATCTCTCCTGCATCCCGATCTGTGTCTGCACCGCACACATTCTCGCTCGTTGCGTGAGAGAATGAGAACAACCAACATCAGCGCGCCGCTGTTGTACTCGCGCACGTATGGTCATGCAGACGCGCACGGATATGCGCTGGGATTAGATTATCGCTCGCTCCTGTTGGTCGCCACACCAGCCAGGAGCGTAGTTAATTGGGTCGACGCACGACGTCGGTCAAAGACCTCCAAGTCGGAGATATTCACCGCGCAGTTAGATTTAATAATGCGTTTTGTATTCTCGTAAATCGATTTCACTTAACATTTGGCGAAATTTTCATTTATCTCAATAGTTGTTATAATTTTATTTGTTGGTAATCTAAATACGGCCCATCTACAGCTATTTGATATGAAAAGGGGAGCTGAAACTATTTACATTCACCTATGCATTGAGTATTGCCCTTTATGGCTTCCTCTCCGCCCTATGTCACATTTAAATCTTGCGACTACCAGGACCACTATATTGATCGCCGTCGTTTGGCGCTGGCGTGGACATAGCGTCCTTCTTGTTCCCGACATGATTCTAATCGTACAACCCTCTTTTCCAGCTTAAACAAGATGCATATGGAAGATGTTCGGGAGGGATGCGACACCGCTCAGCCCTCGTCGCCCGGCCACGCTGAGCTGCGCTCGGAGCTGACACGCGATACGGAATCCGTTTGCGATGATGGCCAACATCAGATGCAGGAGTCCTTTTCGGCAGCGAATTCTATTAAAATTGAAGGAGACTCCGACGATGAAAAATGCACAAAGCGCAAGAATCAGGATGATGACGATGACGTCGACGAGCCAACAAAGAAGCTTAAAAAAGAGATCCAACAAGAGACCTATTTGCGCAACAAAATTCTCATGGAATACACAGAAGGCTTAGATATGTCCAACCTCGAACAGATTCAAAACGAGGAGGATAAGCTTATAATGGAAATTCAAAATCTCGATGAGATCGCTAAGGAACGCGAGCGCCAATGGAACAACATCATACACGTGAAAAAAATGAAAGAAGAGCTGTTGCTGCGTATTCAGCGTCAAAAGCAGGTCTGCATGATGACCAATGGGCTGGAAATTTCTGATGGCGAGTCATCGAATCATCAGGATGCCACAATGAATGGCCAGCGCTCTTCACTAATGCCGAACAAACATAGCAAGCAGGATGCCCAGAATCTGGCGAGGGCGCTGCAGCACAATTTAGACATGAACGGGCACGATCCAAACAAGGGCCGTACCAAGGGTGCCGTACGCAACGTGCAATCAATCATTGCTGATTATCGTCAACGCCATCCGGAAATCGTGCCAAGGCGCGGCCGGCGGATACGCAACGTCAATGGTAACTCCAGTGACTCGAGCAGCGCCAGCCGGGCAGCGTTCACGTCCAGCGGTGGCTCTTTCACGCTGGCGAATGTTGCATTAGGAAGCGGAGCACAAGTGCGACCCGTTGATACCAACAGCGAGATTGCGCTCTTGCTTAGCTCCATGGAGAATGTAAGTGTTCATATTTGGTAATGTTTTGCTACAATTATTCATTCCATGTAAATGATAATCACTGTATGACTAACATTAACGGTCATTAGCATGATAGGAGTGATATTATTGATGTTCGCGAACGCATTTCCTTTTTGCGCGCTTTTATGTAGGACGCGAAACCAGCGAATGCAAACAGTTTGATAACAAATGTCGATTGGCAAATAGATTCATAGTTAATCAGATTTATCAGTATTTGTGTTCGTGCAATTCGTTCATTAGTCAACGCGTGGTAATTTATTACCGACATTGCAATGAATTTATGTCAATGGTCGCGCTAAAATGAAAGCAAACAGATTTGTGGAGTTATTTCAATAAAGTTCTATCCGATGCATCATTGGACGCAGTTGCAATGATGTCGACTGCTTTAATTATAGGTTTTTTGCGTTGTTACTTTATACTGAAAAAAACTTAAATATGCTACTCAACTAGTCACTAAAATATCTCTTTACTCACCTTTTGCCTTTACTAACAACACCGCCTAATTTTTAACAACTTCTGATAATGATAACTCCATAAATGATGTCGTTAAACGTTCGAGGAATGAATCTTGCAGGGAAATCCTGATGTCGCTCAAGTCGAATGTCACGAATCCAGTACGTACAAGGAATTTCTCGATCAAATTGCGCATAGCGATCGTAAGAAAGCATCGCTTATGAAACAGCCAGTGCCACCGTTGACATCACAATATCCGGAAGTTACTGTCCACGCTGTGACATCGTCGTCTACTTCGAACGCACCGACGAATTCGTTGCTGCACGGAATATTGACCAAAGTAATAATTCAGTAATAATGATATTACCCTTCAAAAAAAAATACTAACAACATCACGGGCTTTATCCACCTAACAACATACATTCTTCACATCCCTCTCTGAAGTGCAAACACCCAGCGTGAATAGGTCTTTAGTCATTGTGATATCAGATACCTGTATCTCTAGGCACTCTTAGCACTCTTTAAGTGAATGTGTATGCTTGGCGTCATTAATATTTGCGTGTGTCGATGCTTGTTAGATTGCGATTAAATTCCACCCGATCGTTTTCAGGCGCAAGTGAAAACGGATAGCCGCACGACGTTCAGTCCGACACTAGCCCGTTTACTAACAGCACCCGACAAGACCCAAGGCGCGCATCCAAACAAATCATCTAATGTTTCAATTTCTGACATCCTCAGCACTAACAAGGTAAGAGTCCCACCCGACACATTCGACATTTGTGTAATTTCCAAAATTTGTTCATTGGAATCAATCTTGTGGACAATTATATTTGAATTTTTTATTTTCAGGCTCGCAGCGAGATTACCATTACTCCAGTCACCGGCGATTATGAAGAAGGACGAGGCAAGCGAAAACATAATGTAAGTTTGGCAATATAATACGTATATTTAAAATATGGTTTATATATCCATGTTTTGCAGGTGGAAGATGAAACTGAAGATAGCGTAGATCGTCTAGTCATTGATGAGAGCAACGATCTCAGCGAGTCGAGAACGGACAACAATTCTGAAGCAGGTGACGATGTGCCACAGTGCCAAGGATGCAATCAAAAAGCGGCACAGTTTGTCTGCGCCGGGTGTGGCAATCAGTGGTATTGCAGTCGGGAATGCCAGGTATGAATGTTTTAATTATTGATCTGTGTTATTACATTAATTGTCGAATTATTCGGCATCCATAGATTATGTGATTGAGATACATAACTAAATGCACATTTAACCAAGCCGCGCATGAATACGGTGAATTGCTAAAAATACGAATCCTGTTATAGGTGACTGCCTGGGACGAGCATTCGGACGTATGTTCGGGTTAGAGACGCTTCGGAGTTGGAAGCATGTGCATGTGCACGAACATCGAATAGAAAAGCCAACCAAAGCAACTAAACCAAGGCCGCCGCGCGGGGAGTTACAGTTACAGCCAGGAGAAGGCTTGGCGATCCGACTGACTTCATCTTTATCAAGTCTAATTACTTTACGTTTACGAATCTTCAGCGCGAGCCGCGGATATAACCAAAGACTATTTAAAACCTGGATGATTTTGTTTACCATGCTATTTGCAATCGAATCACAGACACAAGAAACTGTTGTTAATCCTACCACAAAATAACAACAGTACTTAGGTTAAGATATTAATTTAATTGCATTCGAAATGATCGTTTATGATAAAAACAAATCTAAATTATTTTATACTATTTGTAAGTATATTCGCCAGTTTCAGCAGTATATCGTACAGTTACGATGTGTTTGCTAATAGTTTTATGTTTTCTCTTCATTTCTTTCACTTCGTGATGCCTATAACGTAAACATTAAATAATCTTGGCCATTACAATATCATTTTAAATTGCCAAATTGGTATAAACTAAATTTAAATGCGAGCGACTTGCTAGTCACTAAACTAAAAGTAATAGGGATCGAAATCTAGGTTTCGTTCATGGATTGGAAAACGTTTTGTTTTAGTTACCGTTATGTATGGATGTGTTTTTATCTCCTAGGGAAATTTTGTTTCAAGAACAATTTAATGCCGATAAATTTTTTAAAAGTTTTTCATTACTTGTAAGTTAGTTAATCGGTGTATTCCAAGCAAAACCTGTTTGTTTTTATCATGCAACAAATATTTTCTGTAAGTAGTATAATTTTATTTTACGTGTATTACTTTGTGTAGTGCCATTACGAAAAAGCAAAACCCCAAAACTCTTAATGAATGACTTAAGTACTTGGTTTGTCAACAATATCTTTATTTTACTGTATAAGTAAGATATTATTCTGTGATATCAGTAAATTTACCATAAGAAAAGAAAATACAATTAAATAAAATTGAACTGCTGTCAGGGTGACACCTTTCCATTCGCAAGAATAAAAAAACGCCACCGATAATAAAGTAGTTATTTTGTACAGGCAGAGCAGATGGTATTTTTATAGAAGGGAGAACTAAAATAACAACTACCCGTGAAGGCTAGTTTTATCAACAGATATTCTTCTAAAAGAGTTATTTTCAAAAAATATAATTTCTATTGGCATTACAATCACCCTGACAACTAGCAAAAATAAAGAGAAAGTTACTTAAGGTGTTTAATGAAATTTAACAGAGCCAGTATCTTTTTAACTTGGAATATTATATTACACTTTGATGATAATAGAGATTTCAAAGAATGATGAACTTATTTTTTCTACAACCCTTTTTAATGATTACAGCAGTGTGGAAATGTTTTTTTTAGTTTAATGATTTTGTCTATGAGAATAAAACCGGACCATGGGTCTTGGTTTATCAAGACGCCAAATTAACACCTTAAAACTGCATTCCTAATTTAAGGAATTTCCTCCACACGTAAGATGATTTTTATAATTCTATTATGCCCAGATTGCAATGAACAGAGCATGTTTTCAGCATTACGGATAGAATTAAACAGGACCAATGGGATTCAACGAACTCAGAATTTATGTAAATAAATCTAATTGACATTTGAAAAGTTTGTCACTGCCATATTAAAGCTCGAGAGTTCCTCTACACGATGCATCCCTTGTCAATCTTCTAAGCTTTTCGGAAGTGCCATAACATGCCCTTTAAAAATTGGCATATTTCAAAATAATTGATAACATGGTGTAGAAAACACCTTGTATCTCGCGAACTAATTGACTTTTTTAAAGTTTGTCACTGCTATTTTAAAGCTCGAAAGTCTCCATATCTTTTTGGTTTTCGAGCCCTTCCGGAAGTGCCCTAAAATGCCATTCCAAAATTAGAATTCTTCAAAAAAATTGAAAACATGGTGTGCAAAACTGTATCTCGTGAACTATTTGATTCTTTTGAAGTTTTTTAATGTAATCTTGAAGTTCGAGAGTTTCTCTACGCGATCCATGTTTTTCTAACCATCTAACCTTTCTAGAAGTGCCCTAAAAAGCACTTTGAAAATAGCCACTTTTGTACAAAAAATTCATTTTTTGGTCGAATAACAGTTCGGCACTGTTAAAATATTTTTTTCGGTCGAAGAACAGGGTCGAACTTATTTTCTTTAAAAAATTTCTGCTGAACAACAGGGTCGGACTTTTTTTTAAATTTTCCCGTGAAAGCGGCGAAATTAAATTGCGATTATCTCGAGAACTAAAAAGGCTACGGAAAAAAGGACTTCATATTCTTGATCCTTAAAGAATTCTCTTCAAGATGGCACCCTTCTTAAAAAACGACCAAAAATGCGTAAAAAAAATAACAAAATATTTTGTTATAAAAAAGGCAAAAGATTTCTCTTTTTTATGTTCGAAATTAAAAGTTGGAATTTTTAAATTCTGTTAGTAACTTTTTTGGCTTGCATTAACCGTTTAGGCCCTATTGCAATTTTAATAAAAAATTATGTAATTTGAATAGCGACAAAACCAAACTTAATTTGGGTTATTATTATCAAAAACTTAGGACATTTTAGAACAAAATTTTATTAAAATAAAGTCTGTTGAATCACATGTTCTCCTATATTTGGTAATAAAAAGTTGTAATTTCCTATTTTTATTTTTTGCTTAGGAAATGATAGAGAAAACGAATAAAATAGTTTTTCGCACTTATCTTGAAAACTATTTGAAATAGAGAAAAACGGTTTTCATATTTGTATGTAGTATTGCATTTTACATTATATAACATGTTAAAATTTCCAGTTATCAACATTACGTAAATTAAAAATGATTAATAGAATCCTGGCGATGTCTTACTTCAATTAGAAACATTTGGGGAAAATCAGCGAGGTGGTTTTATTTGATTTGTTTAGACTTTACCACTTATTTTTCGAAATACTGATGTTATCGGAAAACTGACTTGATATCTTTCATCCCATTAAAAAACTCATTCGATTAGCGTTTTCCATTTTCTTCTAGCTTAAAAAAATTTTTTTGAGTCCAAAAAGAGTCAAGTGTAACCTCTTGATATTTTTGAGAGGTCTTTGGTCAACTTTGGAAAATGGAAAAACTAAATCTGCCATTTTATAGATCCATATCATGGCATGAATAAAATGAAGAAAGTTCTTTTTGATCTTTATTATTTTCCGAGAAAATAGCAGCGGAAATTTTTTTAGGCACATGTTATATTTCAAATTTTTAAAATGTTATCTTATCTAGGATTTGATGCTGAACATCGGGGTGTTTTCGGTTTTTGTTTATCTCTATTAGTTCCTGAGATAATTGATTCTTAAGTCTCGATGGGAGTGCACATTTCACTTAATAAGATTTACTGGAAAATTCCTTACTGCTATTAGGTGAAAAGTTGTTTAAATTGTATCATTAAGAGCCCCTCTACACAATGATGTAATTAAACAACTTTTTAAATATAATCAGGTCAGGTACCTCCGCCAATTTTTTTCATAAGTAATGACTTTTATTAAATAAATAAGACATTTGCTAAAATAACAAAACTTAGGACATCATTTGTACATCTTTGTTGGCTGTTAACTGCCAAAGGCACCACTATCCAGGTTTCATAATTGGGGATCGTTCTTTGCTGTGTTAGGTACACACATAGAAACATTTTCATAAAATGACTAAAGTCTGCCCGTTACGGGTTCTTACTGTACTAGTCTTATGGCAAAATAAAATAAAAACAATAATTAAAAATCAATTTATAATGATGTTCTTAAATAACGTCAACTACTAAAATTTCAATACATATTTGATGTTATACATTTCTATTTACGATTTGACAATATCGTTGTTGCCTTGGCAACTTGATAAATGTTTATGTATACAACATGTAAATACACATACATAGTAGTATATAGTCTACTATACCACGTGTGGGGATGAACCAATTCTAAAATTATTATCTTGATGCGTTCATTGCTTGACCACAGGCTGTGACCATGCTGCGACCATAGATTATGCAATAGTACAGCCCTGTACTTAGATTACCTTACATTATAAACCAAACCCTACACTTGGCATGACATTTACTCTAACCTGAAATCAAATTTTAAACTTTCACGCCTTCGAAAATTTTAAGTAAGAAAAACAAATTCAAAAAATGTTTGTCTTGGCAGAAATGGAAAACGTGACAAGGATTTTACCAGAACAATTTGATATCAAATTGAATGATGCAATAGCCGGCGAATTAAACAAGAAACTTGCAAACAAGGTAGTATGTGTATATGCATTAAATATTTTGTAATATATAAAAGAGTTTGTTTAAAGGTTGTCCTAGATGTTGGATTGTGCATTGCTTTATTTGATATCACGAAACTGCAAGATTCCTTTATATTTCCTGGTGATGGATCATCACATACAAGGGTTACATTTCGATACATTGTATTTAGACCATTTATTGAAGAAATCCTCTTAGGAAAAATAAGATGTTGCAGTGAAGAAGGAGTCCATGGTCAGTATGACAATATGCATTATTTTCTATATTGTCTATAAACATTGAGTTTATTGTTGAATATAGTTTCACTGGGATTTTTTGATGACATTATAATCCCTCCAACTGCACTTCAGCATCCATCTAGATTTGATGAAACTGAACAGGCCTGGGTTTGGGAGTATGAAACTGGTGAAGGTAAACATGACTTATTTATGGATGCTGGAGAAACAATAAGGTTTCGAGTGACAGCAGAGTCCTTCAAAGAGACCTGCCCAACCCAGCCACAACAGAACATGATGAAAGTTGAAAATGCTGATGTATCGAATGAAGCAAAAGTACCTTATACATTAACAGTGAGTGAAAGACATTTCCATGTTGCTTTAAAATTTCTTAATGTAAATAAATTATATTTATAGGGTAGCATCAATGAACCAGGACTTGGATTACTGTCATGGTGGGAAAATTAATCTTTACATATTGGAACACTTTCCAAACACTTTCCAAATGCCATGTGATAAAAAAAGTCTATGTAAATACTGATCATCTGGTGGGCGATTAATCATAATATAATATTTTAATATCTTTCACATAGCACCCAGTCAATATCCTCATCTTCATCAAATAATAAAAGAATGTGCATAGTTTTGTGCAGGACAGTAGGTGTTTGTTGTTCTTACTTGAGACTTTGTGCTTAAAAACTCCATGATTCTTAATGTTTTTATAAAATACCTATTTTATTTTTTGTTTTCTCCATTTTTTAGTTTGTTATTTCTTGGAAAACATTCAAATGTATTCACATAAAAACAAGTATTCATCAATTGATTTAAATATAATTGTGCCATGAACAATGTCCATGCCCTTGTTCTATCATAAAATTTTCATTACTTATCTTGGACTTTTATACAAATTATAAAATATACCGAAATGTACAGAAAATCACATTTACATAATTTAAAATCTAAGATTATAACTAACTATGGTAAAGGTTAAATAAAAACTTGGAAAACCATAATTTACACATAAAATTGCTTAGGATTTTTTTCGTTTGTATTAGTTTCTATGAATTTGTTTTGAAGCATTAGCTAGGATATTCTGTTGGTTAAATTATTATAGGGGAGCACTGCCGCAGCTGCAATCAATTGCTGTGATTCGGTGAGGTTTTCGTGATGCATTAATTATCATAATTAGTATAGTTTTAAAATTGGCTTTGCTTTGGTAAATTTTAGTATCATTAGTTAATTTGATTTATTTAGTTGATTGATATTAATGAGTGTTTGCGGGTATTGCACTAGTTGTTTAACAAGGGTGGTGAAGTAAGTGAAGTTATAATTGTGTTAAATTCATTGCGCTAACATTTTTCTTTAAACAAAGGACTTCAATACAGAACAATTTCCTTTGCAGTCTAGTTTAGTGCGTTTCCGATTGTTGGCGAGTAGTAAATTCAATGTAGTAAAACTTTAAACTTGGATAATTTAGTAGCTAATTGATGATTATAAAATCAACCCAATTATAAGATATTATGTTCTTTTGAACTGCATGCGCTGTTACTGATATAAAAAGCGCATAGTACGTGCGATTTATATTCAAAACAAAACCTCTCACGTTACATGATGATATAATCATATACACAAGGTATTTTATTCAACGTCATCGCTAAAATCTGTCTCAGGTTGTGGTTAGGGCGCATTTTTAACTATTCTATAAAAATATATACTTTTAATACCATCTAAATAGTAATAACAGTTAGAACAGCATTCAGTAGCAGTTGTTTGTTTTGGTTTATTTGGGTGTCGCGTCGTTAATGTAGTATTTGTTAAAATATTTAATTCAGTATTATTTGCGGAAGCAATGATTTTTGGTTACCTGCCTTCATTTTATCGTCCTCATGTCATGGTGGATGCGCTCGACAGTGAGCCTGCGAATAGCGGCCATTTAAGTACTTTTTTTACATCAGTGTTCATTTTATCGTTCTACCTACATTACAAGTTAGTACGGTACATATGTATACACGGTATAAATTGCAACTCGGCTATAAAGCTTTTTATGTTTAGGTATTTTAAAAGGTTGTAACGTATATGTAATTCATTTCTCAAAGTAGCACTTGCATGCTTCCCGTTTTGTCGAAAGCCATAGTTTGGTATATATTTTTGTATAAAGGAGTATGAAGTATCCAAGTATCTTTTATTACCGACCTAAATCGTAAATATCAAGTTTGTTTTGCTTTTCCCTTTCAGTAGAAAACGTTGTAGAGCGATAAAACCACGCTGAGACTTATTGCTTGTATAACTTTACTAGTATCTTTTTTAGATCAAATTCAACTTAGAACTTAAAGTCTCAGAGGGAAACCAGTCTATTATACAAGGTGGTGTACTGAAGCAAACTAATGCGCAAAATCAATTTTTTTTTGCAAACCGGAAATTATTATAAAATAAGAATTGTATTTATAATTAGCAAAAAACGCATATTAAGATGCATATGAAATTTATAATTTTCATAAGTCTGTCTCAGTACTCAATCCTGTATTCGAATGTTCCAACGGCCCTCAATTTGTTATCACTACAACTTACGCAGTCAATTACAGTAAACTTTAATCGAATTGTACCATTATAAATTCCGGAAACCAAAATTAACGAAAATTCTTTAAGACTTTGGTTGTAAAGGTAGGTTGCAATTTATTCAATGACTAGACACCGTGGCAGGTGCTCCCTCAAATAGTCGAAGAGTTCACGCGACGCGCCCGGACAATTCGTTAATTCAAGTTCGCGCATGTGTCGCAACTGGATGAGACTAGACAAACCGCTGGAAGTTAGTAGTGGACATCCTGAAACAGCAAAAGTTTTTATTACACTCGTGTAATGTTAAAATAAAACCCAACTATAATACGATTAACTAGTGCTCACCTGCCAGAGATAATATTTGGAGGTTGCGCATCCCGCACAAATGCTGGAGACCAAAATCTCGCAGCTGGGAACACCAACGAAGGTACAATGCGGAAAGAGAGAGCATTGTCGAAATATACCCTACACCGATATCAGTCACATGGACACACCTGCGATAAAATTAATTAAATTAGGATTACAAGATAAACGAACTTTTATATGTTTGCTTGATACATGTCCTTTGAGTTAGGAGGGATCAAATTAGGATAAGTGCTAACCTATCTAATGTTAATTCCTCTAGTTGATTGAGATCGCAAGCAATATACTCCAAGGCAGCATCGGTGATACGCGGACACCAGGACAAGTCCAAAGAACGCAGCTTCTGTAGATTCTCGGCGATCAACTCGACGCCGTCATCGGTAATCTTGCTGCATCCACTTAAACTCAACACGGTCAGATTGGGTAACGAGTGAACTGCCATTTACCAAGAACAAAAACAAGCGTTAAAATACAGCGTCCTCATTACCAATTGATTATTTACCAATATTTACAACGCCGTGATTCGTCAGTTCCCAACACGAGTGCAACCTGAGGATGTTGAGCGAATTGCTTTGTTTTGGTGAAAAGTAACACAATGCCGCGTCCGTCACGTGGTACGCCTGCAGCGAAAACTCATACAGGGCCGGCAGGAGTTGGGCAACGGCACCAACCGCCTCGTCCGCCACATTGATGCAGTCCGTAAGTGTGAGAGACACAATACGAGGATTTAGACAGGCCCAGAGACCAGTCTCGGTAATCTCGTTGCAACCGGCCAGCTCAAGCTCAAAGAGTGCCTGCAATAAAAAAATACAATCAGGAACTCGACAATACGAATGTCGGTCAGTCAGCCAACAATATAATCAAGTCGTAAGTTCAATGTAGTGGAAGATGGGTGCATTTGCTGTTTACCATTCTGTAGGTATAAATAGGTAACCCAATCGATTTTATCAACAGAATATGTACCTATAAGCAAATTGCCTCTCAAAATGCCATTCTTGTTTACAGTATCAATCGTTCTCGCAAAAGTTCATGTTATGCTTTTGTCACAAATGGTTGGGTAGTTTGGATGAATTCCAAATTGTTTCTGGGCGTTTGACAACTTTCAACCACTTCCTATACGTGTCACCAGCCTAACAAACATGATATTTGACTTGTAAATAATTTGGACCTAAGCATTAAATTTTTAAAATATGTCCTATGTAAAATTATGTTGTTTTGTTTTTAAATCTGAAGTAAATTTATTATTCATTAAACGTTAATTCAGATATTTACTCAAACCGTTTCCAATACTCATATAATTATATACTTTAATTATATATAAGAATATACAATGAATGAACCAGGACTTGAATATATGAAAAGTAAGCGAGGAACAAACATATGGTGTTAAAAAGTGTTTTTGTAGCAATGTAAACGTAATAAATAAATCAGAAAAGATCTCTGCTTGCCAAAAATAGATACAAAGTGATGGCTATTGCTTGTAATTTGATAGTTACCGTTAGCAAAGTATAATGTTTCAAATTATAAGAATTAATGGAAATATTAAATTATTCAAATTTCAATTTTTCAAAGTATAAATCCGAAATTCTGAAATCCAAATAGAAATAAATAATGAATTTTTGATGATATTTTTTTGTTGCCATATGAATGAACACATGTTAGCCCGGTGCCTCCTCATTTTCGTCCCAATATAAAACCAATATCTTCACCGTGTACCAAAATAATCCAAATACAATAGGCAAGGTCAAGTGAACAAAAACAAAAGATATCAATAATGCCTACCTGAAGATGGTCTAAGAGTGTCTCTAGGCCCCGGTCCGTGACACTCGAACATCGCAAGCTCAAGGAGTGGACGTGCTTGGAAGCTAATGGAAACGAGCTAACTAAGTCGAGGGCATCCTCGTCGGAGGCGCCCATCAACGCCAAATTGTGAAACCCTCGTCGGATCAAGGACGAGTAGAGCCTTGCGCGCTCGGGACCCTGGGCGCACCGCAGCTCTCTGCACTGCAGCACGGGAATCAGTCCGGACCAGTAGCGTGGGCAGCGATACAGCACGTCACGCCACCTTGAGCACACCTGCGCCAGGGTACATCGTTCATGGGCATTGAAGTACAGGAAAAAGCGCATCAGGAAGCGATCATCCATTATCAGCTGTTCCCACGTGACGTGCGTGGTGTGCGGCAGACAGCGCGGCGCCCGTTTTCCGTGGTGGTGTTGGTTGTGCATTTGTGGCAGCGGTGGATGCTGCTGCTGTTGTTGTTGGTGCTGCAGTTGGTGGAGGTGATGCGCGTTCTTCGCGCCTCCCCTGGATGGAAGCAGGCGGGACGGTTTCTCCGGCGGCGCCGCCACCGCCGCGTTGTTGCTGCTGCCGCAGAAGACGTTCGTGACGCGTTCCATAACGCTGCCCTTGTTAGAGTGGTGCTTGCTGCCGCGGAGGCCATTGATGCGTTTTGTTAATTCGGCGGACGCACGCTCCACTACCCCCTGGGCGGATATCGAGGACATTACACTCCTGGCGCCCGTGTCAGTTTTCGGATGGTCCACCCACCTGCGTGACACGTTTGCGTTCCTTTTTGCTTTCCACTCTAGGACGCCATAGCGATTTTCAAATCCGGAAATGTCCCCAGATCCTGCCACGCACAACGCCCACCGTCACAGTTAGTATTTTCTGTCTTTATAACACAACGTTAGGTTTTTATTAGTTCAGGGTGCGTGGTGCAACGCGTATACGGTATCACAAAGTCGGTCGGGCGTTCGATGATGTCGCGTCGCGACGCCGCACTGTTTACTACTGCTGCGAGCGGGTAGGTATGCGTCGGATGCTCGCTTGCGCCCAGTCGATATTATCGTGGACGGTGCAGTGTGCAGTACTTGCCCGACCCCTCTTCGTCCTTTTTGCACCCCCACGCACGCCAAGTCGTTCAGCCTTCAGCCCCTGATCAATATTGAACAGAAGCAACCGAAGCAGTACATACGCTTACGGCACAGCGCACCGCATGCTCGCCTCCACTTTGCCAGTTTATACTAGGGCCTTTTAGCATTCAAGCGTTTCAAATGATTCAAGCAAAGCCCACTAGTAACTGAGTCCGACTGCGAGATTGGCTGCGCTCTCCTTGTTTTATTCGCGGCTCATGTAACCTTTAACATTTATCAGCAGCAGGAA
Organism: Dalotia coriaria; assembly: GCF_025399875.1. Lineage (NCBI taxonomy): Eukaryota > Metazoa > Arthropoda > Insecta > Coleoptera > Staphylinidae > Dalotia > Dalotia coriaria. Next base: position 2,754,996 of record NW_027045448.1, read on the forward strand.
TATCAGGAGTGATGGGTTGGTGGGGTTAAATTGCTTGGAAGAATTCCAAAATTATTTTGTTAAACCGGAATTCTCCCAGCAATCTACACTGTTATTTGCAGATATGAGTTATATATTCCGATTTTACGTGTTTGAAAAAAAATTCGATCAGTCATAAACATGAATAATAGTTAGTATTTATCAAAGCATTGAAATAGCATTTGTAATTAGGAATGTGAAAATTACCACCTGAGTAATAAGAAAATATTTCCTCAATGAAAGTGTATTGTTTACCATTTTTGTAAATGATTAACGTATTGGAGTATTGGAGAATTGTTATTACAGCAGTTAGGCACTTTAGTGTACGTGTATATACCACAAGTTTGCGACAGTGAGGTGAATGAGTTCTAAACAAACGACAAATTTAATTTGTGGTAATATATAGATTAATCATATTTTCGGAGACTGCAAATTAGTATTCCATATTTAGTATTTTCTGACCTTTACTTTATATGCCAACGTATACGTGGTTCAAAACTCTTCTACATGAGGTGAATAAAATATGACAAACAAAAATACATGTAAATATTTTGCATAGTTTTTGACATTTTAAGTGTGAGTCGATGTTTTAAGTGCGACTTTATTCAATGACGAAATGAAGTCTTGACATGCAATTTATTATTTCGATCCTAAGCTTAGCCCTCTAAGTAAATAATAAATTGATAAAATACATAAAACAAACTTAACATACATTTGGAACAGTTGAATGTTATGTATATGTATTCATAGTACTTTTGTTAGATTAGAGTTTATTTCTATATTTTATATAGCTAACAAAATACAGTACCAATTTGATATTTATGTATAAAATGGTAATCTTTAATTGACCTTTAACAATAATGTTACTGTTTTGTTGACATTATTGGCATTTAAATTTCTAATTATCACACAAATTGCATCAAAAATTAGGAACTACTGGGAACCACCTTCTTGACTTGTAAAAAATTGTTGAACAGATATGTCACTAAGTGGTGCACTAATTGTTGTGGATGCTGGTTTTACCTCTGTTTTTTTCTTGAATCAAATATTAAACACATATTTCAACTGCTTTAAAAATCATGATCTAATTATACTTACAAAAAGTGAAGACTTTAGAAAACTCTTAAACACATTTGCATTGTCACCAAATCCCAGCTTTTCTTCCATCACATCAATCTTATTCTCCAAAGAATTAACATAGGTTTTTAAATATTCTGTCAAGGCCTCCAAGGAATCAATTCGATGACACAATTGTTGTACTTGCGGTTGTATATCAACACAGTCTGTTAAAGATCCAGTTAAACCAATTGCATTGCATCTTTCTTGTTGTATCAACAAAACCATGGTTTCAAACTCTTCTAACCGAGTTAGAATATCATCCACAGATTGATTTATGGGCTGAAACTGCAATGAATATTTAAAAACAATTGACTTAGCTATTGACAACACAACATTGCCAACGTACCTTCGTATTTAAATCCAAGTTCAGAAATTCCGAGTAATCATTGCACGCTGATTCAATCATTTTGCTGTTTTTGTTGTAATAACAGTGCGTATAATCTATGAACTGAAACCAAAGTTTTACAGAAACCAAAACAGTGCATTACATTTCGCTATTTGACACAACCACAACACAACTCCAGCGCATAATCACAGGACAGGACAAAAATACTTCAGAAATAATTTTTTAATAATGTTGACGTTATAATAAACAAGTTGTCTTTCGAATGCTATGTTCGTATACTTATTAAAATATTTATACTAACTAATTACAAATCATTTAAAGGTTAATAATGTGGGAAAAGTTTAAATTCTTACAAGTCCATACCTGTTGTTTTGTACGCACGAATCTCTTATGTACCTACCATCCTAATACAACATATGATAAACTATTAAACAAAGCATGATATTGTGATTGTAATGACGCATCTCTCTTGTTAATACAATTCAGTGATCTCTCCGAAGATCCACAAGTTGTATTTAAGTAATTAGGTGAACTCCTATGCACTCTCCACAGTCAGTGAGCGGCAGCTGTACATACATGTAGAAAGGAAAAGCATTTTAGACTCGTTTAGCACAGTAGCACGCAGCGTAGCACACATAGCGCGATACATTTACACATACAGTCAAAAGCAACATAAGTGAACACAAGCATGAATAATAGTGCTGCCTTTTAATAACTCACACGATTGAAGAATATATTCTACGCTGTAAGCGCCATACTCGGTGCTTGGGCTGGACGCTCTTGACTCATTTCATTCGTTTCGTTCGCTTTTCGTTCATTTAACTTCTATATGCATACTGTGATCCGACCGTCCGTATTCATTTGACTTAATAAGTACAATCAGAAGTAATGAACACGTAGTAGGTAAAACGTTCTTGTGGATTGAGTGAGAAATTAATGTTTGATTCCTAAATTCGTCGATAATAATGTCGCTGAGTGCAAGTGCTGAAAATCTATCCACTGACTCCCAGGTAAATAAACTATTCTTATCCAAACAAAGCAATTAATATGTTATTTTTCTGTATAGGGTTACGATGGAACCACCAACATGTGTCTTGAGTTGGCTCTTGAGGGTGAAAGGCTCTGCAAGGCAGGAGATTGCAGAGCTGGTGTGGCATTCTTCCAAGCTGCAATACAAGCAGGCACTGATGATTTACGTACTTTGAGTGCTATTTACAGTCAACTAGGAAATGCATATTTTTACCTGGGAGATTATTCCAGAGCAATGCAGTATCATACACATGATCTAACATTAGCCAGGTATTGAAATAGCTTCATTTTATACATGGTTATCTATTGTAATTATTTGTAGAACCATGGGAGATAAATTGGGAGAAGCAAAATCTTCAGGCAATCTGGGCAACACATTGAAAGTAATGGGAAAGTTTGATGAAGCAGTTATTTACTGCAAAATTCATTTAGATTTGTCTAAAGAATTGAAGGATCAGCTTAGTGAAGGACGTGCATTGTATAATCTGGGTAATGTATATCATGCAAAGGGAAAGCATATAGGTAGAGTTGGCCAAAATGATCCTGGTGAATTCTCAGATGATGTTAAGCTTTGTTTGCAACAAGCAGTTTCATATTATGAGTAAGTTATATGCCATATTGAGGAAGCTAAAAATGTCTTTAATATATTTGATTAAAACAGGGAAAACCTGACATTAATGCAAGAATTGGGAGATGTAGCTGCTCAGGGTCGCGCGTGTGGTAACCTCGGAAACACCTATTACTTGCTCGGTGATTTTGAACAAGCAATAAAATACCACGAGGAGCGATTATCAATCGCAAGACAGTTTGGCGATCGGGCGGCGGAACGTCGCGCACACAGTAATCTTGGAAATTCTCATATCTTTATGGGACAGTTTACCGAAGCGGCACACCATTATAAGTAACAAATATTGAATTTACGACTTGCTATCTTGATAACTTATTCTATGTTTATCATGCAGGAGGACATTAGTTTTGGCACAGGAGTTGGGTGATCGTGCTGTTGAGGCACAAGCTTGCTACAGTTTAGGAAACACTTACACGCTTTTGCGTGACTATTCTACCGCCATCGAATATCATTTAAGACACTTGTTAATCGCGCAACATTTGGGTGATCGAATAGGTGAAGGGCGAGCATGCTGGTCGCTTGGAAACGCACACGCTGCATTATCACATCACGAAAAAGCCCTCGAGTATGCGTTGAAGCATTTGGAAATTAGCAAAGAAGTGAGTAATAGTTTGTTTGACGCATATAGCACACAGTAATTTTGCACTATCTATGTTACTTGATATTTATCAAACACTTGAGTGCAAGTCAAAATTGGCAATATTTATTAACAATGATAACGACTATAAATTATAGCTGGTCGATCCGATGGGTGAAGCGACGGCGAAAATGAACATCTCCGATTTGAAGAAAGTTTTAAAATTGCCGGAGTCGCCTGATTCGGATACCAGCTCAACATCCAGCAGTGCAAGTGCGAAACATTCCAAGACTGAGTCCTCACATTCAATCAACAAGCTAAGGGTGAGACGCGAAAGCATGGAACAGCTTGATTTAATTAAGGTAGTCCGCTTTTTGTTTTATGTTGCTGTATATTAGCTGTTTTAATTTATGTTGCGATGTTCTCTGTTGCAGTGTAATAGTGTGTTTATATATTTTAAAATTGTAAATTGATGATTTAATGTTTTGTTTAGATGACACCGGACGGAAAGCAACGTGGTTTAAGCGTTTTGCAAAATAGCACTGTAGATAAAAACTCTGTGGCAGGGAAGCAGGGTGATGATGAAGATTCGTTCTTCGATTTATTATCGCGTTTTCAGTCGAAGCGCATGGATGATCAGCGCTGCGTGTTGACGGTTGATAATAAAGAAAACGCGAACCCTTCGACACGATCCAAGACTAATGTGCAAAATGCACAGAATGTACACAACCAACAAAACGTGCAACCACCAAAAGATGGACCCGGCGACTTATTGGATATGATTGTTGGTATGCAAAGCAAACGTATGGATGAGCAGCGTGCTGCATTACCAATATTACCTGGTAAGTTAATATTAATCCGTGTTGTGTGTCACGAATCATCTTGAAATTATTTTGAAGGACTACAAATTGGCTCTTTACAACAACTAGCTGAGTCCAGAAGTAATAGCATACCAGATGACAACTTTTTGGAGCAACTTGCTCGTTGTCAGAGTTCGCGCTTGGATGATCAGAGATCTCAGTTACCTTCGGCTCCTATGGTCGATGCAGAATCGGAGGCGCCACCACCAGCTGCCAGTCGTGGTGCAACCGTACCAGACGAGGACTTTTTCTCGTTGATCATGCGATTCCAATCATCTGGACGCATGGACGATCAACGTGCAGCGGTTCCACGTTCCAATCATGGGTAAATATTTACTATTAATTTATAAACAAATTTAATATTTAAATGCTTCATGTTTTAGTGTTGCAAATGGGACCATACCGAAAAATGGCAACGTGCGTAACAACAACCATTAATTTTCGTTCTAAGTGTAAGTTTTGAAAACATGTTAGCTTTTCCATGGTGTTGCTGCAGAGGATTAAGCTTTAATTTGTATGTCGCCCATTGTAAGACATTTCAAAAACATGTAAAGCTATTTTGCTTTGCAAAAGTTGATTTTTTGGCAAGATAGTCTTCCAAATCATTTTATTTAATTGATCGTATTTTAAATAACCATTCTTAAATAAGTATGTGTCAGTATTATATATATTATTAATCACAATGTTATAAAAAAATCATTAAGGCATATGGTAAAATCATTACTTTATGGACTGCCAAAGTATATAGATAAGGAGCCACTGTTATAACAATTGTAGAAGAATGTAGTTTTATCAAAAAGATGCCAAACAGATAGGAAGTGTAGTTTTCCAGAACAATAGCATATGCCTCAAAATACGTAACGTCCTAGGGAACGCTTGAAACTCATTTTAAAATATAACTTACAAACAAAATGATATATATGTAGATGTTGAAACAAATAATTAGGTATTAGGGGAGTGAGGGAGTCTTTGTTAAAATGTTATTGAAACCATCCAAGTTTTGCAATATAATTCTTCAAGTAGAATTAAGTAATTGCTGTATGTGCTCTCTATTTGAAATGTATCTAGATATCTGATTGTTATCTTATTCGACTTAAGTTTGAAGCAGGGTACATTCTTACTGCTGTTTAAGCAGTACTTCAGTGATTAACTAAACATATAAACATTCATCTTCAACTATTGCTGCCCGATGTTCGCGTCTTGATCACGGCCTATACTATATCTAACGTAAAATCATTTATCATTACTATTATCATGTCATCGAATGAGTTGGACAAATTGTTATATTGTGGCAACTTGCATTTATCTAAGGGTTGAAGTTGCCAGCACTGATTATAGAGTAGAATGAGGTAAGCTTACACACATAAATCCGTTGACCATGGCAAACTTTTAACATTGTTAAGCTACTGTTTATTCGCTGCATTTATATAATTAATTGACTGATAAGCGATGGTATCCATAAATGTTTATGAACAAGAAACCGACAAATTGATATTATTCTATTAAACGTATGGTTATCCAAAGATTTGTGACTGATTTTGAAGTCTCGTCTGATTAATAGACTAGGTTTTAACACAATTTTATCTTATTAATCTTTACTGTTGCTGTTAGCTCCAAAGGGAAAGTTTGGGAACAGAAATATATAATTACCTTATAATGAACCCACTTAAAATAATTTGGAACAATAGCTAGGTTTTAGTTAAGAACAATAATGATACTTACATTAATATAACCATTCTTTTATCATTAATCACTATTTTCATATATTATTTTACAAGTTTATTATAAATATATTTTGTTAAATCCAGGTATACCTAAATATGCAAATATTAAAAAGTTGCAAAGATGTGTATTGTACATTTTTTTAGTAATTTTTATCATATATTATTGAATTAGCAAACTATTCATATCTTTTTAATTTTCACATACTGATAATAACCACAATGTTGCATTTGTGTTATAATGTATTATAGTGTTTTATTCTCACAAAAATTTGATTTTTTTAAAACACGAAACGATCGATTTTCTTGAAATTTTAATATAATAAACTGTCAGTCGTTACAGATCCATTTTTCTTTAATTTAAAAACTAAAAATACTGAAAGAGAGTTAAAAAGAGAAAAATCATGGAAGCTTTCCTCAGTGAATGCCAAAACACAAAAAAATTAAATAATCGCAAATGTACAAGTCAAAAAGATTTAGCATGGAATGCCTTTATTATTCTTATGCAGGGAACTTGTCCTTCTAGTCGCAATAAGACATTTCATTTCAGTGGAAACAAATTACACCAGGTAAGTTAGGATTTTTTTGCTAGTTAATGTTGTACCATCAATGCAGTACACCATACACACATAGTATGATGCACTGGCGGTGCGTACGTAACTTTTGTCAATTTTTTAAATTATAAAAACAAAGGTACTGGTAAGATGGCCATGTAACAACAAAAATCTAGTAAAAAAACGGTTTCAAGAAATTAATCTATGCTTCCATACGATACTACATATTTTGAATTGCTCTCACATCGAATTCTCGTGGAGCTCCGTCATGGTGGGAGCAAATGAGGTTCCGTGTTGGCCACATGCGCAGTGAATATTTGTCGCGTTGTCGGCTTTTTGTTCCCCAGTACGACCAACCAGCAACTGCCATTATCCACATTCACATTCACCGTAAACAAGCCAGCGAAGCTAGCAAGCGCGCTATTCGTTTGACACACTAATCGTGTAGAAACGTGTCAAACATTCTGTTTTGATTTTCTTAATTTGGTCGATTGTTTTAACTTAAACACCAGTAAACCATGGCTCCCGTGCAAAGGATGCGTTTCGCCAACGAGAAAGCGATGAAGAACGTCCTCAACCGAGGCAACGTACCCAAAACAGTCGTAAGTTAAGCCGATCTCTTACCATATTGTACACATTTCTTTTATGTTGGGTGCATTTCAACTCAATTGAGTGTGTTCAGTGTATTACTGCTTTTGATATTCATGGGTTTAAAACATAATTTTTGTAATTTTAGAAATCTGAAAAAGAATCATATCCAGTTGGACCATGGCTGTTGGCACTCTTCATCTTCGTTGTGTGTGGTTCTGCAGTGTTCCAAATAATCCAGTCTATTAGAATGGCATAACAACCCTCCACAATGAAATGATGATGAAGTTCCACCATGTGTATGAATATTCTCCTAAGCTATGATAATTTACAAATAATATGCTCATCCACTTAATGTTTTATACAATGTGTGCATGTTACCCTACATGGTGTTGTGGACAATTGCAATACTGAGATTATGAATCAATTAATTTGCTTTTAAAACCTATATCAACTTTGGGAGGCAAAAGAAAATCTGAACAAAATTGACAATTGCATTTCAATATGAAACTAAATAAATTTAAAGAAGAGTTTGGAAAGCTGCATTCCCTGATTTATTTAAAAATATGTAAAGAAATATAAGTTTAAATATATATAATTTAAATAAAATTATATTTTACCATCTAGATTTAAATATTTTGTTACCTGAAACTATTTTTTTATTATTTGATAGGTAGTAACTGATAAGATATTGTTATAAAACGATTGTTTACAACAATCCATTAGTGTAATCTTAACGAACCATTTAAAAGTAGAACGCAATAAGTCTGGTCATAATTAAAACGCAGATATTTTGCTGCTTGCGTTGGCAAATTTATGATCACGTGCAAAATATTGATAATATTGATATGTGCATACTTCTGTATCAGAGTAATAGAGCAAGAGCCCGTGACGGCCAGACTTTCGTCATTTTAGGAAATATGAATTTTTGTCTATGTGTGTCTCCAACACAGGTAAGAACTATCCCCAATTATGAAACCTGGATAGTGGTTCCTTTGGCAGTTAACAGCCAACAAAGATGTACCAATTATGATGTCAAATTCGGTATTTTAGCAAACTCCACTTTTGCATATTTTATTCATAACGTTAATATAACATGCGCTGCTCATTGCCAGACACTTGGTATGGTTCCAACACCAGCCAGACACCCCTAAACTATAATATTTTTTTAATTATTCTTACGTCATATTAGGACGGCTGAATTTTATATGTATACATATATATAGAGCAATATTCCTCTCCAATCGTCTAACCCTTCCGCAAGTGCCCTAAAATGCCCTTTAAAAATTGGCATTTTTTTCTAAATAATTTAAAACATGGTGTGGAAAACACCTTGTATTTCGCGAACTAATTGACGTTTTTAAAGTTTGTCACCGCTATTTTAAAGCTCGAAAGTCTCCCTACACGATGCATATCTTTTTGATTTTCGAGCCCTTCTGGAAGTGCCCTAAAATGCCATTCCAAAATTGGAATTCTTCAAAAAAATTGAAAACATGATGTGCAAAACACTCTGCATTTCGTGAACTATTTGACTTTTTTGAAGTTTTTTTCTGTAATCTTGAAGTTCGAGAGTTTCTCTACGCGATCCATATTTTTCTAACCCTCTAACCTTTCTAAAAGTGCCCTAAAAAGCACTTTGAAAATAGCCACTTTTGCCCCAAAAATTTAATTTTTTTGTCGAATAACAGTTCGACCCTGTTAATATTTTTTTCGGTCGAAAAACAGGGTCAAACTTTTTTCTTAAAATATTTTTGGTCGAACAACAGGGTCGAACTTTTTTGTTTAAATTTTTTTCGGTCGAAGAACAGGGCGAACTTACTTTCTTAAAATATTTTTGGTCGAACAACAGGGTCAAACTTTTTTTTAATTTTTCGGTTGAAGATCAGGGTCGAACTTTTTTCTTAAAAAAAATTTCGGTTGAACAACAGGGCCGGACATTTTTTTTAAATTTCCCGTGAAAGCGGCGAGATTAAATTGCGATTATGTTGAGAACTAAGAGGGCTACGAAAAAAAGGACTTCATATTCTTGATCCTTAAAGAATTCTCTTCCAGAAAAAATTTTAAGAAAACATTTTGTTATAAAAAAGGCAAAAGATTTCTCGTTTTTATGTTCGATATTAAAAGTTGGAATTTTTAAATTTTGTTTTCGGATTCGGATAGATTATTTAATTCTATATTGATTATTTTAGTAACTTTTTTGGCTAGCATTTATCGTTTAGGCCCTATTTGCAATTTTATTAAAAATTTATGTAATTTGAATAGCGACTTAATTAGGCTTATTATTATCAAAAAGCTTTATTTTAGAACAAAATTTTATTAAAATAAAGTAATTAGAATCACATGTTCTTCTATATTTGGTAATAAAAGGTTGTAATTTCCTATTTTTATTTTTTGCTTAGGAAATGATAGAGAAAACGAATAAACCCGTTTTTCGCACTTATCTTGAAAACCATTAGAGATAGAGAAAAACGGTTTTCACATTTGTATGTAGAATTGCATTTTACATTATATAACATGTTAAAATTTTTAGGTATGAACACTTACGTATTAATTAAAAATGGTTAATAACATGAAAACTAATTAAGATAAAGCAACCAAACCTTGATTAATATAATCCTGTTGAAGTCTTACTTCAATTAGAAACATTTGGGTAAAATCGGAGGGGTGGTTTTATTTGATCAGTTTAGACTTCACCACCTATTTTCCAAAATAATGATGTTATCGGAAAACTGACTTGATATCTTTCATCCCCTTGGAAAACTCAATCGATTAGCATTTTCCATTTTCTTCTAGCTTAAAAAAAATTTTTTGAGTCCAAAAGAGTCAAGTGTAATCTCTTGATCTTTTGAGAGGTCTTTGGTCAAATTTGGAAAATGGAAAAACTAAATCTGCCATTTTATAGATCCATAACACGGCATAAACAAAATGAAGAAAATTCTTTTCAATCTTTATTATTTTCCGAGAAAATAGCAGCGGAAATTTTTTAGGCACATGTTATATTTCAAATTTTTAAAATGTTATCTTATCTAGGATTTGACGCTGAACATCGGGGTGTTTTCGGTTTTGTTTATCTCTATTAGTTCCTCAGATAATTGATTCTTAAGTCTCGATGGGAGTGCACATTTCACTTAAGAATCTTAAGAGAGATACAGAGTGTTTTGCACACCATGTTATCAATTTTTTTGAAGAATTCAAATTTTTGAATGGCATTTTAGGGCATTTCCAGAAGGACACGAAAATCAAAAGGGTATGCATCATGTAGGGAGACTTCTGAGCTTCAAAATAGCGGTAACAAACTTTCAAGAAAGTTAATTTGTTCGCGAGATACAAGGTGTTTTCCACACCATGTTTTCAATTTTTTTGAAAAATGACAATTTTTAACGGGCATGTTAGGGCATTTCCGGAAAGGTGAGAAGATTGAAAAGGAATGTGTTGAGTAGGGAAACTTTAGATCTTTAAAATTGCAGTGACGAACTTTAAAAAATTTAATTAGTTCGCGAGATACAGGGTGTTTTGCGCGCCATGCTTTAAATTTCTTTGAAAAATGAAAAATTTTTAAAGACAGTTTTGGGGCACTTCAAAAAGGGCGAGAAGATTCACAAGGTATGCATCATATAGAGGAACTCTCGAGCTTTAACTAATGTCAATTAGTTCACGAGATACAGGGTGTTTTCTGCACCATATATACATACTTTATGAAAAATGCTACTTTCTAAAAAACACAGCATTTTCAGAAGAGCTAGGGGGGGGGGTGCAAATATATGCATCGTGTAGAGAAACTCTCTAACTCTAACATTGCGATAAGAAACTATAAAAAAAGTCATATAGTTTGTAATAACGAAATTTTCCAGTATTACGATAAATCTTTGTCAAAAGCAACATGTCGAAACCAAGGATTGAACCAGGGAGCTTTAGATCTTCAGTCTAACGCTATCCCATACAAATAAGAACCATCTTGGAGAGAGTCTCTTGATGGACAATTGGAGGCTGAGAAACTGCAAGAATGTTAATTTTTTTTTATTATTAATAGTACATTTTAACGCATTTTTTAAGGGTTTAGGATGATTGAAAAATAAGAATCGTGTAAAGAATCCTTTAAACTATAATATGGCGATAAAAAACTCAAATTAAGAAAATTAGTTCATTGATTGACGTCCTAATATGAAGTAAAAATAATTAAAAAATATTAATGTTTATTGGTGTCTGGCTGGGGTTGGAACCATACCAAGTGTCTGGCAATGAGCAGCGCATGTTATAATAATATTACGAATAAAATATGCAAAAATAGAGTTTGCTAAAATAACGAATTTAACATCATTTGAATTTGAAAACATTTTCATTTTCTAAAATGACGAATGTCTGGCCGTCACGTATTCTTAGACTATATGTATTTATATGGATGTAAATGAATATAATATATGCCTGGGAGTGTAATTAAATTTTAACCAAAGACTGTTTTTAGTTATACGATTACTAAATATGTTGTTATAAAATATGGCTTCAGTTTCGTTCTGATTTTAGTGTAATTAAGTCCCTTTTTCAATTCTCTGAAGTATACTATGTTACTACATATTCATAATAACTTATCTGGAGTAGAAATCGTAAATAACAGGGCATTAAAAGCAAAATCATCTGTAATGGGTACAACGCACAGCACCTACTTGTAACTTGTAAGCAGTTTCAAAGAAATAATGATTTTGTTGTTAGGCAGCCAAGTTTTCTGGACACTATAACCTGTAATCCTTAAATATAATTTTAAACGGTTTGTTCTGCGGTGCATCTATTAATTTTATTAAATAAGAAGTAATTCATAGTTAATTCCCTACAGGAACTACAGGAATAAATCATGTTACGCAGTATGCTAAATATGCTCAGAAGCAGAACAAAAAGCGATCAATTTTTGCAATTCTCTTCTCAAGCATTTAGGAGAAAGAATATTGGCAAACAAATTGGAGTCTTTGGATGGTCTCTTTTAGTAAATATATTGTAATCAACAATAATACATTTTTACAGTGAGTAAATTATAGGTAGTTCCTGCATCTACTTTTGCTTTGGGAACTTGGCAAATCCAGAGAAAAACATGGAAAGAAAGTTTAATAAAGGAATTACAAGATTGTGTTCATGCAACTCCAACAAATTTACCAAAAACTTTAGAAGAAATTGAGAAATTAGAATATCATCCAGTACATGTTAAAGGGCATTTCTTGCATAATCAAGAGTTACATATGGGTCCCAGGACTTTGATAACTGAAGGCGATGCTGCTACTGAAAGTTCACTATTTTCTAAGGATCATAAGAAATCCCAGGGATATCTAGTCATAACTCCATTTAAATTAGCAGACAGAGAGTTGGTATTTGAAGTAATTGACTGTAGAAGGTAGCAATCAGCTTATTATTTGTAGAGAAACAATTTTGATCAACAGAGGATGGGTTCCTGGTAGGTATAAAGATCCATCCACCAGACCAAAGGGACAAGTACAAGGTGAAGTTGATGTAATTGGTATTGTTCGATTACATGAAAATAGGCCTAATTTTATGCCTGCAAATAAAGAAGCTAAGGATGCATGGTTTTATAGGTACATTTGTTAATATTTTTAATTTAATATGGAAGAATGATCAAACAAAATACATTCTAGGGACTTGACTCAAATGTCTGCTGCAACTGGTGCAGCACCAATATTTCTAGATGCAACTACTGATTTTGCAAAGGAACATGCACCAATTGGTGGCCAAACACGAATTTCCCTTAGAAATGAGCATTTATCTTATGTATTAACTTGGTATTCATTGAGTATGATTACAAGTTTTATGTGGTATACACAGTTTATTAGGAAGTAATTTTGCTAGTTGTAGAATAAAATGTTTATAAGTGTTACATATGTATTTTTGCTGGTTTATGTCTGTTATGTTTAACAGTTGATAAAAGGCGAGCATGTCTGTGATCATTAAAAACAGTATGAGCCCTATTTCTCATCATGAATAGACATTAAATTAAAATAAACAAGAGAGGATGTCCGAAGTAAGTTGCTACCGTACCGACTCAAACTGGTGTTGTTAGAAGACTATGTGTGACGAAGTTAAACTAGATTTTCAGCATCTGGAGGGGGGTTAAGGAGAATCTACTGTCGCAGAAGAAATCAGAGAAGACATGATGCAGCAACCAACAAAAAGTTTTCATAATAATTGTTCTTGTTCACTAGATTAGACATAAATAAAACACATAAACACATACATAAAGAATAGATCAGATATTTTAAACCAAATTGAATGTCACTTAGGGGGCGTAAATAGTTTTCCAAAGATATACAAATATTCATTTAAAAATATTGTTATTTTTTCCAATAAAATATGTTTTCCAAATGGTCATAATTTCGGACCGTATTTTCGTTTGGGAATTATTCTAATACGTACTGGTCAATATTCATGAAATGTTATCCTAATAAACTGCCACTAAAATGAGTTAAAAAATATGGATAACACAACAAGACACAAAAGCCAAATGACTGATTTGGTGGGGATTGCACAATATAGAAATAATGTTTTAGGCTTCTGGACTTATTTTGAAAAAATGCCAACTGTTTTATAAAACGCTTAGCGTTGCTTGTGACGTCAACGCTAAGTAAACAAAATAGTACACTTGATGCTTGATTGGACTTAATCTGAAGAAAGTGTGTGATTGCTTTCCAAAGAAGAGAATATAAGCTGAACTTTGTAATATAATCGTCAATTAAATTTAAGATTTAATAATCTATGTGATTTTCAGGTACAGATATCGTACCTACTCTATAAAATATAATTGGCCATTAAAAATATAATGTCGAATGACATCATAATACTGAATAGATCCTACGCGTCGAAGATTTTTACGAATCAAATCGAATATAGATAAAAATATTAGTATTGTGATATAATAAAAAAAAATTATTACAACATATAAACGTATTTATTTTCTATTTACGATAGAGGTTCCACGAGGTAATTTCACTTTTCACTGGATTTTCCAATTAACTTGTGGAATTAAAATCAATCATAAAATCGCAACCAATCTTTAATACAGCGTAATTATATTACACGCATGTTTGAGCGTCCCACCATTGCTATTTTACTAAACGGTCTTGCAGAAAGCAAATGGTAATATTAGCGCTTAGCAGCCTGCGTTATAGGCATATATATTATTGTTCTCAGCTAGACTATTGCTAGTGTGTCTTCTACCTTTAAGCGAGGACGTGAAAGTGCAAGTTGAGACATTTTCAATACTTCCAGTCAAGTGTACTTTATATTTCTTATTTCTTTAATTTGAAATTACGTTAAATTACGTCATTGTTATTGTATTAAGAAGGTAAGCTTACTTTAAAAATGTGACATTACTACTTTTGTTTGTTTAATTGACAAAAAATTTAAAACAATTATACGCTTTTATTGTTTATTACTGTTTTTGCCTATAACTTACACTCACTTATAACACTAAGTGATTTTAATGGGTTTAATCCTTTTATGCGTATGAAGCTGTTCGAAAAGCAATAACGTAATTGCAATTGCACTGATGCAATAAGCCATTAACGCATTGCCAATTGTTTGAATTGTGTAATTTAAAATTACATTGGCAAGTTTTTAAATAAAATTAATTGTTTGTTAAATACTAAAAGAAACACAGTATTTAATATTTTAAAATTTTTGTCAAAATTAAATGAATTTAAAAATTTCGTACAAGAAAACAACTAATGCATCTATACATTTTTTTGTTTCTTCATTTTGCTCATAGGTTTTATAAGATACTGTTCTGGTCTTAAATGTTTTACCCAAAACGATGTGAAAATTTATATTAGGACATGGCTCTATAAAAAAAATTATAGGAACATATTACAGTAGTTTTCGTTATTCATTTATAACTTATATTACTAACAAATAAATATATTTTCGGGATAGGCAGATGCGATAACTACTTAAAATTTTAATTCATAATAGAACCTTGAACTCGATATAATTTTTAAAGCAAAAATAATCAAAAACAATAATGTGGGGATATAATTTGCATAATCAATATTCACTTTGCATATTTAAATAAATCTGTTCCAAGAAATGCAGTCAAAAATACCCAAGTAATATATTATAAATTTATTTACCAAATTTATACCTTTAAACGTAAATGAATATTTAAATATTTTAACAAATTTTCAAATAATAATAATAGCTACCTAATAATAGATGTTTCTTTATTTTCACAAAACACAAGCACACAAAAAACAAGGAAGATACAAGAAAACGACAGCATAACATTTACGTGACAGTAAAGCAACAACTCTTTCCAAACTTAGTGCATACAAGTTAAACCACAGATTTATTGCAAACGCTCCGGCCTAACTGTATACTTGAACCGCAAATTTTACTTTCTTAGTCTTACCGGTATCGGTTGCACTTCTTGCACTCAGTTGCAACCTATTGCCAGTTATATATCTCGTGAATGTTTCGAGTGAAAGTGGCCATTTCCCTTTTAAATATATTGCAGCAGGAAAAGCGAAAAACTGGTTTAATGCTGTTCATGTCGAACATTTATTTGCGTTTTAATTCGTAAATCTGTCTCTGACATTGCAGAGTTTTCCGGCATTTCATTACGCATTAATAGAATTATAAATACGCATATAAATAGACTTTTACTTTTGTATGATATTTTGTTGTAGTGACAACGAGAGAATGCGGTACTTAATGCAATGGTAAAAGTGATGTCGGTGTGTGTAATAAATTCAAAATTTTCTACTGATGTTACGGAGGTAAAAAGTTATCATACGCTAATTCCACTGCAGTTAGTACTAGGAACTATTATGTAAAAGTAACCTTTATATTAGTTTTCAAGTCACATAAAAATTATATTTAAATACCTACCTAATTATTTTTTTAAATTTTATTATATTTGAGTTTTGACTCCCACAAACATCCAAGCCAATTCTAATTCATTATCAAGCAAAAACGAAAGATAAAATAAATTTTAAAAATATAGTCTCTTTATTCTTTAATTAACTATGGACATCATTTGAATCAGCTCAGTTTTTATCAATTGAATATAGTGTTTATCATAAAGCAGTAAATAATTTTTATGCATTCTGCGTCTCAAAAAATGTTATATTCAGTGTGTCTAAACTTATCTACTATACAATTTATTAATTGTATTTATTATATGCCAAGCATGAATACAAAACATAGGTTAAAATATTTCTGCGAATGTTATGTTCAGCGAAGAAGTATTACACAGTTGCAATTTTTCTTGGTACTGCGTTAATTGTTTATTATTCGTTTACGCATAAGTGCGTAGTGCACATCTAACACATCTGTAAAAATTTCATTTTATATACCTAATATACAATATGCAATGTTCTGTAGTTAATATGGTTAAATATTTTTCTTTGAAAGTTGCGTAAAACAAGAATTTATAGCACTAGCTTAAGTTATTGCACAAAACAGTAATTGTTTTTCTGACATGAAAATGCACCATAAATATTTAAATTACTGAGCGGTGAAGCACCACATTTAACACACATTTCTATTAATTGCAGACATAGTGATCGTTAACTGCATTGTCGATATTAATGCATTCTCAAAATTTGCAAATGTTAATGTACTTTTAAATATGATGACCTTCAGATTTACAACTGCTACTTTCACAACATCAAAACTATTTCCTTTTTTAACTTTATTTATTTATTTCTGGTAACAATTGTTATAATGTAATAATCTAAATGACAATAAAAAATTAGAAATCAACAAATCTCTATATAAAATCTTGATAGATATTTTGATATTCAGCCTGATTGGTGTGAAATTGCGTAATAAGCGCTTCAATGCCGTACTTCAAATTGAGATTGAAGTTATTGAAGTGTTATTGACACAATATATAGTCATATAAAAGAAATGTTTGAATAGCTTATATAAGAAGTTTAAATTTCTAATTCAACTGCAAATATAAAATATATCGTGGTCATTTCTTTTTATTGCATTTGGAAATAAATAGCAAATAAATAATTTGGTGGTTTGGCATTTTATATGGTGAAAAGTTTATTTGCACGTAAAGTTTTAGTTTTCAACTAAGGAAGGCGTAGTAATAGCACAGGAAAGTGAAAATGTAAATGGTAAAAAAGCAGCTATAATCATGTGTGATGATTACGGATTGTAAGCTGTGATCATAAAATAAATGTCGAAGCTACTCGGCTTAATGAGTGTTTCCGGAAAACCAAACCAAAACACTTTGTTTATAATTAAATTAACTGAAACAAAGCAAAAAAGATCAGAAAAGTATAAAATAAGATGTATTCAGATCTTTACAATAAATACCTTAACTGCATTTAAATTTAACTACAATAGTAACA
This sequence comes from Dalotia coriaria, assembly GCF_025399875.1. Lineage (NCBI taxonomy): Eukaryota > Metazoa > Arthropoda > Insecta > Coleoptera > Staphylinidae > Dalotia > Dalotia coriaria. The sequence goes on from NW_027045448.1 coordinate 2,772,794, forward strand.
CTAAAAAAAACATACGTTCTGCAAATTTTTTTTCTATCATTTCGTCCATTTTGCGGAATATGTCGCTTACCTGTTTGAGCGATGAATCTTTCAAATTTGCATTGCAGAACATTCTTCAAATTAAATTAGGTACAAATCCGTAACGACAGCAAAAGTCTGTAATTTAAAACAGAAGAAAAAAGTTCATTAGTTTCAGAAAGTAGCACAATGATTTAAATAATTATACAAATATCATATAAAACAATTGATTATATCATTAATTTATTAATCATTACTAAATACGATGCGTAAACCATTATTATACCGTTTGCGTGTTCAAACGAAATCAAAGATTATGATCAGCATAAAAACTTGCACAAATCACTATTTACCATAATTTAACTTGTAATGCATTGAGTTTTAAATTTACATTACTATAATGTTATAAAACAATTATGTATTATACATTTTTATGAGTATCAATAATATTTTTTAGAAGGAATCATGACGGAAGCGACCGGAAAAGTAGTGCAATGGTACCGCGGCAGAAACATTTTCATAACCGGTGGCACGGGATTTATGGGCAAAGTCCTTGTCGAAAAACTACTGTACTCATGTGAAGATATCGGAAACTTATATATTCTCATGCGACCTAAACGAGGAAGGTCCGTGGAGCAACGCATTGATGATATTTGGAAACTACCCGTATGTATTATGTCTAAAAACTTGAAATTTCATTACGAATTGTATTCCATTGCAGTGCTTTTCAAGACTTCGGGAAGGTAGCCCACACTTAAAATCGAAAATAATCCCAATCCACGGCGATTTAGTCACTGAAAGCTTGGGCATTTCTGATGCTGAAATGAAACTGCTTGTTGAGAACGTTTCGGTGGTGTTTCACTGTGGTGCCACTTTGAAGTTGGAAGCGACGCTGAAAGATGCAATCGAACAGAACACTGCTGGAACTCAAAGGGTGGTCGACGTCGTGAAACAATTCAGTAAACTGGATGTATTTATTCATATGAGCACGGCGTTTTGTTCTGCTGATCTTGAAGTTTTTGAAGAACGAGTAATATAATTTATAACAAAAAAGTATAATATTGTTGCAAATTTTTATTAATAATATTCCAGGTATACGAAACTAAGGACGACCCACGGCACGTTATTGACATCACAAGATATTTAAGAAATGAAATATTAATTCCGATAACCAAGAAACTGATTGAACCACATCCGAACACTTATACTTATAGTAAAAGATTGGCGGAAGTTTTAGTCGCCAATGAAGCTGATAATATTAATGTGGCCATTGTACGTCCATCAATTGGTAAATTTCTTTTCACAATTTATTTTATTCACTATAAACGAGCTGAAAACTTGTGGGCAGACAAATATGGTCTGCTTTAGACGTTCACCTCTTCACCTAGAAATATATAATATATTTTCGTCAAAAACAAAATGGAAGGGGTAAATGTCAGTCAGATAAAGTTTTCCATGCAAAAAAACACTTATAGTACGTAGACAATATTAAGCCCGGTTTACACGGTGCATTTTAGCGAAACGATTTCACTGCATCAGAATATCGCGACATCCTAAATGCATCGTGCATACCAGCTCAACCTAACTCCAATTTTGACAATACGCTGATTATACGATGCATTTGGTATGCATCAATATCCTGACGTAGTGAAAATTATCCGCTAAAATGCATAGTGTAAACCGGGCTTTAGAATTAAGTATAAATTAAGTTTATTTATCTTATTTGTTGTTTCTTAGTAACGCCATGTGGAATTGATCCTGTGCCTGGCTGGGTAGACACCCTCAATGGACCAATGGGATTAATCGCAGCTTCCGGGAAGGGAGTCCTGCGATCCATGCACTGCAAAGGCGAATACAATGCGCATACTGTGCCATGTGATGTCGCTATAAACGCTTTGATTATTATCGCATACAAAACCGGCTCTGAGAAAAGGTGTGCACATTAATGTCATTTACTGATGATTTGTTTTTGTATTTTGTAATTCGGAAATTTCCTCGATTCCAGACGAGACGAAGTGCCTGTTTATAATCTCACAAATGATGGCGTCTTCCACATTACATGGGGCGAGATACTCAAGTTCGGAAAAGAAGTATACTATAAATATCCTTTTGAGCAGATGATTTGGTATCCGGATGGTGACATGCGGAGCTGCTACTTCGTGCATTGGCTATATTGTATTTTCACACATTGGCTACCTGCCTACCTCATCGATATGCTAATGTTCATATTTCGACAAAAACGATTGTGAGTATCTTATGCAAATTTTTATCGCCTTGTTTCTTGATGGCGATAACACATTTGCATTCAAACGATGCATTTATATCAATCACACTATGTTTGGGAAGTTTTGGTTTTGATTGCGCGTTAACCTCGGAGGTTAAATTATATCAGAAAAGTGAAAAATAAGACCTGTGAGATGTTTGTTAAGAATAAAGTTTATGATGACGTAGATTTATTTTGGCTGCTCAAATTTCATTTTTACTGAAATGGCATATATGTTATCTACATCAAAACAAATGCTTGGTGATCCGGATGCTTAGTATTTATATCGTGTTTTTTTTTTGCAAAAATATTATATAATATAAATTTAGCAATTAACCGCAATTTTCGAAAGTAAATTTATGTCTTTTGTGTCTTTTGCGCAATGTTGCGCAGTTGCAACGTTGTTTAAAACTTTTATGTTAGTTTTATAAAGTAAAATCAATTAATTTGCTCGAACCAAAATGTAGCAACAATTCACAAATTCAAATGCAGCTCTTCTGTAATAATTTTCTTAATCATCTTTAATTTGAGTAGGTAAAGTCAGACTTTTAGAAATCAAATATATCACACTTAATATAGGACACACTAGGATTTCATAACAGATATTGTTTATGGAAGTATTAATACAAATATTCTTTTTAGTATGGTACGCGTTCAACAGAAGATCCATGATGGTTTAGAATTACTACAGTTTTTCACCACCCGCAATTGGAAGTTTTCAAGTGAGCGTTTTTTGAGCATCCATGAGGGTCTCGACGAGCGAGAAAAGAAGACATTCCACATTAATTTTAAGATAATGTCAGTCAAGCAGTACTTAACGCATTGCATACTGGGCACTCGACAGTACTGCATGAAGGAGGATTTAAAATCGTTGCCGAGATGTCGCGTGCAGCAAACATTGTAAGTATTATTCAAATGTATTTAGTCTAAATTCAGTCAAACCTAATTTAAAATACAAAAAATATTAACATATGAGATGTTGCACAATCGCGAAATACTGCAATTCGTATTGTAAACATATTTTTAAAATAAATAATAAAATAATAAAAATGTTGTTTCAGCATGTACATATTGGATCGAGGCCTGAAACTGGCATTTTATATCTACATTTTTTGTACCATCATGAATCATTCAGAGGATATAATTGACTCAATGTACACCGTTATGATGTATTTTGCAACTTTACTTAATATGTAATACACAAAAACAATCAATTATAAAATTGGGTGGTGGTACAATAAATAAATATAGACTTATTATTGCATGCATTAAACATGTGTGCCAATTACTGTTGCATATCATTTGAATATAGTGCATATTTTTTATACTTTTACTAACTCTTATCAAATGGAACATAGTTCGAATTCATGAGGAGAGCTGATTAACGCAACGATCTATGAACTTGCTAAATTTTAATTTAGTCTAGAAAAATGAATGTAAAGAAATCATGTACTAATTGTAATAAAGATAATATACTATTTAACAATATAAGTTAAGACATCTACAATGCAAATAAATGTAATAAATAGATACATATTTTTAGACATTTAACAAACACACCAAATACTCGGTCCGTTCAATCAAGTGCAAATGCAAAAAATGTATAGCAATGTAATATAGATTAGAATACCCTCTAAACAGTTTTGCATGATATAAAAGCAAATGTTTCGCGACCTTTATTACAGTTTATTCAGACATGCTCCAATGAAATCAAGTTTATCATTAAGCAATGTGTTCAAAGTAAAAAGACAAAATGATTTTCATCACACTTATATTGATCTCGATTACCGTGTTGGCGTTCCTGTATGAAAAGACATTGAGGCCAAAGAATTTTCCTCCAGGTAAATTTAAATATCTTTAATAAAAAAAAAATGGTTAATTTGATTTTAATATTCCTTTCAATTAGGACCAAGATGGAATCCCTTCACCGGTAATACACCAGTGATAAGAGCGCTTGCAAAACAACACGGCGGCGTCCATAAAGCCTTGCATGTGCTTTCCGAAACTTACAACTCAAATGTGATTGGTTTGAAATATGGACAAAAACTTACGATATGTGTTCATGATGATAAAGCCCTTAAAGAAATTTTAACCAGACCCGAATTTCAAGCTAGGCCTACCACGTTCTTTTCAACTTTAAGATCATTTGGAACAAATAAAGGTTCTTGATGATTACAAACATGTCTATTATGTATCTAATTAATTTTTTAATCATTTTAAAGGAATAACATTTACTAATGGAGATTTGTGGACAACCCAGCGTAGATTCCTCTTGCGTCAACTGCGAGATGTCGGTTTTGGAAAAGAAAAGATGGATCTTATGGTGGCTGAAGAGCTGGACAATATTCTTGAACAAATTGGCAACAACATCACACCTCCTATCAGTCGAATTTTTGCTACATCCGTGTTGAACGTTATTTGGGCTTTGCTTGCTGGTGAACGTTTAAATAATGATAACGCTAAGTTGCAGAACCTTTTGAATCTAATGGCCAAACGTACGAAATGGTTTGACATGTCTGGTGGTTGGTTGAACCTTTTCCCCTGGTTGCGCTTCATTGCCCCGCAAGCTACCGGATTCGAGCTGATATCGCACATTAATTCAGAAATGAAAGAGTTATTTATGGGAGTCATTAACGAGCACACCAAAAATTGGCATGAAGGACGTAACGACGATGTAATTTATGCTTTTCTCACCGAAATGAACGAAACAAAGCATTATTCGTTTACAGGTGTGTTTCACTTGATTTTCGGTAAATTTTATTCTGATTATTTAATTTGTAGAGGATCAACTAGTCATGATTTGCGTTGATCTCTTCTTTGGTGGCGCTACGACGACGAGTACTTCATTGGAGTTTGCTTTCTTGTGCATGCTCTTATATCCGGATGTGCAAAAGAAGGTTCATGAATGTATCGACAAGGCATATCTAAATGGAGCTATGCCACACTACAAAGACAGACATTTGTAAGCATATGTTTTAATTTAATTATATGAATAACAATGTATTAAAACATAATTGTTTGCTCAGGTTGCCTTACGTGGAAGCTGTGATATTTGAAGTTTTGCGGTGTTATTTGGTGACGCCAATAACCGGTCCCCGAATTGCTTTGCATAACACCAAATTAGAATCATATGACATTCCTGAGGTATGAATTAATTTGATTTATAGATTATTATGTATATTTGTGTAATACAACAATCATCAATATTTTTTAGGGTACTACTATCATGATCAACAATTATTCATCGAATCACGATCCAAAAATATGGGAAGATCCAAAAACTTTCCGCCCAGAACGTTTTTTGGACGACAGCGGAAAAGTTGTTGTCCCAAATTACTTCTACCCATTCAATATTGGTAATAAGTTGGTAATAATAAATAAGATGATTTAATTGAAATGATGTTTTTTGATTATAGGTAAGAGGAAGTGTCCGGCAGATACAATGGCCAGAAATTGCGTATTCACATTTTTTGCTGGAGTAATGAAGACTTATGAGATATCGTTGCATGACAAGTCACAAAAACTAACCGGAATCGAGATTCCAGGCATTACAATATCGCCGGAACCTTTTAAAGCATCTTTTAAAAAAAGACACGCCAATTAAATGCATTTTAGCTTATATTCTAAACGACTGTTTTATATTGAATATGTAAATTAATATTAAATGAAAACACAGATCTAACAGTCAATGATGTAAAATATACAATTGTATTGTTATTGTTATTTTTATTAAATGTACTCAATGAAAAGACAAAATGTCATCCCACATAACGTTAGGCAACTCCTAGACAAAGTTATGTCTGAGGTTATGTCTTAGAGCTTTACATTAAGAAAATCTAAATAAATTCCTTTTTGCTCTTTTAATCGTACCTACTAACAAACAATTCTTAAGACATACCATGCGAACTACTTACGCACTTACATACGTTATTGCGACAAGGCATTTCTTCTTCAATTGATTTAACAGATTCTCAGGATAAAAATGATTGTTTTAAAAAATGGGCGCCTAGCAGTTCAGTTTCTACTTTCCTAGTAGAAAACTTATACACGAGCGAATGTAAAAAAAAAGTACTGAATCATGACAAGAATTGATTAATTTTATGAATTGTTAGTACATTAGATGTTAATAAACTGCAATTAATTATGCAGTTTTTGCTTTTTGTAACTTTAATAGTCCAGGTATGTCAGCATTTCCTGAATAAATTCATTGAAGCGTATATTTATGTTGTTTGCAGGATATAAATAAATAATAAGTGCTATAACGATTATAGTACTGACGCGTTGGGAAACTCTTTATATATTTACAATTTCAATATACTTCAGTACATGCAGGTTTCCTATATATTTATATTTTAATGAGGTAAATATTATCCAATACAAAGATTTGAATTTATAGTAATTAGTAAAATTATTGTTATTTGTTTGCCATATACAATATTTGCTCCTCGAGTATATAACTAGCGTTGCGCAGTTTAGCGGCATATCAAATTCTTAGTCAGTTAGTATCAGTCAAATATTTAATCATTTTACTTCTATTAAGATAACATTAATGAGCGTGATGCATTCAGTATCAAGTTTAGCGCTATTTAAAAGCACTCAATACTAAACATGTGGCGCCAATTTGTTTAATTTAAAACAAGTGATAAACTCTGCACTGTACATGAACGCGTGAGAAAAACGAAATCGAATAAAAAACAAAGCTTTATAAAAAATTCGGCGCGGTTAGAATCTCTTGTATAAAAACGCAGAGAGGCGACCTTCGGCCACTCAATTGATGAAAGTTTATCCGTTTGTAGCCACCGGCTTGTGCGTGTCTCTAGTGACTTGTAGTTTAACTTCATGTGCCGCTGCCGCAAACGCGGGTACGCTTAAAGTTCGGCAACAAGTGCTTTAATAGAATTAGAATTAAACACATTGCTGTAATATAACGCCACATCAAAAATGATTCTATTAACGCTATTTTTAATTGGAGTTAGTGTGTTGCTATATTTGTACGAAAAGACTGTAAAACCGAAGAACTTCCCACCAGGTACGCATCTTTCTCAGTTGGTTGTAAATCATTTATTTACTGTTTTTGTCTCCGTTTTCGTTTCCGTTTAGGTAATGCATGATTTAGGTTTTATAATATTTTCTTTTTACGTAAATTTAAATTATAATTTTCTTTTGAAAAAAATATATAATTCAAATTTATGTAACAATAAAATATTATAGAAAAATTTATTTCATTCCGTTGTGAGCATTTTTTAATTAATGATTTTTCGTGAATTCGTAAATTTATTAACTATGTGTTAAGTTTTGAATTAATCTATTTTCCCAGGCCCCAAATGGCATCCAATTACAGGCAGTACGCCAACAGTAAAAGAATTTGCCAAACAGTTTGGTGGCACACACAAAGCATTCCTGAAATTATCGGAAATCTACGATTCGAATGTAATCGGTTTAAAATTTGGGAATGAGGCAACAGTGTGCGTGTCCGGCGAGTCACTTCTAAAAGAAGTTTTAATGCAGGATGAATATCAGGCTAGACCTATCAACTTTTTCTCCAATTTAAGATCATTTGGTACCAATAAAGGTAAGAACAATATTGCATACAATGTAATAGAATTTAATTGCATTTAATTAAATGAACACAGGTATTACTTTTACAAATGGCGAACACTGGAAAACACAACGCCGGTTTTTCATACGGCACTTGAGAGAACTCGGTTTCGGTAAACAAAAGATGGACTTTATGATCACCGACGAAGTCAACAAGATTATCAACTTTATGGGCCAAAACGATTTGCATGAAATCAAGACGATCATCGGTACGTCTGTATTGAGCATTTTATGGACTCTGGTTGCCGGCGAACGCTTAGAATACAGTAATGAACGTTTGCAAAATTTGCTCACACTGATGAACAGGCGGTCCAAAGTATTTGAGATGGCCGGGACCTGGCTGAATTTGTTTCCATGGATTCGATTCATAGCACCCAAGGCATCAGGATACGAATTGATCATGAATATCAATAACGAAATGAAAGAACTATTTAAGTCTGTGATTAAAGAGCATAGTGATACTTGGTATCCAGATAGAAAAGATGATGTTATTTACGCCTTTCTGACCGAAATGCATCAATCTTCTGATGAAACTTTTACTGGTTGGTAGAATATATCAGAATTTGTGCATTAATGCAATTTTATGTTTTTCACAGAGGATCAGCTTTTGATGTTGTGTGTAGATGTCTTTTTCGGGGGTGCCACAACAACAAGTAACACATTGGATTTTGCGTTAATGTGCATGATTCTATACCCAGATATTCAAAAGAAGGTACATGAATCTATTGATGCAGCATATACCAATTGCACTTTGCCACACTATAAGGACAGACATTTGTGAGTCGCTATCTACTTTAGTCATTAGAAAGTAAATTAAATAATGTTTTCTAGAATTCCGTATGTGGAGGCTGTCATCTGTGAGGTTCAACGTTATTATAATGTTTCACCAATAACTGGTCCGAGAATTACGCTCGCAAATACAAAATTAGAATCCTACGACATACCAAAGGTACTATTTATTGTAAACTAGTTTTTGCCTACTAATTTTAAAGAAATGACAATAGCTAATAATGTATTTTAGCACTATTGCGAATTCAATTATTTAGTTATATCTATAATTGAAGCTTTGTACCAATTTTCATTCCTTATTTAACATATCATAATTTTTGAAAGCTCAATAGTAATGCTGCGAATAGGGGCATTGACCAATTCAACAAATCATAGACCAACAAAGTCTGTCCCGCTATTCTTGACTGTAACAAATGCGACTTAACATTCTAGGGAACCACAGTGCTAATAAACAACTACGCAGTAGATCACGATCCAAAACTATGGGAAAATCCAGATGTTTTCCAACCGGAAAGATTTCTGGATCAGAATGGCAACGTAACAATTCCTCAACACTTTAATCCATTCAATATTGGTATATTTTTAATTGAGTGCACTAAGTTAAGTTCACTAACTTAAATTTAATTAATTACAGGAAAAAGAAAATGCTTAGCAGATGCACTAGCACGTAGCTGCATCTTCACCTTCTTTGCTGGAATTATGAAAACTTATACCCTGTCACTGGCGGATAAATCGAAGCCACTCACTGGTATACCACTTCCGGGGATAACCATCTCACCTGAACCGTACATACCATGCTTCACTCACAGATGTAGCAAGAACTAATTACTAAGTATACTTATAAACCTGTTGCTTGAAGAAATACATAAAATTTAATGTTTTTGTTAATAATCCTTATTACTATTTATCGATTTGATTTATTAAACATTTGTATGATATGCTTATTTTCTTAAATATTACGTCTCTAGTAGAGACTCTCTACATATGTCCAAAAGCCAACATAGGTATGTGTTGTTTTATTGTGAATTTAAATTATCTATGTTTTAGATACTACACTGTACAAATGATTACAAAAACAAGATAAATAGTAACAATGCTTAATACCTGTATTAAGTAAAGTAAAACGTCAGTTCGCAGGTTTTAACTTACTATAGATCATTATTTTAATATACTATAGATAATGCCATTAAATCAAATTTTCAATCTCATTTACATCAGAACACATTCATATCTACTTTCAGCAGTGATAATATTTGAACTCTCAACTAACTAGTTTAAAATTTGACTAATTATAGTAATGCTATCTTGCATTTCGTTTATTACTATTATTAATTAATTCAGTGCTTTCAATGAACTTTAAAAATTATAATAATAAATAATGTAAAAAGTTTTGAGTAAAATATAGAGCCATTTGTTGCAACACTGTTAATAAGCTATGTATAGTGTCCACTAACATTTTAATTGGATCAGGTTCATGTTACAGCATAGAATATACATACAATCATAGCTTGCTAAGGCTAACAATATAATTTAATATCAAATAAGGTTGCCTGCCCTTCTTCTAATGTACATAAGTTCACCTTTTCCTGGTTTTTAGTGCATCAACTATTAATTAACCAAATCGACTAATATTTATGAATATAAATGAATACACTGAGCAAATTAAATATTAAAGGAGTCAGGACTGATAATTTTGAATATTACACCTCTAAAATATTGATTATGGACAAATTAAAACGAGCTGATAAACAGTGTTGCCTTTCAGTTTTCATACTCAGTCTAAAACTGCTCTGAAGTTGAAATTGCATGTCAATAATTACTTAATAAATCAGATGAAATCTGTTTTGTAATAAAATTATGTTGCTCATTGTTGATTTCACTTAGATTAGACATTAGTTTGCTTGCAATACCGTTGTTAAACGGAATACAAAAAGCTTTCGAATTTTGATTTCGGCGTAGGCTTAGCAAACGGCGAGAACCAACCGATCGAAAAACGCCCAAAGACGGCTTGTATGCTTTTCCATCTGCTCTTTTTCACCCACCTGGCCTCTTCTTTTTTTAACTGTTCAATTCCTGTCTCATCATTCCAGATTGCTTGGACTTGTGTGCCCAACATCACAGCAGTGAAGATAGCAAACAGCAGTGCTTCAAAGGATAAAAATAGGAGGAACACTGCAGTTGCAGGTGGACTATATGCTGAGCATTCCTTCCAATCATGTCGAATGCACACCATGAAATGATTTACAGCCAAGAATAATGAGTGTAAAGACATGGCTGCTATGTAAAACTGAAATAATTTTATATAGAAAACTAATATAAATGATGCTTTATTGTGGCTTACTGTGAACAGAACAAAGTACTTTTGATTGTTTTCTCCAACACAATTGTTTACCCATGGACAATGATGATCCATCTTTCTGATGCATCTTTGACATACAGAGCAGTGATGTGCTCTTTCAGGTTTAATGCTGCAACATTTTGGACACTTAAAAATTACTTGTCCCTCTCTAAATCCCATTTGTTTTATCATTTCTTTTGTTGCATTGCCTTTTGGAACTGCACCCTATAAACACAATGGGAATTTAAAAAAAAGTACAAAGTGTTACTACAAAAAATTCACTTACTGGATCAGTGAACATAGTTCTTAGATGTGAAGCAAATGCCAAAAAGGCAAATGTTTGAAATATCACCATATTAATGACTTTGTAAAATGGATAAAAACTTGGTAATAGAATAACATTCATCACAACAAACTCTGCATACAGTATCAGCATCCATGTTAATATTGCACAGATTATTCCACAAATGTCTCGAATACACCACACCGAACCGCCGCAGCACTTATTATGCAGGTCGACCTCTCGTCGAAACGCCGTGTATTCGTATTCCATCATCGTTTCAGTAAAACATTTTGTTTGATGATATTTACACTTTTAGGTTACCAGAACTTCTTAATAGTTTCTGCATTTTAATAACATTTGCTTACTTGCTGCACTATTGCCATTATACTTTCACGCTTTATTATCCGGCGCAAATGTGCTTGTGTAATATTCGTAAAAATATTCGCGTTATGATAATCTTTTCATAAATTATAAGCACTCGAGTCTAGGGTTTGTATTCCAATTCCTATGAACACACATTCATCTGCAAGTCAATTGACCTTTATGACCTTGATTTATTATGATTTGAATTTGACGGCAGACAGTAGAACGAACAAAAATAATGGGTGTTTACAAAAACGAGAGTATATGCAATTTATAGTTCAATGGTTATCATATCAGAATGTTTACTTAAGTTTACTCTTATTTATATTTACATATATGTTATTATTTCTTAAATTAAATAAGATGCAATATTTATGTCTTTACTGAATAAACTGTTTTTTCATCATCAGGTGCGCAGTAATTACCCTCTGTACTAACAGAATGAAAGTTGGCGACAACGTGGAGGTTATGTGTTCAGAATACGTAGGAGTGAGTTTGTTGAATCGAGTTGGATTGAGTTCATAAAACTCACGTATTGTGCTTTAACATAACAGAAATTATCACTTAAAATTGTTAAATCATGGCGGTATTTATCACCCAATTAATTTATTATATATTATTAATACTTTTATTGTAGCCTCCACAGAAATCCGCTAAGGTGGCAACCAAGGGGGCCAAACAAATTGTAGAAGAAAATGTGTCAACCTTGAATTTCTACAGAAATATGGCAATTGCAGCTAATGCAATTTCATTAATTATTCTTGTCTTTTACAACTCCACAATCAGCATTGTAAGATCCTTTAATTTGATGTATATATTTATTTGTATCAATGTTTGTTATTAATATTTTACAGGTTTTATATTTCTTCTCATGTGCAATTTACATAGCTTCATATCAATTTATGGCATACATGGCTCGTCCCAAATATACTGAAAATGGTCAGCTTATTGATAGTGGGGTGGATCTTAACATGGAGGGTGGAATTGCTGAGTAAGTAATTTTCTGATTTTGGTTTTTATTGTGTGTATAGGTGTAATGTGTAATTGCAAGATTTATAATAGAATGCTATAAAATACTGCTTTACACATTTACATACAAATATTATTGAACATTCTTATATATTTTATTTTCAGACATGTGAAGGACATAATTATCCTCACAGCAGGTTGTCAGGTGCTAGCCTCAGTAATTTCAAATTATTTCTGGTACCTGTGGCTGTTTGCGCCAATTCGTGCTATGTGGATTCTGTGGAAAAACATTCTTGCACCATACTTCTTCCAAGAAGCACCTCCTGAGCAAGAGATTAGTGAAAAGAAGCAAAAGAAAATGGAACGGCGTATGCGACGACAGCAATGATAAAGACTATTTAAATTGTTATTATTTCTTTTTTAATTGTTTTACGGGATGTGTTATATATTATTGTATTTTAAAGGAGAGCTGCAAGTCAATTATGTATTTATGTGTACAAAATATATAATATTGAACAAACAGTTCTGAATTTAAGGATAGTTGAATTGTTCCGGATTTGTTCTGGTTAAATTGGAACATCTGTGTGAAAAGCTATTTGTGTTTGTAATGATTTAAATTGGTCAAATCAAAAGGAAACACGTAACAACATACTTTCATAACATGTAGGTATTTGATTTCTGTAGATGGTAAATATAAACTGATAAATGATTTTGAAAATTACTGCCGAATTGGTAGTTATGATTTGTGTGGAAATTACTGATTGATTTTCTCACTATTTAGTTCAGCCATAATATGCATTTAAATGAAAAATAATTTGTTGAAAAGTTGTTGAACAGTTGGGAACATGATTATAGATAGACTATGAAAAGTCTTCATCGGTCACACAGCTTCCAAAAAGTTATGTACGGTCAAAGCTTTTTCTGTTTTCTTTTTTGTCCATGTTTATGTCACGTTTTCGTTTGCTACGTCGTACTCAGAATTCCAACATATGCTCTCTTAGCAACCTTTAGATACAGGACATTAACATGCGTCAATAATTCTGTATTAATAAAAATTGACCCTCAGCGACGATAAATGACGCAGAATCGTTTCGTGGACTTACAACTTGGTTTATCGTGATCTAAATACCAATAAAAAATCTACAATCAATATCTGGAAATAAAAATTGCATGAGTTATTAACAATCAACTTTAATTTCGGAAAAATTGGCTTGTGAACTAAACTAAATAGTTGTCATTGTATTGTATATTGTCATTGACAATATTTGAATTATAAGCTTTTAAAAATGAGCTGAACTGGTGACCTACTTAGTGTCATACAAACCCCATCAATGTAATAAATTTAGTGATTAATACTGATTTATTAGCATACTTTATGAAATTAAGCAACATTAGGTACCAAATACACCTGATTTACCTACATTAGTTAATTTTGACAGAATTGACATTATTTTTCGTATAAATACTTTCAAATATTATTAACAAATGCCACTTATAGATAATATCTACAAAAGCCAGTGTATTATAGGCAACGGGACTGAAAGAAAGATTCATATTCATAATGCCCTCAATTTCAGTCGTTGTGAAGTCATTTCAAGTCATGATCAATATTATTATATCGACTCATTTTCAAAATGCGAGATGTATCGTGCAATTTAGTCATATTTTCCGCGACTTTTCAGTTGGTGCTTTGAATACGACAATTCCACAATATGTAAACCCTTCGTCATGTGTTACGGGATGTGACCATTATATTATCTCTGACCCATTAGCTGCACACCATGCCTATATAATTCACTGCCTAACAGTGAATAAAGAGTATACATTCAAAGGCGTATTTTTTCTTGGAAATACGTCAATTGACAATTATAAATTTAATAAGTTTCGTAGTCCAATATTACCGATTTATGCTGCTCATTCTATTTTTATCAAACTAGTTAAAAGCGATTTTGTTATCAGTGCTTTTGATAACTGGGAGTTGGATTCATACAGCGTTCTAAATCGTTGGAATATTTTAGAAAACAAGTTTGAAAATGACAATATCGACGACTTCTTTTCGAATAGGAGAAGGAAGCGTCTTGGAGGAGTGATGAAGTTTGTTGGAATAACAGACCAACTTCCAGTTATTCTTACATGTATAGATTTCTGCTTATTAATTGGTTATTTTTGTAATTTTTGTAAATTTTTTTAGCTATGTCAATGGGATCTGAGGTAATTCTGATGTTTGAGTTTGGAAAGTCAATGAATATGAGCGGCATAATCTGCCACGACTGTAAACCAACTGTGCCTATGTTTATTTTGGGTTAAACTTTATTAAATTGCACTAATTTAACCAAAATGGTTATCAATTTTATATTTGTAGGCTATTTGGGACGTCCGACTGGGGCTAGCACATACCCTGTTTCAAATTTGGATTTGAGTTTTCTGACACCCAAATCAAGATCATATATTAATTGGTTGGCACTGCTTCAAGTGTTTGAAGTAAAACTATGGATATTAATATTTTCCTGCTATGTTTTGATTGGATGTTACTTTTGGATGGAGAATATTATCAATCAGAATGTAAATTCTCCCAGATTTTTATCAATTACTGGTTTGTTTCTTCTTCAAGGACTAAATCATCGAAGCATATCACCCAATCTCCGAACGCGTTGCCTAATTGCGACAGTATTGGTTATAGCCGTTTTGGTATCGTCTATGTTTTCTTCGGGTGTTGTTCAAAAAATGATGACTGTTAGTTACGAAGGCGAGGTGCTGACCATTGAACAACTTGCTGATTCAGAACTCATGGTGCAATGGTCAAACAACCCGTTAAATTTTTTCGAATCCAACGCGTTTACGGAAGCTGAAGTTCGTGCATTTTCACGTTGGTCATTAACAAATTTTAAATTGCCTTATTATGAGAAAGCCATAGCACACTATGTCACTATTACAAGACGTATGTGTTCTTTTATGAAAATGTTTCGCTTATTAATTCATTCTTTATTTTTGTGTTTGTTTTTTTAGTATCTACATCGTTGAGCCGACACAATCTAAATATCCTCCCATTTGTAAGATCAATGAATTATTTTTTCCTAAAATCGTACAGTGCCATTTGCATATCCAGGTATGATTATATTCTATTCATTCCGTTTTTGGACAAATTTATATTGAGGTGCAAAGATGCTGGTTTGATGATTAAATGGGAATGGGATACATATATGTGTGAAAATAAAATAGGGCACTTACTTGAATATATGGATTCTCGTGAACCAGCGAGTGTGCCCACTATTTTACGGTTTAATCATGTGCGTGCTGTCTTTGGTATCTGGATTATTGGCAACATCATTGGAACACTGGCATTTGCTTTTGAAAAATTTTTGGTGATGACTTACTATACCATATTGCTCATTTAAAATGGTAACTTTACATGTGCCAGTTGACTATAAGTTGGCTATATAGTTAGTCTGCACTTCGTCTGATTTAGAGAAATGTTGGCATGTATCTCAATATGTATAAAATTACTCGCCTTTTTAATTTAACAGGAATAATACGTTGTTAAATAGTTTTCACATGATTGCAACTTGTTTTTAGTTGATATCGAATATGAAAAAAATTATATAATTGCTTCACGATATTATAAATAGTCTAGTATGAGTTACTGCATGAGTTAACTTATGATTTATATATTATTAAATCATTAATTCTATTGATTAAACCTGGGTTGTGATGTGATTCGATTAATGGGTTTGAAATATATCTTTAATAAAAGCACCCTGCATATTATAACTTTTTTGCCAGATTTATTGGAAAATTATTATGTAAAAAGTTATTGTGTAAAGAATTATCTAAAATCGTTTTTCCACAATTTTTAAATGATATATATTTAGATGATATATATCATTTATGATAGTTATAAACCCTGTTGCAATAATTGGAAATTTTTTAAAATTCCTGTTAATAATACATATGTACGATACGTACCTACTTACAAGTAGGTAGTACTTCTATGTAAAATTAACGATTGGTGCACAAAAAAATTAATTCAAACAATCCACCCTATCCTATCCAATGCTACCAAACAAATCACTCACACCATAACAATGTAATGACTATGCAACACGGAAAAAACAATACTTAATTTTTTTATGAACAATATAAATATCACCGCATGCTGAAATCTCATTAACACGTAAGTCATTATTAATATGTACAAAATCAGCCGAACCATGACTGGCTTCTACTAGAGCAGAAATTTCAAAAGAAATGCAACACAATGGGTATGTTTATGTTCATTTCCGTTTTTTATCAATCCCACAGAGAATATAGGGTAATTCGAATCAAGTTAATTAGTTTATATAATATTTTAATATAAATCATTAGGTAATAGACATTGCTTAATGTTATGTGACCAACGTTAACACCATCTCTGTTATTTTACTAATTATTTTATCGGCAATTTCAACAAAAATAAAGTTGAATAAATGCTCCATATATAAAAACGACGTAATGATGTACAATTAGATTATTATATAAGAATTATTACTCCAAGTACGCACGAGCGCAAACCGCAAATTAATGATATGTTATATTTTTTTGGATTGATGTTTTGTTATTAAATGGGCAATGTCTTCGTCTCAATTGGCGGCGCAGCGAGTAAAACTTTTACTGAATATTGCGTTTATTGTGCTTGGCGTTAGGTGAATACCGGCGAAATGGTGGAATGGGAATCGGGAACTCCATATATTTCGCTAGACGTCTAATTTCTTTCTCAGTTCAGATTAATCGTTGGTGCAGTTTCCTCCGAACTGATTTGGCGATTATTGTGTAAATAGTACGTGCATCTGCATGTGAGTAACTTTTAAAATATTAGATTCATAAATTTAAAAGATAATAACAAATTTTAATTAGAAATTGGTAATAATTGTGTATTAAAATAAGCTGTTAGAATTGTTTGCAAGGTGTCAACTTAAAATATTAAGCTAATTTTAAAGAGCAATTATCAACTTTGCACAAATAAGCAAATAGTTTGTTGCAATTCAGACAAGAGTTGTCAACCATTAGCAACCATCCATAACTGTAATTAATAGTGCAAACACTCACTGTCCAATTGCACGTATCATATGTCGAGAAGAGTTAGATAACCACCGCGCTAGGCATTTTCAAGACATTTCACAAATAAAACGATTACTTTTGAATTGCATTAAAGTTGATGTGAAAGCAGAAGAAAACACGCTGGCGACCTAGTGTCTGCAAACTAGACTTTTACTATTTGTTCAAACTAGCTGCATGGTTTTTCTTATTATGCTTCCTAAATAGGTACTAAAATCTGCGTAGGTGTTGGTGTAACTGCAATAACATTTGTTATTTAATTGTATAATCAAATTTTGTTGTTACTATTATTCAACGTTGGTTTTGTGGTATATTGCTTTTATGTAAATTCCAAATTTCAATTTAATTGAAATAAGGATTTATGATTTGGTTTGTATGAATGATGAAAAGAAAGTTGTCACTATAAACAACATATAAATTTGAAGTACAATGGGAAATACGTTAGGAAGAAATTTATGCAATATTATCAATTCAGTCAAAGCGGAAATGCAATAAATTCCTCTTAAACTTTCTTAATAATACTATAAATATTTTCGCAGAATCAAACGCAGAATTGTTTTTTTTTTTTGAAGATTGGTGCGTAAAACTTTTGTGATTATAAGTTATAACGTAACGCAGTTTTGTGTGAAAGTATTTCGTAACTTTTTAAATGCCAAAGATTAAATTTCAAACCTCTTCTGTCATGAGTTATATTTGTTTACTAAACAAATCTGACCTTTAACATTGAACTAACCTAACTTAACGTAACCACAAATATTTACATACAAACACGTACTGAATATCAAAAATCTCTAAACAAAACTTTTAGAAAATAAAATTTTTAATCAAATTGATATTTTAGATTAACTTTTGCCCATCGGTTAAAATTGGCACGCTGATCACAAAACGAAAACGTTTTCTTTTAATGAATCAAAGTTTCTCAACTTTTTGCGAATATATTTACGTAGCAATTAGTAAATATTTTATGAAAGTTTAATTATAAAAAGTAAACGATTAAATTATCATGAAACAATGAGAATGTACGGAAAGCAATAGCGGCACATAATAATTATGTAAAAATAATAAAAATGCATAATTTACTGCGTACTAAACGTTTACGTTTACATTATCAGTCCCTATATAATTTTAACCAAAACATTAAAAAACGAATTGTACAACTTCATAAATGTATGACTTTCAGGCACATAAACAACAATCTTAGATAATAGTAATTATCTTCGGACTTCGCCAAACATTACTTTTACTTATCGCTTTGCAAACCTTGCGTGTGTAACATTTCTTAACGAGTACATGTGCGTTTTAACACGGCACACTTTCATCAAACGCGACACCGAAGAAACAACCTGGCACTGAGCTCATTTGACGTTTCACTCTCTTTACGAGCTTTTAAGATTTGTTGTGTCATTATAGTCATTATGACATTTATTTTGTATATTATACCAATGACAACTTTGTATTTATATTGTATTGTGACAATCTTAATAGATACATCATGACATCGACCAAGTTAATCATGCCCAATCAAAACACGCGAAGTTCGAAGGACAAGGAAGCTGAGGAAGGGAATTTTTTGGATGTAGTGGCCAAAACTGCGGTGGATGAGCTTCGCGAAGATGAGGCTACACGTCGACAGTGTTTAGCACAATTTCGGGAATGGATTCAGAGCAATTCTGACATACAAAATTGTCTAATGGGTAAGAAAAATTTATATTTCTCATTCGAAATCTACAAAACATTTCTATGGGAACAATTAGATACTATATGGCGATAATCATTTGATACCTCTTCGACTCATAGTTTTTCAAGTACTAGTACGACTTATACTTAAAATTAAGCTTAGAGAAAAAAATGTGTTCTCAATTCGTAATTGTTTGCCGATTCTTAAGTTATTTTACAGCTGCAATTTACTAATGAAATAAGTGTTGCTTAAGATTGTTGTAATTCAGCTACTTACGATCGTTTACCAGCAACAAAGCTGTCACATTATGATCACTTTACAGACTACTATAAGCAATAAAAAATTAAATTTGACGGAGATAGAAGTTGATACAACAAAAACAATTACTATTTTTAAAGATTTGCCATTAAATATCACTATCAAACTATAAACTAACCAACATAATTTTTGTTACTACTCACATTAGATATTAGATAAGACTTAAAATAATGTTAGAAAAAACTTAATTTGTAAAAAGTAGTTTGCATACAATATTAATAATTAGATAATTTATAATTATTGGATCTATGAGCATGGTATCCGGAATATAAATACAAAATAGCCAAGGCAGTGATATTTACATTTGAATTGTAATTAATACTATGAAATTAAATATGCTAGGATATTTTTCAACAAAAGAAATCGCAGTGACATCACACTCAGATCTATTATGAAAGTTCTATTCGCTACTCTCTAAATGCTAATCATATAATATTCAAAGATTATACCTTGTATGTATGTTTGCAATTTAGATACAATTTAAAGGTAACCAGGTAAACAAGTAACAAAAAAAAACAATTTCTTTACGAAGGTACAAGACAAAATTTAACTCAACGATTTAGATAAAATATCAACACAATAGCTAAAATTTAGAATAATACTGAAGAAATGTTTATTATCCTAGATCCAAACTCTTTAGACGCAAATCTTTCTAACTTGGACATATTATTAATATCATAAACAAAACATCTCAGTATTATAAAATACGCGAATTATGACAGGTCTAGCAATTACCTAACTATTCGACAATTTTCACGAAAGTAGATAATTATAGATAACGTACGGATACATTCAGACGGATTGTTACTTTCCGAAAATTTTATAACCGTCCATAACTATAATCAATTTGCCACAAACAAAATAATATGAATTTTGACGAGTAAACGGAATGCAATAAATAATAAATAAAAAGAAAGTTTGATTTGCCCCTAAGACGCAAAGCACTAATTATTTTTTTATAAGCGGTACATAATATAATAATAGGTCATACCAACACTGTGATTGTAAAAGTTACATCATTTAACAAAAAAAACTTTGATGTTCTACGTAATTTATATATCATAGAGATTCATCTTCAACAGACAGATTTACACTTTAAGTACTGGTTTATTACTTGCGTGTTCAGGAGAATATTTTTTTGTGCACTTTTGTTCGTCGCAGAACACAACAACCAGGAAGTAGTATGATTGGATAAAGGTGAATGTTGTAACTTCTTCGTGCCCTGTGGAGGTTACACCACAGATGTGTGTTATGCAAACAGATTGCATAAGTTGCGCGCTCGCTTGCATTTTCAATTCGGTCGCGCATTGTATTAAATGCATCGCATTGCGGCGATAGATAAACGAGTTAGTATGTCAGTAAGTAATACATGCATGTGTGCGCTTGCAATCTGTAGACGATAGCTTCCTGCTTCGATTTCTACGCGCGCGAAAATTCAGCCTCGCCATGGCACAGCAAACACTGCTCAAGTATCTCAACTTTCGCAAGAAGTTCAAGCATATCTTCTACGACTTGGACTGCCAGGACGCGAAAATCCACGAGCTCGTCACGAATGGTTACATCTTTGCGAGCCCCTTCAGAGATAACAATGGGAGGCGTGTCATCTTGACTATTCCATGTAATGAATAAATTTTATATTGATACGTTGTTGAATTCGAAGTGAATTTATGAGAAACTCTTATGTGTATAGATAAATTGGATCCCAGTCGATATTCAAGTACAGATATGACTCGTGCTCACATGGTAACTTACGAGACATTGATCGACGAGGAAGAGAATCAAATTCTAGGGTTTAGTTACTTCGGGGACGGGGCCAACGTTACCATTCAACATGTTGCGATTTGGTCCATTACGGAGTTTGCAACTTTGATGAAATGGGGAGAGGTAATATTAAATATGGTTAACAATTGTTGTTGGGCCATTTTATTGAGCAGTTCACAAAGTTTCAATTAGGCACAAACCTATAACAGTTAAAATTGCAGTTTTTTACGCTGATAAACTCGAGATTAAGAGTTAAAATTGCATCTGATTTAATTTGTTTTCGCGTGACGTGAATTAACCATATAGTATTTCCAAACATGTTTTGCGGTATCGGCATTCGTATTTCCGGGTTTCATTTCATATTTTGCGTGGTTAGTATAATGCGTTATGCTTTGATATTTGGTTGACTTTCCTTCGGATTTGATTAAGTAGTTGTACCGAGATTAGTCATTGCCATAGTTACAATTTACAATTCTATACTTTTTATAAATATAATAAATTGTCGAATTTCGGTGCGTTTTACAATTAGTCGCCGACTATACTAAAATATGTCAACATCTAGTACTAATAATGTAATGAAATTTATATATTTTCTCTTTTAGCAATCTTGCCCAATGCGTCATAAGGTTCTTCACATTATCAACTTACTGCCCGCATTCAAATACGTGGTCGAATTTGGAGCGTCCCGAGTAAGCCCAAAACTGCGTGATCGCTTAAAGATCCATAACTCAATTAGCGAAATGCATGAATCACTTCCATCAATTGTTCTTCCAAAAGAATATGGCGGCGTTATGCCAATGGCCGATATGATTGAGTTGTGGAAAAAGGAGTTGGCTGCCAAGCGCGACCGTTTACTATCTTATGATGCAATGAATTTATTGTCGGATAGAGGAATTATTCGCCGAAGAAATCAACCCGGCGGTGGGGAAATTTCTGAAATGCAGGGCAGCTTCAGAAAACTAGAGGTTGACTAATGCTAAGAATTATCATGTTGGTTTGTTATTTGATTCCAGTTGTTTTGTGAGCTAGAAAAACTAAAGTATTGTAGTGAATTTTAGCACTATGTTGTAGTATTTTTATACTTTTTACTATTTTCAATTTTTATATAAAAACACAATAATAATAAAGTGATAGATATTTGGAATTACTGCTTACATTTGCTTTAAATTGCTTTGTGTATGTTTTCCTTTGTGAAGTATTGGTTTTTGCTACATCTTTTTACCGAAGACTGGAGTTTCAAATCATCAAAGAAAACGCAGTTTACTTTTATCAAGGGTTTCAATAATTCTTTGAACAAATTTCAAAATAAATGTACGGTATTCGTCGACACTGCGCATGCGCACCTCGCAAAATCATATTGGTTTCGAAGTGCGGTGTGCGAGGTTGTTATTGCCGGTATCTTAAAAATTGTAAATTATTTTACAAAGAAACGGGTGACAGAAATTGATCCCATTGCAGAAAATATATAAATACACCCCAAAGAGAAAATAAAATGAGGTCAGTTATACACAAACCCTTCAATTTCCTTAAAATTAAATGATAATTTGTTGTTATTTTAGGTTAAGTGTGGATGGTTTGATTGTTTATTTCCCATATGATTACATATATCCTGAACAATATGCATACATGTGTGAACTTAAGAGAGCACTTGATGCAAAGGTAATTAATTTTTTATTTTGTAAATAGAATTACTTAATTCATATTTTTTCTTTTTTGGATTTAATTTGTTGCATGTGGTGTTACTGCTTTGTTTATGGTGGGACATATTTTGAAGCATATTAATGTATCCACCAAAACATGCTACAATTAAAACTAAAATCTATCATTCAGGTTCAGAATATATTTTATATAATTCTTGTGACTATTTAGGGCCATTGTTTACTGGAGATGCCTTCTGGTACTGGCAAAACAACTACATTATTGTCTTTAATTGTTGCCTACATGTTGGAGCATCCATTTGATGTCCGGAAACTTATTTATTGCTCTCGTACAGTACCAGAAATTGAGAAAGTCATGGAGGAGTTAAAGAAATTGTTAGAATTTTACGAAAAAGAGAACGGCGAGTATCCAAATTTAACCGGCTTGGTATTGACATCAAGAAAGAATTTATGCATTCATCCAGAGGTAACATGATACTCTCGAAAATTAAATTATGATGCTGTAACTCTAAAAATCTATTAAAGGTTAGCACGGAAAAAGAAGGAAAAATTGTAGATGGAAGGTGTCATTCACTAACAGCACAATATATTAGAGACAGACACAATTATGATGAAACTACACCAGTTTGTCAGTATTATGAAGGTTTTGCTTTAGATGGTAAAGAGAGTAATTTACCTTATGGAGTTTACACTATTGATGATTTGAAGATGTATGGAAGGAAAAAAAATTGGTGTCCTTACTTCTTAGCTCGATTTGCTGTAAGTCTTTTTTTTATTACGGATTTTACAGTTGATAATTGTTTCCTTCCAGATTATCCATGCAAATATTGTTGTGTACAGTTATCACTATCTGCTAGACCCTAAAATTGCAGATGTTGTTTCAAAGGAAATGGCTCGGGAATCGGTAGTTATTTTTGATGAGGCCCACAACATCGATAATGTATGCATTGATTCTATGAGTGTAAAGATTAATCGTCGTATTATCGAAAAGTCTTCGGCTAATATTACTTTGTTGGAGAAAACTATTGCAGAGTAAGTAAATGTATAATGTTAACTAACGAATATTTAAATTTTATGTTTAGGAGTTATATTTACATTACATATTTAAATTCCAAGTTGTAAAATGAGAAATGATGTGAATTATTATGAGCGCGTTGTGACTGGGTGATTGTCATATACGCCCAACTGTGAACAAAAATGTTGTTACAAATTACTTTTCTTACTTCTTTACTTCGTTTTTTACTTTTTATTAATATGGAAATTACATTGTATTTTTGTTATTCTAGAATGAGAGAAGATGATCAAAATAAATTACAAGATGAGTATCAAAAACTTGTTCAAGGATTAAGGGATGCGAGTACCGCACGCGAAACTGACGTTATCCTAGCCAATCCAGTTTTACCAGATGAAATATTAAATGGTATAATTTAATTGAAACAGTTCATCCATGAATTACCTGCTAATATTTTTTTAGAGGTTGTACCTGGAAATATAAGAAATGCAGAGCATTTTGTATCGTTTTTAAAACGATTTATCGAATATTTAAAGACTCGTTTAAGAGTGCAACATGTTGTACAAGAATCTCCTGCAGGCTTTCTTAAAGATGTACAAAGCAAAGTGTGTATAGAACGCAAACCTTTACGGTTTTGTGCTGAAAGGTATTTTTTCTTGATGTGATAGTACTTTTGGTTTTAATGTTATTTTATAGATTATCTTCACTATTAAAAACTCTTGAAATTGCTGACCTGGCAGACTTCAGTCCTTTGGTTTTAATAACTCACTTAGCCACTCTGGTCTCAACATACACGAAGGGATTTACAATAATCGTCGAACCATTTGACGACAAAACACCCACAGTCTCAAATCCAGTTTTATATTTTAGTTGCTTAGATTCTTCAATTGCCATCAAACCGGTTTTTGATCGATTCCAATCGGTGGTTATCACTTCCGGTACATTATCTCCGTTGGATATGTATCCGAAAATATTGAACTTTCATCCTGTTATTATGTCGTCGTTCACTATGACATTAGCCCGGCCGTGCTTATTACCAATGGTAATATTATTACAGAATGTTTTCTCAATATTGAATATTTCTATATTTATAGATTGTGTCGAAAGGCAATGATCAAGTTGCTATTTCATCAAAGTTTGAAACACGTGAAGATATAGCAGTGATAAGAAATTATGGCCAACTTTTAGTGGAGGTAATGTTTACTCTCAATTTAAGTTCTATATGAAAATTTGATTTGTATGTTTAGATTGCCGCTAACGTTCCTGATGGCGTCGTCTGTTTCTTTACATCATATTTATATTTGGAATCAGTTGTGGCAAGTTGGTATGATCAGGGTGTGATAGATAGTTTGCAACGATACAAATTGTTGTTTATTGAAACACAAGATTCTGCAGAGACAAGTTTTGCACTAATGTATTATATCAAGGTAGATCACTTTTAATGAGATGACACTTTCGACATTTACTAAAGTTATTTAAATGTAGGCATGTGAATCCGGCAGAGGAGCAGTTTTGTTATCAGTCGCGAGAGGTAAAGTATCAGAAGGAGTAGATTTTGACCATCATCTTGGACGTGCTGTACTTATGTTTGGAATTCCATACGTTTACACGCAATCTCGAATTTTGAAAGCTAGATTGGATTATTTACGAGATCAGTTTCAAGTCAGTCCACTCTTTCAAAATAATTGCAATATTTTAAGTACTAATCATTTTGTAGATAAAAGAAAATGATTTCCTCACTTTTGACGCAATGAGACATGCTGCACAGTGCGTTGGGCGCGTAATTCGAGGAAAAACCGACTACGGTATTATGATATTTGCTGATAAGCGATTTTCACGTGCAGATAAACGCTCCAAGCTGCCTAAGTGGATCCAGGAACATTTGAAAGATTCATATTGTAATCTGTCCACCGAGGAATCAGTACAGGTACATTTATTTGTTAGTTTTAGCTTTTCAAATTACATTTACTTATTGTTGTAGATGGCCAAACGTTGGTTGCGCCAAATGGCACAACCATTCACAAGAGAAGATCAGCTTGGGGTTTCGCTCTTAACTCTTGAACAACTTGAGAATATGGAAGCCAGTAAGATTGAGAAACAAGCTCAGCAAATGTAATTATTTTGAAACTTTATAGAACAATGTTTTAAATACATTTAACAATTTATTTTGTACCATGTTTAAAAATATGACATTGTCTTTTGTCATTCTTTTCTTTTTAGCTGTGTAATTTATGCATAACGTATCGTTATTATTTTGCACCACTTTTATATTTTATCCCAGATGTAAAAGTATGTCTGTCGCCCTGCAGTAAAACAATCCTGACATTACGTCACGTATACATATTTGGATATCGCCAAGCTTCCAAAAGTTAAAAAATGATTATACGCAAATTCCTGAATTTGATTCAGTCTCCTTTTATTTCTTAATTGGAAGCTACGATTTGTTTACACTCTGCCATGAATAATTTATGCACTCGGTGCGCACTTGCGTTTTTTACCAAAAGTGTGATGAATGTTGCACAAACATGCGCGTATATAACTCAATCATAAACTATCCTTTCATCGGCGGCTTTTATCCGCGTCGCCTATTTTTAAATGCGGCAAGATTAAGTGTTAATAATTCATAGTAGGAGTAGCAATGCGTACAAATATAGTATCGGTTGTTGTATACAGAGAGTTTTCCCAGCGGACGCACATCTGGATCCAATGAGAGCAAGAGAAATGGATTTTTTGTTGCACCGTACGAAAGGGGAGAAGTTTATTTTCATCTCGGCGAAACAAAACGCTTGCATCCTTCACACGCTCACGTAAATTTAAACTAATTCGCTCACCATCTCGAAAACCGATCGGTATATGAAAAATACTTGCAATATACAATATGATCTAACTTTCACGTCATGTGCTTTGAATTAAGTAGTTCAATTGCCTTCGAAACACTTAATTCCTGCAGTTATTAAAATACATGCAATTCCATCTTATATTGGATGTCTTGATATAGTTTAATTTATTAACTTATTTCAAGTCGGAAACACACTGTAAGCATTTAGATCTCTTTAAATAGCAAACGCGTTATAAGTTTTGGAGCTCATTGATTCATTTCGACCATCCCTGTTTAACGACGCTTCCGTAATACCTTCTTGAAATCATAAACCTTTAAACTTTAATTGCAGTTTAGAATTAGCGCATCGCGTCAAAGTTGCTTCTTATTAGCTCCGGCGGGTGAGGCGTAATTTATAGACACTTTTTCTGTCGGTTTTCGACGTCCGGGACGCGTTTACGATCGAATTGCCGAATTTATTTCGAAACGGCTTGCGTTCGTTCATATCCATAACGACCATCCGTATTTCATTAGTATTAATGGTCACATAATAATATTACGTTTCGCGGAAAACTAGTGTTCACTTGAAAGAGCTCGCCAAGAGAAAATTGTGTCAAACAGTCCTGAATAAATTAAAACGTTGGTTGTTTCAGGTTCATAAGGAAGCGAATATTACCAATTATCTTACAAATAAGGTTAATATTATAAGAAGGAGTTCATACAAGATTTACGAGTACATTAAATCCAATAAAAAACTGAAAATCAGAACCCTAGCAAACTACTAGAAAATGAGGGCATCATGTAGAATCTAAGCAATGCTACGTCCACTCTTGATGTTTCTTGATGTTTGCTACAACCATGAGAACAAACTCGAATGTGATACTATTTTTAGGATACGTATTCAGCGACGTGGAGTAGTTAGCCGCAAACGTTAAAGTGATGCCTTGCACACTTTTCTAGCGCCACACAAGACAAAGTACTTCATCTACTCCTATTGGATTCCTGGCGACCGACTCTTCAATATTATCCTCAAGGCGCTCAAGACACCCTTCGTCGCGCAGGCATTCCGATACTGGGAAATGAATGTGAGAAATGAGGATGAGGACTTGGTCGAGTGTGTGCAGTCTGCACTCTTTAGAAGTTGTACCTACTCGTGTTCGCGTTCGGGTTGCTCGCGGTTATTCCAGTTGTTAAGCCCCACAACTTTGTGTTGCTCTTGACATGCACACACTGGGCTCCGTTGTTGTTGGCACTACAGTCGCGACGAGCCCGCCGGTAGCAATGAAGACGTCATCACGACCCAGTGAAAGATTTCCGACAATATCTCATACTTTTGACGCTGGAAGCGATTTTAAGCTTCTCTTGTTTTAGTTTACGGCAGGCATATTGCAGTCGTCACGTTGCAATTGCAGTCGCACACTTAAGGCGCGCATCCTCCACGCAATACCTAAAAGCATAAATATGTCAATGTTTTCGTTACTTTGGAGTTCGAGATTCAGAAGTCTTAAGAAAGCTATTGCGGTTTAATTAGTGTAATAGATTACGTTGGTTTTGTTTGTTCAAGAGAGCAAATTTTACTGATGTTTGTTTAGAGTTTTTTAGTCATATTATATTATTCTACAATCGATTACTATAGAAATTGATCTTTTCTGTGTGCAACAGTTTTGTGCCAGTGTATTGTATGATTAGTATTAAAAATAGCTATAAGTGATCTTAACTTCAAGTTCAGAAGCTCGAAAATAAGATTTTTACCCGGAATAACACAGATATATTTACGATAAATATTTAACAATCATATTACTTTGATGATTTAGTCTTGATGTTTATAAGGTTGATGTAATTGAAATTTTAAGTGATTTGAATACTAAAGGAGATGATGGATTTTGGCTTGGAAAAATTAGACACTTATACACTTATCCTTATATACCTAGATAAATGAATTTACACTCTTTGCTAATTATGTCCAACTTTCTATTTTTATTTCGATTCAAAATTAAATTGAGGAGTTTTGGAAGTTGATTAGTCAAACTAAACTGTCAAACAGTATTATTTTTGGAAGAAGCAAATATTCTAACTTCCATACGCTCGTAAATGTTACTAACCACTTTTTATCGATCTGGCGATACTCAATAGTTGGACATGTGCCCACTGTGAATATGCGGGCAATTCCTGTCGGTAACATTGTAAATATTTTTGGAAAATAAATGTTACATGTTGAAATTTGTACGAAGCAAACCAAGCGATTGCGAGGAAAATAATTGTAAACGCTACGGCCGTTTCATTATCGCAAAATTGCGGGCACGTGTAGGTATGTACGTGATACCTACTCCTTTTTCTCTATTTAAAAATGTTCTAGCCTGAAAGGGAGTTTAATTAGAGAAGAAAAACTGATGTATTTCGAAAATGTGTACAAATACTTGTATGCGAAGGCTTTATGTAA
Source organism: Dalotia coriaria (assembly GCF_025399875.1). Lineage (NCBI taxonomy): Eukaryota > Metazoa > Arthropoda > Insecta > Coleoptera > Staphylinidae > Dalotia > Dalotia coriaria. The sequence goes on from NW_027045448.1 coordinate 2,802,191, forward strand.
CTTCGTGATTAAAATGGTGCATTTTTTATGTTCCATTTTCAATATGTAGTCTAAATTATACATGATATTATTAGCACAATAAAGTAACAAAATTTATGAAATCTGATAATACTTAAAACATGTCTCTAATCTATTCATCTAATTTATTCAATGATGCAGCAAAAATACTATTAAGTCTTCATAAAACACTCATCTTATTTTGACCAATTGCAAATATTACTAAAAACTGTTAAAGTCAAAAATCAAAGAAAAATATGCTTAAACAATAATGAAATACGTGGTTTTAAGTAATACTAGAACATTTTATTAGTACTACGAGACAAAAACTACTTTTAAGAATTCATAAAGAAAAGCCAAGGAGTTATATTTATTTTGTGAAAAATTCAGCTGAAATCGCAAAAGTTTTGATTAAAATTAAAAAAATTAAAGTAGTGTTAAATTTAAAAATAAGTGAACAATATAATCGGAAACAAAATTAAATAATGATCAAAATTCAATAACTAGCATAAGTAAGTCATAAATGAATCAAAATTGCACATTATCTCTCTCTATCACTGAAATTGCAGTATAATTTCATAGGTGTGCTCTATTAGTACTACTCCTGATTTTCGTAGTCCTATGCGCAGAAAATCGAATGATATTTGAGTAGATTACGCGCGCGCATATCTCTAGCAAGTACTCGTAAATGCTGGAAACTGAACATCGTAGAATATCGTTGCATCAACAAACGCCGATGGTCGCGCGCCGCCGCGGTGATGGCGGCGTTACTCCTACGACTCCTCTACGCTCCTACACATTCGCTCCGCGCCTACCATAGAAACTCATAGAAACTAACGACGGCAATGACGGCAATTCACGCGTTCGCATGTGGCTCCTCTCTTTCATGCCGCCAGTTCGCTCCGTAAGCGTGCGCTTCATTCGCAATTCAAACGTCGCCCACTCCGGTTTGAGTACTCCAAAACATTCACATAAATCCACTATTCTGCATCATTTTATAAAACTCACATATTGCCACACATTTCACAGTGGCAACAATTTTAATCTGAAACAGGCAATTTTCATCTGCGATTGAAACACTAACGCTACCTGCGCACAACCCAAGTTAAGTTACATTGAATTAAATTCTACTACTAAACTCGAAACCAAGCCATGGGATTATAAACTATCTAAAAGTACTAGTGAACTATGTTTAAACTTTTGTGCTTTTCTGAGTCTGCAAATAGAAACGGTAACAGCGATTTCCTTCCGTTAAAATAATCGGTAAGTTATTTTTAGCAAGTTTTGGAATTATAATATAATCGTATTACTTAATTGCAGTACATAACATTAATTTCGTGTAACTACCAATGTACCTATATATCATTTGGCCCCCGTTGACGTGATTCACGCGAATTGTGGATATCCACGGAAATACTTGCGCCGAGTTAAGCCAACGCAATAAAATGTATTTTTGGTTTATGTGCAAATGCAATACGAATGAACGGCATGGTATATATGTTGCCATCGGCAAGAAATTTCCAATTATTTACCTCCTATTTTCCAATTTCACATACCTAAGGTCTTTGCGTACTTCGCAAGCTGCGACTAATCCGAATCGTTTGTATGAGTAACATTATTCAAACAATGTTCAGATAACGTTTCTTACCTTTGTAATCTTATTCGATTTGTTTCGTTGAACATTAATGTTCAATCAACAAAGGCGAAATTTAGTAGCTAATAATATTGACGCGACATGCAAATTTTGTAAACACTGCACATGCACATTTATGTTATTATGAAGATTGTTGAAACTACACATTTATCGATACATTACCGACGCACTGGCGATAAGAATAAAAATAGAACATTTAATTCCTCATGTTTAATAAATATATATACTATATACTACTCTATATACTATATATATAGCGCTGTAAAATAACAATTATACTTTATTAATTTCTGTGCGCAGGTGACACTCATCAGGGAGAAATTACTGAAATGACTAATATACTTACTCATAATCATGAATGATGAATGTGCTATTTTTATGATAGCTGTGATAACGTTTACAACTGCATACAACTTAGTCATTAAACGATAGAGCTGACTAAATGTGGCTAAACGCTGTTCAATAAACATTACGTTCCAGTTAATTCAGTTAGCAATTACATTTGCGTTGATAACTGCCGGAGCTGGAACAGTTTGAGTGCTCAACTGTTGAATGCTTGATTTTAGCAGTTGCTTTGTAAAACTGGGCATTTCTCGGAACTTACCGCACCGGCTGTGTTGTTGAGATGAGTAATGTATTGTGTTACTTGGAATTCTTATCATAACACATTATATTTCTACCAGTCAGTTACTTTCTTAAGGTGCACCTAAAGAAATAATATAAAACATTTAATGTGTGATGAAACGAGCAATTAATACCGAATATTGAAGCATATTGGATCGACTCATGTAAGCGGATATGTCTATTACATATGCTCTGCATTCATTGCCATCAATACAGGAAATCAAGAGAATTAGTCGAACGCTGAAAACGCACGCGAATCATAACGACACGCAACAAAAAGGTGGGAATCGTATATTGTTATACAATTGATTGTAAGTGCATTTTAATATTGTTATTACTACGATGACGACAGCGCCGATGAACAATTCCAGTTATTATGTTCATTCTGTAGTAGTTAGTTAAGTCAAGGTTGATAATTGAATTCGAGGAGTGCACACACATTGGAAACGATCGCAACATCGCCCATTAGGAGACGGATTGGTAAGTATGAACACGACACACAATGCACGCCGCCGACATCGACATCGGCAGTCAGGCGGCTGCAATGTTTTCCGTTTTATTTCGCTGAATAGATAATGTCGCTGCCACATGGTTGTTGCACATGCAACATTATATAACGCTATAAATATTCGATGAACAAAAAAATACTCAATGACGATCATGCCAATCTTTGTTATGTTCAACCTCTATATACAAGGAAATCAAATTTGGGTTTTCAGCGATAGAAACAACGATTTTTCATTGTTGTATCGATAATTTTTTTCTTTAAATTCTGTAAATTACCGCAACAATTAATATTATCTTAAAATTTACCTGTATTGGTAATGTCAACATGTCAACACTCATTAAATATTGAATTTAATTTCTACTGATAAAGAATATTATGAAAGTACGATTATTTTCTAATAACCGGATAAGAATAAATACAATTTTGCGACAGGTTTAGCAAATCATTAAAACAACCATCAAGGTTTTACCGATTTACCGACTCACCGTCACACGCAGGGAATTCCATTGGCAATGCAATTATTCATTTTATTATTAATTTTATATTTATATGTTATTAAAAGTCACGATAAAAGGTGGAGAAAAAAAAACATAACTCCCACATTGTTCTAGTTGATACTGATAAATCGACGCTGATAATTTTACTTGCATTAAAAGTTTAAAGTGAGCAAATTACTAATTTATTTTTTTAAAGTTACAGAATATAATCCGCTAGATGTATTTACTCTGACTGTGGACATTGGCTGGATAAAATGTTTGCACCAGAAGGGGTCGTTTTCGAGCAGTAAGTGGTTCAAAACAACCGCATGCCATGCCAACATGAGGGCATGCTGTTCCTTCGCGAAGGAAACATGAAAATTGAATCAACGCATCGCGGGAAATAGTGCAATCAATGATTATAGAAGTGAGCAAGCAGCGGGGGATTTAAAAGTGCTCGGCATGAAAAGTGATTTTGCGATTAAGGCAAATGCAATCACCGTTGATATAGAAATACTAACTACTTTTTACAACTTCCTGCAAACGCTTATAATATTTTGTGTGCAAATTTTCGGGTTTTCCTATAACGCAAATTCCAAAAATTTTTCATCGGCGGTAGTAGCAAAATAGATTAGTTACTTAACGATATTTGTGCAGTGTGCGAAATAGTCCAAGGTTATAAAAGCGTGGCATATTTTTGCAATACATCACGTTCTCAACTATAAAACCACGAGTCGAACATTAACCGTGCGGCATGAAATCGAAAATCGTCAGCGTGCAAACGATGAATTTTTTCATCATATCGCACCAATAAATTAAAGCCGTGAAGCCACTTGTGAATGTGTCTTTTTCCGCTTTGCTGCCGCTATAATATTAAAGATGACAGCAGAGAGGAAGAGGCTTTTACACATGAGGGCGAAGCAACATTAAGTATTAAGTTAGACTATTTTATTTCAACTAAAATTATATTATAAAAACATGTAAATCTAATTAACTATAGGTATTTAATAAAACGCCTAGAATTAAGGTACGTGTTAAAAACTTGACATAGTATATTAAGTATCAAGTGGCTGAACGAGGGCTTTAATAACGTTTAGCCACGTTATGCTTACGCTATTTTTTCTACTTCGATTTTGTTTTCAAGTTTAGTTTTTGTATTTTAAATCTTTGAAATTCGCGCACACACTACACGGAAATGTAATGTTATAAAGGTCGAGTCGCGCAGGTGCAAGCTCCGCTCCGTAAATAATACCGGTGAGTAAAGTACTTTATTCACGGCTTGGCCGTTCGTATATAAAGTTCCACTTTTTGTGTCTAAGAACCGTGGAAAATAATCAGATTAATTATTTAGATGTAGCTGTAAACATAACACTGTGAAATAATTAAAAGTTTTACGTTTGAAGGTTTTCTCGGATAGTTTATTAAATTAGAGTCAACTAGCGACACGTCTGAAATCTGTTCATCAAGAAGTTTGCATATTTTCATTCAACGATAGTCTGACGTCAGAAATGTCGGGATAACGTAAATATAGATCAAACGATTATGATATGTGGTTGCTCATAAATATACACACTCAAAAACTTGAGGAGCTTTTTAAATCCATTTTATATTTTTTAGCTTTAAGCTAATTTGGAGTTAACTGCCATTAAAAAATAGTTAAACGTATTCTGTATTCCTTTATTACAACAAAATGATAAAATAGATTGGTACTATTGGTTTTACTATTGAGTAATAAAACACAAACAAAACTGACAATTTTTAAACGCACACCTAACTAACCCAAAACAAAACTTTTTAGTGTTATTCCCAAAATAAAATATATATAATGTGCACCATTTTAAAAATTGCAGTTCAATACAAAATTAAAGTCACCCATTTAAAATCTATTTTAAGATGTAAATTCTAACAATTAACAATGCAATACATACAATTACATTATGCTATAGAAACACTCTGCTATTAAATAAAACCCAAAGTCATAAAATAAAAAGCACAATTAAAATTCGACGGCATCGTCATAATTTCTACGTGTAAAACACAATCAAATTTGTTCGATTTTACTGCTTTGTGTCTAGCGTACGTGCAAAACTGCAAAGCGATTGTTTCTTAAAAATATTCGCATTGCAGTGGTTGCTTAAATCTTAATGTTCGCCTTATATGTCTGCACAATTTTACATATGTATTTAAAAACTAATACGTTTTGTTTCTTTAAAATAATAATTAAACTACTTTTCAAGAAGTTAACAGTATCTAACAGATTTTGAGCTCAAGGATCGGGTATCGTCAATTAAAGTGAGTAACAAAAGTTAACAGACTAATTGCGACTTAATAAATGACTTTGCCCATTAAGATAATTGGATCAGCACTTAACCATCAAGTCCATCGGAGTGAATGAATACTGAAAACTTTACAGACCCAATTCCTATGAACTTGGGATATTTTTGTTCTTAGGTCGGTAGCTTATGGTGATCAAAATGCTCCAAATAGATTTGTGCTGTTGAACTCGAAAGAATGTTCTGTTTATCCAACTGAATTAGATTATAATGTGCGAGATTATTAAACCGTAATCTTCAATACATTTTAACTGCTCATAAAAGTGTTTACCTGTAGGTTATTATTACAAAATATAGAAAGAAATAGACTGACAGCTGCGGCCTTTCGCCGAGAGGAAGTTGCACACGCAACCTGCAGAATCTCGACCGGAAAACGGAGACATCCATAAATTCGCGCAACGCCTAATTTCGTATCCAGCGAATATTTACAAGCACGCCCGCATTGGGCTTTTGGAGTCCGGCCAAGACTTCTTAATCAAAGTCTCTTTTTCTATTTTCATTTATACTTAGCGATTTCCTCCACGATCAGTTAAATGTAACTGAAGCTTTCACATGCGTATGTAATTTAATAATATTTGGTGTTTACATTATTAAAAATAAATTTATTTGGATACAATAAAGTTTCGTAAATTTTTGATTGATCTACATTAATTAAAATATAGGATATGTATCAGAATCAATACTTTAAAATTTAACACATGAATTAGGTATTCGAAAGCAAACATAAACTGACATATAGATACAATTTCTTCCAAGCAATATTTATACACGAACAAAATTTGTTAATAAATTTTTTGTTTGTTTTGTGCTTTGACAAAAGTCTAACCATTTTGCCAAAACAAACGACGCAGCAAATCTAATAAAATTTCCCCGCCACTTAAATTATTTCGGACTTTGAACTTCACATGTAAACGATCCACTGATAAGAATTTTATCAAAGGCATTCTGAGTTTAGTATGTGAGAAGGTTTGCAAGAGGATGATTGTTAGTTTCTATTAAAGATTTGTAATAATATTATATAATAAAATGGTTGAGGGAAAAACAGCACAGGAAACCGTAAAAGTCGTGGATATCGAGGTTCAAGCTCCAGTTACAAATAAGGTGCAAGCAGATGAAGTTACTGAAAGTAAGTGGATGTTTTTAATATGTATGTGATGTGTATTTTTATTTTTATCTAAGAGTATTAACTAAATTGTATATTATTTAGATAGTTTTGAAAAAAAAATAGCCACCTGAAAAGTTAAGAAATCAAGTAAAAAAAAACTACAAAAACAAATTGTTTATGTTTGTAACGTAGGCAACTTGTAATACGTCAGAAATAGCGCCTCTACCGGTGATTTGAGAAGTAAAATTCACATTGATTTCCCTTTCCGCCCGCCAGTGCACAGTGTGTTTCTGAGCGGCCATATTGTTCATTTTCTGAAGGGAGAAACGCTTATTTAACAAATCAGGTATTATTACAAACGGATATTATACGATTGATTTATTTCATACTGATTACTGTCTGCGCCGAGCACTATTTCTCGAAATTTGTGGCGATGCTAATTCTACGGCGGATGATCCTAGCCGTGACACCTGATTACCTAACATTTCATTTTCACAAAATATCAATTACTTCCGAATCGTCAAAATTACACCGCAATCGCATCAGAAGTAGCTTCTCTTTTAATCAAGGGAATCAAATATCACAAGATGCTCGCTCAACGATTTGAGTTGACTACTGAAGATCTCAATTTTGAACATGTATATGCTCAGATATGGTTAACTATACCTGCAAGTTCTATTGTAGGTTGCTCTCACACACAGTAATAAAGCTAATGATGAATCCATCCTCATGGTGCAACCCTCCTCCTCCAGGCATTGACATGGATGAAGAGAGCAAAGGCTCCAATGTATCCTCTCCAAAGAGTTACTCAGGAGTGTTGATGGACCAGATCGATCCATACATTAAAAACCCTGAGTACATAAGATACAAGAGAGGTGCACCTAACAGAAGATCTAGGAGTCGCTCATTTAATCGCGATCGATCGCGTTCGAAGTCACGATCGAGATCGCGGGAGCGCCGAAGGAAGCATCGCTCACGCAGCCGAAGTCGCACCCGACATCGACGATCACGCTCGCGCTCACGAACCCGGCGACATCGGCGTCACTCGCACTCGACGAGCCGCTCAAGAAGCAGAAGCGTATCACAAGCGCGCAATCGACACAAGCACAAACGGAGCAAAAAATCGCGACGTTCTAGAAGCCGATCTCGCAGCCACGATCGACGGCGGGCCGAACGCAAGTACTATGCGGATCCACCACGTCGTGAATCCGTGCAGAATGATGACACCGCCAACGATTCGAAAGGGGAAGAGGAGGAAGCTGACACCAAGGAGAACGCATTCAAGAACGACGGTTCCTTCTTAGAAATGTTTAAGAAGATGCAAGAAGAGAAGCAGAAGGAAGAGGCTGCGAAAAATGAGGCGGTGGCTGCAACGCCAACGGCTACAACCAGTGAAGCTAGAAAGCTATTACCCGCTTTTGGAAAGCGGCGAGGAGGCAGGGTGTTGAAAACCGGGATGGTGGAGAAAACCAAAGCTGTGGAAGATGACGAGCTGGCCAATGCGACTGATCCCTGGTCGATTTATCTGAAGGAAGTGAAACGATATAAAGAAGCTTGCTGTGATGACGATTCAAAAACGAGACCTCTCGTTAAGTGATTGCCATGCGCAATTACACAATTGACTTTTTGTATCAAAATCATTCACTTAGTTTTTAGTTGTTACCCGCTATTTGGATATAATTAACGCGATTATTTTTTACTTTATCTACAAACGATGCTGACTAAAAACTTGTAGATAGGTAATTCATAAAGTTATCAAATTCGCATGATTATCTCTCTATAATTTCTAATCAAACGATATTGAGTGGTGACCGTATTATTTACGTTCTTTTCGTTTTGCTTCCAGACAAAATGCCTGCTGCCACCACTTTGCAGACCGCTCCTTTTGACCCTAGGTTCCCGAACACCAACCAGACTCGCTACTGCTACCAGAGTTACCTGGATTTCCATCGCTGCCAGAAAGTGAAGGGCGAGAGTTACAGCCCCTGCCAGTACTTCAAGAAGGTTTACGGTTCCATCTGCCCCAATGGATGGGTAGAGAAGTGGGATGGTCAGCGTGACGAGGGTACCTTCCCTGGCAACATCTAAGCGCTGTTTGTTTGTTGTTCAGAACACTTAGTTCAACCTGTAGGTACACTTACAACTTTTTAGTCCAATTCCAATACCAGGATGTTTCAATGAAATAAAGAACTTAAATATTGTACATAATAAATTATTTCTTCTTCGTGATAATACCGGTTTATTATGCTTACTTAATCCTTTCTTCATTTTAGGTGATTATATGCAAATAATAACAAAAAATTCAGCAGCATAAAGGTAGAATGAGAATGAGACTAAAACTCAGTTTAATTACTTTGCTACTGATAAGTTCATTCTAGCTAATCACATTTTTTTATTTGCCAGTGAATATCGGGTATCGAATACGAGTTAAACCTCAAGCTCAACCTGGCATCAGCTTCGGTAAAACATAACAAACATTGATTTACCGAAATGTATTTTGTACTAAAATCATCGTGTAAACCGGGCTTAATATCATGCGTTTTCCTTAGATTTGATCTGTAACGTTGACTAAACAGAACGGAATCGGCAAATCCAAAAAAAGTTATATTTATTTAAATTGGAAGGAATAAATAAGTATAATATAAACCAGGAATTACGTATTCTACGGAGAAAACCAATAAAAAAATATTTCAAGTACGATCATCGTTTTATTTGGTACTTTATTGCGCATGCGCAACTAGATGGCATTTTCTCTATGCGCATGGCTTGGCGCAGTTACCAGAATCCATTTTCTGCTGGCGTTGTTTACGCACGTGGTTTAATTTCTCGAAGCGCTCCTCAGTGAAGCGATTAATCGCCGAGAGGTTGCAAATTAGCAAAGAAATAATCTCAAAACTCTTCATTTTTTGCTACCGACTACGTAAACAGTCAACGATTTACAATGGTAATATTTTACTTTACATTTTGATTTTTAATCATAACCTCAACAAAAACACGTTGTTATACGTTACGCTCCCTCACAGTTACTGATGTTTTGTTTATTGTTGAATAGGCAGAAGAAGTCAACCCAAAAGCGTACCCTCTTGCGGACGCTGTTCTCACCAAGAAAATTCTCAACTTGGTGCAACAAGGCATGAACTACAGCCAATTGCGGAAGGGCGCCAATGAAGTTACAAAAACTCTAAATCGTGGTATTGCCGAATTCATTGTTATGGCCGCGGATGCGGAGCCACTGGAAATTCTGCTTCATTTGCCGCTTCTTTGCGAGGATAAAAACGTTCCTTATGTATTTGTCAGGTCAAAGCAGGCTTTGGGTCGCGCCTGTGGAGTCTCAAGATCAGTCATTGCTTGCAGTGTGACAGTGAATGAAGGATCTCAGTTGAAGCCACAGATCATTTCCATTCAACAAGAAATTGAACGCTTACTTGTGTAAATTATTACATGGGCATTAGATTATAATTTTATATATTCTTTTTTCAAAATTGTATTAAGAATAAACTTTGATTTATACAAATTGTTTTCTATTATCTGTTAAGTGAAAATTGGGGAAGCAATGGATTGCCAGTTTTCAGACCATTGTATGCTCCTGAATTGCTTTAAACTCTTCTTAAACAGTTCCTGTTTTGATTTTTGTTCAGGATTATTTGGAAAATCCTTGAACCAAGTTTGGAGTTGTTCAGAGAGTTCTTCAACTGAATTAAAAACATAACTATTTGCGTCATGTTCAACCAATTCATGCAAACTAAAAAATAAATAAAGTTTGTTATATTATTGTTTTGAATATAGGTCACATAATTTTACCATTTGAAATTGTAAGCACACACAGGTAGCTCACATCCAAACATATCAACCACTTTCATAGGCAAATCCAAGCCACTTGAACTGGTGTGTAAGGAAACACCCAAGTCAGCTGATGCTAACATCTTAGGATAGTCTGCTGCTTCAAGCCATGGCGTGATTACTTTTATATGCTTCCAATTTGACTCATGGATTAAATTTTTGTAGAACTGTTTCATTGGTCCATTGCCAGTAATAATACATACCAGTTTGGGTAAGTTTTTGGTGTTTCCTGCTTCCCAATGCTTCTCATATGCTTAAATAAGTAAATATTTTTAGGAAATATATGCTAAGAATCGTATAAATAAATTACCTTGAAGAGCCTCCATAAGAACCTTAAAATCTTCATCTTCTGTCCAGCTGGTGCTTGAAACTAAGATGGCTGGCCTGTTCAATCTATCCACAATCTGATTGCTATCTAACTCAGCAGAAACAAGTGTTTCAGTTTCAAGTTGTCCATCAAATGATAATTCTGGATAATCTTTCTTTAACTTAATGAATAGTTGGTGTTTCTCCTCAAGCGTAATTGGTTTGAATATATCAAGTGGTCTGTCATATAAGGTGCATGCTTTAATGCCCCATGACCCCTCTAGATCCAACTTCATTTCATTTGTAACACACATGTTATAATCTGCACATTGACCAAAAAACTTTTCCATTGCTTTAGTCATTCTGACCAAGATGCTCTTTGGTCCCACAGCAAGTGCCATAATTGTGTGTGCATAGTTATGCCAATCAATAACCAGTTTTGCATGACTGAATATTTTATATATGAAGCATGCGCAAAGTGATGGAACAGCTGGTGGATTCTGCACCAGGATGAAATCTGCTTTCCGGATAATTAAAAATACAAACAACAGACTAATCATCTGCCAGACTGTTTTCAAAATGTAATTGAGAAACCTTGGTAGTGGAAGGTTTGGCCACTCAATCATGTAGTGAAAACTAACGTGCGGTTGCGATGTTAATTTTTCCACAGGCGCTGCACCCCGATATCCTACGATGTCCACTTTGTGCCCGCTTTCCGCTAATGATATCGAATGATACTGCATTCGTGGGCTTCGACCAATGTCTCCCAAAACCACAACACACACGTTTTTACTCATGATTATGGTGATATAATTAACATTACTTGTTATATGGAATTTTCGACACACCTTTGACACGCAAACTTCAAAATGATAAATGCATGATAAATGTTTTGTTCAATTTGTATGGATGTGCCTTACGTACATATGTATGCACTCGTGTATCACAGCTTGTACACACACATACGTAACGTAGGTATGATTACAACAGGAGAAGTACAGAAGCTTTAAATTAATGCTATATTAATCATATTAATGGAACAGCATGGGAACAGTCTTTGCAAATACACAGTGACAAAGAGAAATTAAACCCCCATCATGATTTTCATGAAAATCAAAATAAACCTACGAACCGGTTCAAGTGTCGCTAGTGTCGTCAAATTTAATATGCAGCTAATAACAGTCTGAAGGTTACGTCAGTTTTGAATTGGTTTGTCAGTTGGCATCTTGTGCATATGCGTATGCTGTTTTCTTTTGTGATTGAATCTATCAAAATAAATAAAAACAATGCCTGAAACTATACTTGATGTTCTTAGAGCACATTCATTTAATCGTCCATTTACGTTTTTATTTTATACTCACAGTGATCCCTCAGAAGTAAGTAATTTTTATCTAATGTTTGCTGTTCCCGCCTAAATCGCACAAGGTCATCAATAAATGTTTGGAATTAATTATTAATTGAGTTTAATTCAGTTCTGATCTTACGATAAAATAAATACTTGAAGTGAAATATATGTCTTTAATAACTTGGAAATTCATAACCTCCTAAAATAGATAAATTAATGGAATTTAAAATAACAATTTCAGGTTTCTGTGCCATGCAGTGTACCTCAACTTAAAAAACTACTGGAAGTTAAATACCCCTTGTTTAAATCCCAACAAGAAGTACAAAAGTATTGTAAACACATAGGTAATACTTGTAATCTATTATTACTTATTATGTATAATTAATGACAAGATAAAATCATCACTCAATATTTTCAGATAACCTGGATGAGAAATTTCTGAAGAGAGTGAAAATAAATCTCAAACAAGGTGATTTTACTAATTTACAGCATATCACTAACCTGCCAACCTCATGTAGTGCTAAGTCATCACCACGAATAACTAAAAGCTCAAAGAACCAAAAAAGCAAAGCCTTAAAAGGAAGAATGGCTGGCAAGAAGATACAACCATCACAAAAAGATAGCAGTAATCCAAAAAAAGGAAGAAAACGATTGACAACATTATTGCAACAAAATATTACTTCCTTGAAGAAACCTGCTCCTTTATTTGAAGAAGTTTTAGAAAGGTCTGATAGTTCAGGAGACTTAATGCTTTCAATGAGCAAATTTGTAGATAAGTTAGCTATTAAATATGGCGCACTAGAAGAAGATAATTTTTCTTGTTTATCATCCTTAAATGGAGCAACAAAGGTTAAGAAACGTAAACTTCATTCATTGAGTTATATTGATTCAATTGCGGACCCTGAAGAATAATACTTGAATTATTTTATAAGGCGTTAACAAAGATATATTTTATACATTTTAGGTATTGACTTGCCCATTATATGCTTAATTTTTTTTTTCATTGGGTTACCAAAAATGTTCACATTTGGTTCTTAGTATATTATTTTCTCTTAATAGTATATTAAGTATCAAATGGCTAAACGAGGGCTTAACAATAGCATGTTGAGGTTTTTGTATTTGAACGTGTGTACGTTAAATTTTCGAAACTCGCTCGAACACTACTGGGAATTGTAAGGGTATAAATGCCGTGCAGCGGGCTATTAAAATACTTTAGTCACGGGGTGGAGCTTGGGCCTGCGTATTTGATTACGATGCAGCACTAAACCATGTTAAATGCCATGTGCCGCCAGTCAAACAAATAAAAGCATGCTCTGCTACTACTCGTGTCGGCGCGGCGCCACATGGCGCTTTCCAATAAAACAAATCAAGGAAGCTGTTATCAAACAATACTATAACACGGAAAATAAACAAGAGAAAAACGTTGCGAAAGGTAAATGTTACTTATTCTTATATGTTTTTTTATTATACAAGGAGTGGTGTTTGCGCGAATAACTTTTGTATTTTGGTAACACACTAGTCTGGAACACTTAAGAGTACTATGAAAATGGGGTTGAAAAGTCCAATCTGCCCTGAAAGGAATGTAAAATTTTTTTACCGCAGTTTTACTAAAAGCTTCCTAGCTGGCTGATCAAGCAGTTTCGATTTCGTTGTTCTTTGACTGATTGTACGGTCTTATTACATGTTGTCAAGTTAATTTTATATGCAAACCAATTGTGCAATTGCATGTGTTGTAAATAAATTCCACCATATTTTTAAATGTATGTATGTTGGTAGCACTTGTTAGGGACAAGTAACCGCCCTTCTTGCACCCTTGTGGGATGACGGATGCTGCAGCCCTGTACTCGATCTCTTACTTGTTAAGCCGTCTTAGCGTAAGCACGTCAAGTTTATATTGTACACTCATTTAAGTTTCTTTTCAATATACGTTATATCCGTTAACATCTTATTGGTTTTCATTTCTTTTGCAATAATAAACAGTCGATTAATTGAATAACATCAACAGCATGGATCAGATAATAGTTCTTTTTTGAGCAATGTTATCGGTTTCAAAAGCTTCTATGCTGTTGGGATTGAAAAACTCGGTTTAGATCTACTTATATCTACATATTTATATAGTTCAATTGTTATATTATTAAAAGCCAAGTACAGCAGCAGATTAATAATTAACTCAGGAGATTTCACCGTCTTCACTGCATATTATTAATCGAGGACATTAATTTGGCGAAAATATTATCGCAATTAGCGCAAATATCTGCTATTCGGTAGCATTTATAATAATAAAAAAGATATTTGACAAATCGGTCTTGAAAATGTACAAAATTTGAAATATGTAATGTACACTGTAAAGTTTATTTTGCTGTTTTGTTTATGTGTACCTACTAGTAAGCTGGTAAGCATAACATTGTGCAGTATTTACTTGGCAGAGTTGAGGCGATGGTGCGGTGGTACTCGTGTGGTAGGGGACTAGATAGATAGTTACACGACTTCTGCGGCCTCGCAGTCAGTCGGTCGTGGAGACCGGTAAAACAAACCATAAGAATCTCCCGTATTAGAAAACGCTCACTTGAGAACTTCTCGTTTCTCTTCTGTGTACAATCTGGAGCGCTATATAAACGCCGGTATGGAGAAAGAGGTGCCGCCCCCAGACTCGATGACCACCGTGCAGATCAAACCGGAATACGCGCCGTCGGAAAGTTACGCAGCATCCGAACCGCCACCAGTAAGTCCAGCATTTCATATACAGTCATTAATTGTTTTTGCGCATGTTTTACGATGATTTTACTGCGTTCAATCCAACCGTAGTGAAAGTGCATGGTTTGTTGCAAGACGTCGAATTATAAACTTTTTACTTCTAAAATTTTTAATATTAACGAGTACCCACGTATTGATATATTTTTACAGTAAACACGTTGTTAACAATTCTCACACTTTGTCTCATTTAATACGCGTTTGTATAATTTTGCAATACAACCGCACGCCAGCTAAGAAGCTAATTTCATTTAGCATTTCAAAGGTGTGTTTAGTCATCACAAAAGAAAAAGTCAGAAAGAATAGAATAGTGTTATGTGCAATTCTTTATTTAATTAACACCTCGCTCTCTCAAAGGAAGGACATTCGGACGTATCGTCGTTTACGACGTCAACATGTAACTTCTATAAAATTGTTCGACAGCCTTACCTACATGTTAATTTATTTAAGGTTGTTGCGGTTACATTTGCATGTGGAAATATTTGCGTAGTATTTTGTTAAAAAAAATTGAAATTGTTTGTTTTTAGTTTGTGTTATAGTCATAGATTAACTACTAATATGAGGAGTGTTGTGAAACACACTTCATTAAATTAGTCAGACTTTTACAGTGCCTTATGAACTTTGAAAAACCACGAGAACCTGCAAGACGAGTTTTTAAATATGCAAAATATTTAAATGATGTGTATTGGTTCTAATACGTTTTTAGTGAGAGACATTACTTGCATATGTTGCTTTTTGTGCAACTTAAAGAAATAAATAATTCGTTAGAATCATTTTAAAGTTAACAAACGTTAAATTAAACAAATTGAATAAAATACCGCATTAAAGGAACCAACATAATATAATTGAAGCATTACTAATTGAAATCAAATCATTTATACGTCGTTAGACATCATCATCAACAAAATACCGAGTACAGTTCTGGGGGCAATATACATGCTAAAATGTGCACACTCTTATATTATAATTTGAAGTAATAAATGTTTAAGTTAAATTCAATATTATGAGCACCTATTGTCTCTATTTGTTGTTTCTTTTTGAAACCTGCTAGTAAGTTTATTGTTTTACTATTTGGAATTAAAATATTACTGAGGCACGTACGTTATATCAATGTTATAAATATAAGTCATCACGAAACGATTTCACATTGATACATTCACTATGCAGCGGTCATATAGCAAAATAAAAGCCTACGCGATCTCTGAATCTCTGCATAAGTACTTAAAAGTTTATTGTTGCTGGTGTTTATTTCTTATTTTTCGTTGTGTTAAACACTTATTTCCTTAATTTGGTAAAGAACAATACATGTACTATCCATAGACAGAGTGTTAAAATAAGAATAATCAAAAAATATTTTTGGAATAAAGCCTTTTGACATCGAATGCAGAACGCTTTGTATTTGTGAAGAACTAACAGCTTTCAAACGGTTGATGTCGGCGGAATAAAAATGAAATACTCCCGAGACGCTGTACTTGTGCGACATGCTCCAATAATACGAAAACTGATTAACGCTTCGTTTGTGATGCGCTTAATTTGAATGGAAATTGTAGTAAAAATGCTAACCACAGTAATAATGGCATGGAAACAACTTATAAGTGACGCGCAATGAGAAAGAAAAGTTATACGGCTTGTTTACATTCAGAGTATGAATATTGACACATTTTTTCGCATGTTTTCACTTCTCCGCTCTCTCGACGACACGAAATGTTCGCATCTGCGGAAAGTGACATAAATAACATTGGATTGCCAAAAGATGATAATTCTGATTGTTGACTTGCCAAAAGGAGGATATTTGCAGAATGATCGCACTGGTTTGAGCAACCAGTACGTGCCCAGAGTTAAACAAATTAACTTTCGAAGCGGATGCAAACCATTTGATCAGATACGAGATGATTTCATCGTGCAAACACTGACTGTTGCTAACAAATTTAATATTTGTATGTATATATGAGGATGACTAAATTTATATAATTTAATTGATTCAACATTATCCTTTCTTGAACTTGAATCAAGCAAGTAAACAATTTGTAATCAATGACTCTTAATTAACTACTCGACAATAGTTTAGGGGGGAATTAACTTTGTTTCATGGTAAGGTCATGGACGTTGAAACATTTTGTTTCAATTAAATCTGAGTTTGATGCAAAGCAATGCAATGCTTGAAACTACCATTTTTGAACAGTGTTCGGTAGCAAGACATAAAGAGCGCTTAAAGAGAACTCACAAAATAGAAAGTTGGATGGTAAAGTTCGTTAACATTAGTCGAGCGCTGACTTGAGTGCTGCCAGCTTCAGGAATATAATGCTAGCAACGTTAATACGTTGCTGAGTTCCGAGGAACGGTTATATCTTGCGCGTTTTTACAATAACAAATGTACGCCGACACTCTTTGACTTAAATTTTCATTGTTTCGATTTCTAATTGACACACACGTACGGCTCATATTAAGTTGTGAGTGTTTCACGCGAGTTCTAGTATAAAATTTCTATACCGTGAGGCGTAAAACCGAGCAATGTTGTTGAGTATAAAAAGAAACTACCGAAGATATTTTGGATGCATAGGCAAAGCTACTTCAAGAGTTTGCTATAAATCTGTGTTAAACGTTCTCCAAGGTCAGGTGGTTTATTATGATTACCGTTCGTGTTTCATTGGGTTTCACTGATGGATGATTGTGTGTCACCTGCATGGTCACCTCATTATTTCAAGTCAGTAGGCAACAAATAAAAACATATTTTTTGACCACCTGTAAGCTTGGATGAACATATAATTTAATGTAACAACTGTTTATATGGTTTCAATTGCAATTATTGGAATGTCTAAGCGACAAAGCAAAATAAGTGTTTTATTTAATAACTCTTGCGGCAATGACACATTTATGCACGGTTGTAGTTTCTTGACGAAATATATTCATACGAAATGGTCTTGCTAGATTTGGTATTCACATAGCAGAAAACGACTTCAAAATGGCGCAAAATGGCCCAGCGAACGGAACAACGCAATTTCCAAATTTAGCGTAAATCGTTTATTGCATTTAGTATGGTTAACACAATTTCAACAATCGGCAGCAAACTGTATGATGAACAGTGTATATTTTGTAAAATCCCAAACTCAACACGTAAATATTACATGCAATACTGTTCATGCATTGGGAAACCTAGTTGGCGATTTACGCAAGTGAAATGTTTTGCAACACATCGGTATCCGACTTCTTAATTTGTAAATGCTTAAAATGAATATCATATCTCGGGCTTGCAAATGAAGCGTTACATTACATGACTATGTTTTGCCACAAAAAAATTAAATTAGTACTTGAAAGTATAAAAAATGTGGCTTTGGATAACACGGTAATAAATGTAAAGAGAAATTTGCAGCTTGCCGCTTTGTTGGTATACTCATAAAAACAATTCTTTCACAGTAGATTTGTTTTGTTTTGGTTTGGTGTGATTGGTGGTTTCTGCTTTGTTTTTATTTACAAATGCAGAGATTACAATATATTTTTATTGAACATGAACATATTTTATGTAATAAATTCAATTATGCAATTACGCACTTTTTGCCATTTGCAGTCAGGTCGAAAATCGAGATCGGCAAACCATCATTACGCAATTTGGTTCAATTGCGTTGATTATATGAACATTTCGTTAGTGAATGTTATGAATTTAATTGTGGTCCTTCATTATATTTGATTGCCGGAATTAGAATGAAATATTTATAAGTACTATTAATTACAAGTGAAATTATTTCGCCAAATATCAAAAAAATTATAATTTTAATATAATAGACAAAAAATATGTTTTGCAATTGTTCAGGTTGTTTGGCACTTCCGTAAGAGCTAATATTAGTGGGAGCATGATAAGAACCATCTAAGTGTAAACCTTAGTATCATGGCTGTGAAAACGTTACTTTTCATCTCATGTTCTAATAATTACAATTAAAAACCCTTTTTTTTACTGCAGGTGCATTTTAGTAATCACTAAGAAAAAAAACTCATAACAAGCAACACATTCCAAACTTACACTTACTATTTGCTTATTCGTCTGTGAATAATAATAATAAAATTTGCTTGAAAAACCCATGCTTCACAGACAAGTTTTTAATTAAGTGGTAAAATGACGTTGATTTGTATACTCGTCATATTGTGGCTCTTTAATGGTTTGTATCAATCAGAGATTTGTTTTTTTTATGTTGTACAAATTTATGAAGGCGGCGCGATGCGATTGGAATTAAATGTAGTTGCGCAGCAATAAGTAAAATTGTACACTTACGAACAACCTTCGTACCGCGCAAGCAACAAATTAGCGTTATTACTAGTGTACCTATGATTGTTCATCACAAACAAACTCATCATTCCTGTATCAGGCAGCGACGTCTACAATGATGAACATAAGAAACCATCAACATTTACAAACCATTTTACAGATATCGTGAACATTAATTTTGCAACAATGTTATTACAATGTAATCAAAGAAGATATATACGATTTTATATATGATCTAATGGATCATGGAATATTTGTGTTTTGTAGGTGTCGAGCTGTCTTGCGATAAAAATAGATCAAGTAACATTTGTTATGTAGATAACCGGAGGTAAAAGTACACATTAATAATTCACTTGAAAGTTTTATATTTCTATAAACTATCATAACTTATTTCTTTATAATTATATACATATGCCGAAATTATGTGTCTACTGTTTTATATAATTATATTGCTGGTAATTACATAATAAATATTTGTGCGCGTTGATTTATATTTTCGAATTAATATTCGAAAAGTTAGACACCATAAAAATAACATCTGAAACATTCTGAATTTTGCAATATTTTACCATCATTTTGAGTTAAAAATGAATATAAATGCAGATATAGCTGCAAATTTATAAATTAACTTTTCAATTATTTGCGCTTGGAACTTTCTAGACACGGATATGCGTGTTTATTTATGCATTAATTTGAGCGGAGCCATTTGCAAAGCAGTAATAATGGATTGTTGAGCGATTTCGCAGGAAAAATTCACAATAAACTATCGCCGCACTGCTGGAAGGAAAGGCACGGTTTAATATTACATGCATTTGAAGCTTATATTTTCAAAATATTTATTATTAACAAAGAAATTGGTATCAATATTGATAAATTCTGTAAATGAATACATGTGTGAATAAACAAATAAATGAATGAATTTTATTTGTTTTATTGTGCCTAACTTTACAGTTTTAATCACGGTAATTTAATTTAATTATTAACATAATTTAACAATTATTTTCGATTGCAAACTTAAATAAATTTTATAAAAAATATTAGAAATATGATGATGAAATAAGACATAGGTCTCTGCAATTTTAAAAATAATGAAAATCACTCAGAAGTAAGCATGGACGTTAAGACATAACAATTGTCACGTTCCCATCATCATCATCATCAACCACAATGATGAACACCAAGAAGTCTTGAATCAGAAAATTAAATTTCAGCATTTGATAGAAGAAGAAGATATTCTTGTCTGACGAACATGTCGGATAGTGTGTGTTTCATCTATCTTAAAGCACGTACACCTCAACCACAGTACGGTTGCGCAAGTAAACGCCATTGTATTTTTATTTCGTTATTCGATTGTTCCTTCTCGGTAGGTGTATTAGGAGCGCATCTGTTCCAATGCATTCCGGTTCTGCGACGCTGCAAGGTTCCAATTGTCGCATTGTTCTATTATTGTGTATTGTTTGGTTATTGTATGGTTAAGACAAGTCGTAAGATTACAATTAGGAAAGCAATTATCTTAATTTTAGTGGTTTACGACAAATAGGCGCTTTTAACACTGGGACAAATAATGGCTCTTACCGCTGTACAAAGTTGCCATCTTCATGTCGCACTTTTCTCGTGACGAATACAGGCGAGGCGATACATGTGCCGTTAACATTTTGCACTTTCACTAAATGCATGATGGGTTTCTATGTGGGTTCTTTTCTGGTTTGCGTCTTCCTTATTTGATGCACGAGTATGCATGTTGCATGAATAAGAGGTACGTGCGCTTCAAGAAAGCAGCGTGATACACCGGTTGTGACAACAAATTAGTACCAACAGTTATTCTTTGTTTCTCTTAATCGTTACGCCTGTAAAAGGTTCGTTGTTTTCACTACATGCACCCATACCATTTTTGTAACCGAATCACATCGAACATAGTTTCACACTTAGTATAAATTGCAAGAAAAATCGTAAAACGTAAAAGAGCTGTGGTTTAAACGGTATAAACTTACGTAAGTCATCATAGCGCCAATTCAACTTTCTTCGATTTATTTATGCATGTTGTGTTCTGATTCAACTTTAGATTTTAGGTTTAAAGAGAAGACGTTGCAAATCTTTGTTCATATTATACTCGTACGTTTATTTAAAGTCGATGAAAGTTGATTGTACATATGATTTTTCCTCTTCCTTAATTATAGCAGGAAAGGAAAGATAAGTTGTCACTAATCGTCACTACACATACATGATGTATCATCAACAACAACGAATAAACATTGCGCTTGTTCATTGTATTATATTTTGTAATTGATTACATTTTTTGCTATAATGAAAGTGAAAATAACATTATTTGAAATCAATTAGTCAATTTATTCAATATATAAATCCAAATGTATTCATCAATTTTTTAATCACTACTTAGGCAAGTTTTGTTCATTAACAAAAATTTTGCGCTCTAACAACTACGAGTACTTTCATTCACAATAGAAAATTTCCTGACACAAACAACAATATAAATATTTGTATGAAAGGATTTAAACGAATCCTCATATAAATTATAAAGTCATAGTTTGATGATGCTGCCAATTCGTGTGGGAGAATTAATATTTGCTTGTTTATTTATGCGAAACGTCAGAACACCAAGTATACTCGTTCACAAGCGCACGATGATCAGGAAGCGGAACTATGGTTGTACGCTTTCGTCTGTTTCGTTTTACCATTTTACGTTAATTTGCTGTTACATTTGTAGCTTTCCTCTCTCCAGTATTATTTCTAAATAAATATTTATGTAGTCGTGGATTTGATTTGATTTGGTTTTCTAATCGTACGCAATGATGCACAGAGCTATGTGCTATTTATTTTAAAATAGAAATGACTAGTACTTTTCTAGTAATTATATGCTCGTATGCAGTAAAAGTCATGACATGCTGTTGCACGCAAATATGTAAAAAACATACCTATATGGTAACAACGTAATAACATTGAGTTTTTTCTATTACAGGCTTACCAGCGTCCTAAAGCTGCGTCAGTTCAAGTGGCGAGGATCATCGCAGTCACCGTGGTTTTAGTGTCGTTTATCCTTGGAGGATGTATTTTAGCATCAGCTTACATCACTGCGAATGCTTCCTGCAGGCATTTGGAACAGGAATTGCAGCTGTTGTCCGAAACTATGGATCGCTACCAACCACTACAACCCGAGGCACTGGTTCAGGTAAATTGATAGCGTACAATGAACATAAACTTTCTAGCTTTAGTTAAACTCAAGTTTATAGTTTAAAGTTTAAAAGACGTAAAGTTTAAAAGACGTTTTATGATCTTGTTTAAAGATAAATTAATATTACGATGTGTTCAGAAAGCTAACAAAAAGATTTTTAATATTTGAACAAGGTTAAACTTCTCCGACGTTATGAAGTTAAAAAAAACCTTGGAGAAGGTATTCAAAAGCACGTTGAGAGTTGGTTGGCTACAACCTTGTTGTTAGGTTTATTAATAAAGACTAAGAAATCTAAATACATGCAAAAAACAAACGTTAAATGAAACCAGGAATAATAATAAAAAACTGCAATCTCTTTTGTCTCGGTCGAGTAATATACCTATGATTTTATTCTGTCGCAGTTTCTTATGCAGGCATTTAATAATTGTGAGAAATTATACCTACTAAGCAATTGGAATGATAAAGTAAACATTAATAGGTACTCGTTAAACGGCAAATTGAAATTTTTCCCACAACAATCTTCTTGATTCATTTTTGCGTACCTAAATTTAATTCGACATAATAAAATCAAACTCTGTTGGAATATAAGACGTTTGCAATCAAAGTTTTAATATTTACATGACCAATTCGATGAAACTCAATTCTGGCCTGATGCACGTTCGCTAGCTGGTTGGCAATAAACATCACCATGTTATTCGTTAAAATGCGCGTCTTTCTGTGACTAGGGCATCGGTGAAAGCGAGAGGTCTTTACTCCTTTGTATTTAAAAGCAGGTCATTGAGACTACAGCCGATTAGATGCAACTGCGATGCGATGTACTCACCGAATAAATACAGTCGATGTTATTACAATATTAATCAAGTAAACTCTTTTTATTTAATAGGAGGAACCTCAGCAGCAGGAAACTAAAGAGCAATTAGATACGGCCGAAACCAAGGAAGCAACTACCAAGAATAACGCAGCCAATTCGCAAACACAGGAAGAATCATCAGATAGCTCCGACAGTAGCGAAAGCAGTGATAGCAGCGACGATTCCGAGGAGGACGACAAACCAGTACAAATTAAGTTACCACTTTCAATCGACTTCGATGA
The DNA here is from genome assembly GCF_025399875.1 of Dalotia coriaria. Taxonomy (NCBI): domain Eukaryota; kingdom Metazoa; phylum Arthropoda; class Insecta; order Coleoptera; family Staphylinidae; genus Dalotia; species Dalotia coriaria. The sequence goes on from NW_027045448.1 coordinate 2,825,670, forward strand.
CCTGGCTGGCGCTATGATGAATAACCAAAGATCGAAAATGAATTGCGTCGTTGAGAAGAAACACGCTGTGGAGGTGGTTGATCATCAACCTAAAACAGTCAATCTGCCGTTCGGATTGAATCTGACGACCGATCCGCATTACGAAAGAGTCACCGGTGAAAGAATTGCCATTTTCTGTGAAAGCGGCAACGTACAGCAACAACAAAGGTTGTAAAACAAACAAAGCTTGGTCTAAAGTAAGCATTTCTCATGTTTGTTAAAACTTTTAGGGCACAACCTGATAATCAGGACCAAGAAGAAACAATCATGATCCAACCGGTAATGATTCCAATTCCACCAGCACAGTTCCACACCCACATGCCAATGCAAGCCCAGTCTATGCACCCTATGGAGTCGATGCGTCCACCAATGCCAAATCCAATGTTAATGCCGCATCACCCACAACAACCTCAGATGCAACAACAAGCTCAGAGTCAGTTACCACCAAACCAAATCCTTCACCAAATTGCCCAGCAAATTATTGCTCAAAAGTTGCAACAAGAAGCTCAAGAGGAAATCCAAAACAACGAGCTCAGATCAGAACAAGCAACACCATTGCACCGCATTGAACTGCAACGCGGTTTAGGCATGGCCCGCATCCCGATTCCAGAAGAAGTACTCACCCAAATCAATCGCCTTCCAAATCGCGATGTAATTGTTGCCGTGTCTCATCAAGACATGTCTGAAGAGTCTGAAAACCCGGAAGTAAGAGTTGTGCAACATCAACGTCAAGGTGCACAAGGTATTACCGGAAGACAATCATACGCAAGAGGTTTGCCAGTTGATATCCCCGTCCCAATGATGCAGCAGGAGGCAGATGAACAAGAACCACATGCCCAAGCTACAGAGGAACAACGTCCTCACTGTAAGTAACAGGTCAATTGACTTATGTATAATAGACTTGAATGCATATCTAATTTTTTACAGTTGTCCATCCGAGATCTGTAAGATCTGTTGATGCATTGTTGCCGAAGAGCCAAAAGCGCGTTAAACGTTGCAACTGCGACTGCGCATGTTAAATATTTGGAAATTTGGGTAAATTCACAAATATTAACAAATTCACAGCTGTTAAAAGCAATTTTCTTGAAAATTATATTGACGTTGTAAATAAAATACATATATTGTGTTACTGGTTTTAAAATATGAGAAATCAAATTGAAGCAATCTTGATTATAATTTAAAGCAAACAAAACGTTAAATGTGAGTATACTTATAAATTGTCCTTTTTAAATTTGTGATAGGCTGGTTTTGTAGAACGTTATTTTTATTTTTTATAAAAGTTTAATGCTACCATTTTTACCACAGAAGTAATAAAAGTATCATTCAATATGTATTTGACCGTTGTAATAAATTAATTATTTTGAACGTTACTAAACTTGTTTTGTTGTACTTTTAACAAATACCTGGTCTAATTTAAAACAAAGTTATTAAAATACATAGTTTATATTGTAAGCAGTCCTTTAATTAAGATTGGCAAAAAATGTAAATTAGTTGGAAAGATGAAAAAACAATTCATTGATGAATTGCAGTAAACTTTGATAGGAGAAATTAAAACTAGTGACATTTGCATTTCGTTGCTATGGAAATGAGAGTTAATAATACTTGTTCAAACTTGTATACTATAAATGTCAAATTCCAGTATATGCTTTCATAAACGTCGTATGTTTATGAAAGCACCATGGGGGATGCAGATAATGGGAAGAAGATCTTTATGAGATCTTGTGCGCAATGTCACACTACTGAAGCTGGTGGCAAGCATAAGGTTGGACCAAATTTAAACGGGTTATTTGGAAGAAAGTCTGGATCAGTTGCTGGATTTATGTATACAGAAGCAAACAAGAAAAAAGGAATCGTTTGGGGCAAGGACACACTAGACACCTATTTGAAGGATCCCAAGAAGTATATACCGGGTACCAAAATGGTCTTCGCCGGATTGAAAAAAGACAGTGAAAGACAGGATTTAATCGCGTACTTGCAGAAAGCATGCAAGTAATATCATCGCCCAATAAATGGAAAAAGGATTCATGACTCTCCAGAATTTATAAGTGCCCTTTATATTTTAACAATCAGGAAATAAATACAGGATTTGGATTGTGTGTTTTATTTTAAAAGAGTATTTTATTTGAATAAAATGTCGTACTTATCCCTTATTTGATTATAAGTAAAGTCTAATAATCAAGCAACTGTGCAGCTGTGCAACTGTGAAATCATTTGTACTATAAAAATGAATCGCAAAATCTGTTGGTAACCGCATAACTCAACAACGCCTAGATCAATTTGGCAAATTCCTGTTTTTTTAATGTTTGTTAAAGTCCAAGGAGGATTTTTACGGCGAGAAAAATTTGAATAATTGCCAGGAAAACGAGGAAAAGCTGAGTTTCCCTTTTTCAACTGATAAACGAAACAAATTCCGCAGCCTTCTTCGATTTATTTTTGATTAATTGTTTTATATGGTGTTTTGCGCAAAGTGTTTCTTACTGAGTTTTCTTTTGTCAACTGATAAACGAAACAAATTCCGCAGCTTTCTTCGATTCATTTTTTGTTTGATTGTTTCATTTCGTGTTTTGTTTCATTTCGTGTTTTGTGTAAAGTGTGTAATTATCTATGATCACAAGTATTGCATGTGACACAATTCGGAGTGTTTTAACATTTGCAGCATTTCAAATCTTTTTGACAGAAGTCTGTTGGGTCCACTAGCTTAATTCATAAATATTCAAGACGAATTGTAAATCCTGATATGTTTCTGTGTATGTGGTTAGGTGGTGGTGTTGATAGACTTGCACGTCACCTTTACTTGTCATGTTTGGCTCTGTGACTATTTTGAACGTTTACCAGTGTTTATCAGTGCATACAAACAAGTTTTTATCGCGCACAATTCGTAAAATCGTCGCTAGTCGTCGCTAAAATGTTCTCTACGTAGTATTAGTCGTTGTTGTACGGTAGGTTAGTCGATACGCGTTTCACAAGTCGTCTTGTTTGTTTAAATTGTAAATAATTTGGAACATTGCGGTGGATTCGATCAACAATCAAGTGCATTTAGTGGCAATGGACACGTTTTATGTTTTGTTTTCAATTTGTAACGAGTGGAACTTTCGGGAATGTGCAGTTCATATCTGTTGCAAGTGAGTTTCCGTCGACCGTCGGATATTGAGCGTTATGTTGGTGAGTTTATAAAAAAATTATATAGTGGATAAATCATTCAATCAATTGTAGGGGAAAACTTATTTTTAACACCACGCCATTGCAACTCTCGGAAACACCCACAAAATCGGCTTTAAAATTTGACAATTTTCATTATTTCTTATGTTTCATCGTGGAAATCGGCTCATATCTCGGGAACGCTTTGCAATTTTATATCAATGACATCGTTTAAAATAATTATTTTATTCCACTTTCATTTTTATGTTTATAAATAATACTTTTATTTATAAAACAAAATTGTCGCCACGCTGCGCTAGGTGTAACAAAATTTTGCATTTGAGTTCTTTTACGTCGCGTTCATAGATTTGCCTTGTGTGTAGTAGTGTCTTATCTATATTTACGTTGTTCATATTCAGCCTTGACGTGCGCATGTTACTTCCTGCGCGCACGCAGGTATATTCTTAAATGATAAGAGGTCAGTTCATTTTTACCGTCGGTTGGTTCGTGTGTTGCGCCTCAGCTTGTTACGATGCTTAGGTATTTAATTTAATTCGGTAATTTTGTTTCTTAATACGAGTACAATCGCATACCGCCAGTAATTAGCGGTAACAAAAGTGTACCTATCGAGTTTTCGTAATGTCGTGTGTACTCTTAAGCGTGTTTCTGAGGCGATCTTCAATTTGTGCGCGCGTGACCTGCCGTCGTCCGACGGCCACCGCGTGATTTTCAATTTACAGATTATTCAATTGAACACGATGCAATAAAATCCAGGTAACGCCTAGTTTTCAATATTGTTCATGTTTCATCCTGGAAATTGGTTTTCTTCTTAGTCTTGTAGAGGAAGAGTCATTTTATATGAGACAACTTTGCCGCCTCCGGAATTCGGCCGGGGACACCCACAAAATTGGATTCAAATCTAGGTAATTTTCCATATTTTTCATGTCTCGTTGTGGAAATTGCTTCATATCTCGGGAACGGTTTGCGCTGTTGGGGTGTTCTTTTTATGTTATTGTAGAAAAAGAGTCATTTTAAACGATACGCATTTAACACCTCCCAAATTTCACCGGGAACACTCCCAAAATTTGGACTCAAATACAGGTATTTTTTAATATTTTTCATGTCTTGTCGTGGAAATTGCTTCATTTCTCTAGAACAGTTTGCGTTGTTGGGGTGTTCATTTCTTATTATTGTAGAAGAAGAGTAATTTTAAACGATACGCGTTTAAAACCCCTCGAATTTGGCCGGGAACACTCTCAAAATTGGCATCAAAATTAGTAACTTTTCAATATTTTTCAAGTTTTGTCGTGGAAATTGGCTCATATCTCGGAAACTGTTTGCATTGTTGTAGTGTTCTTTTTTTGCTTTTATAGCAAAAGAGTCATTTTAAACTATACGTATTTAACACCCTTCAAATTTAATCCGGAACGCCCCCAAAGTTGGCTTCAAATCTAGGTAATTATCAATATTTTTCTTGTTTTGTCGTGGAAATTGGCTCATACCTCGGGAACGGTTTGCGCTGCTGGGGTGCCCATTTTTTATTATTGTAGAAGAAGAGTCAATTTAAACGTTACACGTTTAACATCCTCCGAATTTGGCCGGGAACACCCTCAAAATTGGCTTCAAATCTAGGTAATTTTCAATATTTTTCATGTTTTGTCTTGGAAATGCGTTCATATCTCGGAAACGGTTTGCATTGTGATGGTGTTCTTTTTTTGTTTTTGTAGAAAAAGAGTCATTTTAAACTATACGCGTTTAACACCCTTCAAATTTCACTCGGAACACCCCCAAACTTGGCTTTAAATCTAAGTAATTATCAATATTTTTCATGTTTTGTCGTGGAAATTGCTTCATATCTCGGGAACGGTGTGCGTTGTTGGGGTGTTCCTTTCTTATTATTGTAGAAGAAAAGTCGTTTTAAACGATACGCGTTTATTACCTCCCGAATTTCGCCGGGAACACCCTAAAAATTGGCATCAAAAGGAGTCAAATTTTAATATTTTTCATGTTTTGTTTTGTTTTTTGTTTTGTTTCATGTTTTGGCTTCAAATCTAGGTAATTTTCAATATTTTTCATGTATCGTCGTGGAAATTGCTTCATATCTCGAGAACGGTTGCGTTGTTGAGGGCGTTCTTTTTTTATTATTATAGAAGAAGAGTCATTTTAAACGATATGCATTTGACACCCCTCGAATTCGGCCGGGAACACCCCCAAAATTAGCTTTAAATTTGGACAATTTTCAAAATTTATCATGTTTTGTCGTGGAAACTGGCTTATATCTCCGGAATGGTTTGCGTTGTTGAGGTTTTCTTTTTTTGTTATTGTAGTAAAAGAGTCATTTTAAATGATGAGTTTAACATCCCCCGAATTTGGTCTGGAACACCCTCAAAATTAAGCAATTTTCAATATTTTTCATGTTTTGTCGTGGAAATTGGCTCATATCTCGGTTTGCGTTGTTGGGGTGTAATTTTTTTATTATTATAGAAGAAGAGTCACTTTAAATGATACGCATTTGACACCTCTGGAACTTGGCTGAGAACACCCTATAAAATGCCTTCAAAATTTGGTAGTTTTCAATATTTTTCTTGTCTTGACGTGGAAATTGGCTCATATCTCGGTAAAAGTAGTGGTAAAAGTAACTCGTATTCCGGGCCCCGTTTGAGGGTGCCTGTTAAAGTGACTTGTGTTCAGGGCACCATAAGAAGGTAACTGTATAAGTCTTTTTTATCACCCTGTGTTTAAATTTCTTACGAGATAATTCCGTAACGCGAGTTATGTTGAAAGTTGTGTGTGTGCGCCCTAGTACTTGTCGGGTAGTTGTAGTTCTTTTGGAATAACACGCAAACACGGTGTCTCAATATTTCGAAAATATTTTCGGAATAACTTTTCCAGATGCAGAATTTAAGTCTCTATCACCCTGTATTTAAATTTACTTGCGAGATAATTCTTTAATGTGAGTTATATAGAAATTTGTGGATGTGTGCAGAATAGTGCATAGTTATATTGACACAACTTAATGTTGCCTCTATCGGGGTTTGTGTATAAACAACTTTTTTATCGCTTTGAACCAGTTCTATGCTGAGTGCACGCTAGGAACGTTCAATCGTTCGATCGTTTCAATCTGTTCCTATCAGCACGCGGCGGTTCACCTTTCTTCTTTTCATTTCAATTCAGTGAAGTGTATTACGTTTTATGAATTAAAATCATCACCTAATGAACATAGATGTGCATTGGGTTTAGCTATTAATTTGTACGCTGAACATTTACAAAACTCGTGTCTTCATTTGTGTGTTAGTGGTCCGTCGGCCATTGAATTAGTTCGATGCTGAGAATATGAATTGAAATTCATACTTCTGCCAATTACCAGAACGTATAATCATCGTCTGTCCTCGTCAGAATGTAACATTTTCTGTTATATCCGAAATATTGCTTGTAATGCAAGTCTATTATCCGACAGGACGGACTTAATTAGCACGCAGAGTAGTGCGAGTTCTTACACATATGTTTTCTTTTGTTTCAGTGAATTCCTAGATTACCCGATGCAGGGGTAAGTTTGTAAATATTATTACATCATTATTACATTTTGCTTTTTAATCGCGTGTAGTGAAAGTATCGTTATAGTTTAATATTGTCGCGTGCCGTCGGATACATTTTTGGCCTCGCTGCAGAAAGTTGGTTTTATTATCTTTATTCATCTCACATTTTTCTGTTGTTTTGCAATCTTTATTCTGTAATCGCGTTGATACGTCTAGTAGTTTGACAATTAATTACTATCCGTAAAAATGTATGTAATTCGCGATTGCGTCGCAAATATAATCTTTTAGTGGCATTGTTGTTGTGTTGTCGTCTCTTGCATTTTCCTTCATTTCCATAATGAAAATTGTAACATTTTTATTTGACCAATGTTCTCCTTCGAGAATTTTGAGTATTATTATTATACGAAGGCATCTATAAAATACTGTACATCACGCAGGTGCAAACATTTATGATCGTTGGGCTTCACATTATGTGTGAAGAGAATCTTGTTTCCAGGAAATTAAACCATTTTTTATCATTCGGGTGTCGTTACGACACTTTGTTTGCACTTTGGGTGGTAGAGTATAACAGCCTCGAGACGTGGGTAGTTGAAAGCTTGTTAATACCGGCGAACTATAAACTACGATAAGACTAGACGATGAGAATGCTTTGACTGCATGCTCCTCGTACACCGGCCCGGCGAAAATTGTTTACGAGCCAACTAAATCCTTCCACAGCATCGGCTCTTCGCGCAATATTATGTGCCGTTTATTGTTTTCCCGTTCCCGAACGCTGACGGTCGAAAACACGATTGTATTTTCATGTGCGGAAAATTCCATGAGGCATAACGACCCCGAAACGAGCAAACTTTTTTTTCGCGTGTCCAACCCACACGTCTACGGGATTAAACCAATCCGCACTACTCGTATGTAGAGATTTGCTTCTTGTTTCACCCTATATATTTCATTTTCCTACTCCTTTACCAAAAGTTGATCAACCTTGTTAATTCCTGATATTTTTTGCTTGATCTGAGAATTTTTTTTAAATATTGTTATTATCTTTTGGCAACCCCCTGTATGTTTGTTTTCTTTGATTCCCAATCAATGCTTGACCAATTTTTTGTGTTCGAGTGTTTTCTTTCTTAAACTTTAGATTTTCTTTTTATAACACCCTGTATATTAGTTTTCCGTGATAAATTGCTATTTTCCGGTACTTATGTGTTAGTGTTTATAATTTGGTATTTGTCTGTATGTGTGCGATTATGCAGGTCGTAAGACTTGTTCCAAAATGGCGAGGTGAATTTGCTATGTATTTTACATGCTTGTATCGAATTTGTAAATAAAGAATTATTAAAGGAGGTTGTGACTGACATCAATTGTGCACCCCTTCTATCATTTCAGGTCCAGGCCAGAACTTGTAAAAATATTTTTAATATTGTATTCTATTGTTATAAGAGAAACAGTAAAATATATTGATTTCTTTGATTGGTGTATCCCCTCTATAATTTCAGGAAGAGTTCCTTCTCTCAGAGGATGATCCCCACTATAAAACTGGTTAAGGTATCCTGTATGATTTGTGTACTCTTTCTCTCATTTCAGGTACAGGTCAGAACTTGTTAGTATATTTTTAAGTGTCTCCTCTCTTGAGGCGACTTAAAACTTAGATATATTTTAACAAGACCTTATAAGGATTGTCCTTATAAGGAGTTCCCTCTCTCTGGGGGTGATCCCCCACCATAAAAATTGTTGATATGCCTGAGTATTTCGGGGATGAAGCGCAGAGACATCGTAGCTGTAGGATGGGCCGGGAGCAATGAACGCACCGAAGCAGTGGAACTGTAGACTGTCTTATAACGACACGTGCCAAAAAATTTAAAAATTCTATCACCCCATTCTCTTTTCTTCCTGTACTCTTCTTCTTCTCTTCTCACTTCTCCTATACTCTCACTCCTGCTGCTGCTTGCTCCTCCACCTTGTTTTCTTGTTCTCCTACTACTACTCTACTCCTTTCTGCACTCGTATTGTTTCCGACTTCTCCTCTTTCTCTGTATTCCGTTTCCTCGTTCTTCGCTGTAATTCGAAGTTCCATTTGAATTTCAACTCTGTTGTATAATATGCAACCCACATTACTCAGATTTATTTTGATATTTAAGAAAACATCCTTGCTTTACTGGGATTCGAACCATGAATCTCCGATACGCAAGTATAGGCACATGCACCTGAGCCATCGAGCTCACTTATCTTACTGTATTTATTTCAGGTATAAATGTTGCACTTTTATTCATGTTTTTAAAAAGAACAACACTTATATTTTGTCACGCGCACACAAAAATTACACCAAATGTTATTTTTGAACGATTCCTGAAAACGATAAAGAGGATACAAAAATAAATAAACTTTCATATATAACATTAAATTGTCTTTTATTGGAGCGTCTTTTATATGGAGAGAAAGTACTTTGTAATTGTTTTCCTTTAACTTGTGGTGAAACCATTTTCTATAGCTGTGTTACTACACAATAAATAAGAACAAATAAATATTAAAATTAATGAATACGTTAAGTCTAATTTGCATTATCGTCACGCACTTAATTGTCCTTCCGCTAGCAACAGACTTTTCATATAATTTCTAGTAAGATATGTTGCTTATTTGAACAAATTAACCGTTGAATAAATAAATAGTAATAATACCAATTTGACATATTATCAAGGGAACGGTATCTGACGGCAGCCACAAATATTAGGATAAGTCACTCAATATCCGATTCTATGCGCGACAATTCAATAACTGTAAGCCACATATCCTCAAATTCATTGGCTACCATGCCACTATCACAATAATATTTCAAGAAACGCGATTAATAACTATGAAGAGAGACTCACAAACAAAACTCGTGCTCACGACGCCATCGCGTACGACCGACTAAGCAGGAAAGAGAATTGTCAGCCGACGTAAACATCTAGTTGGGGACACCAGGTAGATAATTGTAGTATTGTATACTTTTATTATTTATAGATAGGTATATCAATGTCAATGGGTTTGATACAATTTGCAATTTTAATACAAAAATTAGTTTTTACATGTCAATAGCTTTAATCTATAATTGTGTCACTTCATTCAGAATTTAATTTACTTTCAGAATCCAAATACAAAATTTAAAAATTGAAGCACAAATCAGAATTTTATTTTGAATCATGTAAAACAATTAGAAAAGTGCAAACAAGTAAAGTCAATAATGGATTTAATTTTCAAATGCCTGAAGAAATGCGAGAACATACCTTGATGCAAAATAAATTTTTGCGTTTTGTTATATCCAATAAGTTGTATTGGCGACCGACGGTACATCATTCACGCTGTACCTCTGAGTATGTACAATCCGCGTGTGCACAATCGATGAAGCATTTAGAAACTCAAGAATAATATAGAAAATGTGCGTGCAGATCACCTGACGACAAAATGAGACTAACGTGGTACACAAGCCAACCGCGTGGCGATCGCACAAGAATTGCACGAGATAAGGAAAACTAGTTTGTTTGTAAACACTGACACTTTCAGTGAGGTAGTGCAGAACATGAATAAAAACATGAATAGTACTCGTACTATGCATGGAATTATTAATTTCGATTAAATTTGAAATCGGAAACCTAATAGATAATTTAATTCTACATCTTTTTTGATAAAATTAACCGTTTAGACACTATTTACAATTTTCAAATGGCTGAAGAAATGCGAGATCATACCTTGATGCAAAATAAATGTTTCCGTTTTGGTATATTCAATAAGTTGTATTGACCTTACGGCTAAAAACCGTGGAAAAACTGGCGCTTTAAAAGTGGAAGTAGATAAACTTAACTAAAGTACTTTATTCACGGGCTTTAGTTGCGGGGTGGAGCTTGCACTTGCGCATTTGCCAACGATGCAGCACAATACCATATGAAATGCGCCGTTAGTCAAACAAAGCGAAGCATGGCTCGGCGCGCGGCACGGCATACAACCTCAAATCCAAGTAGTGTACGACCGAATTTCGATGATTTAAAATACAAAAGTTCAAATACAAAAACCTAAACGTAGAAATAGAGTGGACGTACATTGTGTAAGCATTGCGTGGCTAAACGTTGTTAAACACTAGCTACACTCGCTCTTTATTAATCTCGTGACTAAAACACCCACTTAACCACTTAATACTGTTCCTGGCCAAATTCTGTAAAATCACAAAGCAATAAAAGCAAGACACCGTTTTATAGAAGTTTAATGATACAGTCACTCACTACCTTGTATAAAGACATTTAACAAATGTAGATTGAATATCGTTCATTATAATAATTCGCTATGCAATTCAAATGGGGCGCAAGGGCCGTGGGTGCCAACTGCCAACCTCCCTTCACGTGGTGCGCCCTGATTTCGACAAACGAGGCTCTGGCGACCGAATATGAGGCGGTATAACCTCACTTTCACCACGTCAAGTGCGGGACATCAACAACATCGTCAAACATCCAGGTACACTGAGGCGGGTTTGGACGCTCCAGCTGGCAGCCCCAGCACCAAACTCGGGTGCAGAAGGCTAATAACCTACTCACCCTAAATCAAACCTATTACTGAAACTTCAACTAAGCAAACCCGGACGGATAATACGAGGACGACCCTGGCTAATACTAAACACAAGATACGTTTCGGCTGCTGGAACGTGCAAACGTTATACGAGAGCTCCAAATTGCAGCAGGTAACTAAGGAATTTCTCAAATATAATCTACATATTTTAGGTATATCAGAAGTACGTTGGTTGGGGAAAGGAGAACATCCCACACAAGGTGGAGAACGACTACTTTTTAGTGGTAATGAATCTGGAAAACACGAAAGCGGTGTAGGATTTCTACTCAGTAAACATGCTAAAAAGAGTCTAATCTCATGGACACCAATAAACGAAAGAGTAATAACAGCAAGATTCTACACCAGGTTCAGAAAAGTAACTTTTATCCAATGTTACGCCCCAACCAATAACGCTTCTAAAGAGGATAAAGATGAATTCTATGACATCCTCGAGAAAACTATAAAAGACGTAAACAGCGGTGACATAAAAATTCTCATGGGCGACCTTAATGCGAAAGTAGGCGCTCAAAACGAGAATTTGGAAGAAATTATGGGAAAAAACGGCGTTGGGCAGATTAACGAAAACGGCACATACTTCACACAGTTCTGCTCCAACGCGAACCTGGTAATAGGGGGTACGCTGTTCCCCCACAAACAGATTCACAAGACAACGTGGGTCTCGCCAGACAAAAACCCACAACCAAATCGATCATATCACAATCTCTAGGAAATGGAGATCGTCATTACTCGATGTGAGGAACAAGAGAGGTGCTGATGTAGCCAGTGACCACCACCTAATAGTTGGCACATTGAGAATAAAACTAGCAGTACCCAAGCAACCAGCCGATATGAAACGAATAAAACTAAATATAGAGAAGCTACGCATTCCACAAATAGCAAAATCCTTCAAGGAAAAATGCAAGAGACAATAAACCAAAAATCAGCACAAAATGGGAAAATATGGCCGACAACATCATTGAAGTCGCCAAAACAACAATTGGAGTGAAAAGCAGGCAAAGGAAAGAATGGATCAGCGAAAACACGTGGTTGCTGATAGAAGACCGAAAGAGGAAAAAACACCTGCTACTCCAAAATCTTTCGCAAGAATATAGGGCAGCGGCACAGGTAGAGTACACAGGCCTTTGCCAAAAGGTCAAAAGGGAAGCCAGAAGAGACAAACGCAGGTGGATAGATGATATTTGCAGACAAGCAGAAGAAGCAATGCTCAACAACAACTCGAGAGAACTTTACAACCTCACAAAGAAACTGGCCAATAAGTACTCTACACGCACACACTTCATTAAGTCAAAAAACGGCCGCCTGTTAGTTGAGTCAGACAAGCAGCTCGAAAGATGGAGGGAACATTTCTCCGACATGCTCAGCGCAAACGAAACAATTAACTGGGAGCCAGAGAATAACCCAGGTAGACAACTGAACATTGACTCGAACCCGCCTTCAGTCGCGGAGATAACTGCAGCTATAAAGACGCTTAAGAACAACAAAGCAGCAGGAGCTGATAACGTTCCAGCGGAACTACTAAAAGTAAACGCCACATGGATGGCAAATGAACTATACCACTGTATTAAGGAAGCATGGAACAACAACAAGATTCCGACCAAGTGGAAAGAAGGGCTAATCATCAAGCTTCCCAAAAAAGGTAACTTGACCGAGTGTAACAACTGGCGTGGCATAACGCTATTAAACACAATTAATAAGATTATCGCGAAAATCGTCCAAACAAGATTAGCGGAAACTATAGAAAACACCCTGCGCCCGAACCAAGCAGGTTTTCGGCCGAATCGCTCATGCATCGATCATATCAATACCCTTCGTATAATTATCGAGCAATCAGTAGAATGGCGATCACCACTATTCATCGCCTTCATCGACTTTGAGAAAGCATTCGACAGCCTGAACCACGACGCTTTATGGAGGATCCTTAAGTCGCGAGGTGTACCAACAAAGATAATAAGCATCCTGCAAGAACTCTACACTGATGCAAACTGCAGTGTGTTACACAACGGTGAAAAAGCGAAAGTTTTACGATACACAGAGGAGTAAAACAAGGATGTGTCATATCCCCATTACTATTTAACATCGCCTTAGACTACATACTAGCAAAGGTAGACCAGAACAGGGATGGGTTGCGCTGGACACTAACCTCGCACCTCAGCGACCTGGATTACGCCGACGACATCTGCCTGATGTCACATACGTTCGAAGGCGTGAGCCGACAGCTAACAACATTAGCAAGGGAGGCAAGTAAAATTGGCCTAAGAATAAATATTGCCAAAACAAAAGAAATGCGTATAAATACAAACAACACCTTAAAACTCCAAATAGATAATACGGAAATAGAAGAGGTCAAGGAATTCCTATATCTAGGAAGTATAATTGACATAAAAGGGGGGACCGACGCAGATATAAACAACAGAATAAAGAAAGCCCAGCAATCCTTCAGAATGCTGAGCACAGTATGGAAGTCAAGCGTCTATACACTAAGAACAAAACTGCGCATATTCCGCACAAATGTAAAATCCACCCTTTTATATGGATGCGAAACATGGAGGTCAACGAGCTCAAGCACACACAAACTCCAAACCTTCATAAACAAGTGCTTGAGAATGATCTTGCGCATATTCTGGCCAATGACAATCTCCAACGATGAGTTGCACCGTCGATGTGATGAAACTCCCATTATAAATCAAATACGCAAGAGAAAATGGGGTGGATTGGGCACATCTTGAGAAGAGACGCCGGAGATATCGCCAGAAATGCGCTAGAATGGAACCCACAGGGGAAGAGAAGGGTTGGTAGACCGGCCAATACCTGGCGAAGATCCACAATAGAGGAGCTCCGAAACCAAAATATGGGCTGGAACGAAGCAAAGGCGGTTGCCCGAAACAGAGTCCGTTGGAGGGCGCTTAGTGAGGCTCTATGCTCCACATAGGAGCCAAGAACATTATATATATATATATGCAATTCAAATAGAATGAACCTGTCCCTCTCATAATCAAAGCTTTTTATAATAGGTGTACATATTCTATAAATGCTGACACAATAAAATGCAATATTTGTTATTGAAAAGCTGTTAATACAGAAAGCCCATATCTTGTTATAGCATTTGACAACTATATTTTATTTTTTTCTGGATTGTTTCAGTCCGAACAAAATAACATTTACCTACAACCATTAAGTAGTTGACAGTTCACTCAATAAGAATAAGAACAGAAGAAATGTTGTTCGAACTCTGGTAATGGCGAAATATACACATTGTAATTCCTCAAATAAATATTATTATGACATATTTTAACATAATATTGAATGTTGTAAATTAAATAAATAATACATACATGCGGATTGCATAGTCAAAATTCTATCTATTGTTTTAACAAGATATCTTAAAAAAATATATCCATATATTGTATAATACTTACGCCAACTTCCTCATTTAGATAGCTAAATATATGTATGTACATTTGATAAGTATATGACGAACCGGACAAGACATAATAAACAACATAATTAGCGATTTATAATAATGAACAACATACGAATCAAAAGCGTTCGTTATTATTGCACGTACAGTATGAGTTTCTAATACATTAAATGACCCATTGCATTTCCTCCAAATATCCGCCCCTTCGATTGTAAAATCGTCCTACTTTGTCATGAAAACATTTGTTTAACTTTTGAGTGGAATGTGCTCAATGCGACGGTAAATACGATTGAAAAAAAAAGTTACTAAATAATTTCCTCTATATGGGTCATTCAACCACCAGATACATCCTACTGTATGTAGTTGATAATACAAATAAATACTTTTCTTGTTTATGAATAAATCAAAAATTGTAATAGTATTCATGTGAACAACGTTCATGAATATTCTCTTATTAAGGAAACCACCTGTTATGGTTCAGGCACAGGCACAAGAATTGATTTTGTTTTGGTTTTCCATTGTTTTCATCATTCAGGGAAAGTATGTGATAACAATTTTCCTTCTTTTCGCGATCTTGAATATAAATTAATAACTTACGTTTAATTAAATAGTTGATAACAAACAATTTCATTTATACAAAATGTCTCTTTCTGCATTGCAGGACCATTCAGTGTATTCAATCTTCATAATTCCAAAACTTTTGCAATTCTGTCATTCAAGTAGTTTCAGTCTCAATTGGACTCTCCTGTAATAAAAATCACATCGTACATTCAAGATTTCTTATTCCCATTACGCAACTTACTTCTATGCTTTCCAAGTCCCCGGATTGTGATTCATGATGAACAGATTCTTCGGAATCATATTGATTGGGTTGGGGAGCGTGTAAATTACTCTTTTCGTGCAATTGCTCCCTCAACCGATGTAATTCTTTCCGCATCTTCTCCATCTCTTCATCTCTTTGCTTCGTTAAGCTCTAATAATTAAAATAGAGAAAGTATAATAGATAATGATCAAAAAGTACATCTTAGCAAACGTCAACTACATACCAGTAAGTTTGTAAGCTGAGATTGAAGTGTGGTGGCAATAGGTTGTATTTTAGATGCAGGTACGGAAGGCACATGATTTTGTTTCGCTGACAGCTCGTTGCTATTGCACGATGGATGTTTGCCGCCAGTAGCAGCAACAGTCTCAGCATCTGTTATGTTCATTGAGTCATTCACAGCCGATATGAGTTTGTTCGCTAAAACGATAAAAATACCGTCAGTTGGCATACAATTTAATATTTTTTGCTGTGAATTCTTACCTTGATTTAAAGAAGCCAAAACCAGTTCACATGGTTCTACGTCAGTTTTCTTTTCGCCGACCATATCGGCAATGTCGCGATAATTCTCGCGAGGAATACTCAATAGGTCAGCGACTAATACTTCTTTGTCAGCCAGTGCTTTCTTTACTTCCTCATCCTTCCGTTTGATTTTCTCTGCAAACATATAGTAGAAGAAGTTAGTCGACATTCGCTTAAAACTAAAGCATTGAGTGCTACCTAAAGAAGTCAGAATAGATTCAGCAGTGTGAACAGAAGTTTCGGCCACCTGCACCTCAGAAGGTTCGATCAAAGGCCAATCATTGGCAGTCAATACCGTAGTACCACCCTCACCCGCTAAAACGTTGAAAAAAACCATTAGGACCATAAAAACGCACACACAGAACACACGCCCAATGTGCTAGTTAAGAGTTAACAACATAAATCACAAATAGTAGTACCTGAGTGAACGACAGAAGTGGCCGCGTCGCCTTCTGGTGCTACAGACTTGTCTATTGCATCCTCCTCCAAGGCGGCACTGTTTCGCTGACTGCTCCCGCTGCTTGTTGCCAATTCGGCCTCGCTAATCGGCTCAGTCTGTTCGAGGGATTCTGGTTTAGGCGCTGACAACTCTTGAGGCGCTTCTTCTCCGGCGTCATGATTCCGTTCGGCGCGTTTGTTCTTGCCATCTTTGGACTTAAACGGCTCGCTGGCATCAGCTAAGTATTTAAACCATCTGAAACAAGTCAAATTTTAAAAATTATTGAGAGCAGCTATATTTTTTAAAATTAATCACACGTGCTGACAAATCATACTTCACATTATTGAACATTTTCAGCAAGCAACTGCGCATTTATGTTTCACACCCGTGTCCACCAAAAGCAGATTGTTTGGTAAAAACTATTTTTAGCGTACTAGCGCGCACATTATTCGTCTACGCGCCCGATAATCTATACGTTCGTATTGAGAGGCAATATGATCAGCAGCATCTGAAGCCGGCTGGCTCTTGAATGTTTCGTATGTTTAGAAAGCGTCTGGATTAAAGACATTTTGATTCAAACAAACACGTTAATTTTGTTTTTGATCGACCATTCCACCGTTCAAATACCCATCGCGCAAGAAAATACAGTTGCTAAAATAAATTACATTAAGAGCGCATAATAGAAGCATGTACTTATTTTTCAAATGAAATTTTTGTTTCCGAATGCATAATACATAAATTCAGTTTCTATTAGTAGTAGTAATGCGACGATATACCTGACAATGACACTTCCTCGTCGTTTTTCATTGCCACTACTATTTGGTAAAAGCCTCGCTCCGCAAGGCACATTCAAGCTGCCACGGCGTTGTACAGCAGCCAACAATTGTTTACTATCATCTAATGTAAGTGACTTGCGCCTTTGCGACATTTCGCTTCAATCAAAGTGACACCCACTGACACGCAATATAGAAAAGACGATAAAGTTTCGCACAATACTGCAATAACCACATTCAATTAAAAATGCATTAACAGCGGCGCGCACAGCTTTGGATGTTATTAAGAGTCATCAAAAATATTCGTTACAATACATTTTTAAATAATAGGACTGCAAACGCACGCACATTATTAACGTTATTTAACTATCGATTGTTTAATCAAGTAAATCACGACATTTTGTAAATATGTGCACAAATCATCAAATCGGCTCATATACTCCCAACTTTCAGAAGTAGTTTCCAATTTTGTCCGTCAGTTAGTTTTGCAGCCACTTTAAATTTATTATTTTATTTATGGCAAAAGTTAAATATAATGTTAGCATGTTTTCTCAACAGTCACTATTCATAAACACCTCACTGAAAGTTTATACGACTAAACACGTAGTTCCGCTTCGCATTATAAGTGTAACTTAATATGTTTTTTTGCTGTTTAAATAAGAAACTTTAGCGAACCAAATGCATGCAACAATTCAACAAAATTTGAAAATGGCATGATTTAGCTATAACCGAGAAGTATTCAACATGTTTGTGGTGTGTGTTGTATTCGAATATTTATAGTTCACTTTTTTTAGACCAACTTAATTTACATAATAATTAAATTGTTTTTGTTATACTGTGTTCAGAATGTTTCACTGGGCTGTCACTTTACATCAATTATGTTTCACTGAACTGCACAATTCGTATGTATTTCTAAACAAAAAATACTTCATTGGTGTCTACAATAATGTTGATATCAACACAGTAAGCAGTTACCAACGACGACCGAATACAAATAATTATTTTGAGCAAATAATCGATTTCATTAAAGCTTTCCTATTATTAGGGGGTCACTAAATTATTGGATCCATTAAATATTAGCGATTGACGTCCATATGTAGAAAATCGATTTTCACTAACGCACATCAATTATTTAATTAATTACACATTTTATATTATTGTTATTCAGAACCAACTTTGCTCTTCGTTTAGCTGAAACGAAGTGAACTAAAAAATCCACTGTAATAAAACCGTCGAGTGGGATTAGATGAATACTAATGAATATTCAGATTTAAAATACGTATAATAAAATCCCATGAGAATTTACGGCATCTTATTATTTATAAAAAAAATAAAGCCGAAACGACGCTATGAATGTAGGTGCCAGCGAAATAATTTCGACACGCGTATTCTTAAAAAAGCGCAGAAACCAGCAAAACTAGAGCCGCACAACATTGAATTGCACCCGTCACCGCGTAAGGAGCACAGACTGATGTGGACAAATATTCGCGCGTCCACTTCGCGAAGCTTGGATTTCGCACAGGAGGAAAGTGCGTACTTGCGTGGTGCTTACTCTCGCGCAAGTAGTTTGCTCTGTTGATTACTCATAAAGAAAAAGCCTTGGTTCATAATCTTAAAGCAACAAATATGCGGTAGTCAGTACTTTGAAAGGTTGCGCCAAATAATCTAAACAAAATCATTTTAATTTGCCACTTTGCCAACTGATATATTACCTCTAAAAGATATCGAAAAAATAGATAAATAAACAGGAAGAGTAAGAAGGCAAGCAAAGTTTGTTCTGCCGGCTGCTCAAAAGAATTCCAAAAAACCATTACGTTGCTCGCCCCAGCACAAATATTATCGTTTGGCGAATCGCAATCGTAGCTTCTTTTTAGTATTTCATCACTGGAAACCGCAGCGCAAATAAATTACAAATTCGACAATACTCTGCCAGTGTATATATTCACGGTGGTACGCTTTCTTTTAAATATAGTTCCGCTGCATTGTGTAATTTTGTGCTATTAATTCATTATTAGCGTCGAGGAACGCAATGTAAGTCTATTAGGTTTGCATCAATGTTATTAAAATGAAAACCATTAGAAACTGGTGCAACCGACCTAGTTTCTAAATAAAGACCATTCAAATTAGACCAGAAGAAAAAACGAATGCATTAAAACTTAACAGTGGAACATAATTCCTTTTCTGAACGTCTTAAACTAATGAAGTAATAAATTTTACTCACGATTTTCGCTCGGTTTCGTCACTACACTGTATTTCATACATTTGGCTGTTTGACAGTGAATTACTGAGAAGAAATAAACAGGTCATATCTGAAAAATAAATAAATATTTAACAATCGATGATAGAATAAAGTTTGCTGTCATTACCAGCTGCATTAGGCCGACAAATCAATCCGGAAAGCTTAATGAAAGGCGATTGCCACGTATTATTCGTGTGGAAGCTTTTCCATGCAAAACGATCTCCTTCTTTGTGTAGTAGTATCACAGAGTCTTTTAATAATAACATGTGTACCGGAACAGTTTTGTTCTGTCTTTTTAAATTCACCGTTCCTTCGCGTACTAGAATCCAGTCACAAGTCTGAAAATACAAAAATCAAAAATTGTTTATAAAACATTTTATAACTCCCAGTGCAATTACAATGCTTGAAAATATTCGTTTGACATACCCTAATATCACTGGGGACGTCCAGGTGATTTTTAATATCATCCAGTCTGTATTGATTGTACGCTGCCGCGGCTGCCTCGTTCGCTGTGTGCAGAATACCCTTGATTTTGTTAAACGCCACCTTCAAATTGTCAAGTTCGACGGCACTCAACTCAGGGTTCACACGCATTAAGCTTTCCTGAATATCGATCAGTCGTTCCACTAGTAGTTTGTACTTTGTAGTCCTTTGCATTTCTTGTGGAATAAGTCCCTGCAGCGGCAGACGTCTGCAAAGATTGTTCTTCTCGCAAGATGCAAGGACACTCTCGAATTTCGAATCACGCTTGCGTTTCTCGGAAATTAGTTCAAGTGCCTGCTGCTGCTTCTCGCAGAAACGAGAGACGGCCAAGCAGAACTTATTACCCAGTTCACCATCGAACTGTAAAAGAAGTCGCAACAATCAAACAACGTAACAATATGAGAAGAGCACGTTATGACATACCAATCCAACTAAAAGGTCGCCAATATCAGGCACTACTGCTTGCTCGGCGCGTTTCTTCTTCATCGCCAAGTTGAATTGATTATGAACGAGCAATACCTCCGGCAAATTAGCAAAGACTAGGTTTTGTTCATGTTCAGTGATCACCTTTGTATCGGCAATATGCTTCCGAAACACCTGATCAAGAACTTTCAAGTTTCGAACATGAGTACGTTCAGTGTGGAACAATTCTGTAATGAAACATTTTAGTAAAAGTAAACGCAAAACAAATTTTAACACCTCACCATTAATAACATCTTGTCTAGCCTTTTCCTTCGTATGTAGTCCGGATAATTCTTCTTCAGTAAGCGAACTCTTCCAGTCTGGTGGATCAGGCTCCACGTCCAAATCGCTATCATCTTCGTGGTTGCTGAAGTTATCGAGCGATCTGTAACGAATGTCGCATCGTTAATAATATATAAAGATTATGTAATTACTTGCATTCACGTTACCTTGAACTTATACTACTATTCGAAGAACTGCCGGAACGCTCTTGAAAAGTACCCGTTGAATCGTTGAAAGTCAACACCTCACTGCGGGAATAAGACATAGTCAGGCAAATATCTAATTAATATTGAGTGTAAAATGTACGAGCCGCTTATCCACGTACCAAAACGCTGCCAATTTTGTGATTACAAATCAACGTTTTATCAGTCAGATAAAAAAAAAACCAACAACACTGAAAACGTCTCAGTGATTTTAAAATTACTTGCTAGACACTTAATGATTGATTACTCAAAAATAGGTTTCATCCAAGTTCATTTTAACGGGGCCGTAAAGCGTTGTTGAGGCGTCTTAGTCAATGAAGCAATAAGCGTCTCTAGAGAAAATGATCATGCCGTGTTTAATTTTACAGACGCGCGAGCTAATTATAAGGAAGGAAGACTACAGCGAAATTTGTTTTCGCGAGTAAATTGCATGCTTTGATTGCGCAAAATAACCATACATAGGACATATGGTGTATGTACCTTTCTTGGAATGAGGATTTACGCGCTCCATCATGATGAGAATTGTTATTAATGCTGGCACATTCCATCATATCAGTAAGTCAAATATACACACAAAAAACAGCGATTCTCGGAAACTACGCGTCGTGCATCACTTTGATTCGGCCGTATTAACATTTATCGATAATTAGTTACTGCGTAATGGTACAATTAGATTGACTAAGAAGTACATATTGTTTACGGTCGCGATTTTGTGCGAACATTAAGCGGATTCCCGTCGAGGTTGGCAGGCGGCGGGTGTTGTGAAGTTCGCCAGGGAGGCGATCTATATGGGGGATGGTAGGTGGTGGACTGTAAAGCGCAAGCGTGTTTTCACCTTCGCCTTTCACCGCACCATGCCAAAATGCACTAAACACACGCCAAATTCACCCGTGTGCCTACAGTGTACACATAACGGAGGCGTGTGTTTGAACTAGTCTTCTCCGCACATAGAACAAGCGCCGAGAACGCGTCTGCACGAAAATTGTCGATGCAACTGTCTGTTAGACTGCCGGCAAAGTTCAGGATATACAGGCTACACGACATTGGCAACGGTGGCGGCAGGAAAAGCGCACACGCAGCCTGAAAATCAACCGTTTCAAAATTTCGTAAATAAACGCAACTCACCCGGAGCGTAACGGATCGCTGACATTCCTTTTTTGTTTACGATTCTGAAACAAAAAATATATATAATTTAAAAATATTCTATAATACAGTGAAAAACAATACATATAATGCCTTGGCAGGCAATGTTTTAACATATTTTTCTACATAATGCGTAAATGTTAAAAGCCATCTTTCATATACCGATCAGTAGTAAATCAAATGTCAGTCAAATATCAGAGTTACAGCGAAACTTTTTGAGTGCATAAGATTGCAGGCCAGATGTTAATATGTGCGCTTCCTTGATTTAAAGAAAATATACAAATGTAGATGATATCTTAGACTGATTTTAAAAATGCATCGAACCATTTGTAATATTTCTCCTGTTTTGCAATAATTATTTTTTCACGTGCAGAATTATTTCTTAATGTATATTTCCATCGTACGTCATAATTATTTGTTGCAGTTGATGGCTGTCAAGTATGTGTTTTGTTAATCTAAATGTTTGCACTTACATTGTTGGGCAATTCTTATCAAAAAACCAATAATTTGCATGGGATTTGCATAAATATTGTTTAAAACAAGAATTTTTCTTAATTGAGTGTATCGTTTACGATGGAAACGTTAATTTTTTGTGGCATGCTGTTTTTGCTTCTCGGTAAGTTAAAATTTAAAAAAGATGACTGAACCATGTGAAACTTATAATTTTAGCTCTGGTCTTGGCTGACTCAAATGACGACTTGAATGAGGAAGATTTTTACATACTGCTTGAACGTAAAATAAGAGAGGCAATCGACTTCAATTGAGAGAATAGAATAGAAATTACAATGATATAACTGTATCCTTGCCTTTCGGTCAAAAATGAGCCAGAAAAAGTTGAACTAAATGATTGTGTGTTTTGCAATAATTCGTACCTTCTCTGAATGCTCCTTAACACTCTCCGATCGGTTGATGTGGTTGTTTTGTCTTTGTTTGTTTCCAGTTGTGGAACCGGGTAGAATAACCACCGAACTAGAAAAGAAAAAAAGTAATTCACTAACAAATAATCACTGACTTTTTAAAAATATGGTTGACTGACGTTTAGTTTTCTTTCAATGAGTCACGAATTACACACAATATCACAAACATGATTGATATATAAAATGCACCAATTTGTAGCACCTTTTACGCATCTTTAAATTCTTCGAGTATTTCCGAAAAGTGAACAAATGATCACTATCCATCATGAATGGTACTCACAGCACAACGCTATGCAAATTATTTAGAAGTATCACGATAACGTGGCCATCAGATTACTTTTGTGGACTGTATACGACTGCACCCAATTGATGTCGGAATATCATATTGTTATCATAAACGCCAACGATAACTTTATGAAAAAAAAATACGCACTCACGTATAGAAATTTAGATAGTACAGTCAGTCAGTACATGTTTATTGCGCAATATATATATAGATATATATTTTATCAATAAGTTTCGCAGATGTGTTAAAATTTACGTAGAATTTACGTACCTTCTGAAGGGAGCGTTATCGTTTTCGACATCACCTTGTCCTTGCATGTCAACATCTCTGGATTCCTCACGAAATGCGTCTGGACGTCTATCCGAAGGAGTCCGCGTCACCGGATTTCCAGGCTTTGATTCTGCAGCGCAAAAAAAGAATGATTACATTCGTGTCAAAAATGCTATTAATATACATATTAGTAAGGCAGGTGTGCTAATATCAAGCTAGAATCCGTAGGTGAGACTCATGACTCATAATGTTTTCACATGTGTTCTTAATTTTCTAACTAGCTGTAATATAGATTTTACAATAAACAATTCATAAAGTATGAATGATTCATGCTTTAATCTTTCATTTTTATGAGATTGATTCGACGCGTTTTTAATCCGTGTTTATTTGGGTCTGTAAATGATATTTTAATGTATGCTCCTAATTATTGTCGTAATCGCATCATGCAGGTGCATTCGCAACTTGACCTGACGCCGAGCACGTCAAAAACTGCTAAATTGCTTGCAGTAGACTGTATCCAATTTGTCGTGCCGAAAGTTTGCTCATACCCTCAACCAGCCAACATGACAAAGTCGATAGGTCATTGTACTGCTCATGTCGCGTGGAAAATACAGTGTAAATTACCTGTAATATTGACACTCGGAATACAACTTGTCCTCCTATTCATGTTATTAATATAAGCGTTGGCCACATTATTGTTTAACCTATTGATGTATTCTTGAGATCCAAAACTTTTCAGCAGCGAAACTTTAGAGTTCTTGTAATTATTCTCGTAAGCCATAAAGTCAAACTCGTCTTCAACGGACTTGGTGTTGCTGGAATGCTTCTTGCTATCCACCAGTTTTCGTCGGGTGCGCAACAGACTTAAATTGATGGCGCTGCTTGATTTGGATTTTGCCAAAATTGGCTTTTCATCGGGAACCATGATAACATCATTAATAGGAGCTTTTTTGGGCGTTACTGACACGCAATACGGACGCGTCCTAGTAAATTCCAAATTTGAGGATTGTCTAAGTAAGCGAAAATCAAAGCCTTTTTTGTCTACCACTGCAGTTCCATCCTTAGACCCCGATTTCTTTGACTTTTTCTCTTTCTGTTCCCTAATGTCCGGCATGGAAGGGACTATGCTCACACAATTTTCTGTTTTCGTCTTGTAAATCCGACTTCGGACACGTTTGAGTACGGAATTCGGCGTAGTATCACCAGCAATTTTAGTCTCGGTGGGCTTGTTTGTTTTAGGTTTCTGCAATTTCGAATCTGACCGTTTGACGGCTTTCTTATTCGATTTCTTGTCGTTTCCGTCCAGCACGGTGACCTTTCCAACCTCGTTAATGCTAAATTCGGCCATCTTTGCGTCAGGCTCGTCTGTTGAGCCTTTCCCCAACGTGTGTCTGAATAAATCACTAAACCGCCGCTTCTTCTCTTTGGGATCAGACTCTCTGTCTTTTGACGAACTTAGCAGAAAAAATCCACTATGCGCGCGCGGTAGTGTGAATTTATTGACACACTCAGTATTGCCATTCACAAAATTGTCATTCACCATGCTGTCACTGTATCGTTTTAATGGATCCACGGGAGGCGTTGCATCGTCATTTTTCTTTCTCAGCACAACATCTGCAGTTGCGTCGTCGTCATATTGAGTTATTAGCGGTGCCACAGGCTCCTTTGAGACATCGATTTGATCATCGCCCAGTTTACAACTCTCTTTGATGTCTTCAATTAGATCAGGCGCCTTATGATCCACAACATCGATACTAGTATTATGTTGGTCACGCTTGCCGGCCTTCGTCGAGGGCTTATTGCTGCTCGTTTGCTTGGTCACACTTTTCTTCGAGGTGTGTTGAGGCTGTGTCGGCGTCGTGCTGCTATCGCATTTTTTATCCGTCTTACGCTTCCTTTGGGACTTAGACGAGTTAGTTTTGCACGGGTTCCCAGTGTTGATATGCTTGTTACGGCCATCGGCTTGTTTCGACCACATTTTGTGCACTTTTACAAACTAAATAAAATTTAATAACTTTGAGAATTTCGAATAATTTGATGTAGCACCACCATCTTCCAACACGCACACACATTCGCTTGATAAGGAGATTGTTTTATATGTAATATGTACTCCGAGGTCGACTCAATCGATTTATATATATTGCTCAGATAGGATCATAATTTAAAACCGTGTCACCAATAAACCAGGCATTAATGTGCAATGTTCAATAGAAATATTAATTTGCCGATTATGCGGTAATTTTGCAATGAGTAAGTGTTTGCTAAATCCACTGCACGATCGAACGGTTTGGCTACGACTAAACGAAAACCACCAAAACGCGAATGCAAAAACAATCTGTTGTGCGTAGATACTAAAAAATAAGGATCGCATCCGTTGATGCTGGATCGTTCTGTGGTTTCTATTCCACAAAGCGAAAAATCTTTTTGCCACATGTTGCGTCGACAAATAAACAGTTTTTTATTTATTTGCATGTGTATTTAAAGCCTGCAACCGTGGAAGACTTTCTAGATATAAAATGTATGTTCAACACGAAAATAAAAACCCACTTACAAATATCAAACAAGCTTTCCGCCAGCATTAACTGCGACTGGAGCTATCATTCGAGAGATAATTACAATTAATCAAATAATGATTATATCCAGAACGCGGAAAAAAAATATTTATACGTTGTTTTTAATCCTAGGCACCAAAATACGTAAACGACTAACAAACGCAGGAAAAGCAAATAAATGTCCAGTATGATGTGTGCCATTGACTGGCTATCCAAATATTTTTCACATAATGTATGCACTTTAAACTAGCTTTATCATTTCGAGATGGGTTTTCCACTATTGCGATCATTAAAGCAAGAGTGAAAATTATATCAGATAGTGTTTCATATTTCGGAATTTAGTTATCAAAATAGAGCGGGCATTCAATGCAAGCTGCCACACAATGAAATGTTGTTTACACTTTTACTGAAAAGGAAAATATGTCAAGTACGTTGAACATCTGATTGATGAGTCAGCACTGTTACCAATCGCGCATCATTCAAATAGTTTTATTTACTAATTTATTTACTGTTATACGAAAATATCTTGCGGTCTTTTCAGCCGTGGGGAAAACCTTGACTAGTACAAAACAATGACATTGCAGCTAATGTAAAACTCATCTAAAATTGCAATATGTAAAAAAAAAAACCTTATTCACACGTCGGTCACATAATATCAAATTTACAAGAAAATGAATAATGATTAATTCATAACCGCAATATCCGCCGACTATAGCTAAGCACAACTCAAGTTGAAGCTTAATCAATGACTTCGCGAGGCACACTTACAAATTAATGTCGTTTAATAGCAAGCAACCAACTATCAATTGTAAGAATGATTAAGTAAGTGGTCGGTATATCCGGCAGAACGAAGCGTGGACGGCCACAAATCGAGACGAACTCTAGCTAAATATTCGGCAAGTCTTAATAAAGAAGCCCTTGAAGCACATTAGTTTATACAAGTACAAAGTTAAATATACATAATTACGCTAACAATCTCAAATATCAATATTGGAGATTCAAATTTCAGCTATTCCAATTATAGCATGTCAATGTGTTTGGTTCATTATGCAGTTGGTTCGCGTGATATGGATTTTGCTTTTAGTATATTGGGAGACCGCCGTTATTTGAATTCCGACATGAACCAATAATGGCGCACCTAAATATGCGCATTTATTGCATAGGAAATGTCTAATTTCTATGAATCGCAACCAAAACATTTATTGCTTATTAGTACTTAGATGTTATTATTGTTTGTTTTAAGTTGCAACAAAAGTGTAAAGCTAATACCCAAATATTTGGCGTTCTTCAATAAAGAATTGTCCCGACGATAAAATTTAGTAGCACAATATTCGTTCATAATTTTCAAACGGTTAGGATGACGACGTAAATAACTACATTGTTTATGCGCTTGGGATGTATGTAATATTGCAATCATCTATTGTTTTGAAATCTTGATAAATATATTAAATCAAATTAATACAGATACTTGTGCTTTTGTTTTGTAGCCAGCTGATATTGGAATATGAATAGATTTACCATTGCTAAGTGAGCTCTAGACACCAGAAATTAGTAATTATGAGAAGGTATCATAAAAATGTAAATGTTTATGCAACGAGTATATTAATAAGAATGACACATTTCAAAGGCACTAAACAAACACAATGAATAGTTAAAATATGAAATGACTTCTATTGCAGATATTATATAATTCGCTACAAATTAATATCCTTCCCTTTAGTCCAAAGCTTTTATGATTTCATTCCAATGCAAATATTCAAACACCGATATGAAACATCAAAGTTGTTTTCTTTGGAATTTGTAAATATTTTCATAGTGATTGCAAAGCGGGGAGACGCTGTTTTACTTGAAATGTTTGCAAATCCAGTAACTAACCAACAAATCGTGGCTTTCTCATACATGAAATATTTTAATTGCAAACGCGCATTGCTTAATCATTCGTCATCTTATATTTCAACTGCGAGGCAGTCAATTTACGGCGCTATTGCATATTCAACAATAGAGAAACGTTAATAATCGAACACACTCAATTGTGCATAGCAAAAAAAATTAAAGGAATTGCTCGGGAAACCGATAATAGATGAACAGTACGCATCAGAGAAACGTAATTCGATTCTCAATCCGACATAAAAGCTGCATCGTGCATTTCGATTGTTAAAAATATCACAGGAAGTATACTTCCGCACAGGCTGGCAGCCCAAGTCCTGCGCAGTGTCGGCCGAATTCAAGTGCTGTGCCAATGTGCCCATGTTTTATGCAACACAAACACATACAAGAATGGAGTAATAGTCAAGCGCAGATTGGAATCGCACAGGTCCTCGTATTTGGCATTCGTTTTTGCAACGGCCATGTGAACGAGGTATGGCTTCCATTAACGGACTATGTGTGTTTGCTTAAGTACGTCGTAACAGAATGAAGTTTCACTGCAGAATATTGGCGTAATTGAAACGACAAGCAGACGCTCTATTCACGTCGCTGCGCGCTCGAGTCAAAACAGTGTTGGCATTTGCTTTTCATATTCGCGCCGCAATAAACAACGCGAAATAATAAAACATCGTCGACATTGAACAGGCAGCCTAACTCCGTAGCGCGCTGTTTGCTTATCGCGAAACACGATGCGCGCAATATTAGTAAGAGCACACGGGTTTTCGTGTAAACACACGCACAATCTACATGCGCTGGCATTAATTTTGTCATTCGCCGATTGTTTAGTAACAGTAACCCCGCGCGTGTTATGCAACAATGCAGTAACACAACTTTCGCAGACATACTCCTTTCTGAACGTGTCAAAGTGCGATGGTGAATATCTCACTATACCCCACACTAAGCACTTTGTGCGCGTTGGAAGATGGTCGCGCTGCATGAACTCGCGGCGCGTGAAATTAATAACTCACGTTATTTTAAAAACACTGAACACACAGAATGCACTCCGCGGTAACGGAATACTCTGGCTGGTCGTTCTTCACCACAGAGGTTCACTAACACGAGGCCGCTCTCTCGCCGGTGATACCACACGCAACTGACACGACGGCGGAGCACATTACCAACTCGCAACCGCGCGCGGCGCAACTAAAGGAACGAGTTACATGCGACCGGCAATAATAAAATGCAATGACTAACAGAAACGCGCGCGGCTGTGCATTTGCCGCGAGGAAAGCGCGCGGCGCGTTTTGTATTATTCGTACATCAACGACGCGGAGCACTACGGGCCGACGCGCGCTGAACCTGCGTTTGTTGTGTCGAGTGGTCGAGCAGGTATTCTACTACACCTTTGCGCCAGGCATGATGACACATCACGCTCACCAAAAATTCCACGCGACAATTCCGAGCACGCGAGACAATGGGATTCTCTCTTCTTCCGTCGACGATTTCGTTTTCGACGGAGGAGGAACGGAGGAGAATCACACACTGAGGAAGGCCTCAGACGACGGCGAGGCAAATACAGCGCCTGCCGCAGCACATTGCACGCCGGCCGAGAAGGAATCGGTCGTCGCCCGGGACTCGTGCCGACCGTGCCATCGTACGCCCGCCGGAGTGCCTCGAACGCTCCGATGTTTTTGCCCCCTACTTCAGCGCACACACTACCCAAACTAAACGAGTGCGAAGAGCACGCGATGATGCTGGGGCTTGTGCGGTGTGCATTTGTTTGAGTCCACGGATGGTTGCTATGCCACTGAAAACTGAAAACGCTTTGCTCTGCGAACCTCTGCATGCCGATGTAATGCTAGCTCGGTTGCTATGGAGTCCAGACGCGCTCCAGTCATAACATTGAGGTGCATGAAACCTTCCACCGTCAGTTCGGGAAACACTTCAACTCTGTGACCCTGTGCGCATACTCGATCAATTTTGATGTCAATATAATTTATCAGTGATATCGGTATAAACTCCGTTTTATCACACGGTTAATCATTCACATGCATTTCCGCTGAAAATGTCAACCCATATTCCAGAATTTTGAATCATCAATAATCAAATATTGATTTAATATGCAATTCCTATCATTCACCCTGAATACAACCATATTTGGCGACGACGAGTTGATAGTATTAGCCGCAATATTAGTATAACTATTGCGTCAAAAGAAATGACTTGTAAATAATGATGAATGTAAATATTATAGCAGGCGCCCTGTGTGTATAGATATATTGCCTGAAGGGATAAAAATTTCCAGATGTCATGTTGATTGATTCACTTACACACTTAAGCAGTTATGCTCAAACACGTACATTCGAACTGGGAAAACAGTAACAATGTTTAAATTCGCAGAACTTGACATAGCTGCGAGTATGTTTGGTTGCATACCAAGCGCGTCGTAGGTATATACAATTCAAGTAGCAGCAAAATGAAAATGTTTAAAAAATTTACACGAAAATTCTTAACACGCTTATTATATAAAAAAACTGTGCCAGATGTAATTTCTGGAACTTAAAAAAATCTCTTTTGAATCTAAAAATATCGCGCAAGAGAAATCATGCGATTTTGGGGAGTGTGCGACGAATAGGATATCCCTTAAGACCTTATCTATTTAAAACGTGCACCTGGCTGTTGAAAAATGGTTACTTGTCTATAGGAGCTGTTAATTTCAACACAAAAAAAGATAATTCACCACGTTATAGCATCCAACTTGTCTGCCCAGCGAGTTCGCAAACTTCGAACTATTATTAGTATCTCTAATGGTTATTACCTACAAGTATATCTCTTTGCCAATAGTGCGGTGCTCGTCACTCGACTAGATAAAAATAATTGGTTGGGTCGACGGAAAGAGCGTCCCGCCACTGCCGCGACGAGCTTTCTGTTATTGTCACGCAACGTAACAACGCACCGAAAGTATTCATGACGCGCCGACGACAACATTCGGGGCAGCAGGAAGTTTCATTCATTAATTGGATGAAAATGTCGAGTAACACGACACGTGCCAAAATTTATAGCGAGTGCATCCTTAACATTTACGTCCCCAATCCACAGCACAGGTCAATACAGCATAGAAGCTAAACAAATTTGTTGTTTGTTCCGAAATTACGACGCAATTGAACCAATATGTAGTTTAGGGTGCATTTTACAATTGGCAACACCGCTTTTTCATTTCCAGCAGACAACCGAATGAGTATAAGGGAATTCCGGTCGTGGTCTGGAGGGGTTTGTTATGGTGCGTTCGAAAAGATCCCCTCGCCCACGCCTGGCAATATGAACAGCCGTCGCAGTAACAGCATTGGTGAACCATCTATATTCCCTATAGTACACGGCGTTCCGAGTTAACGGAGTGTCGGCGTGTGCTATCGATTTGAACAACACACGACGATGCTAGGACAAGATATGTCGACTGACTTTCTTATGAACTCATGTCACAAGAGGTGCAGTCTGGCACTATCGACGCGAGCCAAGAAAATAGAAGGAACGCGCATTTGCGTCGTTTCATTACGAACAGATGTGAAAATTGGGAGGCATCGGACATTTATAGCATTCATTCATAAAAAAAGCAAAAATGTTTTAATATTGGCATACGGAGTGCCAAATCAACCAAATTCTCTTGTTATGTCATTACGTACTGCTGATAGAAAACAAGGCCAAGCGTATTTATATCGAAATTATCCTGTCGAACCATTCACGGCGCTCGGACGGTTGGATGTGAGAATTGTTAGTTCAAAACGGCCCAACAAAAACACATCAAGTCGCCTATGAATGAACATGATCATACAGATGAAAAACATAAACGATGTCGTCGTCTACGCGCTGTTTCCGTGCAAAATTTAGCCAAACTCGCGAATAATACACGCGATGCTTGCCAGCGCCTGTTCGGCACTGCGTCAGTGAGGCATTGTTTGTTTTAACTATGACTACATTAGATGAGCAGACGCGCGTGCGGTGAATACACGGCGCAGGCAATAAGCGCTCCCTCCTCATTCTGGTTATTATTAGATAAATTGACAGTGAAAACGGAACTGGATTCGAAGAGATGTGCGCAAAATGTTGATAAACCGAACAAACGCACAATGTTGGTCGAACGCGCAGGCGGATTCGTCGAAACGCGCTTAAATGTATTCTCATTCAAGGAACACAACAGTTTGCGAGTCCAGGAATACCCGCACAGCGAGTGCTTCAATAGGCGATTCTTCGCACGATGCTTGTTGCTCGATGGCAAAGTTTATTATTTGCGCGCTTATTGTTCCTGTGGCGCGGACGGTTAATGCCTTCGTGTCCAATCCGATTTACATTCGGCGTCGGAGTTTGAAACGCTTCCAATTAAAATAGTGATTGCGTTGCAAACCAGTGACAACTCAATGTGTAAGAACGAGTATAGGAAACCATAAAATTTAAATTTATAGTTTCGTATAAATTTCCGATATAAGTATGCTGAGTTGCATGCGTGCAGAAATCGCCATGTAAATGACTTGCGCGTACGCAAAATATGAGATTTAATCAAAACAATACAACAAAATTTAAAATTATCGAATCTAATTTATAAGCATATCCCCTCGAATATCATTTGATATTGAGCATTGTTAAATGTTTACGAGGATACTCAAATATTAAGTCGCAATTTTTCGCAAGCTATGTCATACGATTCAATTTCTCAGAAAACTCTTATGTAATCTAAAATCTACATTAGGATTACCTTAATGTGTAGTGTACGTTTCTTATCTCATGGTGTTTCCACTGAGAGGTGATATAAATGTTTCATTTATAGAGTAAAAAGTAAAAAGGAGACTCACCCAACGGATACTAGTATATACCAAAATTTAGAAAATAACATAGAAATCCAGATAACTCACCTGAAACAAAAATTTAATTATTAGTATTGATTTCATTATTTTAATTATGCACATAAATCATATGAAATTCAATGCATTGCGTCAATAGCGAATAAAACTAGAGCAAGAAAGCTATTCCATTAGTCTAGTATCTTGAAAACTACCTATCCATTAATACTTCATCATCTGCGCATACTTGCATGGGAATACAGCTACAGAGCACTCAAACAATATTATTCAAATCATCACCATAAAAAAATTGTTCCCCCTTCTTTATGATATCAGATTAAACAATTTCATTTGTATTAAATTGATATGTTTCCTTCTCTCGTCTGTCTACAAGCGGCTTGTTTGTGATCTTTCCGTTAAAGTTATAATTAATATAGTTATAAATAAGTCGTCTTTATCAACACGTGTATGCGGTGTAAAAATACGTGGTAGCATTTGAACGTTTCATTTTTTGAGAGGAAAAAATCTGAGGCGAGGAACGGTATGATTCATTGCTTATTTGTCGACGTGGGCGTGCAATTTGCAAATGTCATCTCCGACTTTGTCGGGCACACGTTCCGCACGATGTTTGTTTAAAATGTCAGGTAGGAGTATCTAGGCCCGAGGATGATTCGAACCCGAAGAGAATCCTGTCATGCAACAGGATCTATTATATTCTTAATTTTAATCACCTATGGATTATTCATAATTTAATTGGATAGGAAATTGCACTGGTATTGCAGAAATTCAATTAGGAAGTAATCATAATCTGACCTAAGTCGACTGAACTACCCTTACATATTTCTCGTGCGATTCAATTAACGTATCGCGGTTTTAGTCCACAAAATCAGTTGTGGTCTATTATATTTAGCAAACAAATGTAGGTATATATAGTATATCACGCCCTTTTCATACAATGAAGGTGAAAATAATAAAAATCGATTGGTTGATCCATTAGTTCAAGCGTAACCGCAAACGTCGCGTCAGGGCAGTTATTTGCAGATACCACGAGCACTGACGAACTTTATGCGCATAGTGAGGAACACACGGAAACGTCAAACACAAACGTTTTAACTAAGAATTACTATTGTTGTGCCCAAAATAGTAAGCCATGACAATGACAACACCTCACTGAAATAGGCAATCCAGGTTATATTTCAGGGAAATCAATAAACATATTCCACGTGTTTTATACTCGCAGAACAAAACAATATATCAGAAGCTGTCTGTTCATCAAGTAACAAATACTCAAAATAGCATGAATTTAGTTAAAAGGAAAACAATGAAAGGTTAGCAAAATAGGATTATAAACATGATATGAACCAAACCACGAAAGATTCCGGCCTGATTTATTATGCTGATAACAAGGAATTGTAATATCAGCAGATTGATTTTTACTACACTATTTAAGAAGTCCTTGTGCAAACAATGAAAATTATAGCTTTGACTTATATCGAAAATGAAGGTTTATGCGCTACAAACTATTTAGATATATTTAACTTCTTCTAAACTATTTATAGTTGGTTTTAATTCTCCCTCAATGTCGCAACAAAATATGCATGTGAGTGTTATATTTTCAGAAAGTAATGACGTTCTAAATTATATTTGCATACGTATATACTATTCTATTCTTTATCTTCACGATAAAAACGAACACTTTAGTTTGTGTTTTTCGAATTAAATCTCACCTGCTGTAGTGTTGGAGCCCCATGTTGGTAATTTCAGAAGCTTCTTAAAACTACTCGAGCGCTTCAGACTGCCACTCCGAGAGGTGTAATCCTCATACAGGCTCATTTGTATAAAGGTTAGCAATTAAGCTCTCGCGCACATTGGAACAAAAATGCGTTTACAATTTACACCAGCCACGCGCATGTTTCGGGTGTAACCACATACACAAACAGTACACTGAAATTAAATGCAACCAATTGAAGAGGTGACAAATCGCTCCATTATTATATTTTCACATGTAATGTCATTGTCTCCGTTGGAGTGTGAGTTTATTTGTCGATAAAAACTATAATCAACGACAAACATACTTGAAACCGGCACCCATCGTTCCAAATACGCCAATGACCCACATAAATCATAACTAATAAATTCATCAACGTAAAAAACAATCATAAAGAGATGCCGACGTCAAGCTGTTGAAAATGCGCTTCCTATCGACTATTAATCGAAATATTGCATATGCACGAAAGTTTAAAATAAGCGTATTTATTAAGGGCGGCTAATAGATCTCAATCTATAGTAGAAATTAACAGTTATTTATAGCGCGCGGTTATTAATCAATTAAGTATTCAATGAGTGTTGCTAGTTTCATGTGTATTGTGATATATGGCAATATCTTGTGCAGGCACAAAATGACTCTTCCGGCAATTAATCTAATAATAATTCAGCTACACTTTTTGATGAGTCACATTTTTATTTGCAGCTCATTATTTAAATCTAAAAGATAACGAACTTCAGGCAGATCCAGCGCTGACAAAACATGAACCAGTAAAAACGCAAATAAATATGCTGCACTAATTTATTTTTAGTGACTTTTTTGTTGAGACTAGCGACGAAATGACCTACACATTAATTTGATTAATAACGACTGCCGTAAAATTACAAAGCAAATGTTTTTCTCCGCGCATATCGAAAATACGAAAGAAAATTCGCAAATATAGTCGTATACTTGCGTAACGACCGCATAAAACCAAACAACAATTCGATTTGCTGGATTTGTTTCCTTATTTGTGCATGTGCTCTTGATATTGGCACTGAGAATAAAGAATGTAGGGCTTATGCAGATACTCGTTGGAAAATATATTATCAACGCTGAGAAAAATAAGTCCTAGCATAAAGTTTCAAGGATAAGGACAAACATTTGCAACAACAACTTCTTCGGGTGTGATAGATTCTAAGCTCAAAATAACACTAAACAGAAGTTGCAGCAACTAACCAACATAAACAGCTGTTTCAAACTTTTTGGAATTATCGTACAAATAATTACATTATCAAATTACACAGACCCAAATACGAAAATTATCGAATACGAGAAAAAAGAAACTAAATTATGCATTTGGTGTTATAGACTTCTGTCCCGAATATTGTACTTGTACTTCAACCTAGAAGTGTTTAATTATTAAAAGCCGTTCGTTGTAATAATCAATGATTACTAAATTATTTATCGGGTCATACGTTCCTACCAAGTAGATATCGACCAATTTATCTATTTCGAGTTTTGGGAAGTACTCAAAATTCCAGTTTTGGCTTAAATTGACATTGTAATTTCATATATTTTTGATATATGATAAAAGTATCAACAAGTTATATGTTGACAATTATCAAATAATTTAAATTTCATCTGTTGTGCGATGCTACTCAAACCTAACGTAAGCTATTCCCTATTTAAACATCGTTTTAAAATGTTCAGTTCTTGTCTTTTTATTGACTTTTTAATGGAAAGTGGAGTTTGCAGTCCAAGAAATAAGTACAATAACTCTTTTAGTACGGTAGGCCCTCACAAGAGAAAAACACAATTAAATCCCAGGTAGTGTGGCAGGTATTCAACTGACCAGATCTTACTAGGTTCGTGTGCTTGACCAGAGCTGTTGCACCGCAACTGTTTACGAAACCAATTTTACAACTAACCATTTTAAGAGAAACGCTACACTTACAGTAGCCGCTAAATTCGGTTTATATTTGCAATATTCAAAAAATAAAACAACTTTTCGCTGCGAACATTCACACAAACCCGATGAGTAATTAGGACAATTCCATGATTATAAAGCGCTTCGACAGAGATATAAAAGCAGAGCGATTTGTCACATTTGTACACAGAACGGCACAGCACACGCTTATTAAGCACATTAAACATTCACATTTCTGTTAGTGTCTTTAATTGTTATATACTCGTTGTGAGCTTAACATTCGATCACTCGCGTAAATTATCCTTTTCGCGCAGCAAATAAACAGAAACTATGGGTGTTTTCTGCTTCACTCTATTATTAAACACTGGTCGGCTGGCACACGTTCAGCGTGCGCGACGCGAGGCGTACAAGAGCGGAGTCCCGTTTTTGCGTCTATGCCATTCCCGTACAGCACCACGTTCTATCCTCCTATTCCACCGCTGCTCGCGAACTAACCTAAGCAACAGCCGTAACGTGCGTACGGTTGCCACTAAATGCGCTTCATGCCTTTCATTCTATGCGGCGGCGTCGTGCAGAGGTGTGGTGTGGTTTGGTTGTGTTGGCGCGTTAGGCCCCGATTAAGTGGTGCGGATGTCTGTCGTGTACGAGTGTGCGACGGCAAACACACCGGCGGGTGCCGGATTCTCTTCTTGTGGCACCGCCGAGAGCTGAGAGATTGCAAAAGTAACAGAATTCGACAGAGACTCGCAGCTTGCATGAGGGGCAGTACTAAACTGGTCCGCTGTAGCGCGCACCCCTCTGTTGGCCAAACTACCCACCGTGGTCGAGGGTATATTCGTCGCGATACAGTTGCGTTTTCGTACCGAACTTACACGAAAATAGTTCCTTCTGGCAAGCAATACGCAGAATATCCAAATACTCTTACGCCCCATCAAAACATTGTGCATCAAAAAATTGAAAAATCTTTTCATAATTTTTCTCCTAATTAAATCCATTTGTTTTGGTTACACCACATTTTCTCTAATTTTAACACGCACCTTTTTTTCGCATTGACATATATGAATGAATTATTTTACTAACTTGAAAAAAGGTGCCTCATAGGCGCAACGTATTTAACTCGAATCATATGATTCACGTAGCAGATAAAAAGCAATTGTATAGAAATATTAAAGTACTTTAGTCACGGGGTTGAGTTTGTGCCAGTGTAATTGCCTAAAATGCAACACAAGGCTCGGCGTGCGGTACGGCATTAATAACCTTTCATTTCCCTTTTGATTTAAAATACATAAACCTAAACGTGAAAATAGTGTGGAAGTAGAAAGAATAGCTTAAGCGTCACGTCGCTAAACGTTGTGCCATTTAGCCCACTTTATACTTAATATACTATTATCTTTCTATTATCTTCGTTGGTAAAAATCTTATAGGTATTTTATACATACAAATGTTCTGATAAAGTTGCATTTATCCATTAGAGATCATACAACTTGTTTCCGATTGCTCCGAAATTTATTGACTAACTAAAAATCATATTCAAGTACTGACTAAAAATTAAGTACTTGAACGATGCTTTTAAAGTTGTGCCAGTTTTCTAAATCGCATTACTTTTCGAAGAAATTTATGTACCCAGCAACTAATCATCGCATTATTCCCAAAAATTAAAACATTTTGGCAACAAACTAGACAGCTTCAAGTAATTTCCTGATTTATTAGACTAGCAAAATAACAAATGTGAATTTATTAGTAGATTTGATAAATCGTCTTCTCAAGAATGTTTATTTGCCCTCAAATATAATTAAGAGTGAATTACTCGAATGTACTTCAAATTACCAGCAATGCATTACCACCAAAAGTTGTGCACGTTTATAATATGCTCAACACTTAGATGTGTAGCAAAATGTATTGGTGCATTTAAATATCCTTGTTTGTTTTGAAATTTGTGTAACCTATTAACTTCTGACATTGTCTTGCTTAGACCGGCTAAAATTAGCCGGCGGATGCAATGCGAAGTTCATAATAAAAATATACAAATTGGGTGCTTCCGGTCGGCGGTGTAACAACCGACTGGCCGCCCAACTAATTAACGCAACAATTCAATCGAGTCGAAAAGGCGCGCGCCTTTCAATTTACACTAACACCATTTGCGCACATTCCACGCGCCGCAATATTCCGTTAAAGACACGAGCGACGCGTAAATCACTTGCGGCACGATTCATGTGATTTTCGACCGAGACTTTGCCTCAACGCTAGCGCAGTGCGCCGTAGGCGAAAAAACTAATTTTAAAAGAAAACCAGAAACGCTCGTAAAAACTTAGCGTTGTTGAAGTAATTGCTAAGAATAACGAAATTTTAATTTGCCGCGGGTCACGGTGCACCTGCCCTCATGACACATGTTAATTGGTTAATAGCGTGGCGCAATTATTGAGCATTTGTTCCATTTTTATTTATGGTCCACGTGAAAAATAAATGCGCAAATTCAGTTATCGCACAAAATGTGGATACCCGGAGACATTGACAAGCGTGACCGTGAACCTTTTTCTTCTTCTATAAATAAATTGTTAATCACAGAGCGCAAAATCGTTTTTTCGTTCGATTCTAGCTTCATCCGTTCCATCCGCAATCATATAGAACATATGCCCGACGTCGAATCAAGTCAGCAAACAGATGTAACGAAACAAAAACTAACGTAAGACACAAACGATGGCAACTCGTCGTGGTTTTATTTACACTAATACGACTTCAAATCAACAGTTCTAACATATCTACCATAATCTAACAAATTTTTGCCAAATCGTCGTGTGTGCGTATGAAAATCAAATTTTGATTCATACATTTCGGGACACGTATTTTTGTGCATTTGTGTAAAAGGTTTTATGTCGTCATAGAATCTCTACCCCTTGAAACAATCCGTACATTAACAAATTTTCGAAATTAAAAAAAAAGGAGACCTGGATATCCCCTTAACAAGACCTCATATATAAAATACAACAAAAAATGCAAAACGAGTGGCGTTTAATCACTGGAGGGGCCCTAAACTCACGCACCCTTGATCAATTAATGCTTGAAATCTCCGTGAATATAAAGAATAAGGCAATTGTTACACATATTTCATAATAGGATTATGAATGATTACAACACTTTCGCTACTCTGGTACGTTGAAATTATTCACCTATGTTTGATATTCGTCATTTCTATGATCCCAAACCTTGTAATTATTATATTATATAGTAGATTGAAACAACAGTACTCACCATTATCAAGATCGAAGCCGTTGTCTTTTTCTTCAGCAAAGCGTCGTTCTTTCTCAGCTAAAAATATACAAATATCAGTACATGTAAATTTATCTTTGTTTATTTACTTACTTTGAATGAAATTTGCACTTTGTTTCCTCTTCTGATCCTTCTCATTGCGAATCTTGTCCATTATTTTGGTTTTCATGCCTTTTCCGGGATGTTTGCCGGGACAAAGATCAGTGTAATGACTAATGCAATTCCTATGCAGATTGATGTGGCAAGCTGTAAAAACAAACAAAACAAATAAACCAACGATAAAACCAATGAATTTAAAATGACCAAACATAAATCTGCCTAGCAACAACATTATCTTTATCATTGTTATGATTTTTAAATGTATAAACACCAAATAAGCTGAAGTCAATATAAAACATCAATCAAATAAATATAAATATAACTTACCTGAACAGATGTATCCTTGTGGTGCAATGCCGTAAATAATTTGAGTACAGTTATTGCACCTTATCACAGTATAATATTGTTTCGCATCGTACTGATGGCCATAGTAGTTCAACTGCAAAACAGAGCGGAGAACATTATATTTACATGTCAACGTTGTCTTCTAGATCATTGTGATAAGTCTAAGGCCACGACCACAAACAAACTGACAGCGCTACACATGTTTCGTACAGTCTTGAATCAAAGATCAGCAGTGCCTCTCCCACCACCATGAATAAAGACATTTCGATACAATCGAAACGAACAAGCAATAAACATTGGCCATTAGCAACGTGCGATAAGCAGAATGTTTGCAAATCGAAAAACATATTAAGCCCAATGATGATTCATCATTGACAGTCACGCGTATTTTTAAACATATATAAATACACATACCTTTCGCGAAGATCGTCCCATTATTTTTGTGCGCAAAGACTTCTCCTTGCTGACGAAAGACTGCCAACGGTCCAATTGTACATCGCTGGGCAGGCGTACGCCAAAAACGCGCGTTACGACGGTTATGGTTGCCGCAATGGTATAGTATTTCTTTGGATCGTTAATAATGATCGTCTCGCTGTCCTCGTTCATATTGAGTCGTTCCAGGAGCACGCTTTCATAGTGCTTGATATCTTTGCCACCCGTCTTGTCCGCGACAATTTCAGACAGCACAGCATCTTTGGGCCCGTAAATAGTGCCCAGACCGGCGATGCGCTTCTGTTGAAATTCATTCAATTGTTTGGTCAACTCCTCTTTGGCTTTGGTACGCGGCTTCCAGAAGATGCGGCGTAGCATTTCCTCGCCAGTGGTTTCGCCCTGCAGTGCACTATCAATTTCCCAAACAATTGGTTCATCCACGTTTGGAATACGCAGTGGCTGGAATATAATCATTTATTTACGTAAGAGTGCTTAAACTTCGCTAGTTACTTACAGCGCCAGGTATGAGGAAGCACGAATGTATTTCATAGGCCCACTTGCGCATTTCTTTGGCATTACTACCCTCCTTGTATAGGTCCGTTATCAAATAAAATAATAAACTAAATGGATCGCAGTTCGATAGAACGTAATTTACAAATACAGCTAAGTAAGGCATGTTCTCTTTGTTCCATAATTGAGATATAGACTTAAATGGTCCGTGGTCTGTGAATTGACTCTGCAAACATAATAAACATAAAAATAAGACTGGAAATTTTTCTGAAGTATAAATACAAATACCAAATCTGATTCGGATATTTCATCATCCTCCATGCTAATGATGGATTGCTGAGAACTAGGTGGAGTTGCTGCATGGATTAGTGAATTGTTTAAAAACTTGCGCCCTCCGACGTTGAATGCTGCTCCTCGCAGCGGCGAAACATCTGGCGATAATATAACATCCATAGGAATCTAAAAAATATATTAGTTAGTCATATTAGTATTTGATATATAATGTTTCCGTTCAACTTACATCTTCAAAACTACCATCCCCATCATCTGTATTCGCCGAATTCCTATTGCTCATGGACTTTCGCTCCTGTAACGGACTGGGATACGGTGGTGGTGGTGTTCCCGGTGGAGTAGCGTTCCGATCGTACCCATCCGTACGACTTAAATCAGTCATACTTTCGGAAGCAATCAGTCGCTTTGAAGCTTCCGAAGAACTCACGTTAATCAACGACTCCGGACTGGATTTTGTTCGTTGATGTGTATGGTTCGGTACCTTAAAATATAGCGACAAAGTTAACGAACGCATTCAACCTACTCCAGAACTAATAAATGTTCATAAAGCAAGCAACACACTCGTAAATTAAAATTAGAAGTAGATATGTATTTAAATTCACACAACACCACAAACAAAAAATGAAAGCATTTGGCGATATGATTAAGAACGACATGAATTGTCTGTTATTTATAAAAGTGGCGGTTAGTC
The DNA here is from genome assembly GCF_025399875.1 of Dalotia coriaria. Lineage (NCBI taxonomy): Eukaryota > Metazoa > Arthropoda > Insecta > Coleoptera > Staphylinidae > Dalotia > Dalotia coriaria. The sequence goes on from NW_027045448.1 coordinate 2,867,786, forward strand.
AATAAAAAAGTCCGTGCCTTGTCGTGTATCTTCATTAAGTAGTGAGTAATGAAACTGACTATTGTCGGTACAGACAAAACGCATCGCTGCGTTGTAGGTAGATATGTTTTGTTTGTAAGTCGCAGATGATTGTTCTACTAAAAGCGACCGTTGCTTCGATGAATGCAGCTAGCTACCATAGAGCGATTATACTCATGATAAAGAAGCCAAATTAAACGTATGGCGAATAGAATTTACATGAGTATAAATACTGTTGAAAAAAATAACAGAACTATCCAACATGTCCCACTTATCCCACGTTTTTCATCAATTATGAACTGCTGAATGAAAGATAAAACAAAATCAAATTGAATCCAAAAATAATCCAAACAAAAAGAATTTGCCATAGCACCCCAAGCTAATGATTATGACATAAAAATGAAAATTCCAAAAAATCAACAGTTCAACATCTCCAAATGTGGTTTTGAGCAAGACACGCCGCATGACAGTGGAAAAATCAATGAAGAGGAAAGAAAAGAGAAAATGCTGTGGATTACTTACACAATTATTAACTAACGTCGCACAAGTCGCCACTAATGGATACGACAATTGTTTGTTTATAGAATTAGCCCCATCTGGTTCATATCCGGGATTTAAGGGGACTCGAGGAGGCAGCGGCGGTGGCTGGCCCCCGCCCGCGTACATTTTGTTATCAACAATCATGCCGCCGCCGCACGACAACGACTTTTTGCAAGTTTTGCCCTTTCTACTTCCTAAACTAGAACACCGATCCCTTCCTTCGTTGGTGGCGGGGGCGGCAGACGCCAGCCCGGCCAAGTTCTCGTGTTCGCTCCGACTCTGCGTAAACATAGGTTTAGATATGTGCTGCTTTGATTGCTTATTACTAGTAAGGCACTGATTTAGGCAGCCGTCGTCATAGTTGCCGTTTTCCTCCCGCAAAGGCACCTCCCCATTAACATACTGTGCGCTTGGGTTATTTTGCGTGTCGGTTATTAACGTGCGATTGTTACGTTTGGGGAGCGGTGGCGGGATATCGTCAGTACTGACAGTGGTTAGATCGGCAAACAGGTCGACACAGCCGCCGCCGTTGCCGTTGCGATTTTGGAGGAGTTGTTTGGGGGGTGGTGTGCTCGGCAAGGGTGGCGGGTTATCTGTCTTGTCTCTAGCGACAGTCTGTAAGAGAGAGTAGACAGTGTAAGCACAAGTGTTAGTTTCTCAGACGAATTATTTACAGCGAATGAGCCGCGGATGCGTGTCAACGACGCACACAACATACACACACCATCCATCAACATGCAATTCGCAAGAATAATCCTCGCGCGCAGCGTCGAGGAAATCGAATGTGCGCGTCGTTCAAGTCGCATCGAAATGGCTGGACAGTAATAGGTACTGATGACAAAATGACTTTTGAGGTCGAGCAAAGCACCATTCACCAGTACACCCGAAGGATACCTCATCGACGCGCGCCAACGTGTCGACTGCAATTTCCACTCACCTCTTGGAGCGCCTTGTGGTTATGGAGCATGCCGTATAGCTTCAGAAGATTCTTCTCCGCCTTGGCCAACTCGATGTTCTTCTTGATATCATTGTGCGTTACAATTTGACCACGCAGTGAATCCACGTAGCGTTGCTCCTTTTCGATCATCAGTTTGTAATGTTGTTCCTTTTCCACTTGTAATTGCACTTGGGTTTCATTCTGAAATAATAGCATGTTAATATGCAAATTTAACCATATACATAAAATAGAAACAACGTACATCTACTGGTTGAGGTCCGGTTATCCTAGACTGACTATTCTGTGAACAAGGTCGACCGTGGACACCGGGAGATCCCATGGTCTTGTTGTTGGTTTTGTGCTGAACTTTGAGAATCACTTGGGTTGATGCTGAAATAATAATTAATACGTCTGTTAATCCCAGAAATAGACTAAAATATTTTCTGAAGTAACCGCAAATGAGTTAAATAAATACACAATAATGATAACGCAAGGTAATCGCTAAATCATATAATCACACCTAAATGTATTCGAGCAACTATTTGTTCTTTAATAATACAAATTCCAGCAAATGCGAATATTCTCGGAATACGAATAAATGAATGAATGAACCGAATCGCGATTCTAAATTTAAACATTCATCCCACCACAGTCGTATGCACTTTCTGTAAATGTCAATATGTATAAGCATATCATAAAATCGCTAGCATTAATCAACATCGTAAATATTGCAATAATTTCTAATGCATTAATCATAAAACGGCTATTGTTTGTATCAGGTGACGATCACAAATCATTCGATTCAATCGTTTAAATTGGCTGTCGTATATGTGAAATGGCAAACAGGCACTGATTATTTAAAAGTACACCAAATGTTTGAATGTTTTGTTCAATGCATGCAAAGCAGATATTTTCCGGAAAGATTGCGCAATTCATGAATTACCTCATGTAATATACCAACTGAATTCATGTTCTAGGAGTCGTAATTCAACAAAGCACCCACTTGACCAATGAGTCACAACAATTTATTCCAAAGTGTAGAACAGGTTTTAACAATTTATTTACGAATCAAAAATATTTTGGGAAACAAATTTGATAAATTCCATTCGCATATATCCATCATCAGACGCCGACGTGCACACAAATGTTTATTTTGGAAATTGCTTTAGCTTTTTAAGCCATCACGTCGCAAACCGATTTGTCACTATCACACATACTTGCAACAAATACTGAATGAAATAGAATTCCCCAAAGCAAAAACAGAAGTGCTGTAGCCGATAATGAATGACCTGTCACCGCATTAGTAAAACTGCAAATAAAAATTATGCTACCATTGCGACATCGGCGCGCACTCGACTAGAACAAATATTTGCCAAGAAAAGAAATCGCGAGCGAGTGATACCCAAATCCCACACATCATTTTTTCAAGTCGCGCAACATGAGGCAATGTGACATACGTACGCATGACCTTATTTCATTGGTTGTTATTATTAATAGTTGTTACAAGTTGTTAATAACTATAAAGTATGGCAAAACTGCAAACAAGAATAAATGTCTGTGTGTGTGTGAAATTCGCCCACCTTAGCAATTAACTCTAATTGTCAGATCTCGGTGTTTAATGACTTCATTTTTTAAAAGTAGAACTCAATTTTATATTCTGTGTAAATCTTTATTTTTTATTGTTGTTTACACTAATTAAACAACGTTAAAATAGTTTGAATAAAATTAGAATAAGCAGCCTACACGCCTCAGTCGATTATGTGGTCTCATTTTAATATATATTGTGCGCATAAATCTATTCGCCACAGAATACCACACATGCGTGTAAATATATGACGCGGTCTGAGAAAAGCATTTTCTGTGGTTTCAACCACAAACAAAATTTCATTTGCATTGATTATCATTAATTAAAAACGTAACGGATTCGACACTTACGAATTGGCAATGAATGTGATCAGTAAATGTTTTTAAATAAGAATAACTTTCAAATCAAATCCAAATTGTTACTGATTCCAAGTCAGAAATAATAAAACACAGTGCATCGGTGTTAAATAAATTGAATCGTACCGTATTCCTTGTGAAAAGAGGACGTACGTATTGACCGATAATACAAAGTGTAAACATTATAGGAATTCTGCGTAATACTAATTTGTACTTGGCCTGACATGTGTACTAGATGTGTAAAAAAATTTTCATTATAGAAAGGAAGTTATGGATTATTATAGTATTTGCAACTTACTAATGTCAACAAGACGTTGTGCTGTATCAATATTTATTGAATATATCAGTTGAAGAAACTTAAATATAAATAATAAAATCGAGAAAAAGCATTTCGACGATGTCTATACTGTATACATAACTGATAACTAACTAATGCTAACACAATGATAAGAGAAAGTGCCAAACACATTTCGCCGTGTAATACGATTATTTTCGGCTACAGCAGAACGTGTTGTTAAAAACATCCGCTTTCTATGTGCCATAGCAATTAATTAAAATATGAAAATGAATTCTACGTTAGTCGGAATTACAATATCTAAGATTGTTTTGATATTAAATTATTAATACGGATTTAAGCGAAGTTGATACGTTTCAGTTCACATAGTTATACAGCAAAGTAATCCAAATTGAAAAACTCTAACTAAAAATTAAGACTTTGTCCTACTAAAAAAAGAACGAAAACAAAAACTGTTCCATACATCATAGTAGAAAAACAGATGCACCCATCGTAATAAAAGTTAAGTTAAGATACGACTGTACAACAGTCGGGCCAAAAAATATTAAAAAATTTAATATTAAAACTTAAGTGCTTCCTAAATCAATAATAAATTAATGAGAAGTGCATATGATTTAACACAGATCCATCATCAAGTTCCAAACCCAAAGTAGCAGTATGATTGGCTTTGAAATGTATGAGTGTAAATTATTCGATCATAAGTTTAAACTTTAAACTCTAATAAAATTGTTATTGCACAAAATTTAAAAGCCACTTCATTATACACATTCGATCATCATCGCGCCATACTAGCAATTTTATATCTTCAAATAAGAGACCTGCGTCACAAAGTCTGTGGCGCAAAATTTTTGTTATGTATTTCGAAATGAATTCAGAATTGGGATTTTAGGTTAAATCTTGAATACTGAATAAGGGAGAGTGTAGTAAAACGACAAAGTATCTACATGATGAAGACAAAGTTTAAATGCCAAGCACAACAATAATTAACAATTTCGCACTGGAAACTGACCAAAAAAATATAAACCAGAAGAATCCCGATTACAATCAGTTAAACTTCATAAACAGAAGACCTATTTATCACCCTTTGTATTGGAGGGCAACTAAGCAATATAATGAAGTTGAGTTTAACTTCAATTTCACCAGCATTAATGTAACTCGATTGACGTAAAATAAAGGGATAACCCTTAAGGGATTCACAGAACTTGTAACACACTGCGACTTGTTTCACTACATTGTGGCATGAATATAATATAATATTCATCTTCCTGACGATGCAATTATATATCAATATTATTGATAGATTATAAATTATTGCAATTATTACCATGTCATTAACAATTTAGCTATGCAACTGAGGTAGGTGTATAGTCGCAGTGCCCAATAACAAGTTATTTAGTAAATGTTTTTAGTAAATCTAATAGCACACTTTGCATCACTTGAGTCTTGAAACTTAATTATCCAAAGAATACATATTATTCAGTAGCCGGAGGTGAAGAATAGTATACGGTTTGCATGAAATGACCGATTTATAGCGATAAGGTATTTCACACACACAAGTCATACCAAAAACAAAATTAATTTCACGTTAACGTCGAAAGGAAAATGACTCTATCTACTACCACGATATAGATGAAAATAGGAATGTAACGAAAACTAAAAGTTAAACGCTCCTTGCATCGACATCCAGCTTTAATTAGCTATATTTATAGCTACGTATCAATAACGAAGAGCAAGTTTGTTTACATTCAGTCCGATTTGCGCAAAATGCCAAGTGCCCGGTCGCGAAAGCGAACGGATTGCGCAAAGATGCGCGCAATAAACTATGTCCGCAGCGAGTGCTACCGGCCGACGTGAACATTTAACTACAATATAATTAAATAAATATACGCTCAGCTGCCTTTCGCGCCAGCCTATAACAGAAATAACGTCGGCGTTGCGCATTTCCTACTTACATCCGATACGTACAATCAATTAAGCCCATTCGTAATCAACATTTGTTTACATTATTGCGAACGAAACGTAATTATGCAAACTAAACACAGCTCATCCATGCACTGCAAAGCAGGCCTAAGTCAATACCATCGCTCGTAATTGATTTCTTTGTAATGTGTTATTAATTTAATCGAACTATTTGTTGCTCCATTAAGCTGTTTACGAACGAGTGCGTAACGCGCAATGATTCACATTGTGTTCCGCCGACCCGCATCTAACGACGAGTTTGTACACTAATTCATACATTAAACTGAAGAACTTAAACACATTTTGGTTTATAAGGGCCGAAGGGGATAAGCGCAAATTGTTTAAATTTTAAAACAATACCGTCACATTAATATAATGTAGTATAAAAAATATTCATGAAACATTTGTGCAGATTTGGTAAACATAGCACTGAATTATTCATGATGGTATTACTCATAAATTGCTTGAATAAAAAGTAGTTGTGAGATTTTGTGCTAACCGACCAACCCCAATAATAAATTCAGTAACCGACGGGCTATAAACCCATAGCAACTGGAGCGAATAATAAGCGCGTGGCGTTGTTTGTTTGTTCGGTTATCCGATATCGTACGCCCCGGAACCCGGTGTTCTATACATACCAACTATATTTGCACCCCACGGCGGGTGCGTGACGCCAACAATTGAATTAATTCTGATAGAATTATTTATTGCCAAGTGAATTCACTTTTCCGCTAGTTTCTCATAGAAGGCTGCAATCTCATTACGCAAAACAACAATATTCATGTTGTAAGCTGGGGTCACGTTTTAAAAAAGACTGCTTATCTAGGGTTTACAATTAGTTCAGCGAGGGAAAATATTTTATTTACTTTCTTGCTATGAGCAAAAGTTAAAAATTAAATTTTTATAAATTCAATTAATTTCCCAAATCTGAATTACGAATTTTAGTTTAGTTTATCTTATTTGAACCGAGAGTGATAAATTTACCTAAATCTAAATTTTCCTTATTATACTATATTTATTTAAGAAGGGGTCTTGCCCTAAGCGCTCGCGCACGTCCGTCAATGTTAACCATAACGAACCAAAACTATAAACACAATAAAACGTTTCTATGGATCGATAAGTACGAGCACGGCGCACGGCCTGCCGTCGACGAGTTGAAAGACCCATCAATGGTAATTGAAATGGGAATAGGAAATGAACGCCCCACGAAAAGCTCACGATCGTAATCCGGAGCGTGTGCGTGCGTACGTGCACATGCATCGGGTCTATTCGCACACTCCATTGACTATTCGACTATTTCTTTGGTAGCGCCAAAGAGGTGAGACTTGATTACTGAATATAGGTCAACCGGCGCGGCGTTCCTCATTTTTCAACTTCCTTTGTACAAATTATATTGTTTGGGCGTAGTGCAAAAAAGGTTAAACACCATAGACGCCTTAAAACAATAATAAAATTTTATAGGTTTGCAACGAAATTCAACCATTTAACGAGTGTTTGTAAAAAAAAAAGAAACGCTAATTGAATTTCACCAAAATTAGCACTTCACTTGAACGCGTTCAGCCATTCACTAGAATTTTACTTAAAGTGCGTAAACATTTTGGGCGCTAAAGACGACTGATGTTTCCGATTTAATTTGATATTTGTTTGCACTTAATCCACTCTTCTATACCATTTGGCACAATTTGAACAATTGAATTGAAATTTAATGCTTTGGTATTTCGATGTTTCTAGCCATTAACGGATTTTTGTTCAATGAAGGGCGAATTTAACAAAGCCATATGTTTCAATCACGAAATTCACACCATTACTTCAATTAATCTAGTAGGAGTGTATTCAACTGCATGGAGAACAATATAACGACAAAGTCTGACCGCTGTACAATGTATACAAAACTATTTTGCTGTTCATTCAATCCAACTACTTATGCATAGGCAGCTGCTACTATTACAAATACCCACAAACGCCATATGTGCAATAAAGCAGCCAATCCATAACATCAGCGCAGTTCAGTCGGAAACGGACGAAAATGCAAAATACAAACGCGCAATTATTCAAGTAAATTCTCTGCAGCCAGAAAATTCGCTCACCTCAAGAGCTCGCAGCGAACAGAGCGCGATGCACAAATGCAAACTATTAATATTTGGCCTTCAGCTGGGTTGTAAAGTTCTCATAAGTCTAGACATAACTTAAGTAACCCTAAATATCAACGTATCAAACGAAGAACGCATAAAAACGCATGTGCAATCAAGAGATAATTACTCATTCGTATGTATCTGTTAACAGGAGGCCGGCGCATTGGAATTTCGCTGATTAACCGAGCGGTATAACACTTATGAATGTGCAATGCATACGAAAATACATCGAAAGACCCGCGAATGCCCGCAATGCGAAGCTAGAATTTCCTTCCAATGAGCCGACGCACGACGATTTCTATAAAAAGATCCAAGAAGTGTAGAATGCAGCTAATGCTATAAACAAATCGCACACCTTCTTTATGTAGTCGTAGATTATGATAAATAATGTTAAATATATGCACGAATCAAACTATATTTATATTTTGAAATATCTTAGGTGGCACTTACACAGCCGAAGCATTCGTAAAAACGTGTATCCATAAACACCAACTTTTCGGAAACCGACGATCCGGAAAAAACAAACTGGCTGCCGAACTTGCAGCAAAGACACACACGCACTAAACAAAAACAGTAAACATCTGCCGAATTGGCACACGACACCCGAATGCTACGTGTATGTTCGGTGCTTCCCGACAAGCGATGGGCTTGTTCGACGCTGACTGAACACGTCCGCCCGGAACGACGACGCCGCGCGACCACGACGCATTAGCGCAGTATACGAGTATGTCACATGTGTGAGCTTCACCAGTGAATCGGGATCGCGTCCAAGTCGTAGCACATCAAGCAGTGGATGAGTACAAATACAATGCGAACGTATCTCCACCCACTATGATTTAGGAGTTTTGAAAAAAAAAAAAGGGCCACGCATGCGAAACCTGGAGCTTGTATTTGCCTGACGCACACACACCTTCATGCTCCAACGGATGGATATTTACATCCTGTCGACGAGAACTGAACGTGGAGAGAGTAAAAGAAGAGATTTCATTGCGAGTTGAAAGCGTAACGAACGTTTAAACGTTTTCTCAGTAATCAGTTCACTCTTAGCTACGGCTGGCTTATGGTTTGGTTCAATCCCGACGGGCAGGGCTCACAAGGGGCTGCCACCAACAGCAGCAGCTGATATTTATTTTATTCGTGTAATTATTTACTTCCTGTCTGATTGCGCTCGTCTGCTTGGTGCACTTTGTCTGAGAGTTGCGAGCCTAATGGCGCACGGTGCTCGTAATGAAAGAGCGTGAATGCAATGCCAGTTATTAACACTATTTTGTTGTCACAAACCAAATTTGATATAACAAGTTTTAATTCAGAGTAACAATGTTGTGGCTCACCATAGATTGCAACACATTTTTGACACTACCATGTGTGATCGTCGAGGAACTATAGAAGGTGTTAAAACAAGATTGCAACAATCCCACTGCCGTATTCAGTAATCTGGTGAGATTGGTTTCGGATTTTAATGAACAAAAAACAATTTGAGGTAAATTTTCCAGATCCAAAAAACAAAGTAATATAAAGTAGTACAACTGCTGGTTTGCAAGCACGATCAAATTGATACGATTGTGGCAGTGCTGCCCTGATTGTAATTTTTTTTCTCACCTAGTTTAATCACTCGCTAGAGCTCACTAGCAGAACAAAAAGTTCATTATGATAAGAATAAAGTAGACAAAAGAGAAATATTTAAGTACCTAACGTGGTAAAGATATACTTGTAATATTCCGAAGCTACATAGAAAGTCACTTATGCAATTCATTAAATATGAACATCAAAAATAAACAGCATTCTCAATTAGCTGTTAGGATTAAAATACCTTGCCAAAATGTCATAGTGCAATGTAACTATAACTTTTTAGAATTTAACCGCATGAAAATATTATCCGTGTGACATTTCAAATCGATTTTTCGCTGCCTGTAAAATATGCTAAACAAACTTACATTTTATTAGCGCGACGACTTCCGTGTGTGTAGATGATAAAACGTTCTCCCCGTTGACCTAAAAAAGAAATGCATACGATCGTAACTAAGATACATGATAATAGAGATTAAAATGTGCAGTACAAGGAAAGCGTAGGAGAAAAAAGTTGTAAATCTTCGCAGAAATGATATTCTTTCCGCTGAAGAGTTTGTTCATGCGCTCGTCATCGTGCACGCGAAAAAGTGATTGGGATGGCAGAGTACAAAAATTAGTTAGAAAGCACACGAAATTCGAGTATCTTTTGCTTACCTCCACTATCCGATCACCGGCAAATAAGCCTGCCTTTTCCGCTGCGCCTCCTGAAATAATACGAAATAAATGTAGGTTTATTGATTCGCATTATCTATTATTACACTCATAATATGATGAAGATGTGATAGAATGGTACAATTGTATTTTATGCCCTCAAGTCACGATCGTTATCGGGTATCACGTGGGCGATAAATCAGCAAACAGTCCATATGAGACTGTGAATTCTGTGTTAGAAAAGCTAGAACAAATATTATTCTGGAATTTGTCATATTGTTACATGGCGCACAATAATTGAGAGATTGTGTAACGCATGGGAGTGTATTTGGACGGGGAAGACAAATCGGCAATAAACTGACGCAAATCGTGCGAGCCGTGAGCACGAATTTTGTACTGGTTTCTATTCGAAGTACCTACATGACGATTGCAACGACCACATCCTTTTACATTTACCAGTAAGCATCGGAGACTAAATTGAATCTAAATTAAATAGCATTTAATATTATCATTTAATATTTTGATTAACAGATTTATATCACACCCAGGTAAATAAAAAACAATAAAAACATGTTGTGTTTTCCAAAAATATCCATAATAAACTCAGTAAACTTACTTAGGGTTACTAGGGTACTTTTATAACAGAAAATTTGTCAAATTCCATTCGTCACCAATATTCCAACATATTATATCACGTGGGAATTACCAATTGTAAACCTTTACACCATTTATTTTACTACTGTAAGAAGGTATCCGCAAGTTTATTGAATAGTGATGGACCCAATTGACATAAAACTCTACTCATCGCAAATCTACATGATACAGATATCTATCTATCTACCTACCGGCTTTCACACTTTGCACAAAGACCGGATTATCACCGGACACCTTCATGCCGTACCCGTTGTCATCGCGATTGACTATCACTGAGACCGTCTGATAAGGTCCATTCATGGAAGGCGAGTTCGGCGAGTCCGGTAAGGACGTTGGCCGTCCCGGGCCGCTGATGATGTACGGTGTTCCTCCGCCTGATATTCGACGAACTGATGGGTTTGAATGTGTGCTTCTTCTGAAAATAAATATTCAACTATTAACGTTGCGTTATAGACTCGCTTAAGATCAAGTCTTGTTAACATCCATAATAATTCATCTCAGATTTGTAGTTATTTTAAACTTGGCAATGAATGCTTATAACGCAAATTGAACTAAAATTACCGCATACAAACATGTGATGAATAATATTGGCTTGCCCTTTGGAATATCAAAGCAAATTGTCGCAAAATAACTTATTTCAACGATAATAAAATAAAGCAATAAACAGGGGTATTCGTCAACTGGTGAAATTAAATTTGGCAACATTTTTGATTACTCAGAAGCTAAAAACCCCAATTTTAAGCAGAAATTATGGAATATTGTAAAAATACAAAAAATTATTATTTTAAGTATTATTTTAAAACACTGACAAATACAAATGATGAAATAATCGCGGTTTATAATCGACAAAATGACAGTGAGTTCTGCATAAATTTTACAATTTTCCGAAGAACACATTTGCGAAATTAAACTTAAACAATTTGGAATAATAAACATCCAATAGAAGAATTTAATTTATATTTTATTTACATTTATATTTATAGCAATTATATATTTAAATGAGTCATAAGTCATCAGTTTTACAAGTTGAACAAGTAAAGCCGTAGCAAAACAATATTAATATGCAATTGCAAAATTTTGAAGCACAAGTGCATACCAAGCACTTTTTAGCTTTCTATTATTAATATTTAACATTCATTCATTTCTTGAACCATAAAATAGCGACATGTTATGAAATGACATTTGGTAAACAAACGCGACCTTTAACATTATATTAACCTAAAAATTCACTTCCAACAAGGCCAAAAGAGTTTATGTTATTCTAAATATAAGAAGCTTCTAGATACAAGAGAGGTGCGTTTCATCAACAATTCAAACAAAATTCCAATATTATTTTCCCTTATTTTGCAAGTAAACCAGAAATTACCAAAGTGTGCGCGTGACGCCTTGATATGCTATCAAAAATATACAAATATACCGATATGCAATCGTGCCTATTTAGATATCTAGTATCATTGTACACTAATTGGGTACAACGATGCAGGTAAGGCACAGCAAGGAAACATACTACTAACCCTATACGAGTATTAAAAAAAGCCGGCGACTGAACTTCCAGTACCTATGGAAATGCTACTTTTTAATAGTGTAAATATCAGAATACTTTTTAACTTTTGCTGTAAGTGGCGAATGCAATTTTCGAATTAGTGAATGAACGTAGTAATACTTTAGCACCTATTACAATTAGCTAATGCGTCGCTGGAGAAACAGTTGAACAAAGGGCCGTACAAACATTACGTGTATTTTGCAGTTTCATATACACTTCATATCTTATCGTAAAGAAAGTTTGTCTTATTTAAAATAATACTGATAAGCAAATTGAAAAATAGTGGCGACGTATTCTGGATAAGTTGCAACTACAAACACGCAAGTCATAATAAAATTGTGTTATTTCTTCGTACCTGACCAAATATTTATATTTAGATTTTCTCAGCGATATTAGCGACTGACATTTACTCCTCATGACTTTTTTAACACTGTAACACGTTAGAGATTTATAGGATCAGAACATTAGCACATTTGCGGTGACAGCTACGCGAGTTGACTCAACGGAGCGTATATTTACTCGCGTGGTATTTACAAAGCTGATCGTATTCCGCAACGTACATATAAAACAATCCTAGGATGTCGTCAGATTTATTTAAATCCAATATTCATCGATATGCGCGGCTTATTTCTCTAAAATACATGTGTTATTGCCGCGTTCGGCACTACACACACTTGTAAACAACAGCTAAATAACCAATGACATCATCATGCCATCGCGCGATCTGCCTGAGTACTACATTACATTTGGGAATTGCGCAAACTCGATATGAATTTCCTTCAAAACACAATAAACAGCTGGCGGTGTTTACACACTGACTTCACCGAATGAGGTGTCGAACGCATTTGGCATTCGAGTGCGGTTAATGTTCAGCGCGCGCGCTTCAAAAATGATTAACGAATAATAATAACAATACTGCGGCGATAAGTCAACTACATATTTTCAAGATGACATAAATTTTATAGGTGTTTTTATATGGCGAGAAATTCGGCGATGAAGTTATAAATATTAAGCTACAAATTCCCGAGATCTCGCTTTATTTTAACTTTCATTCAAAAGTAATTAAATGAGGTAACTGTGTGAAACTTTCTAGATTTTTTTTAGAAAATTAATTCATTAGTCAGAATCAGATATAGTAAATTTATGCATTTTTAAATATAATGAAAAAATATTTCTGCAACTGTTGTAGGAAAATGACTGTGATATCTTAATAATAGTATATCCGTTGGTTAAAATAAAAAGCGACCAACAAGCAATCTTTTCGAATCTATGACATTGAACCGGAAGTAACGCCAAAGCTGTCCCAACAACCTCCTAGCGGCTGACTAATTTCTCTTTGCAATACGCACACAACACAAATAGAAAAATCGGTTGGTGCTGCGTAGAGCGCATGGATTTCTTTCAAATTCGACTCACTAGAAAAAGACGGACGTCTACTTATCGAGCGAAATGAACAAAAACCGCAAGCGGACGGAACGCAATGGCCTTGACATCAAAACACAACCGCCTGCTTATCGAAACTATTAGCAATTATTATAAGGCTTACACCATATCCACGCGCACTACTGCCGCGTGTAATGTTATAGCGCCGAAACATTTGTTCATAATTAATTCCAATGAGTTATTATATGATTAATTACTGCTGCATTTAGATTAATCGCTGCACACTTCCACGTCAGGCACGTTTAAGGCAGATTTTCAGAATAAATCGAGACGCGCTACTTGAGCAGCATGGCTATGTAATTTTGAAGAATGTTCAATTCAACAATGCGTGAATCTTCCAGGCATGCGGCTCTCAAATTTATATACCTATAAGCTAAAAATAAATGCTCATCATGGACTTGAATGTATTTTTCACGACATTGATATTGGAAGTGTGTAAATTGTAATTTCTTTGAAAAATTAAAACAAACCGACGCCAGTAATAAATATTATGGTTGTTAGAAAGGAGCACGGGATTGTTGATATTGTACGCAAACACGAGCGGTAATTGCACGGAAAATAGAAATTTGTCTTAATTAGAGCGTTCAATTCTTCATCGGCGGCAGAAAAATGTAATGAATTGTTGTATATATGACTTAAAACTCTAAGAATTAAATAGGTTGAGGATGATTGGCACAGTGTCATAACAAAATTATCTCAAAATTTTGAAATTTGTTATTGAAACCTAAATTAAGTGCCTTATTGAAATACTTTCATTTTTCTATTAAAAATATACCTTTCTGAATTTCCTCTGATATGTATTCAGATATACGAAAGTTTTCGCCTACTGAAATAACACCTTCTCTTAGAACCCTACTGTTATGGACAGGGGTTGACTTTGAACTACATGCTAAGTTATTACAATTTTTATTTTTCTGCAATTATTGCTTGGTAAGTATCTATTTTAAAGAACAAACTCCCATAAATAAAAGTATCAAATTGAATTATAACTAACGTGGCAGTGCTAAGAGAGGCGAAGCTGTGGATAACAATAAATCAGATTGCCAATAAATATTATATTTGCAAATATTGCCAATACTGTCTTTTCATCCGCTTAATCATTTTTACACTTCCTAATCTCATTTAACAAAATAATTGCAAACGGTAAATGAAAATGAGCTCCACAAAGGCCTTGAATCTCATCTCAACAAGACACAATGGAAATCACAAACGCCCACTGATAATTTTCCATAGAGGAACGGTAAAATGAACCATAACATAAGGCATCTCAACATTCCTATTTAAAAAAGCACATACGCGAATAACCAGCGCTGCATGGCAGCCATAAATATTTGCTCACGCCGTTGTTGCACGGCAGCACGTAACTGGCCGTGTAAAGTTGAATTGTTTGCTTTGATGGCAAGAATCTAAACAACGAACGCAAACGGTTGTTATATTGTTGCTTACGCATTGTGCAATTGTGCCCGCAACGCGGTGCGCCCGTCGTCATTGTGCGCACAATGCACGTTTTTACATTAGTTTTATGCATTTCGAGTACGAATGCCACTCGTCGCACATCTACGTTGAGCTTGGAGTCCTAGTTGCCTGAGTCAAATGACTACAACCCACGTAGCAGACGAATTTTAAGCATGACTAACCTATATTTATCATGCGTGCATGCACATGCAATAACGTTACGTGGATTCATTGACATCGTAATAATTGTGCATATCATATGTGCCTAACAATCACCGAATGAGTGCGAGCACGTTTGGATCAGATGGTAATCCCAGCCGACTGCGCATGGCTGTTTGCGCAGCACTTGTACGTATAAACAAGAAATCTAAATATACATCGGTGTGTTCTCTGCTGTCGTTAGATTAAGTCACGATGGAGTTTAGCTGAACATCAGAAATATCTTGAATGAATGTGCACATTCACATTGTTAGTCACTTTTAAGGAACAACAAAATGCTTGACAACCATGTAGTACATGCACAAGTTGATATCTTCATATCTATCACAACAATAATTAACTGGAACTAGTTAAGAAGTGTCTAATTCGCAGCAATCAATACAAATCTAATATCACCACTAGTACCAGGCATAAATATTGCAGCTATATCAATAGTGGTTATTTGAAATACCACTTCAAATTTTGAATTTACATGGTGCTTGAAGTCAAGAGTCTCTGGCGCATCAAATTGGTTGAGTTGTCTCTTTAAACACAAACTTTATAACTGACGTTAAAAGGAAAAAGCACTCCGATATTTGGTTATTATTATGAATTTAACAGTGTATCATGTTGAAATAAAAACCCTCACAAGAGACATTATTGGACAGTACTTGCTAAAACCATTGCAAATCAATTGCAATATTTTCATGTTTAGATAATTCTTCGAGTTATAAAGAAATGCCGTATTATCAATGTTACTACACGATATCCCACCGTAATATTATTACACTCAAAAGTAAAACTTTTAGGAACACAAGGTGTTTTTTAAGAGCATGTTTCTTTTATCTATATTCAAGGAATAATAAATATGTACCTAGACATGTACCTTGTCATTGCTAAATATAATAAAATTAACAATTTTTTTAACAGCTTTTAAAAATGTGTTCACCAGTTTGTGTTTATGCGTCAATCTAAATTAATCACGTCCTCAATATTAGTAAAACATATTTCAAGCATTCCAAAAAAATGACTAATGCATCCATCCTCGCTTAATTCACAAATCCGAGTAAAGTTGTTAATTTAGACACGATTATAATGAAATATTTACAATAGCGCATTCCAGAAGTTTCTACCAATTAATAATCCAATGCCAGCGAAATGTGCCAAATTATTGTAATCCCAAACTTATCTTAAATCTTTCGAAATTTTAATAATAAAACTATTAATTAACGTAATATGCTAATGTGTCCTAGACTTTAAAATCGACTCTAAAATTCGATCTTGCTTTCATCTAGTCTATGCAAGAACCAATCAATGCCCGCGCGTGCAAACGCGATCGCTATTAAAATAAACGAATCTATAAATGTGGAAAATCGTTGGGCGACTACAACGAGAAAATGCAACCACCACCGCCGCGAGAACAAATGAAAAGACCACAAGAGGAGGCTTTATACGAACTAATCAAAGACAAACCGGTTTTGTTTATGCGCTTTCGATGCCTAGCTGGTGCACGCCAGAGGAAAAAAACTACTCCGAGAAAAACACACACAACACACCAGTTAGTTATGACATAAATGCGTTTTGAAGCGCTTTCCGAATGCGCTGAGAGAACTGACTAGATGACAAAATAGTAAAAATCGTCCATTAGTTGCCGCATGATGCTCAGTGAGCTTCATAATACAATGCACTTGCTACTTGCTCGGCGTTCACCCGTCCAACTCGACCACACATTTACACGCTTCGAAAATGTACCTGTTGTTTGACTCTTGCTGCAGCGTCGAGTTGATATCCATGATGATGTTTATATTAACTCCAATATCCGTGTGCACTTGCTTCTTGTCGTATACGACAGATTATTATAACACAATTCACTTGATGCACTTAGTGTAAAGTTGTATGAAAATCACTCACGATGCACGACATTCTGCGAGCTTATTTACAAAAGTGCGATATTCGAAATGGAACGGTCGTGCGGCGGTAGTGGTGATGTTGTAGGCACTGATCGGACGCATTACAAACTACTATTCGCTAGGCGCTAGAAAAATATCTCGTTTTTGTTTTTAATTCCTGGCGCATTTACCGTTTCGGAGGAGAATGTACGACACACGCGTTCGGTGTTGAAACAAAACATTAACGCGACACACGTACGCACTCGTCGCCGCAAGGAGCTCTAACAACATTCGAGACGTTCCGAAGTCGCACTGCCGGCGCTGTGCGTTAATCACAAAAACCGTGCTGCCTCGCACTGCCGTCTTGCCGCCGCATCGGAGACGCGTCAATTGTTTAATTTAAAAACAACAACAACCAAGCCCGATTGTTATGGAACGTAATCAAATAATGACCAACAAGTGTCAGCCATATTGAAACTCTTATCGACAGCTCGCACACTATTCCTTCTCGCTTGAACTAAACATAACACTGGGTATACTCGCGTAAGAAAGACGAAAACCCGTCGAGCGCCATCTAGAACATGCAGCAGCAGAACGCATGCGCATAAAAGATACACCTATTACATAGGGTGTTGAAAAAAGTAAATACGCGTTAGTAAAACATGAAAAGAACATTTAAGCGCTATCAGATGAACACAGGATCACTAATAAGACTTTCAAATACGAGTAATTCTGAACCATTATTGGATTAGTAGTATATGTAGGTTTTGTATGTAAAAACAATTATTTTAATCAAATTCAAGAAAGCATTAGGTTTTAATTAGATAAGAGATATAATTGTGACTTTAGTTGATCAGCAAACACACCTAATGTACTTATTAATTATGCAACGTGAGAAACATTCTCTAACAACATATAGTGTAATTTTGTGCATTTGCAGAATTATAAGATATGATTCCATGGCACAAATGCAGACATTTTAAGAAATAAAATATTAATACCATGGATTACGCATTCTCTAATAAATATAAACTTTTAATATAGGCAATACATTATTACATACTCTATAAATCTAGTACTCCATGGTATTAATAACAGAAATAACAAATTTGGTAAATTCCTGTCTGAACTTTTGTGAATTGGCTTCAAGATTCACATTTATCTGAGATATTTTCGTGAACATTGATGCTACAAACAAATTTATTAGATTAAAAGCTAGATATATATTTAAACATTAAAATCTTACGCAATTTCGTAGTGTTACTTTCTGGATTTGTTAAAGAACAAACCAAACAAGCACGCAAACTGAAGTTTTGCTGAGTTATGAAGTAATTGTACATGTAGTCCATTCCTTTGACTCCATTTTCATCAGCACCTGAAGAAACAAATACAATTCCGTCCGCATATTTACGAAGAATTGGCCAGTATGCTGATGTACTAGAAATAAAGAATGTAAAACAGATAAAATTCTCATTTGAATCAATTTTTGCTTCAATGTCTTTAGAAACAATTGATTATATATGAATCCAGGCACATACCTTTCTTTTCCACTAGTATCCCATAATTGAACATCAATATTAGCCTTTTGATTATTAACATCAATATCACTCAAATCATATTCTAGTATTCTTAAAGAATCAGTTGCACGAACATCTTCAGGCAGCTCAAGACTCATATCCGCAAGAAAATTTGCAATTTTAGACTTGCCAACCTAATGTAAAAAGGAGTATTTATTGTTACTACTATTTTATCCTATTAGCTAAGAATTTTTAAGTTTAGGAATAAAGAAATGCTTACATTGCAAGGTCCAATAAACAAAATTCTCACTTTGAATTGCCCAGTCTTTACTTTAGACATTTTCAGATATTATTTGATAAAATATGTACTGATATTACACTTTATGTTATATTTGAATTACCATGACAACAGTGAATACAAACACAAGCAAGTCAATCATCATCTTCATCCTCTGTGTCATCTTCCTCATCCATATTTGTGGTTGGAACTCTCCTAGATTTTGCCGATTCTCCCAAGTCTAGTTGAATTGCGTTGATTACCCCAAAATTATCTACAGATTTACTATTAACTGGTTCATTCCTTAACTGTATTGGGGCATCTTTTTGATTTGTATCATTTTTTGCCAAAGTAGTTAGTTGTAGAAATAATAAATCATTAGATATAAGGGCATTGTTTAATTGTTCTAGATTTTGTTGTATTTGCTGTTTTATGCTGGTCAGTTGTTGAACCTGAATCGTGTTTTTGTATAATTCTTGCTTACTTTTCATTGTTAAATAATATATTAATACGAAAAATGCAATTCAAACATGAGTTAGACACACAAAATGTAAGGTTAGACTACAGTTAACTAAATGATTTAAATGCGGACAAGAAAATTCAAAATTTTGTATGGTAAAGCATGGCATGCCACAAGGCCTGCTCTTTGCATCTGCATTAATTTTTATTAGACTCCTAGAGTTTAAATTTTAATTTTTGGCAATTAATATCTTAAAAAGCCAAATGCTCAATATTTCTTAGAATGCCGCATTAGATTATTTAATGTCTTTTTGTAGCATTGAATAGCTGTACTAAAACAAGGTAAACTTGTATGAAAAAAATAGCCACCCTTTGTACCATCTCGTGTGCTCACATTTTATACTATTAGTATCGTGCACTATTTGTTTGTATGCAATTGCGCCCGTTACCAAGCAAAATGTTTGTATTTATTACGCGTCAACAATAAACCTTCTCCATCGTGGTATAAGCTTTTTCGGTGGGTCCTGAGAGAACTTCAATGGCTGAAGTGTATATTATTGGCGAAATAACTAGCGCTAAAGATTTTCCGATTCAAAGCCTCTTTTGCAAGTGGAACTTACATTGCGGTAGGTATATGACACAATCAATTAATTCAAATTACGTAATATAACAAAAATCAACTTAAATCAGGATCAAACTGGAAGCTGATATCAGGAAAAGCGGAGGGTCAAACGCAGGTGACAAGCTCTTTGTTTGAAAACACCTGCCGTTGGACATTTCCGATCGACGTGCATTTAGTCACCACTGGATTGCAAGGTTGGCCGAAGATCTACATTCAAGTTTATCACTTGGACTGGCTTGGGAGGTGTCACCTATTCGGCTACGGCTTCGTTACCATTCCAACCACCACAGGAAGTCACATTTTGCACTGCTATACTTGGCGTCCGTTTGGCAATATCAAAGAACGCTTTGTGCAGTACTTTCTCGGTGGAGGACCTCAACTGAAATATCCAGATTTAATTTTTTCTACAAATGATCGGTATAAATTGAACACCGAAGCGATGGGCGTAGTGACTTTCGATTTGAACGTAGTCTTCAGAAATTTTCACAAGTTTGGGATTGAATACAAGTGACGCATCTACATTTATCGTATTAACTGATAATCGTAGATGAACATGAAAGCGTTGATATTGCTCGTTTGTCTTGGGTGGTTGAGCGCACCCATATGTAGCAGTGTTGTTAGTACAATTGCAACAACTTCTAGTCCGAAAGTCACGACGCTTGCGACGGTTTTAAGCAATTCCACTGCGACCACTTTACTGCCAACTGGGACAACCACTACCGAGGCGAGTTGTACAGCGAATAATGGAACTTGTGGAAATGTTACAACGTCTGCACCGAATGTTAAAGGGTCAAGTCGTAAAGAAAAGTGGAAGAACGAACCTATGCAACCCAGCTATTATAAGTTTAAAATGAGCAACAGAAGTGACTGCGACTGCGATTTACGTGTAAGTGAAAACAATATGAATAGCAATTTTCAACCCAACAACTATTGCAAATACACTCAACTGATTTCTTTTTACAAGACTTATTATAGTTTTCCAACTTGATTTGGTAGTTAAGTCACAAAATTATTTTTGATAGATTGCAACAGAAAAGCAAGCTAATATTTTAAATAGATAGATTAGTTTAAACTAAACAGTATTTTTGTTTTATGTTTATTAGTCATATTTGTTTGAGTTCTTTGATCCCTTGGACTTGTTAGCTTCCAAAATGTCACCAGGTGATGGATATGGTCTCTGTTGAAATAATGCCCCTGATGCAGTTGAATCAGCCTTACTCTTGTTACTCTCCAAACCATCACTCCATGATCCCCTAGGAATGTCTGAATATGCTGCAGGATCCATTGGATCCAACTTTTCTGAGAGCTTGAACCGTTTTTTCTTTCCTTCACTTCTATCATCATGTTTGGACCTTCTGTCATCATCTCTGCTCCTGTCTTTTATACGATCTCTATTTATGTCATCGCGACGTTCACGATCCCTATTTCTCTCTCTGCTTTCTTTATCAAATGCCTCTTCTTCCTTTAATCTTGAACGAAGTTTAGATGCAGACTCTGTGAGGACAGCCTTGGGATGAGTTGGTGGCAGCCATGAGACTAGATTCTTTTCCATGTTCCAATAGTAATACCTTCCTATACCTGTGTCAAACTGCTCAGTGCAGTTTTTTGGAAGTGGATATTTCTCCAGTAGTTTTCTAATATTTTTTAAGTATCTTGGTTCAGGTGACGATTGTACTTTCCAGTGCACTTGACACCATGTTGTGCAGTCATGATATATATTATATTTGTTTGGGCAGCATGATGCTACTTTCGTTTCTTTAGTTTCACGTTCGCGTTTTTCTGGGTGTTGAGCTACAAGGCCTCGTTTAGCTAGCTTTGCAGCTAGAGCCGGAGGTAGAGGCATTGTAGGTTACTTGCTTTTAAATAGCACTAAAATTATTGTAAATAACTTAAATTGTCTTTGATAAATTCAATAATTTTCTTCATGCACCTAAGAACGTTGTTTTGAACTGAGGTCTTAACGCTATGTGCTATGAATTTGATGGGAAACAAACAAAACTCGAAACACAATCACTCACAACTACTGCTACTCACAACAAATGAGGCAATACACACCAGCGCCACCTACCGCGCCTATTTTGAATTGAATTCAAGTTTTGTTTTAATACATTCCCTTGTTCCTTGTTTTAAATTACAACGGCGACACATGTATAACTTAAAGAAAATAGGACATGTTTCGCGCAACTGTGATAGTAGAAAATGCGTAGTACGCAGTTTGGCAATAATGATTATCATTACTTTTGATTAATTTTCAGAATCGGTTTTGCGATATAAACTGCTGTTGTGACAAAGATTGTTCCTTGGAAAATAAGCAAGTATTTAGTTTCTGCCAAGATTCAATTAACTTACCTCGCCCAAATTCAAGATATTGTAATTATATGCAGTACATTTACAACAATCGCACTTTATATGAAGAAGAAGTACATCAAAATAGTTTGTTCTGCATTGCTAAAACTAACTTACCGGCCCATTATTACAAACAAAAGAAAAAGGTATTTTAAAACTATATTTTTTAAAGAAAATTTCAACTGAGCATGTTTTAGATAATTCTACAACCATTGCATGCAAATATTGTGATAAAAGAAAGTTCTTCTTATCAGTGGTCTAATGCCCAAAATTATGAAGAAAACTTTTTAGAAAAGAATGGAAATTTAACAAATCATACAGCCGTGTTTGGGGATTCAATTTACGTGTTAAAGAATTATTCAAATCCACAAAACCTGGGTAAAACATTTATAAAAAATTTAATTGAAAATTAAATAATTGAAACCATTTATTTGGACTTTTAGAATTGGTGGCCAACTTTATAACTCCCGATTGTACAACTACTAAGCCAGTACATTACGTACAAAATTTAAAAACAACTTGCAGGCAAACTCTAACCGAACACAACTCTCAATTGTTTCTCCGTTATTTCAAATCAAACTGGACAACAATTGCATCGTTACGATTCCTAAACATTTCTCTTCAGAACTACGAGGTAATAGAATTTTAACTTAAACATGTATTTGTAAATCGTCTGTTACTAATCAATGTTTTCTTACAGGGCTGTCCCAAAAATGTGTGCATACCATTCAACCTGAAGCAATGCAATTTGTACACCTGTTGGAATCTCTCCAATACCACAACTTCAGCATGCACGACAAAGATGTGCACCAATATAGTGACCAAAGTGAAATACACGTTTGTTCATAATGGCACTCACGGCATCCAGGGAGCAGATTTAAGCCTAACACTAGAAAATATTACGCTTCCCACATCATCTATTGACCAAGAATATGAAGTTAAATTTCTGTGGATTAACCAAACAGAATTTAACTACACTAATTATCGTAGCGGAAATCCAGGTTACCAGATTAACAAACCCATACTATTCGCTAAACTGATTACGGTTATAAATGCGACAACAAACTCTACCACCAACAAGACGATTTACCAGAAAACGCAGTATTTAAAACGCCCTGCACTGAATTACATTGAAAACTTTTTAGTATTGCCTAAAAACGTTCAGGGTAAATGTTTACTTTCCCCTTTTCTCTATGAAAATCTTAATTTTGGTTACAACATGTTAACAAAATGCATCCACGGTCAAGGGTTTGTTAAGGTAGCAAACACCACTGCAAATGACACTTGCTGGTTATTACAGAACAATATTCTAGCGTATTGGTCTTTAGATGTGGATCAGAAGCAACACAAAAATACCACCAGTAATACAACCTTTGGTTATTTTGGAAATGCGCAAAACGAGAATTTGAAGGACTGGGGCCATTTTCTTTTCGACATGTTTCCTGAAGAATTGCTTAACAAAACTTACGGCCAGGATATTGACAACAATAGCATTGCGTGCCAAAATATAAGCACTGGAATTAAATATAATGTATTTTACGAGCGAGTTGAGCACGAACAGAACCGAATTTCAGCTATTTACGTTGAGTTTGTTCACTTACACCGCGTAGATTTGCATGTTATAAATGGTAATGTGTTTACCGATGTCGCATTGCATAGTGAAGTAATGTTTTATGATGTTACTGGTGTTCGGAATAGGAAATATGTTGATCCACCTTCATTAGATATCAAATTGCCCCATGATTTCTTTTATCCGTTTATAAAAGTTGAAAATCGAGCTTTGAGTATATCAAGTTGTTCTGTGAACATTATTTTTGTATTGAGCGTGCTGGTTAAAGCGTATTATACAAACTTCATGTTTTAAACATTATTTAGGGTTTCACAAACTGTAACTGTTTATTTAGCTTAATGGTTTTCAAATAAAGCATGTGTGTGAAAATATTTTTCTTCTAATAAACCAAAATATCTTATTAATCGAACAAGAATAAACGTTATTTGGGCGGTCCATGCGGCGCTTCAAAGCTGATCTGAAAACTGCATCTAATATTAAAGAGAACAAAATCGTACTTCATTCAAATAAATTACAGATATATTCATACTTTATACAATAGTGGATTATATCGTTATATTAAATGATAAAACAATATTTATTCATTCTCAATCATCTTTGTTTCAAATTGCGCATGTTTTCATTTCACTTCTTTTGTAATTTATATTGACATTACAAAATCAACATTTGAAATGAGCTTATAACACACAAAACATTTTGGACGACATACGTGCTCGTCAATCACTAAACGTTACGCGATACTGTTAAATTATGAAAATAAATGTGTCATTACGTGTGTATGTTAGCATCTTAAATCATTTAAACCGTTATTTAAGTATGTTGCAACATTTAAAAAATCGTAGAAAAAGAAAACGGTTGTCTTCATATAGTGTTGTTAATGGGTGATTGTGTGTATTCGATTCGTATTTGACGATATATTCCTGATATTAATATCGCATAACAATGAAGATATTATATAAAATCTAAGAATTTTGCTTGAAATGCTAGTTGAGTTCTAATCGCAACATGGTATTATTAATAATGTTTAGTTTACAATATTGTCTCACTTTCAATTTTCGATAATGATAGGATTAAATCGATTCATTTGCATTTATCCTATAATGACTTTTCCTAATACGAGTATGCAGTTTTAACTAACACTTTGCTTGCTTGCTTGCTTTTCTTTAATCTACTTGGTTGGTTTACTCTAAGGTTTACATTTGTTAAATCGCATAACCCAATTGTACTAACCGCCTCGTTCACAAAATACACAATATACAAATTGTTAACACAATAATAAATAAAATACAAAATAATACAGTACATAGTTATACAAATTAATAAAATTGTTCAGATTTTACTTCGTTTCTCTCATTTATAAATAAACGTCTATAAAAACAATATATATTTATATATTTATTTATATGAATAAAATTTCATAAGTGACTAACTGCTATTTCAATTGTAAAATAAAATTATTAAAAACATATATCTGAAGTGTTTGTTCAGGCGCTAACTTATAATTGTCTCGTTCGTCAGTGATTTATTTTGATTTGTAAAATATTGCTCCAAACTATTAATTGACTTGTTCCACCCACAAAATCAATATGTAGACACACAACTATATCGCGATAATCTCGTGATAATAAATTAATAGTAAATATACACAATGAATAAAAAAATTAAGTACAAGAGGCTCCAAAGCTGTCGTTTTTTAGGTGTAAACTAAGTAGTAATCTCATGAAAATGCTTACTCGAGGCAGCGGAATTCTTTGCCGAGGTAACTGAAGTAACGTTAGGAATCGAACGATACAATTAACTGACGACGCAAGAAAGGAGAATAAGAAAGCAGAAGATGTTGAATGCTGAGCGTCAAACGCATTCTGCGCCCACTGCCAGTTCTTTGTTGTTATCTAGCCTGTGACCATCGAGTGGTGCTTTTAGCTATCATAACTCGAGCTATGATGATGATCCGCCTGCGGTGAGGGCGGTGTCGAGAGATTGGAACTGTTGTTGCTGGCAATCGAGTGCCGAGGGCTGCTGTTCCTTTCCGTACCCTGGAAATGAGTAGCGGTTATTTCGGGTGAGGAAAAGTAGGCGTCGCACGTTACTTTAATCATATCGTGTAACGAGGACATGCTGCCTAGGCTGGCGGGATCCGGCGATGGTGACGTGTCGGAGGGTCGTGGTAATGCCGGCGGCAGTTCTCTAGGTCGAGGCGGCGCCGCTCGACGAGCTCCGTTGTATGCTGGAAACGCGCCGGGGCGTAACGGTTGCGGGTTGGATATTTCTGGGCGCCTGCGTTCACCGTGTTTCGGTGGCAAAGGTGCTACTTTAGTTGGCTGTAAACGATAGCTCACGTTAATACCATTCAATTATTTTCACACATATAATAGACTTATTATTTGTAGAACTTACTCGAGGTTGCACAGGAGGTGGCAATGGAGTTTCCGGAGTAGCTACAAGCCCCGGAGGGGTCGCTGTAAGATCGATGAGTCGCTGTTTTTCGATGCCTTCGCCTGGTCCCATGTGCGAAACGTGGTTAAAGTTCGTTGGTGCTGAAATTAGTTTAGAGCGGCGATCGGTGCTTCTGAAATGCAACAATTTAAATTATGTTATGAGTTTAACAATAAAATCTGAAAGAAGTCAGAAAGTGTAAATAATCATAAACAACTTACATTCTTTGAGATTTGTTGCCTTCTCTCAAGGAAAACCGTCGTCTAGGCCTGGTCACTGTCCTGCCATCACGATCCACAGCAAAAAGATTCTCCAAATTCAATACTTCCGGCTGATGTATATTAGATAAGTAAAGCATACTAATTAAGTCATGTAAGACACAAAGTGTTAAACTCCCAGTCTCAAGTAATGGTCGTGAACGCTTCACGTTCAACGTCTGGACCCATTCGCCAGTCACGCAATTAAAAATGTCAATATGTGTTTCGCTGTAAATAATTAAGTGCCCATCCCGGACGCCAATCGCCGTCGGCACGGCCGGATACATTATTTCCCTGTCCCGAGACTTGCGTCCGTGGCGATCAACATACACAGCTAGTGTGCCAAACACTAGCAAATATTCAAACTTGGGTAATTCGACCACGCGATGTGCATCCACGGCACTGCAAGCGAGTGTTTGTTGGAGTGGATTTTCTGGATGGAGTAGTGCTATAAAACATAAGTCAACAGTCGTATACAATTACATTTAGCCAATATAAAATATAATATGCCAAACAAGATTATACTTACAAATAGGCGGATAATCTCCTGCAATGGTGTAAATCGTAAAGGCAGATGGCGAACCGACACACAATCTACCGTCGGACAGCAATTGTAAAGACTGAACACAGACCGGTAACTGTATTTCACGTAATCTGTTATGTCGTGCACGAGTCCGTGTAATCTCGTACAAGATGATGGAAGTATTCTGCTGTTTACGCACGGCCACGCAAATGATGTACACCGGGCCGGGATTCACCGGAACTGCACCCACGGTGAATAACGAACAACCTTTGCTTTCTGTTACCTTTATCCATTCGGTCTCATCGCCGTCCAAAGCTCTTACGGGTACAAGCCTTACATAACGCTGCTTGCCACTCAATACTACTAATAGCTGCTCAGCGGCGATGTATTCTAGTTGATATATCTTCTTGCCTTCGCCGGCCCGAGCAATCTCCTTATGATCCAAGTCAACGCAGAACAAACCTTCTTCTGTCCCCAAAGCAATTCTATCAGGATCAATAACCACCGCACTGTGGGCGTTCCGCAGAAGCGTCAAGGAATTATCAATCAATTCCCTAGCTATCAACACGGTGGTATTGGGTAGGTTGTTTCTCTTCATAATTCTATGCAGTTCTGATAATGCCACAACCCACTTATTCTTTTCGCCTTCCGTGTCAGCTAACATTAGCATTGAATTTCTGGGCCCGGGGGGTTCCATAAAGGACGTTGTAATCTATTAGAGTTTATGAAATTAATTTCAATATGTTACTTTAAAACAATATTACTTACCCTAAATATACAAGGAATGTCCTTTTTGTTCGCATGAATAACATCCGAATCTTTAACACAACTAACGCTAAACTGGGGATCGCGCATGTCGAGGACTTGAGCAACGTGAACACTCGGTAAGGCATTGCGATCAGTAGATATGTCGTACAGAAATAATTTGAAGTCGCACACAACCACAAATTGCCGCACCCAGCCCTTCTTCACGCCGCCGGGCTTGGGTACTTTCACGTATCCCTCGTACGCCGTGCCAATGCCACGGGTGGGATCTATGCCCAATGGACGCTTAGCTGAAACGCAAATACTGTATTTCCCGTAATCATATGACCATGTGCTGACTTACTTTGATCTGGTGGCACTGGGCAAGCGCTAGGTACATGCTGACAGCAAGCTGTGTGACATGTAAACCCGCATATTTCACAAACCATACCTTGACGCATCAATCCAACCATTAAAGATGTGCAATGACTGCACTTTGTCGGACTGGAAAATGTGCGCACCAAAAATTGATGCAGTTTTAGCTTCATTGGGGATGCCTGAGTGTGCTGGTAACAAACACGTAGTATAGAAATAGGTAAATAAAATCATTTTAAAAACTTACGATACTCATCTCAGACAAGTTGCTCTTCGAGCTATTAATACTAAGTGCTCTGTTATCTTCAATATCACCTTCCTCGGACTCTATTGAAGTTCCCAAATAATGCAACTGTTGAGCTGATCCCGTCTCAAATGCGAACGCTGCATGCATATGTTGTTGTTGCTGCTGTTGCTGTTGTTGATGATGCTGCTGACTTGAATTTGTTTCCTTCAGAAATTGATCCAAGTAGCTCATTTGGGACGAAGGCCTCTCGAGTACTAAAAACAATCCAAACAATAAACCACCGCTCTACGCCTATGTGTAAAATGATAATGATGTTTTACTGTCATTAACGATGTCATTGTATGAATATTAATAACACTTCAATCAGTTCCAACTGAAAATCACAAAATTTCCACACGCCGAAACCAACAAGAAATCAATCCAAATCAAAGACTTTCAGTTAAAACAAACAACACGGTCCTCAACTCAATGCGCATTTGAATAATTGAGCCGAATTGTTCAGTGAGTGCTGTTAACAGCCGGTGGAAACAAAACAGAGCACAAATTTGGTTTAGAACAGGTAACTGTCGCCGATGTCCAGTAAAAATATAAAAGTAACACAAACAAAATATTAGCACTCCAAGCCGTCAATGTACAAATATGAAAAAAAAACAATATAAAAGCTTAATTTGTCAAGCTCTAGCTTTTATTAAACGTATGAGTATTATTTGTGGGCTGTGTAAACAAAATTAAACAACTTGAAACTAGTCAACAAACCCTTAATATGGCGTCGCAGAAACGATGATATTCCAATTGTTGCTGCATGTAACAAGTTTAACGAAAACATTCTTATTATGCACACTTACTGCGCTACTACATTTAGGTCCATCGATAAAAGTGCATTCAAACTATTTGCACTACTCTGTCGCGCTTTCACAAATCGCTCTAGGCACAAGCGCCCATGGCGTGCGATGGAATTGATTATTAAAGAAATCTACACTTTTAAATTTAAATGACAATGAGTAGCAAGAATTACCTACGTTCGCAGTGATGTTGTATTGAGTAGGTGTTTCGAAAGTATATATTACAAAAGGCAAATTGAATAGAAAAAGCAAGACACAACAAAATTGAATGTTCACTTTTTTTTTTATCAAACTGATACACGACTTTATAAAACATAACAATTTTAATAACCATAAACTCAAGCAGCATTCTCCAACAGAACAAACTAATAATAATAATAATATTGTATAACAACAAAAGATATGTATTTACGAAAAGTAAATATTAACTTTTCCACGTTTCAAATTTAAAACAATTGATAATAATAAGAATGAAACATAAACGAAAAAAAAAAAACAGGACCATCATGTAGTAAATCCATCAAAAATCTCATAACCAGAGCAATTAAATTATGTAGAATATAAATATCTACGAACGTCAATAAAAAAAGTAAAGTGAGTATGACATCGCACATATTACACGCGTGTTCAATCAGCTAAAAATGACTAGATTTCTGAGATTTTCGACTGTATGGTGTTGTCATAAGTGTGTATGATAATAAATGTACTTCATGTACTCATAGTTTTCGTTTGTGACCAAATCATTTAACTGATTTGTTTCGTTTAACCGTACAATCGGAGAAATAACAAAAGGATTCCCCAGAAGCAGGACGTGATGCCGATGACTAGTGGCAGCTGCCTCAACCACCAACCCACTGAACACATCACATCACATATAAGAAAGCAATGTTATCAACCTCGCCTAAATACACAAATACCTTGGGAGTGCTAATATGGAATCACTGCACCCACTCATCGAGTTTGTATCTACACATTTCGTGGCTGAATTAATCTTTTAAAAACAATTATCACGTACGTAATAAATTCGACTTAAGAAAATCATACTTGGATGTGTATTGATGATTTCATTTCATAATAAAGTAATGTGTAATACTATGAGAATAAAACTAAAACTTCGAGTGGTTGCAACGTTCATATCTAGACTAGAAAACAATGATTCATAAATTGGCACTTACATCCTTCTCCAGAGTCTAGACGCTGCTGCAAATCCTTAATTTGCTTCTCTTTGCGCTTCAGGTCGGTGCATATTGAATCATTGCGTTGCTTGCATGCCAGGATTTCTCTGAAAAGGTTAAAATTTATATTTAGAGCAATGTGAACAAAGCTGCCGGCATGAATCTGTCATACTTTTGAGCGGCCAACAACTCTGCGCGTGTTTTACTCAAATCTTCACTTATCGACTGTTTTGCTTGGATTTCGGATTGCAGCGAACTTTGAAGGTTGAGCAGTTCCATTTTTTCAAGCTTTTGAGATCGCCTATTCTTCCAGTTCTTATCGGCCCCGACTGAATTCGTTACACCTGTGCAGAAAATATAGTATGCATTTTTCTTACTTCTTGTATTTTAGTTTTGCAAAGAGGGTTACGTACCTGTATGTTTCAGGTATTCCAACTCTTCGGTCATCTTGGTAGCTAACGCTTGTAAATATGATCTGGCGTCCTTCTCATCGCTCACCCACTGAATGATTTCAGATAATTGCGATTCCCATTGGCCCAAACTCTCTTGCTTGCCGCGCAGCTGTTCGTACTCGACTTCCAAAGCGTTCCGTTCTGTCTGCAGCCGACCCAAGGACTCCGTCAACTAAAAATAGGCATGTTATAATCGCGTCCGGGCGATGACATTCATCCAGAAATGTTAGCATCTTCAGTCACATGACAGTTAGGGGTTCTTTGGATCGAGTTAAACATTGCCATAAACTAAATTAGCACAAGAAGAAGTAAAAACCAAGTACCAACAAATACAAACGAAAAAAAAAAACTCAACAAACTTACAAAATGCACATTGGATTGCAATTTGTTATTATCCTCGAGCATCATTTGTTTTTCCATATCGCGCCGGTGGTTTAGCTCGGAAATTGTTTGTTCATTATCGACTAGAGCCTCAAGGCGAGCCTTCTCCTGTTTCTCTTTTAACGATTGCACCTAATGTCGATAACGAAAACAAAACCGTAACAACAGAATATCAAGCACAACAAATATTACAAGAAAAGCATGCGGGTGGTAAATAATTTATTGGATTATCTGCTATTTGCACGTGTTGATACGATCTCAAGGAATACGCATAAAATTATGAAGAAAATAATTACCTCGCGTTCCAATAAATCGCGATGCGTTTCGGTCTCATGTAACTGTTCCCTAAGCGATGAGAGTTCCATATTGTATCGAGTTTGTTGTTGAGTCAGGCTTTCATTATATTGAACCTAGGACAAAAAACAGTTTACGTGTTTACAAATCGATTTTTTATTCAAGAAAAATGAAACTAACCTCAAGTTTTTCCAATTCGGCTTTTAATCTATGGTTATCCTGCTGGTCTCGCGGATCCATAGCACTACGCACCCGCAATCTATCAGATTCAGCCTGCATCTGCCGACAGTATTCCTCGGACCGCTCTCTTAATTTTCTCTCCTTTCCGGTCTCGGCAATCGCATCCTCTACACGCGACTCCAACTCCCTTCGCAACTTTTCCGCTTTGCGAATGTCATTACGTAGCGAGTCCACTTTCTGCATAGCCGTTTCGAGTTCCTCCTCTTTATCTCGAACTTGCCGTGACAGCCGTTGTTTTTGCTGTCGCAGTTCGGACAATTTGTCTGACACCTCCGTGTATTCCGCCATTGCAAGTTTGCGTTGCGCCAGCGCATCTTTCAGTTCCTTGTCTTGTAATTTCAGCTTTTCGTGCAGGTCGGTCTTCTCTTTTAGTTGTTCGTCCTTTTCCTGTCGCAGTATACGCACGATCTTTTCCATATCCTTCAGCTTGCCGTCAATGACATCCTGGGATTCGTTGGATTGAGTGCCGGTACTCTCAAAACTTCGTAACTGTGATTCTAATTCGCAATTGCGCTTGGTAAGGACGTTAATTTCGTCCTGTAGTTTACGTGTGCCGTCGGGAGACATCCGTTTTTCAACTGGATGTTCTTGAGAGAGTCCTAACGACATTATATCGCCGCCTTGGTTCTTCTTGTTTTGTTTATCTATGTTATTCACGGGAGACGAACTCAGGTCAGACATCGCGCAACCTCCTGTGAACGTGAAGCCCACAAAAGGTAAATGCAAGCCAGTGAAGGCGGAGTTCGCTGCGGTTGGCGGCACTACGTCGGAGGTGCGAATATCGGCATCATCAACGTCAAAGTTCGACGTATCCGTTGGACTAGATACTTCTGGTATGTAAGGTGCATTGCTGTCTCTAATACCGTCCCAATCAACACCCTCAAACCACGAATGATTCTGCAATTTAAAAATCACACAATCACGTAATATCTCTTCAAATGTTAACTAGATACGGTGGAAGTATTGACACGGTTCAGATTACTAAAGAATAATCACATCGTCATCGGCATAAATACTCATCGCTAACACAAAGATAAAAAAGCAATCGCACTTCGAAATTGTCGCTGGTATTTCATCAAATCGACCTCAAACCCTCCATTTAACGTTACGTCAAATGCAACGCGTGCGAGGCATTTGTCGAACGCAATGAAGTTGAATGGTCGTGGCGACTCAAGTGAAATAAATATTGATGTTAAACATGGTTAATAACAATATTCACGAAAATCGCGAACCGCTCATGCTTTAAATGTATCACGAAGTATTCGCATGACGGCTTTACACTACACGCCACCAGCTTTGTAATATCCGCGAACATTTATATTGTACCTTTGTCTTTACGAAGTGTGCTTTTGAATCGGCACACAACAAGATTCCAAAGGCGTGCGAGATGGGTTGAGTCCTACCAACGACCAGGTCATTCAATTTTGTCATCATTGTATGTATAGCAATAGCTTTTCGAGGGCGAATTTGCGCAGAACGCAACCGCAATGAACAAAAGTTAAACTCACCTTAAAGTCTAGTATACCATTGTGACCTAATCTGAACTCTTGACTACATATCAATTGCCTAATCAAGTCTTTAGCGGCATCAGACACTTCGACGTCGGTGGGGAAATCGAAGCAGTTCTTATGATTCATGATCTTGCCGTACGTCTCCACCAGACTTTCGGCGTAAAAGGGCGTCTCACCAAATAGCATTTCATACATGCAAACGCCCAGCGACCACCAATCACACTCCGGCCCGTATCTGCCCTGATCGTCTTCCATTGCACGCAATATTTCCGGCGATATATAATCGGGGGTTCCGACGGCAACGTTCGACTGAACCGTGCCGTCCTCGTTCAATTTTAAGCAACTGCCGAAATCGGCCAGGCGAATGTGTCCGTTTGCGTCCAACAGAACATTGTCCGGTTTAATATCACTGCGAAGCAAATAACACGTTGCATTATTAACATTTACAAACTGACGAACCGAAACAGAAATGTTGCAGATTAGAAACTTACCGGTGCACGTATCGGAGTTTGTGTATTGAATCAATAGCCAGCACCATTTCTGCAATATAGAATCTGGCCATATCCTCTGGAAGACGATCCTCGAATTTCGTTATTAATGTCAACAAGTCCCCACCGCAGTAATAATCCATAACAAGATAAAGGTTCGATTCATCCTGTCAACAAAAAAAAAAAACGATTCGATTCTGACTAATCCATTATCAAAAAATAACAACATACTTGAAAGGCATAGTGCAAATGAGTTATCCATCGGCGATCTCCGTATACTAAAACATCACGTTCTTCTTTAAAACACGCCGTTTCTGCGCGCTTCAACATTTCCCATTTGTTAAGTAGTTTCATGGCAAACACCTAGAGAAAAATTAAATAATTCTTTTTTTCTCTACCATAGCACTAAGCAAGCATTATTATATAGATGCTTAAATACTTGCCTTGTCCGAACCTCGCATCTTCACAACACAAACTTCTCCAAATGCTCCTCTACCGATAACTTTAATAATTTCAAAATCATCTCTAGTCAATCGCATAGACTTTATGTTCGTAGCCACAGGTTTTACTGTAAACAATAAAATGTATTACAATGGAAAAAGTATTCATTTGAATGAATACAACACTTACCAAATTCTATAAAAGCAGAAACAGTCTTCTCCCGCCGTAAACTGGAATTGCAGCATTCATCATATAAAATCAAGAGCACGTCCACTAAAGTTTCGATGCTGAAGGTCTGCCCCTGCACTGGGCCCCCCAAAAAGAGGGACTCCAGCTGGCGCAGCCTTCGCTCGCCGGCTACTTCGGGCATGGCTCCACCACCAGCCTGCAGCTCACTCATAGTTACAAGTCGTCACATTCATATGTAAAGGGCTGGAATGCAAACAAAAACACACAATTGCACAAAACATGATTCACGAATTTGATTAGAAGTGATTTGTGTTCATCATTCTAAATATGGCACTTTCATTTAGGAGCGCGCGCACACACACACATTGACGGTTTCTGGTTCACAATGTTCACAATGCTGTATTCATAATGGATATGCTTGATGAATCTGAATCAAAATAAACTTTCATACTCGGAACCACACATAATATGCACACAGGCTCACATACACGTCCAAACCGTACCCAACGTTAGTATTGTTGTGATGATGAATTATGAAATCGTTTCTCGGCGCTGCTTTTTTTTATACCTTTCACGAGCGGCACGACATCGAAGTGATATATTTCCAATTTGCAATCGAAAACGAAGCAAGAAGCTGCCCGCACTGGCCCAGACGGATTTAGTTCACGCAGTCGAGGCTTGCACTTGTCATTAGGAGCGATGCGAACGATATAAACCCGATTGTCATTGTTGCAATCGCGGCATTAGAACACCAGCGACAACGTATAAGCGAGCGGAGTTAAATCCGGCGCAAGAATTAATTAACGCGCAGGCAGGAGCAGACAATGCCATCAATTTGAATTCGGAGCGAATGCACGCAATGAGTAATCGAACGCTCAAAACTACCGCAACATTACTGCGAGCAAGACGATGCCGATTCGCACACATCCACTAATTAATTGCAACAAGCGGGCTACATCCTCGAATAATGAATGAATCGGTATGAACGAAAGGCTTATGAATAACCTAAATATAAACATGATAGAACTTTTGAGGTGGGACTGCTACTGCTAGGTGAGCATCGCGCATAGCACATAGAATGCGGGCACACACATACTGTAGGTGCACACGGACGCGGCGACGTGATTGCGACCGCAACTGCTCTCTGCCGAACACATGCAGCGTTTTGCAATGCCTACTATAATTACCTTGAGCGGCGCGGCGACGGCAATCCGGAGAGGAGCTGACTAAATCTTCAACGACATTTACACGCACTGGCACGACGGCACTTCTTCTACGTTTTAATCGTAGCCATTGTCAGTCGCGGACCGAACCACCACCCCCACTAGCGAAGCACGGTGTGTGGTGTGCAGCGACAGGCGCTTCGAATGCTTCGAATCGTTCGCGTTGTGTAGCCGACACGCACTGTCCGCGCTGCCGATCCCATCACCGACACGTAGTGCAATCTAGTGGGTAAGAGAGGTACTAGAACTAACATACCAACATAAAGTGAAAATTACCAGATTAACTAAACTGACGGTCAATGTTTGATGGATCGTTGGTTGCCATTGGCAACGTATGTAAAAGTACAACTCAACGCATCCAAAAAGCATAATAAACGAAAGTTTTTGGCATAAGATTGATTGAGAGCGACTGTAGCGACCGAATTTAGTCACGTAGTGTGGACTAAAGTACTTTAGTCACGGGGTGGTGCTTGCGCCTGCGCATTTACCTGCGGTGCAGCACAAGACCATATGAAATGATTAAACGCTCGCTCTCAATCAATCTCGTGCCAAAAACTCCCGTTTTGCCCATTTTATACTTAATATACTGTTACTTATTCAGTAACATCTATGATGCATGAAAATATCAGGTGGCTATGAAGTAAAACACAGATTTATAGCTGATATATTCATTGATTTCATTATTATATTCATTTACAAAACAGAATACAGAAATTGCTGCGAGTTCTGTTACAATGTTTTTGTCACAATTTGATTTCATTCTTGCGCATGCAACATTAATTTCCGTGTTGTTACACGTTCTTCAATAAATACAATAATATCAGTTATACATTTTTAAATATACTTTAGTAGTAGAACTATATATTAATACTGTATTACATACAAGAAATGCACTTGTTGGAAACTTACAGAAGAGATTTTTTTTGTATTAAATATTTATTTCGATTTCACGTTACTCGCTTACTTCAATAATTCATTTCTAATCGGTAATAATTCGCATCTTTTCGTAGTAATCTTTGATGGATATATCTCAATAAATAAAACTAACTGTTGGATATTAGATAGAGAGAGAGTTTTGATAATAAGGGCCATGTATTAACTACGGTACCACATTTCCAATGAACTAAACTATGTAATATATAAAACGAAAAACGCGACGAATACGCAGTGAAAACCTAAACAGATACCTGTACACAACGCACAGAATCCATGATCACAATAATTAAAGAGAAAACAAAAACCTATATAGATAATAAAAATATAACAAAACAAAGCAATTACTAAACATTATTGTTGTACTCTAAATGGATTCTTTTGTTTATTCGTTTTAAGAGTGTTAGTAGTATAGTCTGTAACTAGAAAACGTTTCGTGTTTTTGTTAGAGCTTTAAAAATTTCTTATCTCAGTCCGTACTAATTAAATATGCAAACAATTTTTCGTTTCGTTTAATATTTCTCATATTTCCTCGGTATCACGATTCTTCTTTGACTGCAATTGTTTGTGAGCACAGCCAAACCAAACTACGTCGAGATTTGGTTGCAATAGTTTTAGCATTGTCTCTATGTGTAAAGAAATATTCTTTGTTGCGATTCATTACTCCCTCGTAACTCGCGATTTGGATATATTAAATATTAATATAAAAATCCGTTCATCGTATATGCCAAATTTCACCTCCAACGATCAAAAGCAATGGCGCGACCGAGAAATGGCTCTTGGGCTTCTC
Source organism: Dalotia coriaria (assembly GCF_025399875.1). Lineage (NCBI taxonomy): Eukaryota > Metazoa > Arthropoda > Insecta > Coleoptera > Staphylinidae > Dalotia > Dalotia coriaria. The sequence continues at coordinate 2,905,342 of NW_027045448.1, forward strand.
GAGACCATGGGTTCGTCCTGCCACTCGCGAAGCAGTGTTTCAAACTTCACTCGGCGATATCGTTTCCTAATAACTTATTAGATTTTAAACGTATTAATGTAATATTTGCTGGTTGTCGAGAGGACGCTCATTTCAAAAATAGTAATATAAGATAAGTCATAGGGATATGACCAACAACACAAAACGCAGCTTCTTTTAAAGTGAAAGAAACGCGCACTGCAAAACCTATGCTCTATGAGAGAGTACGGCGAGGTCATTTTGCATGCACTTGGTCAACAATATGTTTGCTTTATCCTCATCAGATCCCCATCAATAAAAATATAGCATATTGTTAATATGGTAGAGAATAGTGTTTCTTTGCTTTAAAATTTAATTTTATATTCATGTGGTTTCAGTCTTTTTGAGAAAATTAGTTTATGTTTAGTATCACATTATGTCAAAAAATGCACAAGTCTTTTCTTTAATAATAGTCAGGCACATGTAAAAATTCCCCTAGCAATTTAAAGACTGGATACAACGTTCCTAAACGATTGATTAGCTCATCGTCTTTTCTATCACTTGGTGATATACGCGCGATTACATCTAATTAGTGGTTTGGTTGCTTGGCTTTTTGGCTTCGTCTTTTGAATGTGCTGACTATAAATTCGGCTTGGGCATTCTCCTTAAACGCGATTCTGATAAATTGCATTAAATTTCCACATGGTCGCTTCTTTGTTATCTTCAATATTAATAAATAATGCGTCTCTCGTTTCACTTGGAACATATCAGTATGCAAGATTATGTCTTCAATTCATATTCTCATTATTTTCACATTACTGAATAACGAACAATAATAAGATAAAAACGAATTAGGAAATTGTAATAAATAATTCCGTTTGCTACCGTTACTTGCTAAATATCACAGATATTCAAATTTATGAATGTAACACGCACCGGCGGCATACGACAAAACACTTTTTTCTTTATATATTATAGGTTTTTGTACGACCACGGCTTCCGTCCTCACGCTCACAATCGATCCAGATCGACCTGACTCAAACCTCACTGACTCTGACTGCGTATTGCTTCTTTCCACCATCTAGCATTCGAATATGTTAATAGTTCATCACGCTTAGTTTATGTTTATGTTCAACGAACGACGAACAAACGAGTTTTTTTAATACTTAATACTAAGGTTGGTAGCTTCGTTTGTTTTCAAGTTTATCATAATTGTTGTAGCATATTTCTTTGTTTCATATTTCAATATTTAAACGTTTTCCTTCGACGAATTGTTTTCATTCAGTTAAATGATATATTGCAATACGGGGCTCGTATTGATGTGTGTTGTAATGTATATAAATATTAGTAAGTAATCAAGCATATATTCATAAACACATCTCTTGTCTCGAATAGTTGCGGTAGGTAGATGTAGATAGTCACTTATTACTTATACGAATATATACGACAGGTACACCGTTAAAACATGATTAAAACTCTCACGCGCCTTAGCGAATCAACTCCCCGTAACGGTTGTGATTTATTTTCACGTTCGTGCATTGTTTTCACCAAAAAGTACACAAAATTTAAAGTTCCACGACACGCCATGAGAATATGAAGCAATCCGCGCCTACATTGGGACCGCGATACGTGTTTCATTATTGTTATTGTTTAGCGAATTCTCGTAAGTAGCGCGTATGGTTCGTTCGAATTATCTGGGAAATAACTAAACTTGACTAATAGATTACGGCTGACTGACTCGAAGTGTTTCGTTAGACGAAATAAATCAAAATTGTTTCAACTAGCACAGAAAATCTCGTATTTCATCTCATCGCGCGGAGGTGAGCGTGTCTGCTCAACCCTCCTCGCATGTTTATGTAATTATAGTTAAATATAAATCTCTATAAAGCCTGATCTCCCCTTCTATTAGTTTCGTGCATTTCAACAGCATACAGATAGACAACTTGAAACTATGCTATTATAGAATAATCGCGTCCGGTCGCAGCATCGGGTGACATACTACAATCCTGCGACCGTCGCACATAAAATACACACTAAGAAGAAGTTTTCTCTTGCGATTTTGTTTCGATTACAAACATTGCTCGCGCCTGTTTCGTAGCTTCTCTTCGTTTGTCACGTTTGCAGTTGAGTCTGTTCGGGGAGAGGCAAATAGTTTATGCTGTTTTTGTTCAATCGTTCTGTCTTCTTATCTCATACAATGTTTTTTCTCAATATGAAAAAGATTTCAACGCGCAGAGGGTTGTAAAACTGCTGCGATGTAGTATTCACCACAAACAAACATCACCGAAAACTGATCTTCGTCGCAAAGTCGGTAATACAATTAGATTAATGCAGTTACACGTATTACGTTGATTACAAGCTAGTAAGCACATCGGTTAATAGTTTTCTACAGCGAGAAACAGAAATAGTATATAGTTTTTTTTTTTGTAAATATAACCCTACACCAATGGTGAAACTAAATAAAATTACATGCTACACGTCACAGAAACTACTGACCACGGACACATCTCCAAGCATACCCTGTTCGCGCCTTCAACCGACACTAAGGTAGGAAAAAATCAAAATGTGATATTCTTGCTTTGTTTCGTTTTGAGTTGATAATTGCGTTTGAGTTAAGTGGAAAAAGTCAAAATAAATAAATGCACACATGATAACGTGCTGATTTGATAATCAATTCGGTCGTACCCGAAAATGAATGGAGCGTGTGTCAATGTGAATTCAGTAGCGTCGTGCATGCGATGGGTTACCTTGTCGACGTTCACTGCTGAACGGCGGCGGTTGGCGGTTGGGTGTATGGTGTGTAGGTGTAAGACAACGGCGCCGTGTACTGGTTGTACGCGGTTTGTGCGCCACCCATGGACTGATATGCGCACGGATTGGTTGTATTGGGCAAGCCGCGAGTCTGGAAGAACTTGCTGTTCAAGATCGATTGCATGCCTTCGGCGCTGTTGGCGGGCATCACATTCATGTATTGCGGCATCGGCTGGTACATGTTGGGGCTGTTGGTAGGCGGTGGCCCGGAAAACGTTTGCTGCTGCTGCTGTTGTTGTTGCTGTCTCTGCTGGCCATAGCGGTTGCTGCCATTGAAGGTGCGCGGCGCATTACCTAGGGGATCAATATAAATCGATAAAATCAATGGCTCTTAACTAAACTTAGCTTTACTTGGAGTGTTCCAGGAAAACTTTAAACAAAGAGAAACGCATAATTATACAGGTGAACTAACTGATGACACAAATACCCATCGTTCACATTTTATAATTCGTGTTCGTGTTAGTTGGACATAAACTATTTACGGGCATACAATGCAAAGAAACATTGCCAACAAAATAAAACTGAACTATGCATTGCAAGTGGAAACAATAAACGCAATGTGCAAAAATAATACGGCAGCGAGCTAAGCAATTAAAACTCCCTGGGTCATAAAAAAGCATACCAATAATAAATAAATGTCGTGTGCGTTTAGTTTTGTTTTCCTGGAACACGAAGCTAACTGCTAATACACTTACCATAATTGTTCCTGGGCTGTTGATTGTTATACTGTTGGCCGGCGTTGGGCTGTCCGTACCCGTTAGAGTAGTGTGAGCTACCCTGATAACCGTTCTGCTGATAGCCGTTTTGATTGCCCTGGTGGTAGTTACTCTTGGGGCGGAAACCACCGTTGTTAGCGTCCATGCTGCGCATGTTTCCATTATGCATGCGCATGTTGGAGTGCATGCGCGGCTCGCCATTACTGTGTACATGATTCTTGTTCACCCAGGTCTTGTTGCGATTGTGCATCATGTTCGGGGACATACTGTCCTTGTTATTTCGCTGGTTCCAGCGATTGCGTGCGCTCGGATTTCCACGTGACTGCATGACCATTTCGTGCAATGCCGGGTTGATTACCTGCGCTGCCTCTTCGAGCACGCCGATCAAGTCCTTCGCTTGCCTCTGATTGGCGGACGTGAAGAACGCATATGCTGTGCCAATCTGCTGACAGCGTCCAGTGCGCCCGATGCGATGGACGTAATCCTCGCTGGAATTTGGGTAGTCATAGTTAATGACGTACTTGACGTCTTCAACATCCAAACCACGGGCAGCTACATCGGTAGCCACTAAAATGGACGATTTCCCATTGCGGAACTCGGAGAGAACGTAATCACGCTCCTGTTGTGACTTGTCGCCGTGAATTGAGATCGCCGAGTATCCATCACGTCGGATCACCTTTGTGATATCGTCGACCTTCTTCTTGGTCTCAACAAAAATGATAATTTTATTGTTGCGATCAGAACAGATCTCCTTAAGCAGCTGACAGATCTTTGCTTCTTTTTCGTGCTCCTCGCAAACATCAACAATTTGACGAATGTTATGATTGGCCTGTAGTGCGAGTCCACCGATGTTAATCTGAATGTAGTTATCTAGGAACTCCTCGGCGAGAGCCTGTACTTGCTTCGGCCATGTAGCTGACCACATGAGAACCTGTCGGTCTGGACGAATCTGCTCAATAATTTTACGGATTTGTGGCTCGAAACCCATGTCCAGCATGCGGTCGGCTTCATCCAAAACCAAATACGTGCAGCGCTTCAAGTTAGTGGTTCCCTTTTCAAGGAAATCAATAAGGCGTCCAGGAGTAGCAATGACAATCTCGACACCGCGTTCCAAATCCCTCGCCTGCGGCCCTTTGGGCGACCCGCCAAAGATGCAAGTGTTACGGATCATCGTGGTTTGACCCAGCTCGCGCGCTACCTTCTGAATCTGCTGAGCAAGCTCGCGAGTTGGCGCAAGCACAAGCGCAATAGGACCTTCGCCGCGCTGTGGGCGCTGCTGGTTGTTGATGTGGACGGTCGCAGGAACCATGTAGGCCAGAGTCTTGCCAGAGCCAGTCTGTGCAATTCCAACAAGATCGCGCCCGGACAGAGCAATGGGCCATCCTTGCGCTTGAATTGCAGTCGGCTCGGAAAAGCCCTGCTTCATAATGATATCCATTACGTAATCTGGGAAATTGCCGTCTTCAAAGTTTTCATTTGGATGAGGAATGTTTGCTCCCCTAACAATTATTTCTTTGCCCTCCCTGTAACTCTTTACATGACTTTCAGATCTGGTTTGTACATTCATGTGTGGCTTATAGAAGTTCTTTACAATGGGCACCAAGTTATGCATCTCCCAGTTTGGCTTAACCAGTGTTGAGTTCTGTGCTTGCATGTTCTTGTTGTTCATCATGTTAGGCTTGTGGTTGTTGGGGCCACCAAAGTCTTGTACAGGTGCCATCTGGTGCTGAGGAGGACCTACCCAATAATTTGATTGCTTACCGAATTGTTCACCGCGGTCAGATCGGGGACGATACCTGTATTAAATTCACAAAGAAATTAAATTAAATATTTGCAACTGTTAAAAGAAGAAAAATATTGTTATCAAAATAATTCCACTCTCTAAACAGCTCACTGAACGCGTCAAATTAAACTGCAAACAGTGCGTCTAACACCGCTGCTGACAAATGTTAAACTTATCACTTAGATTGAAATTGCAGTGGGAGTCAAAAAGCAAATGGCAGGCCAACACTGCTACACTGGCAGCAGATTGGAATCAAAATTTCAAACTGATTTAATCATAGCGAAATGCTCAACAAGAAATTGAATATGAATCATCATGTTCGTCACTTACGTGTTGGTGTGCTGATAACCGTTTTGCTGATGGTACTGCATTTTGCAGCAATTATGTCACCAATACTTTTTACAAACTACTACCAATGGCTTCCAATTATTCTACTCTGCAAACGAAAGAACAGATGTAATGCTATCCGTTTCACTTGTCATCGATATGAACAGCTCAGCAATTTTGCGATTTGTGAACTGATTAACATTACCGGCGAGCGTAATTGCGAAGTTCAGGTACGCGATCAATAAATTAAATGGATTTTAACACGTACCTTCCAATCCAACCCGACCGGCGAACAAAACGATAATGGTGGACCGTGCTTGCGGATCGTTGGCTGACATGCGCCGCAAAATGAGTGCGTCACGCGCACGCGCGATGCATGCGGTAGTATGTCGAACTTGTTTCCTACTTCCTGTTCGTTTGAATTGAATCAAGAAAGGTTGTTAATTCCTGAGGGAAATTGCAACTCCATCGATTTCATTGCATGTCACCGATTGCACAATAAAATATGACAATTGATAAAAATGAAAGTCACAACATGAAAATTTCACGCCACATTTAGGCCCAAATAACTGCTATTTATGCTTATTTTTCGGCTCAATTACTTCCTTCACCGTAAGAAAATTATGTTCGTATGTGAGCGATGAATAATTCACAACACATTCCACAAATAATTTTTCAATTATCGCTAAAGGTAGAATTTGTGTATAACATTCCGTATTAGAATTATCATTTGTTTATTCAACAAATAAAATTACATTTACTAATGCGTCAACTAATGGCCTACAAATTGACCTAAAAGTAATGTTTTTCATTTTCATTGCAATTCAATAGCATATGTACTTGAAAATTTCAATAAATAAAAACGCACATACTCGCATATTTGTACTAGAGGCAACAGCAATTCCCAATAAGTAAACAGAGATACTATAAATTAATATGACTTCAGATCAATACAATGCGGGAGTGTTTGACATAAACTAGTGTTCCTAGATAAGCAAATTGTTGCACTCTATGTACCCGAACACTCTTATATCGTCAATATATTAAAATTTGCATCAAAATAACACAACGTCACCCAAAAAATATTGCCGAAGCTATTAAACCAAATATGTAAGAATAGAGGAAACTAATAATTAAAATCGCCGTATTAACATTTTAGCAATTGTGGCACGTTAAAATATACAAACACTTATTTGGAACAAAATTTCCAATTCTGATTTTTATAATTATTGCAGTCTCTCCCATTTAAAACAACTTTACACTTAAACAAGTTAATAAGGTTTCGACAATTTTGTTCGTCGTTCAGTACGATATTGACGTTTTTTTGGTTAAACTTCTTAAATGTTCAACGCGGCTGTGGAGGCGGTTGAGCATACGTATAGCCGGTGGGTTGCGCATAGTATCCCGCAGGTTGCGCTGCTGGCGGTGGATGGGAGTAATAAATGCCGTTGGTCATTGCATAGCCGCTGTACGGAGGCGGGATACTTTGATGATACATCATAGCTTGCTGTGGTTGCGACGCCGCTTGCGGCAGAGGAGGCGCCGGCTGCGATGGCTGTGGCAGCGGCGCAGACAACTGATGCTGCATGGTTGCTGGTGCGCCCTGATGATGCAGTAACGCGCGCGAATCTTTATTCACGCTGGGCGCTGAACTGTTGGATAACGAGACAGCCGTGCGATAGTTACTGTTGGACTTGGTGGAGCGCACCGGTGATGGAGGGCTGCGATCTCGGCTATCAGATGGAGATCTGCGCCGGCGACTAGTTCGGTTGCGAGACCGTGATCGCGAACGATCATATCGTGTTGGACGTTTTGGTGATCGAGATCGTGAACGTGTTGGAGAGCGTTGAGTTTGAGCTCGGCCTCGTGTCCATCGATTTCGTCCTGAAACAATCGAAACTTTGAATTAATAATTTATTAAATCATAGTTATAGCATTAGTGTACCTCGACCGGATGAATTTCCATTTCCCCAATTCCGATCAGCCATTTCTTGCAGTTTTGGATTGATCACTTGCTTAGCTTCTTTGAGAACCGCCAACAAATCGCTTGCCTTATTCGCATTGTTGGGTGTGAAGAAAGTATATGCGGTGCCTGTGCGCGACGAACGCCCGGTGCGACCGATTCGATGCACGTAATCTTCCGAATTTGATGGATAATCAAAATTGATTACAAACTTAACATCTTCAACATCTGCAAAATTACACAAAACAAATATTAACACTTTTGATCGCATCGAAAACTGCCTCCGTTGTAGAGGCATACAATTACAATCATTTACAGTAAATCAGTATTATAACTAGGCTGCAAAAAGCAATATCAGTGAATTGTAGTCATATCAAGTTTATAAACAAAAAACAATTAACATATCATAGTTAAAATTGTGAACACTTTGAATGTCTGATATATCCACGCAATTGTCCAGTATTGAAAGTTGATTATGATGATAACGCTAATAAATTATTTTACAAAATCAGTCCTATTATAGATAGAATGTATACAAGAACACATTTATTTATTGATGAATTTCGTTTTGCTTTTCTAAACAAATTAGATCGCTTCAATGAAAGTTGGTTGTACTTGGTGATAAAAGCTTTGATGCATACCACCTTCGGGTGCATCGGGCTCGGAAAGGTGGATGGCGTGAGCGGCGGCAAGCTCCGTCGCCGGCACGCGAACGAGACAGAGTCCGGACCCGGCCTGGGCCACGCCAAAACGACCGCGCACGGCCTGCGCGAGGTAGGCGGTGTGAGTGTGTCCAGGAGGCTGTCAGGTACCCGCCTCCCAGCCACATCGGTTAGAACGCGGCGGCGAGCCGAAAGCCCGGCCAGCCGGCAGAGTTCCACGCATTGCAAACGGGCAGACGTGTCCACTCCGCCATAGAGAGGCACAACCACACAATGACTACATTGAGTGTGTCATTATCATCGCTTGTGCCTCTGAAAAGAGAGTAGTGCCCAGTTTATTACAACACGCCTTTGGTCTTATTTTAAGCTTCGATTTAACACGACTTTACTATCACCGTTCCAAATACAATTCAAACATAATACAGCAATACAACAAAACACACTAGTCTTGCGCTGGACGACATATGTCGAATTGGATTTGAAATTGTGCACATTACATTTCATGCAATCTAGAAAGTATAATAAACAAAAAGCACGTAAATTTATGATATCCTCTTATTACCAATTAGAGCAGATCAGATTAATTGGCTGCAGATGTGACTTACCTAAACCCCGCGCAGCTACGTCGGTAGCTACCAGAATAGGAGCTTTACCAGATCGGAAGTCTGAAAACGAAACATGCCATTAACGGAAACAGTATATGAGGGGAAGGCAAAAATAATACCTTGTAAGACCCAATCGCGTTCTTGTTGAGACTTATCTCCATGAATACACACAGCAGGCCAACTAAACCAACAAGAAAAGAAAATATTAATAAAAGTCATTCAATATTATTTTTCCTACAGTAAATAATGTAAATAATGTACAAATTGTTTAATCAAACCGATGCTCGATTTATCGGAGTTAGAGTCAGAGAAATTTAAAAATCGATAAAATGGAAAAACGACAAAGATGACAAACACGTAAATCTATAAGAATAAACCTACGCAAAATGATAGAATTCATTAATAATTAGGAAATGCGTACCAAAAGCATAATTATCCTGCAAAATCAACAAAATTCGACAGATTGACTTTCAAAGTCCAAATCATTTCTTGAAATAGCAGGATTCATAAAAGCGCAACTAATATGATTATTGGATTACTGATGAAATCATCAGTTACGCTTTCAGTAAACAAAATCGTATTAAAATAATTAAATTAGTGTGTACCGAACGCATTAACTGAGAAAAAAGACTGAATATTTATCAATACATACCCATCCCGTTTCATTTTCCGTGTAATATCATCCACCCTCCTTTTCGTCTCAATAAAAATGATAGTTTTGTTCTCCTTTTCAGCCATAATTTCCTTCAAAAGAGTACTCAACTTGGTTTCCTTCTCATACTCCTGACACACATCAATAATCTGCAGAATATTATGGTTCGCCGAAAGCGACAACGATCCGACATTAATCTGAATATAGTCCTTCAGGAATTCCGATGCTAACGCCTGCACCTCCTTCGGCCAAGTCGCAGACCACATGAGTGTCTGCCTATCGGGTCGGATCTGTTCAATAATCTTACGTATCTGCGGCTCGAATCCCATATCAAGCATTCGATCGGCCTCATCTAGAACCAGATACGTGCATCGCTTCAAGTCGGTGCGATTCGACTCCAGGAAATCAATGAGTCTTCCCGGCGTCGCAATGACGATTTCAACACCGTCAGCAAGATCAGTTACTTGCGGACCTTTCGGCGCACCACCGAAAACACAAGTGTTACGTATCCGTGATGTCGAACCGAAATCAGTGGCCACTTGCTGAATCTGTTGTGCTAGTTCCCTAGTTGGTGCAAGAACTAGAACTATTGGCCCATCACCTCTCATCAATCTTGACTGATGATTGATATGAACAATTGCAGGCAGTATGTAAGACAATGTTTTACCAGAGCCTGTTGATGCAATTCCAACCATATCTCTTCCTGATAATGCAATTGGCCATCCTTGAGCTTGAATGGGCGTTGGTGCTTTGAAACCGGCATTCCTGACCTCTATGTTGACATAGTCAGGAAATCCAGCTTCTTCAAAGGAGAAAACTGGTTCGGGGATTTGTTTACCTTTGAGTGAAATCTCTTTTGATCTACGCCACTCATCCACTTCATATGCAGAACGCTGCATCACTCTTAGATGTGGTATATAAAAGTCTTTCTTGAATGGTTCAAGGCGACTCAGATCCCATCTCGGTTTGCGCAGACCCGCGCCAGCGGCGTTCCTTCTGCTGGAATTATATCCATTGCTAGAATAGTTTCTATCACGACTTCTAGATCGGCGTCGCTCTCGGCTACGAGATCTATAATAAATAATGTAAAGCAGGTTTGTTTTGTTAGTTTAAATTTATTCATTACCGTCTTCCCGATCGTCCACGCATTTTGGTTATTTTATTGATTTACACTAGAGGCAGATTCGATAACGTAGGCGACCGTTGTTTCGTGACTATACCTGCTCACACCTATTAACGTATAAAGTTGCGACTAAATTGCGTCGAAGCACATCTTGATGTTTATATAAACAATTTATTTATATTGCACTAAGTGCATTAGGAATATGAGCTGCATATGAGCTGTTGTTAAACAGAGGGGAAACAAATATGGACGTTACGATGTGAGCCGGCATTCATCGATCGGCTGTGACGGATGCACTTGGCGCACTTGGTGCACGGCGGGAGAGGAGCGGAAACGGAACTACAACAGACCTCAAGATTGAATGTGGCGCCGATTTTAAGAAAGTTGGAGAAATTCCAATTAACTTAACTTTTGTTTTTTGCATTTGATTCATTCTAATATCAGTGAATCTACGGACTTTGTAATGCTTTTATTTCAGGAACTTATAACCTCAATAAAATTAACTAACTTTATTAAGCAACTTACAAGTTACTTACAATGAAGTTAATTTTGAGAAACTATTGTAATATATGCAATTTTTTCAACATGAAATTGTATATATTATAATAGAATAATATCTATTCACTTCAGAAAGTGAACAAGAACTAAACTGAGTGATGAGGATAAATATTTTTTAAAATTGCCAAAAACATAGATAAACCATTTATTTAATCATTGTTTTTTTAAAGCTGGTATTTTAGCAAACACAACAACCAGCGGTTTGTCCTTTACAATAAAACCATTTGTTTCTTTAACAGCTTGTTGGCCCAACTCAACAGAATCCAATGTAACAAAAGCTTGACCCTTCATCCTGCCCTCTGTCATCAATCTAATATCAAACAAACTCCTCGGTTCACTCTCTGACCTCTTTGGATAATAACGTTTATAAATCCATTGCAAGTCATCTAAACCAACAGTTTTTGCAATGTTTTTAATATACAACTTGTTATTTGGAGTTCCAGGATGATAATCTTTAAAAATGGGCAAAACGTAAAGATCTTTAAGTGGTACTCTATTGGCGGCAAGCTGTTCGGCTGTTATTATATCTGTTTTTAGGTCGATTGGTTTGCTTTCAGGAACCTCTATACTTGTGTTCAGCTCCTTCTTAACATTTATTTGATCCAAGCAAGTTGGATTAACAATCAATTCAATCTTATCACTTTTCTTTAGTTCACTTTGTTCAAACACTTCAGCCACTTTTTCAGTTGCTCCACTTTGTGATGATTTTACATTAGCTGGATTACCTTGTGTAGGCTTAATGAATTTTGGTCTTTTAATTGGCTTAGGCTGGCTGATTTGCCTCTTAGCAGGAATGATTTGCTTCTGTTTGTCATTGCTATCATCCTCACTTTCCATTTCTGATTCAGAATCAGACTTCAGTTGTGGAACTGGCTTGGGAGGATGAACAGTTTTTATTGGTATTGGGGTATCTGGAGCATTACTAAATGGAGGTGGCAAATTCATTCTATTCATCAAGTGTAATACTTGAACATAAAATTGTGGAACTGTTTCAAGTGCAAAAGATATATTGTGAATGGTTGCTCTGTTAGCTCTAGGATATGTATACCTTAAATGAGCAGGGGGTGGCTGATCATATCCAACTGCACTGTTCAATGCATTGATTTTTGTCACATAATTTATGAAATGCTTATGACTTTGCACTTCAGTGGTTTGTAATAGTAAAGGTGCAGGAAATGAATCTGCAATTTTTTTCTCAGCATATTCCACACAAATGATTGCATCAAGTACCCTTAGTTGATGTGTTCTGTGCAGAACTGCTTTTGCTTGTTGCTTTGAATCAAACTTTCCATATACAATGCTCTTCTGCTTTGAGAGAGATGTTATTACTTTCACTTGTTGGGAACCAAAGTGTTTCATGAAGTCTTCTTTTTCAGCATCAGTTAAACAACTGGGGAGATGTTTGATTTTTAGTGTATACTCACAAATGTTTACCATTTCGAAGTGTTTCTTAATAACCTACACCTGAAATAAAAGAATTAAATTATAATATAATACGGTTCAATTGAGTTTTACAACACGTTGACAACAGCAATTAAAGATTCAAATAAATGAAAATGTACAAATATAATAATAAAATAGAATATAGTCCAGTATCCACAAAACAAAAAAATATGAAAACGAAAGATCTTAATATTTATAATTCATACATTTCAGAATAAATAAAACCAAATGACACAAGACTTACAGGTAAACGAAGATTTATTTAATGTTTTTACTCCAAGAATTTATATTTCAAATTGCAAGTCGTACTAATCGAACTTTCCACATAACAACATAACAGCATAACCTACACAAACCTCAAATAGTTTGATTCTAATCAGACTCGTCAGTAGAGTTCACTGCTGGTAAACGAAAGATGACCCGGCCACGATTAATTATTCGAAACTGGACCCGAAATGTACTCTATTGATCTATGCCAGACGCCTGTGCTCATATGCTATAGATTAGGATAATTAACTAATAATTATCACATTGGAATACCCAACATTTGATTTGTCGGCTACATATCAGTAAAATCATTTTATTTTGTGTTATTGCAGATCATTGATCTCGGCAAAGTGATTATAGAGAAAACTTGTCAGAGTTTTTATCTTTTTGGTATGACCCGTGTATATTTCAGTAATATGGTTTTCGTTCCTTTGTGGCGGAAGTCAATAGGTACAATACTGTGGTTGATTTTGAATGACCTTTGTTGTTGCCAAACTAATTAGAGAATAAGATTCGTTCTTACGAACTGTTCATATATGTAGTTGGTGACCCCCGAAAGCAGTATATTATCAAGAAATTATATCTTACAACAAGTCCGTGCTCCGTGGCCGCCATAATGGCCGACAGTGAAAGTTTCTGAAAGATTTATCCTGTCACTTACGCTATGGCAATTCAACAACACCAGCTGAAAGCGTCACATGGTGAACTAGAACCCGGCGTGCAAACGTCTTCATTCTTTCAATTAGGTTGTCCTTACTATATTGTTGGTTTCCTTTCTAACAAATTTGTAGTTTTCGTGTGCAGTTTGGATTCTCTCTGGTTTGTAATTTGTACAATGACGACAAAGAATTGCATGTTCCCATGATAATCTGAATATTTTTATCTACCTCATCAATAGGGCGAATAATATAAATAATATATCACAATAATTTTGTTAAAATAATACTAACACCGGCGCATCATAATCAATTTGGGACGCGGGGCGTAACGATATTCATAAATATTATATCAACATATAAGACTCAAATATGGATATTCAAACTCATAAATACATTGCGATTCGACTAGAGAAGGTATTAAAAGTGTCCCTCGACGTTCGGACGCGCCTGCTTGTGCGGCACACTCGTCTTCTTCGTTTTCGTTTTCTTTGGTTCGTTCGGGTTCCAGCGTGTCGCCTCGCACCGACAGAACGGGCACGTCGTCTCCTCTGTTGATATGCAATTGAAATGGAACGCGTGCCCGCATCCCCACACCGAGACCTTCTGCTCGTCTGCATTCGGTACGAACGGCAGGTACAATGGCGATTGACAGGTACTGCACTGTAGCTTTTGTATACTTAAACCTTTTCCACTCAGTGAAATTGATTTGGCTAAACCTGGTAAAATAAGCGACAATTGTATAACTTGCCTGTAAAAAAAATTGATAAAATGTACTTACTTTGATGATAATCTCGTCCTAACAACTTTAAAGTTGTATTGTATACTTCAATGTCATGCCGACAATCAGCAAGCATGCCTTGGAGCAGTCCTTTGATATCCCCAAAATTGGCATCCGACACCAATTCAAAGAGTTGCGTTGGTGGGACGTGTGGAGCTGCCGAATGTATCAGTTCTCTCAGAGATAATTTTTTACTGCTCTGCGGATGCTTCAGCAACGACAGCCATAGCTTTTGGCTTTCTTCTGCGCTTAAATGGTCTGCTCCTCTAACACACAAATCTACCGCTGATTCAGTCAATCCATGCTCAAGCAACAAGTCCAATGCCACCTTAAATTCGCCCATTTGTTCCAAGAGTAGACTAGTCGCTTCATGTTTGTCATATTTTTTTGTGATTTCCAAAGCTTGCTCAATGCGACATAAACCCATTCGTAAATAATTTTTCACAACTTTGATATCTTCAGGTATTTTACACAAAAGTTCCAGGTGCCATTCAGCCATTTCCGGGATCATCTTAATGTCGCTCACTACTAACTCACTTAAAAACAAAAACGATACATCGTCATCGGATTTGATTAATGCGAAATATTCTTCCACAGAGTTGGGAAAGTGTTCGATAATGATGTCGACGCATTTGCGCACGTCTATAGCAACGAGTTCTTTGAAGTGGGCGAGAAATTGTTGGCGAATTTTACGGTGCGAAACCCGAATATGTGTGAGAATATAGTTGAACACATCACCTTTGCGAAGTTGGTCATTAAGGTAGCAGCTTAAAATGTTACTGTAGTCTTTCTGACTTTCGTATACAAACTCCGCCACTTTGTAGCATCGCGATTCCAGTGCAATTTTCAAAAGCTCGTCGTTGGTTAAATGCCCCAATTTGTTTTCATGCAAGAGGTCCAAACATGCCTGCTCTCTTTCCGAATGATCTCGATTAGATAATTCATGCTTAGTTTCAGTAAGTGATTTGATAACTGAGTTTAAAGTAGGTTCATCTACTTTTAAGTTGTTTGATGTTACTAGCTTGGCAATGAAGCATGCCAATATTGTAATTTGGCACTCCTGTAATAAATATACTATGAAATATATCAATCTCCAAAACTTAACAGAATGTACGTACGTTAAATTCTGGTGGTCCCACAATTTGTATCAGAATCTCCACTAATCGCTGTCGTTGTAAAAGACCCATCTCACCCGAGAATTCATTTTCAGTAAATGCTAACTTGATCACATTCAAACATTCTCGTATGTTATACTTGAGCAACGCTCGCAAATATGGATAAGACTGTTCGTTCTCCTTGGCATTCACAGAATGCACGGCTTGCAAACACCGCAGGATATCAAACTTAACGCGTGAAACTTCCTCATGTGGAATAATGCCCTTCGGATACCCCAAACCGCCCAAGCAAGCGCTAACATAAACAATAATCGTGTTGCCAAGTGAATGATTCTCCGGAGTTAACTCGTGTAAAAATTCAGTCAGCGGACAGGTGTAATCCCCAATCGTTTTGGTCGTAATGTGAATCCACGCATCGTACAACTTGCGTTTCTTGCAAATACTCAACACTTGATGCAGATCAAGGCAAATCAAATCCAGCGATAGCAAAACTGCCGACAATAGTTCAATATCCTTTTGTTCAAGATATGCCACAAGCGATTGTGTCACACTGGGCTGCAGAAAAGTCAATGATCCCCCGATGATACATTCAGTTATGAGTAGATAATACACATCCTTTTCGTAAGGATCCGTTGATATTCTGTCCCATAACTCGGTGCATAAAATGTCAATTTTGTTCAACTTGATGCAACAGTTAATCGCAGCAGTGAGACTCTCGCGATCGGCGACGTAGGAATGTTTCAGACTGTTTATATATTTATCTAAAAGCAAAACAGTGCTTTTTTCGCGATTGGAGCCCTCTTCGGCAGCGAGATTCAGCGCCTCAGCCCATCGTCCTTGATCGCTCAAATATAAAAGTCGTTCGTGCCATGTGCGAAGTTTCACGAGATGGACCGCTTTCGTTCCAAGAATAAGCAGTTGATCACCTCTGCAAGAAAGACTGTTGTAGCATGCGCGTTCACCTGCTAGTGCAAACGCCTCAGATACACCTCCACCGACTGCTAAAGCTTTAAAATGCGCCGAATTGTAGACAAGTCCTGCGTTTGCAAGTTCAAGCATTTCCAACTCTTTCTGTGAACGCACTTCAATCAGTCTTAGGTTTTCGCTCGTATCCATAATAGCGAGGTGTCGGTTGCCCACCCAGTGGATGGCAATCATCGTGAACGGTAGTTGAACATGGCGTAATAGAGTTAGGCGTAGTTTGTTGCGATTGATGCCGGTGCGGATGATTCTAGTGTAGTTTAAATCGCTGCCTCGGCCCCAAGCAAGAACTGGTTGATGCGTCTTACCGACCAGAACCATTTGCCATGAAAGCAGAGGTAGGCAGGACGGCAAGCGAGGTAGTTGTTGACTGAATAGAACTTTAAGTCGTGGTTTTATGGTTATTATGATCACCTAAAAAATATACATCGCAGAATTGTATCAACATATTTTTTTTATAAAATACCTTAGATAAGGTAGCTAATGCAACTATATAATGTTGTCCCAACATTTCCTGCGCCAGCACCAGCGGTTCAAAGCAACACACTTCGCCCCTGGCGCCCGAGAACAAGCATTTGGAGTCCCAGCTGCGTACACCCAAGCGGCGTACAAAGTTTAACGAGAAAACGCAACCCGACGAGTCGCCCACGAGTGCCAAATTATTCGAAGCCGTGAATCTTAATTGTAGAACGGCTGTTTGAGGAGCGTGTGCATCTGGCAAACGTCTTAAAACGTCACCGTTTATCGCATCCAGCATTAAGATGTATCCTCGTTCAAACCTTAAAATATTAGTTATAAGTTAATACATTAAATTAATATATTAAGTCAAACAAACAAACTATAAGTCAATGTAATACAAAATATGGAAAATATTCTTACCCAATTAGTAGCCTGGTAGAATCACCATTGAAAGCCATTGCTGATATGGCACCCTGATCAACACTAATTTCATCATGAGAACACCAACATAGCTTCTGTTCAGAATCAAATGCTAATGCATAGCCATGAGAAGTGCCAATGGCAACATATTTAGAACTGTTTGTAATCACAGTTGGTAAACCAGCACCAACTCTTTCCTGAAAGCATAATTTTAAACAATCTTACAAATAACAAGACTTCCCATTGATTTATAGAAACAACAAATTCATTACTTACAGCTGCAGATGTCACTTGAGTTGATATTCCATTCAAAATGCAATGATAAAGCATTGACTTCAGCTTCATAGTCAAACTTTGCAAGGAATGTATGGATTGATTATCACTTCCTTCTTCAGACTCCATGTCCCAAAGAATACTCTCCAGCGATGGTAAGGTTGTTGAGGGTAAATCAAACTCAGCATCATTCAACTAAACAAAATAAAAGTAACCATGAGTCATTTTGTAAATATTGTAAGATAAGCATGATTTACTTAATTTTTAGAGCAAATATTATGTTTATAAATCTGCAAAACAACTGAACAATATAAAGAAAATAATAAAACCACAAATACCTCTTTAATATCCAGTAAAGAATCATCGGAATCTTCTATTGAAGTAAATGGTAAATCCTCAACTTCAGAACCCATGGCTTTACAGTAATCACTTTTATTTTACAAAACAAAATTCAACTCCAATCAAACAGTCACTAATCAGTGAATTTGTAGTGATAATAAACGCATTGCACTGCTTTACAAATTCGTACTTGATTTCGTACGTTTCGAACATAAATTATATATAAACAAATTTGTGGTTGGCAATTATTTGTTGTATTTTCCGATTTTACAATGATTACATATGCAATAACTAAGTTTAACCGACCAAACTTATTAGGTGTAGTAATATATTATTATATGTTTTGAAAGCCGAGATCAGGCGTTAAAATTAGTACAGATAATTGTGGGTAATTTAATATTGAGTTAATTGTCACTATCGGGAAGTTTGCAGAGTTGAGATAACTTTAGGTTATGATTGGTACGTGAAAAATTTATAAGAATGTAGATGCGGTTGCCTACGTTAGGGTGCCAATATAAATAAAATAAGAACATGTTTAGGAGCAGATAAACAATTCAATATCAATCAAATTAACTATTTATTTTTAATTAAATTAAATTATTTGAATTGATTTAAATATTACAATAAAATTGTATTAGATTATAAAATCTGTAAATTTTGTTTTAAATGATTCTAAGTATTTAATAATTTGATTGATGATATTTTAAATATTCACCACGAAGTATTTATATTTCCTGATTTTCACGCTCCAAACGTTATATTTAAACGTTAAATTGTGACTATTTTCAATATTTCTATACACTTCGTATCTATAGTTCGTACCTATTTTGTTTAGAAATGAAATTATTGTTTCTAAGATATATGCAACCCAATATACATATGCGCTAAATTAGTGTATAAGTGCAGTCCTAATTTTCCAAAAATGTTCATCCTCCGCAAGTATTAACTGCACTGAACAGGCTTTCGCCGAGAGTAGGTTAGATGTTCTTGTACGTTTAGTGATGGTAAACCTCGCGTACGTAATGTGGGTAGTAAAGAGATACCACGCACGTCCCATCTTTTAATCACACTTCGCGAGTAGAGGAATGACAGAGTGCGATTGCGGAACGAACGCTGAAGCCGGTGCTGTCGGAGTCGAGTCTCGCAAGCCCACAAACAGTGCTTACGAGTCTCAGTCCGAGTCGGCTCACACTCGCAATATCTTGCAGTGTGTTTCGTCGATTGGAGTACGGTGGGTCGTAGCCACACAACACATAAACGCGATCATCGCTTCGTAATCGTTAAAAATACAAACCACGGTCGTGTGCATTTCATTTACGTGGATTGTACTTACGCAGGCAGTGTATATTCGTACGCACGTAAACCCGAGTCCTTCATTTTTGTGTTCACTTCAAACAGTGTCTTTGGTTTTAGTGCATTGTGACTACGAACGTAATTAACAACAATTAGCGTAACTGGTAATGTGACTTGACGATGGGGACAACCGACAACCATCTAGTTGAGTTCCTTTTGTTTTAATCGTTCGCGATCGTTCGAATGGAAATGTTTCATTGAACACAGTTACTTACATTTTACATTTTTGTATTGTTGGTGTGATTAGTGATTGACTATTCTTTGTGGTTAATTATGTAAGGAGGTTTTTGTGTGCGGTGCAATGACGGAGCTGATCATCTCGAGGGGTGATACCTTCCCGCGCTCCTACCTGGATACCTATCGCAACAGTCGTGCGTGCGAATACTACAATGACTTGAAAACGAGCAAAAGCGACGAGTTGGTGCTGCAGAACTCCGAGGACATTCCGATCACCGCGGAGATACAGCACGGGCATTCGGAGAATTTATTGGATACCGGATGTATGTCGCCGACCGAGGGTGACTTTCTCGATAAGCCGGAGCTGCTGCCCCCGATGCCGGCACGAAGTCATCGGCGGCGAGTGCAGGTGTACGATAAAGTTGACCCGGAAGATAGCATTCGTGATATTGTGACTGAAAATGACTTTTACAAGTAAGTCTTTTGCGGATTCAATTGTATTAGACCTGTATATCCTTACAATGTTTATTATTTGATTTATAAAATGAATTATTAATTTGGAGAATTCTCTTGTGATAAATATATTTGTGTCACGATATATGTAATTTGCATATAACCGTACAACTTTTTGAATGATAAACTATCTACTTCAGAATGCTTTTAATTGAATTATTTTAGCATTTGAGGTAAAGTTTGTATTGTATGTTAAAAGGTCGTGACTAATGCACTGTAGTCACGGACATTTTAGTAGAAGCGACTCGTGAATACATGCATATATTTTTGTAAATGAAGATTGATCAGAGTTAATTTTAATTGATGATTTTTAATTTAACGCCGCTAGACCAGAAGTTTTAGTTTGAATTTAAAATTTGTGGATAGTTGCTGTTTTTATAATACTAGAATGGTATTTGTTTTCGTTGTGACTTTTTATGTATCAAATAGATAGTAATTACAATTTGACAAGGCAAAAGAAAGTTTTGGAAATTTATTTCTTAATAATTTCTTAGTTTTAATGTTTTCATTCAATTTAAATTGGGCAATATTATTGATTTTTTTCTATTTATATTGTCTTAAAATTGATTTTTCTGAAATTGCTGGAAGTAATGTCTCTTTGCTTAGACAATTAGACTAGGTGTAATTGTAGTTCTTTGCAATTTGAGTTGTCAGGCAACTGGAGTTGTTATGAAATGCGTAGATGTAAACTTTATCATGCTCAGATTACTATGATATTTTAATATCTTTTGTGCGTAATATTTGGCAGTATAAAACATGCAACGTTTATTGGTTGAAAGTGTGGCAAGGACAGTCTTGAATAGTATCAGTCTAGGTATTTCTAATTAGTGTTCTTGACCCTTCTTCAAGGTCAGTTTGAAACCTTCAATTTATGTAGTATGCATAATTTTATTAAGAACACAACACATTAGTCCAATGGCCAGTTGTTATAAAGCAGTGTTAAAATTACAGGAAGAAAGTATTATCTTTGTATTTTTTCATATGGGTTGTTGCCCTGGGTGTGTTGCCATGGGTGTGACGAAGCAATGGTCTTTTTGCTAAACTTTTATTTGTAGGTATATAAAATTAGTTATGTGACAGTTATATTTTGTTTAATGTAAGTAAATGATGAATAAAGAAATTATACCATTACAATATCATGACTCAAAAATATGAGTATTGAATTGTTGAGGCACAATATGGAAAGTTTCACCACACTGCGGCATTATCAGCCAGAAATAGGATATTTAAAATACAAGTACAAAATTTTACTATTTATAGATATAAAAAAAACAATTAAGACAAAAAAGGGTTGAGAAGTGATAGGGGTACTATTTTAAAGTGTGTATATTGAGCAATGGGGACTTGTTAACTTTTACCTGATCGTTTAGCGATTCAAGTAGGTTTAATTTCATTTTCTTTTTACATCTATGCAAGATTTTAAAATTAGGATCAAATTTATGTTTATTTAGTAATAGATACGTAATTCAGCGTAAGATAATTGGGGAGAATTGATTTTGAAACTATGGATGTGCTCTTTAATGCGGGCGTTGAAGGACCTACCTAATATGCAATTGAGTAAAATCATCATTCAGCATTATTTCGTGGTATTTTGAAGCTGATTTGTCATACTATCTCAGTATACAGATACAGATCTGTGGCCGTAACTATATAATAAGAAATAAAAATATTTGGTACTCCTGAAAAATTATTTCTCTTACTTACTTAAAGGGCTGCAATGCCCAAAAAGCATTTTTGGAGCGTCACTTTGAAATAGGTTTTATCTACCTATTCGCTGATAACTAGCATCCATGTTGCATCATTTTATCTTGACATTTAGCCGCCTAAAGTGGCTACAAAGTTGTATTTTTGTCGCTTTAAATTTAAATGGGAAATTTGCGAGCTCAAAACATATTTGCTCTTTGCATTTATGACATGCATAGTAAACATCGCACAACGTAGATAGGTGGTACGCTTGCATAATCATTTTACACTTTGATAACGTAAATATTATTAAAGGAAAGTTATACAATGGCTAGTATTTTAAAACCCGTACCTATCTTCTACGTTTTGCATTGCTTGTTATGCGGAAAGCGGATTTATATACCTGCAGTTCTATAATTTTAAAATATGCAGGTAGGTACTTATATATCTAAGTAATTAGTTTCAAAATTTCGATAATATCTCCTGATGCAACATTTCGTTTACATGTATTATTTATGATTTGTTTCCTGCTTTTGGTAATCCCAAACACTTTTTAATGATAAAAGATTCGTTTACCATAAATTCAATAACATATAAACCGCCCTTTTTGGTACGAGGTTGATTAAGAGAGCGTTGCGAGCGTTTCATCAATCGAGTATTTAACAATGTTTAGCCACGTGATGCTTACGCTCATTTTTGCTTCTTCTACTCGATTTCCATGTTGAGATTTTTGTAGTACAACTTTTGTATTGTACAACGAACTTTGTTTGCATATATTTATACTTATATACGGCCATACTTTTAAAAATAATATCAATATTTGACCAATCTATAAATTTACAGTAAATACTGTTTTTCGCATAAAATTTCTTTCACAAGGTGACTCGGCAAACATTGTTGTGCCTTATGAATTATTTCTAGTTTTATCAGTTATCGATCACTGAGCGTTGCAATATCGATTGGACGGCAATCGATTATAACAATCACACTTTCTGTTTCCACTAGGTTAAATATATACAAATTATAGTTCGACAATGACTAATCAATTGCCATATTGCAATCCTAATGCGCATCTGGGAATGAAAGTAAAAATTTAGGACCAGACGTATTTTTTGACGTTTTAAAGTGTCATTTTCCACGGTTTTTCAACACAAAAAGTGGTACTTTAAACACGGACGGCCAAGGCCCTGAATAAAAGTACTTTACTCACTGCTGTTGCTGCAGTTGCTTATGAACTTTCTGAAAGTATTCTAATAATTACTAATAGCAACTCATTTCTTGAATAATAACTTCTCTAAACGAACTTTGTTATTTAACAATTGGTTATGAGTTACTGGAAACTACTTTTTTATATATTTTTTTATTTTTATTATTTGTAGTTAATAATACTTCCTTATTTCTATTCATAATTAGAATTCTGTTTTTCTTTTCGACTATCGTTCAGTGAAGTCGCGATGTTTTGGAATATTACAGGGTCGTCTTTATTTGTTTTATTCCCGTTTTCAACAGCAGAAACGAGAAGGTGTTATTCTCAGTAACCACGTTAAATTGAACTTCAAAATTTGATGGAAAGATACATCAGTCTATGATCTAGTGCAGTATCTAGTTTGAATCATGTTGGTGTGGTATATTGGGAGAAAAAATGACTTGTATTACCTATAACAGTTATTAACAAGTTTCTAAAAAAATCTCATCAGATTTTTCTCTGAAAGTAGGTGGTATGATTGTGGAAATTGTTGTATGTCACAGGAATATTCTAAGCATTTTTTTTGTAAAAAAAGCTGAGCATAATTAATGATTTCCCGCGATTTTCACCTTTATTTGAATTTTGAAAAATACAGTAGCCGTTTTCTAAAAGAATAAACTGGCATATAACATGTATGAGAGAGAAAGTTGGTTGAGAAGCGCCTCTGTCTTATCTCTCCAAGTCTCCAAGTACACTTTGAAACCCTCTTTTAAGAAGTGTTTTTCCTTCGCATAAATCGCAAGCGTTTGAACTGAAGTTTTGGTCACTGTTTTGAAGAATTAGAGATTTTCAACTTGGAAACGGATGAAACTTTAATGACTGAAATTATATTTCAAAATGGGATTTTATTAGTTATCAAACATTTATGTTTCTTTTACTGTCGGCATACTTACTTGCATATTTATTAATAGCTAAATTAGTATTCATGGTATTAAATTTGGATAAACATGGAATGTTTCACTGCTGAGATTAACTTGAGTTAAAAATGTTAATGTATTTTCGCCTTTAATAACGACTGCAATATATAAAATACGACAATAATATTCTGAAATGACTGCGATTTGTTCCAGGTTCGTATTATTTAAGAAGCACTACGATAAGTACTTACATCTCTCGCAGAAGTACGAAGAAGCGCGGAATATCGCGTACTACTTGGAGGAGAAATATCATGAAGTTAAGGTAGGAGCGCGTGCTCAATTTAATTGCCTTTCTAAAGTGATTTTCATTCAAAACACAGGGCTCTTTTAAGTGCAAATTTAATGAAGTTTTTGGTGATGTTTCCAGAGTGAACGTGACGGTTTAATACAGGAACGTGACCGATTGTCGAAACGATTAGAGTCGAATGAGTGCCTGCTCAAAGAGAAAGAAGACGAGGTTTTCACGCAATTCGAAAAGGTCGTATTGCTGGAGGAACAATGCGAAAAGGTATGTTGTTTCTTTTATTGTGTTATTGTCTACATACAGCATGCATTCGCTAACAATCCCGTTGCAAATTGATAAAATTCGCGCGCTCCCAAAGCAAAGACAAACGTATCGATCTGAATTTTAAATTTTTTGCGAAACGAGATAAAATTTCGACCAACAATCCTCGACTATTTGACTAATTGCAATAATTCTCAAACTTTGAAACCGCTTGAATATTAATATGAGCATATTTCAAGGCGCTTTTGTTATGCGCACGTCGCGATGCTCGCAATGACAACATTTGGGTCACTATGAAGTACAAAGCTATTTATTAACGATTACATAAAGCGACCTATTGCGCGCACGTCGACTTCGGCTTACTGCTTATGCATTCTGGTATTTTTGAAATCGACAGTTTGGTTCGTTTAGCCGCTTCAATACACATAGCAAAGTGTGAACGTTTTATGACGCCCCGCGGCTTTGTCGGCTACGTGTGTATATACACATAGTTTTCGGTTTGTTTATACTGGAGGGCAACATTTGCATAAATTTGTTGCTATAATGTTAGACGTGTAATTTGCTATATTATTTTGGTCAATGACGCAGAAAATTAATTACGTACTTGGCAGACAACTTTTTATTTTGTTATTATACCTACGACCTGCTATGTGTTATTTTATTGATCAATAAGCGGGAGATTTAGTAGCAAGTGTAATAATTTATAATTCATAAATATCGATGGTTTAATTAATTGCATTTCAACAAGAAATTAGTTTTTTTTTTCTTTTATGAAATTAATTAAAATTTGAGTGTGTGATAAACACTCTCAACCTTTCAATATCGAGACTAAATTTAATCCTTGAAATAGCTCTTCCACCCGATTACTCAATAATTAGCAAATTGAAAAAATAAATGACCTTGCTTACCTCTTTCATTTTATTGAGTTTTTTTTTTGTCGAAAAAATATCATTAACCCACAGTTATCCTTACAACATTTTGAAACTTAATTTATTAGAACTTACAATTGATTCCAAATAGAATATTTATAAATTATTGTACTGACGTCATAAGTTATGTGTTAAACGAAGGAATAAATAAAATAAATGAACAAATACGTGACGCGTTCTTTTATCTGATTTAAAACATAACGTTTACACACCTCTAATTTGATAAGGCAATAAGCTAAAGTTGTTTTTTATGTAGTGCTTATTTAATATTGTATTCAAGCCGGATTTTACATGAATATGCATTTTGAGCGTTTCATAAATAGAATAGCACCGTTTTAATATTTATGGTCTACACGGTAAAAATGCATAAGCGGCGAATTAACGACGCCGCATTAATTAGCCATACGGTTTTTGCTCAATTTGTTCAATTTGCATTTTCACCCAGAATGTCACCTCTCGCGCGTCGAGCGCTGGGGCCGTAATTTCTAAGCGCGCGCGTACGCGAGTAGAAACTTAATTTATATTCGTAATTGTTGTTGCACCATGTCGGGGCCGTTACTCGTTCAATTATGCTGCGCGCAGAAAATTTAAAAGAAGAAAGTTAAAGGTGACTTCTTTGCTGGGTGAGACGAGCACCGACGCTGTTTTAGTTTAGTGTTTGTACTTGGTTTGGAATGCTAACAAGCTGGGAGATTTGCGACACAGAGAAAACACGTTTTTCTTAGATATCATATGGGAAGTAATTTTTTCTGGTTGTTTATTTATTTAGTATGTAGTTTTACAGTGCTCAAATTGCGCAGAATTGGAACAACAATGCGGTAGTTTGTTGTTTAAAGTTAGTGTTTACAGTAGGTACCGGGAATTAGAAAAGGTTACATTTTATGTTGCTCAGAAAATTCTTCAGTTGCCAGGGAATGTTGATTAAAAAATATGAACTTACCTCTTTGACAGTTTAGAATGTGTAGGAACTTTTAAAATTACAATTAATATACTTGACATTTCTATTCTATTTTGATATGCATTTAACATATTTCAGACTTAGTTTTAATTTTAAGTTTAATATTGAAAAATTCATTGAAAATTTTATTGTAGTTTCATATTGTTTTTCTACTTCCACTTTTAAAGCGCCAGTTTTTCCACGGTTTATAGACACAAAAGTTGTACTTTAAACACGGACGGCCAAGACCGTGAGTAAAATACTTTATATACCACTTGATACTTATTTTCATTCAACATTAAATGAAAATGAGCTTTACGCACTCGTATACACTAATGTTTACGTAAAAATATCTTAGTGACAACATGATGATACTTTTTTATAAAACTAGTGACGGAAAACGATAATGATTATTTATTCCGGCTTTATAATGTTTTCCGGCCAAGGTCGGCGATAGGTAAATTCAATTGTCATGTTATATCCACGTTACTCCTTGATACTCCTGCGTATCAAATCGTGTGCGTGTTCACGCACTGTGTCCGTATAAAGAAACAACATCAAATTCCTTTGTAAAGGCCGCAATTATCTCCGACTTAGTCCCACATTTTTCGGCTCCTTTCTATTCCGATTCGATTTCGGGCTTTGTGAGTGTTTGATTACCTTTGATAGCAGACGCAGCCGCTAGAAAATGCAAATATTTATCGGAGGCTGAAGACTTGGAAAACGTCGGAATAAATTACCGTCGCTGGTGATGCGTTGCAAACTAATTTTGTTTTTGTATTTTTCGCCGTAATGTTGTAATTACTTTCAAACGCATGGATGAACCGCTCAACGCTGCACGCATAGATTCAAGACATCAAGAGGTAACCACGTCGTATGTATGTATTCGTGACGGCAATTATGCGTGTATGGTGTAATATTTTTCACTTCTTTCTTTTTATCATCTCGTCTTGCCGACGATTTGTGCGTTGCGCATTCGGCACTTAATCACCGCACTTGCGGACGTGAACGTTAAGCACACTCCAAACGACGTGCAGCAGTTCTTGGGCTGGGCGCCTCGATCGCGATGGAATGCAGGAATGATAATCTCGATACGTTTGTTTATTTTTTGATCGCATAGTTTATAAGCTCATTCGCTTGAGCATCGCATCTCATCGGCCGCCTCTCTCGCCTTTCGCGGCGTAGACATATCGCTGCGTTATTGTCTAACTGTACATTAGAAAATAAAATATAATGTCTGTGTGTGGTGGTGATGCTGATGTGCGGTTTTGGTGTGTTTCAGCTCCGGGCCGAGAAGGAAAAGTACGTGCTGCAGAGGATTCAAATAGAAAAAGAAAGGGACGAGGCGCTGCGACTGGTGAGTGCACGATACGAGGTTATTATCGCGCAATTGGTCGCTTCTTGTGCGTTGCGCCGAGTTGATTCCGGTTTTATTTCGTTTGTTTTGCATACTCGAATGACTTTGTTTATGGTCTAATGATTTGGCGCGCGGCGGATGAGAGCTTGGGCGCGTCGCCGACTGCCTCCATGCCCTGTGTATCCTGCATTCTCTCTTTGCATTGCGAAAAATTGCAATCTGCACAAAGAACGGCAGCGATGAAGCATCCAGACCGAAAAAGTCACACGGTTAACATACAAATCAACAGTAGCGCTTCCCAACTGGTACTTTTAGTTCTTTTTTTAATATAAATTTAACTAGCCAAATGTCCTTCTGGGTATTTTATTTTAGCATTTAGCGTTGAGTTTTCTTTGTTCTTTGTTTCACATTTAACAAGAATAGCAACTGAAAATAATATTTCCTGCTTGGGTGCGCTACTGAACCGAGTAAAATGATCCGGCGATCTCGCCGTTGCGCCTCTTTGCGCGCTGCAACATAATATCTGCTCTGTGGATACAAAAAAGACCTTTACGCCAGCATTGAATTGATTTTATGTTGTTGTTCTAGTTGAAGGAGCAGGCGAGAGAATCGGAATCCAACCGTAGAAAGCTGGAGCGGGCGAGGCAGGAAGTGTTCCGACACATGACGAAAATCAAGAACGAAAAAGACATTCTGGAGCGTGAGGTAAAGCACTCCATATTGCTGGTATCAGGACGATGCGTTGCTTTATAATTTATTTCTTCAACAATACAATTCGACACACAAACAAATTGCCTCGCTCATCATCATTGCACGTTAAACCAGTTTTTTTCTTCTTTTTTCTCGCGCATCCGTCTTCTTCGGTTGTGTAACGCAACCCATTCTTAGAATGATTTCTAGTTACTTATTATTGTTTCGCCGTTCGTTCCAATTTGCTCCGTGTGCGCGTGTGAGCGGCGCATTTTTCACATTCGATTGAATCCCTAATTCGTACATGCGTACACCGACACAACATACGCGCGCATACTCGACGCCTTGTGTGCAATGTGCGCGCACACCGTTTGTAATACAAACGCACTTGAAAGGCGAGCGCAAGACGCTGGTGTTGTTGTGGTGGTTTCGGTGCGGTTGCAGTCACTGACATTGCCTTTTTCAATTCGGCTTTTGAGTTCATTTTGATGCGTAGTCGACGCACGGCTCTGTTTATTCACGTATACTCAGCCGACAGGCCGACATACTGCCATCGTTCGCACAGCGAATAAAAAAAAAACAAGTTTCACTTGATTTACCGCCGATGAGAATTAGTACAGCGTGATGAAAGAGGTGTCGGTGTAGATGTTGCATGTTGCAATCCAATTGTTGCTTGTTACATGGCGATGGCTACGACCTACCACCTCATACATAGAAAATTGAAATGCTTCTTAGTCACTCAACCGACACATCAATAATTACGTGTGGACACATTTAACAGAAATGCATCCGCACACATTGCTCATTACCAAGCCGCCAACAGTGTTGTTGTTATATGAACGTAGATGAGCTGAGTTGTGAACAGTTATAAACTTATATAGACAGACCCACTAATTATGTAAATGCTTCTCTGTTTGCAACTCGTATCATGCACGTGATTTAATACAATTTGCGTTCTGCATATGATTTGTATAAATTTAAGTCTTTGGCGTTGAGGTGAGGATTACGTGAACGCATGACGTTCGATGACTAATACGCTATTTATACCTAGCGTTTTTTTTTTTCGCGGCACACATTTGAATATTTGCGTTTTCGTTTCATGTCTCGTGCTTATTGTTTGTCTACAAAACATAAAATTTACATTTACAAATTGACAGCCACACATAAATGATAATTGGGATTTGTAAAATAGTAAAACAATGCGACATTACAAAAAACGTCGATTAGAGTGTTTAGTAAGTGCGCATTGTGATTTCTAGCGAAATTAATCGAAGTGTAAATTGAATTTGGTTAGCATGATAGCACGATGACTTTCTCCACCTGAAAACCAACCGTATGCAAATTGCACAAATCGATAATTACGAGAAGACAATTTCGAATGATATGAACTGTCGTGTAGATATTTTTGTTCATTCATTTTTTGGCAAATTTAAAACTTTGATGGTTGAATTCTCTAGAATTATTTCGCATGGCAGAGAATACAGCATGGAATTAACTTTCCATTGCAATTCATTGAGTGAAAATTATTTTCACGTGCACGTTTCGAGTGCACTCAATCCGTAGAGGAAATGAAGACATTAATTTATAATTTTAATTAGTTCCGAATGTTTTATTACTGAGTATATTCCTACATATTTACCTTGATTTGCCTTGACTTTGTTATTCTGACATCACGGATATATTTTTATTTCAATCTCTGACAAGAGGCCTGATCTAACGTCTCAATGAATCAATCTAACTGGTTGGCATTTATGACTAGCAAATAGATACTCAAAACAAAATTCCAAAATAATTTCAATAATCCAACAAACTTATATTATAACTAACATATTTCGTTCGGTATGACAATTGAGCGCGATGAGATCATAAGCGTCAATTTTACATTTACTTTGATGTTTATATAACTGCGAACTTTGCATACATAAATACAGCTTCTAGTACCTCAAAGCATATTCTCAATTTAAATATTAGATTATATTCTGCGGCAATGCTGATAATACACTTAAAGACGTTAAATATTTGTTTAGAATGGGCAGCTGAAAGAGGCCTTGGAGGCTGAACGGAAGGGCTTTGGCCGATTGAAGCGTGAACCGTCCGCTGAACCGGAGCGCGAGCCCACCAGCGAGGAGCAAGTGCTGACGCTGAAGTCGCAATTTCAGAAAGCCTTCGAGCATCTGGCCACCTGCAAGCGGAAGAAGTGCTCCGTCTGCACTTATACGAAAGCAGTGTTTGGGAATAAGAATCGCCATAAATACGAGTACGTATTATTTTTTGCGTCCATTTATCTTATCTTATTGAAAGAAACTGCATCAGTTTGAATTACGTATTTGTTTTGTTGCAGTAAAAAATTGTTTTCCTGTTTGCAAACGCCGTTTCTCGAAGTGCGCAACATGTTGAAACCACCGCCATCGCCGATTAAGGGTGCGCTACTGGAAGGAGAGAGTTTATCAGAGTGGTTCTGTCCTTTGGAGGACCCATCTGAATGTTCCTCATTTAGTTTGCCCTTCGCCGAGCTTGCCATATCGTACATGGACGAGACGTCGGACGCCTCGGGTTCACAGTGCTTCGACGTGAATCAATTCAGCCATGACAACCTCAGTCACATTACTAATAATCGTGGTAAGCAAATCGTGATCAATAATTTCAAACCTTGAATGTTGGTTTCACGTCGTATTTG
This sequence comes from Dalotia coriaria, assembly GCF_025399875.1. Lineage (NCBI taxonomy): Eukaryota > Metazoa > Arthropoda > Insecta > Coleoptera > Staphylinidae > Dalotia > Dalotia coriaria. The sequence goes on from NW_027045448.1 coordinate 2,936,257, forward strand.
GTTTTAGGGTATGGGAGCGATTCGGGTTTCTCATCGGACGTATGCGGCGATTGCAAAAGCGACGTGACAACGCCGAAGGAGAAATTCAGCCCGAAGGGAACGCTGGATGACGCCGAATGTGCCAAACTGACGCGAACCAAGTGGACTGCATCATTCAGGAAGCTAATTAATAGAATTAGGAAGTAGTCGGCGTTCGTTCGCATTCATTATATCCACCAAGCATCGCGCACGTACGCGCATTCATTATCGCCCTCGAAATAATTCAGCAATCGACCATCGCTATAACATCGGTTTGACCATCGCGCTCACGTGTACTGTTAGCTGCTTACTCGCGTAAGCAATTAACAGTGCTTCATTATACATTCCATCGCATTATCATACGACGACTCCTTAAAAATATCCATTTTTTAACTTATATTTTAATTGCCGCAATTAATCTTGTAGTTAATTACGTTACGCGTTCTATCGTGGTAATGGACGAATGTATACGACCAACGAAGGCGGATTTTTTGCAATTCATTTTCTGTGTTGTATTTACGTCGAAATTACTCAAATGTGTTCAAAATTGCAATAATCAGATGGAAATGATAATATCATGCAAAATGACTCAATTTTACGTAGATGCGTACATTAATTTATATGTGACTGAGAAACTAGCGATGATGATATGTACTGTGTACTTATGATTGACATTATTTATTATTAATTATTGTTGGTAGTTATTCATTGTTAGGTGTCACGCATTGATCGTACATAATCATTTACCAACAAGATTCTGATGATATCAGGTATTGACAACCTTATAAAATTTAGAAAAAACTTAAAATCCTATTAGATTTTAAGCAGTGATTGCAAGTTTTTTCCAACTTTGCCAATTAAAAGTTTATAGCCATCATTATACAACAGATGGTTCATAGGACAATATTGATATCGATAAGCAGTAGCTAGAAACCCTTGAAGTCGTTAGAAGTAGAAAATGTGTCAAAGTTTGATTAACTTTACAATCCAGGCAAATTAAAGAAGGCTGGTTTTCTGATGGGCTTTAATAGCTACGAGCTTAAACATTACTCAGTACAATTTCGTAAAAGTAAATTAAATTTAGATCAATCAAATCCTATTGTGTGTGAATTCTTCGAAATTCGCCGAAATAAGACGTAATTAAACATCGAGTGTCTTTTGTAGACATGTACATGTTCATTTTGAGAGGAACGTACATTTAACATTACAAAATTCGTGTCAAAATAGATTGCCGATTGTCGGGAAAGGCATAGGAGAAATGTATGTTTGTATAAATGTTATAAGATATATTTCGCGCTTCTCAGAATGTGAATGAGTTAACTCGTCTGATAAACGCATAATTATTTGCTCGCATCTCCTTTGTGCAGTCTATTTTAGTAATTCGGTGGCAGCGTACATATTTATTTGTTTAGTTTTTTACGATGTAAGACTCGCAGTATTATTTCTCTTTTTTTGTTATGATTACTATTGTTAGCAAAGATGAATGCATAAACTCAAATACATTCCGGACAAAATGCTTAATTAATAAAATATGATATAAATTATTAATTATGGCATATTTATCTTCCTTAATGGTTTGGGACTTAATATGAACCAAGCTTTGTTCTTTGGTTCAGATTTAATTAAGTTTATCTGTTCTTTGGGTGGCCTATATAAGATTCTCCTTCCTTGGTCGTCCATAGTAACATAAAATCAGTGTGCCAACCAATTCTCGCATCAAAATCCCCAGTTAAATTTGGTTACTGTCAGTAACAATCTCAATCTGTCATATCGAGGGACGTTTTCTTTTATTTGCTTTATTTGCAATAAATAACGCAGAGCAAAGCACAAAATTGTGATCGCTAATTACCTCCATCGCTGTGGGGGCGCATTTCGTGCGGTATAACATTTACGTCAGTGCAGCGTTTGTCTGGCGCTCATCTAGGCGTTTGTCACAGGTGACAGACAGAATTACCGCCATAAGTTGTATAATTATCAACGTTAATTATGCATTAAAAACAAGGAGACACCACGTATCAAGAGATTTAATTGTGGAATTTCACGGACTTTTATTGAGGTATGTTGTCGTTTGCATCATACGTGCGTTCCTGCCGTTCCAGAAAAATAATTGATTAGTCATACAGTCATTCAGCATGATATGTGTACTTGCAATTATTTTTAGATTTTTTCGTCCTGTGCATTGAAAATTGCAGTTGGCTAAATTTGGAGCTGGGCTACTTCAGTTTTTATTGTTCTCAATTGTTTTTCGTTTTGTGTACAGTGACATTTGATTCCAACCAAAAATTTATAATTCATTTGTTTACATATTGTCTTGCAACCAGATATTGTTTAATAGAAGTGATTTGTGGTGTAGTATGTCATATTTATAATAGGTCTAGGTTTTAATGCGCAAATTCTCTGACTTTTTGTTTTTGACTGTCACTGTTATTTATTGCAAATTAATGTCAAATGTCATGTTTTTATAGTGTCTTCACAAGTCAGCTATTTACTCAAGATATTCACACCTTCATTTATAGAAAATAATGTTTTGGCTATAATGACAGTCCCTGCATCTAAAGTATTTTCTATCACGACGTACATTTCAGTTTAAATAATGTTTGGTAAAATGTTTACAGAATCGGGATTCGCCATGGCCGTCAAACATGGTTGTCGTGATTCGGCGGATGAGTCGAGGTTGAACAATATAAAACGCGTGCTGGAAACCATCGAGCAACAAAAACAATGCTCCGGCGCGCAGGAGCGCCTGGCTCTGTGCGGCAAGATCGTCGTCAACCTCGGCATGGTGGCGGTGCCGAACAACCCCGTCGAGTACAAGACTTACATGGAGCACATCGACAAGCTGAAGGACATACTCATCAGCACCATCGTCAGCCAGGAGATGATTTTTGCGACATTGCATGCGTTTTACACCGAGATTTCCAACCCGGACAAGCATCCATCGCCCACCATGTCTATTGTGCTGTTCCTGATCGATCGCCAGCACATTCCCAAAGCCGTGCAGGTTATCTTGCATCCCGGTTATCACCAGGAGGCGCGTCTAGAACAGGCGTTGCACACTCTGTGCACTTGGTTATCCAAATGGACGCTGACGCCCAATTTAGGTCCGTTGGTGTCCGAACTAATGCGCGGCTTGGAAACAGAACAGCATCATGATATCCTCGTCAACATCACATTGCAGCACATGGTGCGCTTATTTCCGCTGCCCATCCTTAAGGAATCACGTGAGTCTATTGGTCCGGTGGTGTTACAGATGCTCGGTTGTATGCAGCCGAGCCCCGAGGCGTTTCACAAGATCATACCACTTGTACCGACAGTACTAGAACAACTGGCCAAAGAAAATAGCATCTCAAGCCTGGAATATCAGCAGAAGCTAATGAATTTATGCAAAGCGCTGGCAGGATACTTTCGTGATTACCCGATCAACGAGGAACTGAAACAGACGCTTGAGAAATACGACAATTCGATGAGCAGTACATCGATTTTATACAAGTCTTGGCCAGAAAGTGCCAACACCACTGTACTGTCCAATTATCTTCCCGGAAAGGTTGGGTTGAATAATTTAGGCAATACTTGTTACATGAACAGCGTACTGCAGGCGCTCTTTATGACGAAAACATTTCGCAACGATGTGCTGCAGAGCGTGGTCGCGGGAATGCCAGTTTATCAAAAACTGCAATCGCTTTTTGCATTGCTGCAGTTTTCCGAACGTCTTTCATTGTCGCCAAGTGATATTGCTAATATTGCCCGGCCGCCCGGTTTTCAACCAGGTCATCAGCACGATAGTTCGGAATTTTTGGGGTACCTGCTAGATATTTTACACGAGCAGGAAAGTTCGGTTATGGGAAGTCACAGCAAGCACGATGAAGGTTAGATTTGATCTATTTAACAAGTACAATTCTTTAACATTTGGTTTTCTCTGCAGGTCCTTCAACACCAGGTGCTTCTACAGTAGTAAAGTGTTCATTTGGCGGTAAAAGCCTCACGCTGTCCGTATGCAACCAATGTAGCGGGAAGAGCGAACGTATTGATACGTTCCGCGACTTGCAACTTTCTTTTCCCAGCACAACCGACAACCAGTCGGTGCAGAGATTGGTCGATTACTACCTCCAGCCCGAGAGGCTCAGCGGCGACAACCAGTACCATTGCGACCAATGCAAAGGCCTTACGGACGGTGAGCGCGTTACGCGTATTATCGAACCCCCACAGCGGCTGCTGCTTACCCTCAAGCACTTCCGGTACGACCCCGCCACGCAGCTTCGCACCAAGATACTACAACGCGTGCAACTTGACAACAACATTCAACTGGAGAATCACCAGTATCAATTATACGCTGCAGTTGTGCACGCCGGTTCCAGTGTCGATTCGGGTCATTATTACACCTACGCCAGGGAGGACGACGAGTGGTACCAGTTCAACGACTGCTTTGTTAACAAAAGCAGTGCCGTAGAGCTCTGCGGGCTGCGACCTCCTGAAGCGCCTTACATCTTATTTTACCGTCGTGCAGATTGCACTGACCCAGAGACTCTAGAAAGGCACGACCTATCGCAGGAACTGCTTGCCGTTATAATGCGCGACGCCGTCGAATTTGATTCGGAGAAACTGCGCTCACAGCAGGCTGTCGGCAAGTTAGGTGTGGATCGTAATCGGCAGAATCGGAATGACGATCCACCGCCTCCCGGCTGCGGTGGCGGAGGGTTTATGGACACGTCTATCAATCGATTTGTATGTTAAGCAAATTCTAATTATTGCACTGCGTGCCGCGCGCGGTGCACAATATAGGAATGGTTGATTCACATTTTGTTGCTTTGAATATAAATTATTTAATATGATAATATTGTTATTATACATTAAAAATAATTGTATATTGTAAATATATTCAACTAACGTTCTACTTGATTTCGAGACAGTCTGATTGTCGAGATTTGCCGGAGCGACTATCATGTGATGTGTTGGAAGACTTGTTAAACTCTGAGATGCCAAGTGAACGTTATTGACTGATTGCAATCATTTATTTGTAAAGACCTTCAAGTGTCGAGCGAAACAGTTATGTAAGAAGAATGAAAGATTGTACTTAACTACTAGCGCACTAAGAAATCGTGAGGGAGAATGGATTATTTTATTGACATAGATATAATTTAGTTTTCAATCTGGATCGTTTACCTTTCAATACAAACATTTTATTAATGCGACATATTTGTATACAAACCGGATAGCAGCGCTTACAATGGTACAGTTGTGGCGTCCCCGGCGTCTCATAGCAGAACAAACAAAAACGAAATCTAATTGTACATAGTGTATTTGTACATGTTTTGTTGTCATTTATTTTTATATCGTCATGCAGGAAGGGCAGAAATAGAAAATAATCTATTTGTTTCTGAGTTATACATCTATTTGCCATTCGAAGGATTGATTCGAAAGAAGTGTAAAAATAAATTAATACCACATTTTGTTCGGCTGATCCTTGCATCGTCGGACTATAAGGTGGATAAAAACGAGTAAAAAATCACATTGTATTCTGATTGATTTATTTCTTTTGTTACAATAGTATTACGTAATTTTCATGGTTACGTAAGTATATACTATATATATATTTATGTATATGTACAATTTGTTTTATTTTTGTATTATGATCTTTGCTTCTCGCAACAACAACCCTAAACGCAGGCGTATAAAAAAAGTTTTGTGTATTTCATTTTCTTTTTTGGGGGGCTCTAAGGCACTTGTCCATTTGTGTAAAACAAATTGTTTGGTTTACAGCCGCAACATCCGGTGCACCTATCAGTGTTGGGGGCGTAAATCCGTGTGGAATGCACAAAACATTTTTCATTTTACTTGGTTTGCGTGTGTCAATACCTTCCTGGTATACACACAAGGAATAACACCAAAGGACAGCCCCCATTAGGAACGGTGTCCATTAGCTTATTCGCATGGTTGTGCGGATGAACGGTATTATTTTTACATTGTAGATATTACTTGTAAATACTAAATATTTCGACTATCTATGCAAGTGAAACATAGAAATATTGACGTTCAGTGTAAGATTATTGTTTACGTTTCATTTAACATTCATATTCATTTGCATATCGTGTACATATTCCGTGGTGACACCGCAATATGATATATTTGATTTAGTTTACATTATGTTAGTTAATTTTCCTTAAGATTGGTCAAAATATTTAAATTCATATGTGTGCTTGTCCAAGAGTGGTTTTGTGCCACTTTATATTTGTCGATTTATGCCTTTCAGCGGGGATTTATTCTTAATACTGTTGTCGGTGTGTAATTTGTTGTGCGTTACTATACCGGTGGCGTTGTTGTTACCACGACGGGCGGTTCGATCAGCGGCGTGGTGTCCGGGTGTTTGTACGGTGGTGCTTTGACGATGTCGATACTCCACGGTTCGAGCAGCGTGCGGCCGTTGTTATGCGGTGGACTGTCCTGATCTGGGAATTTCACCGATTTGCGATGTCCACGGTTGGCGTTGTTCGGGGACGGTTCTTCCGTGCCCATGGAAGTATGGGGTCCCGTACCGGTGGGACTCTGGGTGGGTGACGCGTGCGTTTCGTTGTAGGTGGCGGCGCGCCGCAGGAAACTCGTCGCTGTTGGCTGAGTGCTGTAATGGATGCTGGGGATCTGCAAAAGTACTTGCAAAGTGAGTTAATAAATAACTTGCTGAAAAGTTGCCTTTTTAAAACAACTTTTAAATAATAAGCGTTTGTGAAATTAAATTTGTTCAAAAATTTTGGAAAATGCTTTACATTAAAAAATTTTTTGGTGATGTAACGTGGACCCGAATATACGAGTTGATAAAATGCCTGCCAGCATATGAGTTTACATATTTTAGGCATTTTGATAATGGCAAAGCATAAAAGCGGAATTTTACAGCCTTTTTATATTTCGCACCGCATTTTAAAACATGGCAGCGTCGACAATTCGTTTAAAGCTTATTGAATTTTATAGGTAATACGCTTTTTAATGGAGACGTATAATACTCGCTGTTTACATCAAATTGGACACATATTGCAGTCCCTCATATTTGCTTTGCTGACGTTAACTATTACTTTGGACAGGAATGTTCATTCTTATTACCCCTTATAGACAATAACTAATTTAATTCCTTAGTAACAGCTTTGTTGACGCCACATTATTATATTCCCGCAAACGCATACGATGGACGCATTCCATATTACGAGTATATCGTGGCAATGAATTTATTATAATGTGGCGTATATATCTTCCTTGCAGTGTGACATTACAATTAGGTAAACCGTTTGCAAGTGGCCGAGGCTAACGCTGTTGACAAGGGAGGCATCACGGCAGTAATCCGATTTAAACTTGTGTTCATTGATCGCATTCACATTACCCTGTTTATGTCGCCGTCAGGACGTCCTCGTCCTTCCTTTAGTTCCTGGTATTGCGATATTACACACAGCAAGGCATAAATCTAAAAAGACCAAAAAGTGTAAGTGCTTTATATATTTTATCTAACACAGAAAATCTATTTTAAGTTGGTCATTTGTTATAATATGGTTCAGGATTAAAATATAAATGTAAATTAATGGACGATATTTTTTAACCGTCACATACGAGTAAGTGTGATTTATTTTCTTTCTGGGCGCTCAGGTAAAACTGAATATTGTCATTTCCTCGAGAAAGATATAATATAATTTCAATTTAGTTGCTCTGCTCTGCATGGCAAAGCCGCGCATTTGTTTCCCACCGCGCGTTTTATTTGTACTCGAAAGCACTAACATTTTATTGCGTTTTAAAATTCAATTCGGATTTCGTCGTTTGGAAAATATCCACATGCACAAATGCACCAGGAAAGATATAAACACGCCAAGCAAAAAATGCAAATGTATAATCATATTGTACAACTCTGCAAAAAAACGTGACAATCTAGAATATTAACGAACAGAATTCAGTTCAGTATTTTTGTTGGACTAAAGTGTATCTAACTACAATTCATCAAAATGTTGTGTGGTTGATTGATCACGGATCAGATTCAAGAACAGCCCGAACAGAATCTCGAAACAAATCTTAATCACATGAGTTCCGATCTAGAGTTAGAAACGCTTTGCTGAACCTGCTTATTTACAGTTACAAATTATTCTAAAAATAATTTTAGTTAAGGAATTTATTAGCAATCTGAGAGTTTACGTAGAAACTATTAAAATAAAAATATTGCAATCTGACACCTAGCAACTTACATTTATAATTAGCAGGAAGAAGTCGAGCGTGAAAAGTATCGAGTTCAAAGGGTTGAATTTCAGCTGCAAACAGAACGGAACGTTGAATTTATCACAGTAAACAATCTGACGGCACAAATGGAAGTGTTCCGGTTGCTTCCTTTAGGTCCAAATATCAGTGCATCTCTGAATTAGTGTTTCAGTTTATTTCGAAGTTAATTACTCACCGTGTGCTCGAAGAACACATATAGGCAATGCGTCAGATCCACAATAATCAAGGGAATGACGGTTCCTACCCATGGAATAAACATCCACCTTTTATTCTGAAGCAAGAGAAAATTTACAATAAAACATTTATCTAGTTTATCAATTAATTATACTCTACAAAGCAAATTTTTGAATAAGAAATTTGGTTGGTTTGCAAATTGAATTTCAGACCCTCTACTTTGCATTTAAGATATTAAATTAGAAGTTGTGTCTATATAGTTGAAGGAGTTAATTAATAATTGTAATATGAGACAAATTGTCTCCTCTTCCATGAATGTTGTTTCGCTTGGCATGCTTAAGATAAACACATTTTCGAGATTTGGGCGTCATATAAACTCATGAGACTAATACTACTAAAATTTACAAGCAAATTATAACTTCACAACGTTCATTATGTTTGTTGTATGAATTTATTACATAAAGCTTATCAAATGTCTGGTTGAAATATATTTGTTTTTGAAACGTACCAAGTGCAAGCCGAGCAAAAGAAATAACGACGTTAGGATGCCAACGGAGGATATGCCCAACAGCATCACGGTGAAGACCATCGACGCTGTAAAAGATATTGTAAGACAAAATTGCATGTAATAAAGAAAATTGCTCGCCAACGTGTCATTCATTCTTGCATCGGGATGCATCGCGATGCAGCGAGCGATAGCCGAAAGAATGGATGATTTTGCAGGACGAGATCGCCTGGGCACGGTTAACCTACTCAGTGAGGTGGTGTTCGGTTCCAATATGCTGCTGTGGCGCGTCGTTGTGTTTGGGTTCCGCAACGCTAGCAGGTCTTCGTGCAGTAGCGTCGACATTGTCGCAGAGTTCAGCGTGAAATATACCTATAACAAATAACGCCCCCGCAGGGTTGAGTGGCCGCATCTCTCTGACGTACTCTTAATTTCGTTCAGTTACACTGAATATATATACATAAAGCTGAGTGTGAACAATGCTGTAAGGGAGAAGACTTCCCGTCGTGTAAAGTACGAGTATACACCGGAAGGAAAGCGTATTAGTGACAAGTAAATTAATTTATTTCGCACCGTCTGTGCTCGAGTGTAATCAACTTCTACTGTTTAGCCGTGCGGTGTTGTTTAAAATGTTTCTATTGCCTACAACGCATTAAGAGGTGTTTTTTAATCATTGCTGTTTTGTTTGATATCCTTACATTCTTATACTTCAATAAAATAAAATTTGTTTATTGATATAATCTACTTATTGACACCAGACGCGTTATAATTGATATGAGGTAAATGTTATATCAAATATTTATTTAAAAAAAAAAAAGATTCCTCAAACATATTCTGATAGCAGCTAGATATACATCAAAATCGGACTAATATCAGACTTTCAACCACATTGTTAATTAGTACAGCCACAACTCACGTTTGCAATGATAATGTGAGCAATATTGATTGCGGTCGTGGATTGGTCGCGATTATTACAGTTTCCAGATTATTTTGTACAGGCTGGTACGCTCCAATGGACAAGTTAACATGTTAATCTTTGTTGAAGGCTTCTGATTGTTATGCCCTTTCGATTGGATGAAAAGTGAGGTGCTTAATCGAGTTTCCATGCGCAACAACGAGCACGTGCTTGAACTTGCTTATTATTATTACCTAGATGATGATACTGCACTTTACGACTATCATAAACTCGTAAACTGTAAACATTTGCGAAGAAGATGCAGACGTAGCAAACATGGTTCACTTCCGTTGTCCTGCACCGATCGACGAGGCAATTTTCATGAGGGAGATAGATGGAGATGTCGTAATACGTGTGCAGACGTGAGACGTGACGCCTGCATGATAAAACCTTCGCCACGTGCGCTTATTGCGTTGCGTTATTCCAAGTTTTTGTCCGCTTCACGAATCGATTAGGCGCGTTGAGTGAATTACGTAAAATGTTAACGTTTAAACCAACAACAGCAGCAACATGGCTGCAAATGATTTGTGTACAACATGGAGTGACATGAAATTGTGTATTGTCATAAACGCTACGGGTACGATTTTGCGTTAATTCAAATGTCAACTAAGTGAACACAAGTAGATAAAACGTGGAATTTGTAAGTGCGTACATGTGGCAAGTTATCTTGCAAAATTAATTTTTTCGTAATTAACGAGAAAATAGAAATTAGGCTTATTGTGTCAGAAAAGGCTCCCCAAATTGTACATAATTCGTCAATTTTCAAATTAAATGCTTCTACTTTATAGAAAATAATTGCTTATATAAGCCAAAAAAATATGAAAAGCCAAAAAAAATTCAGCCAACTCACAGATATATTATGTCATTGTCCCATTTACGCATTTATCCCACTTCTCTCTAACTAACAATTGGCACATGAATAATACTGTTACATCACTCATTCTCGCATTGGTTGCATTTGATTAATAGTTCAAAATTTAGACTAGGGAACTTACTTGAATTTCAAATACTGGAACGGAAAATCGTTTGATCAGCATGCGCTCGTTAAATTGTAAATTAATTATGTTCTGCAATGCTCCAAATCATCGTATTGAAGCAGCGCGAATTAATATGGCCATTACTCTTAGGTTGCCAACTGAATGGATTCGGTAAATGCCATTAATTATTCGTAAACTTTGAAAAATAAACACATTTGTATTAGAAATTTTAATGTAAACTACTTTTTTATTAATGTGTTTTTGCTCATTTACTAAACGTGTACAGCGATCAATATTTCTGTACCAACGTGCGAGTACAATTTTTCAATGTTTCCTATAGGAGTTCATACTAATTTTCGCAATTTAAATTTTCTGCACGGGCGATCATAGTGAATAAATTTATGCAATGAACAATTTACATTTGTTTGGGGGCTCTTTGTAGCAGCGTTGCTATGGCTTAATTGAACCTTAATTAATCTTTTTTCTATTCGCCCGGATGTACACTGTAACGAAGGAATTAATCTACTTTTTTGTAAAACGTTTTGTTTTTTAGATTTTTAAGTAAAAAAGAGGCATCGTCACGAACGATTTATTTGCTCTTAGTGCTTGCGTTTCACCAGTGTTGCCAAATTTATTCGATCGGAATAAATTGGTAGACTCCTCGCAATGTTGAAACGTGTTTTTCTCCTGCTTTTTTTGCTCCGCTTGGCCGTTCAAAACATAATAGGCCTTCTGTGGAAAACGGGTTTTAGAGTTGAGAGTTCAGGGGAGGCCACTTATCCTTTTCGAGAGTATTGCCTCGAACATCCTCCCAGACGCAGGAAACTAGTGCAGGATTTTTACCCCCGCGTTGTTGAATACTGTTTGACCTCTTGTTTAGTTAGGTAAGGACGAAGGAAAAAACTGTTAGTAAACACAACATTTTACATTGTTACACAGGTAGAAAAATATAAACTTCGTATTTATTTTATTATTATTATTATATGTTTATGTTAATAGTTTAAGAGCCCGTGACGGCCAGACTTTCGTCATTTTAAAAAAGATGAAAATGTTTCTATGTGTGTACCCAACACAGCAAAGAACGATCCCTAATTATAAAAACTGGATCGTGGATCCTTGGGCAGTTAACAGCCAACAAAGATGTACCAATTATGCTGTCAAATTGAAGACGCATTGAAAGCGTATAATAGTTGCACTATAACTACAAAAATTCTGTTATGATGTTTATAGGTCAATGAATGTTTAAAGGATTCTCAACACGATCCTTATTTTTCAATCGTCCTAAACCCTTAAAAAATGCCTTAAAATGTAGTATTAATAATCAAATTATTAATTAACGTTATTGCAGTTTCTCAGCCTCTAAAGATCCATCAAGAGACTCTCTCCAAGATGCATATACATAAAACCCTCAAAACCCTTTGGAAGTGCCCTAAAATAACTTTCTAAAGTAAGCATTTCTCAAAAAAATTTAAAAGCATGCTGTACAGGATGGCAGAATCATCCTGTATCATATCAAAATTATTGTGTCTTTGATTTAAATGTATTTCAGAATCTCTTATTTGTGTTAGACAGCGTTAGACTGAAGATCTAAAGGTCCCTGGTTCAATCCCTGGTTTCGGCACGTTGTTTTTGACAAAGATTTATCGTAATACTGGAATATTTTGTTTTTATTGTGGTCTGCAATATAACACCCAGTATCTCCCGAACTATATGACATTTTTATAGTTTCTTCCCGCAATATTAGAGTGAGGGAGTTTCCCTACACGATGTATACAATTGCAACCTGTATCTCGCGAACCAATTGACTTTTTGAAAGTTTGTCTCCGCTATTTTAAAGCTCGAAAGTCTCCCTACACAATGCATACCCTCTTGATTTTCTCACCCTTCTGGAAGTGCCCTAAAATGCCATTCAAAAATTGGAATTCTTCAAGAAAATTGAAAACATGGTTTCCAAAACACTCTGTATCTCGTGAACTATTTGACTTTTTTGAAGTTCTTTATTGCGATCTCGAAGTTCGAGAGTCTCTCTACGCGGTCCATATTTTTCTAACCCCCTAACCTTTCCAAAAGTAGGGAAGACTGGGTACGGTTGTGACAATTTGTGTTTGATTACCAATAGTTTTGTTAATTTACCAGTTAGATCGTAGAAAAGTAACTTTTATGATAATTTGTACATTTGTCTATACAAGAATACTAAAATGTTGGCCCTAAATACGACGTATAACTAATAAGATACATTTAAAAAATAAAGTCAAATTGTCACAACCGGCCACACACCAAAAACATACACTAAAATGGCCATTCTCTTGGCAAAAATCTAGTGCATTAATATGAATGTGAGAGGAATGATTATCCAGCAATAGAAAAACTTGATGTGTTTCTTAAAATGTTCGAGAAATGTTAAGAATGAGGCATCCTGCATCCAACCTGAAGGATTTACAGTTCCAATTGATCCCACCGGTCCATCTCTAACAAGATGATTATGATAACGTACTCACGGGAATACAAAAAAAGGAGGAATTGCGTTACCTAAGGCATTGACTGCAAAAAAGCATCTAGAAGCAAAAAGAACGACTATAGTAATGTCACAACCGTACCCACAAAATTTGTCACAACCGTACCCGAACCTCTTTTTCGAAAACAAAAATTCGCCATGACTTTGTCAAATAATCTACGTAAAAAGCAAATGCTTATAAATAACTACCAATGTTCAATTTAAAAGAAACAAAAAACAGAAGTAATCTATCTGTATACAAACAACAATAATTATTAAGTGAAGCCGTACAAAAATATTTACTTTTGACTGTCAAAAAGCAATGTGGGCTCCTAGTTACGTTAACGTCGCGCAATGACTGATGCAATACTAGGGAAAGGGTTCAAATTTGCACCCCGCTTCTTTATCCTCTTGCACCCTCCCCCGTATGACGTATAGTTTCGTTATTATGACGACTGTCACTACCGTACCCTGGCACAACCGTACCCAGTCTCCCCTACCCTAAAAAGCACTTTGAAATTAGCCATTTTTGTCCCAAAAATATCATTTTATGGTCGAATAACAGGATCGAATTTATTTTCTTAAATATATTTTTGGTCGAACAACAGGGTCAAACTTTTTTGTTCAAATATTTTTGGTCAAAGAACAGAGTCGAACTTTTTAGTTTAAAATTTTTTCGGTCGAAGAACAGGGCGAACTTACTTTCTTAAAATATTTATGCTCGAACAACAGGGTCGAACTTTTTGGTTTAAAATTTTTTCGGTCAAAGAACAGGGCGAACCTTCTTTCTTAAAATATTTTTGGTCGAACAACCGGGTCAAACTATAAAAAAAATTTTATCGGTCAAAGAACAGAGTCGATTTTATTTTCTTAAAAAACAATTCGGCTGAACAACAGGGTCGGACTTTTTTTTTAAATTTTCCCGTGAAAGCGGCGAGATTAATTGCGATTATCTCGAGAACTAAAAGGATTACGGAAAAAAGGACTTATTATTCTTGATCCTTTAAAAATTCTCTTCAAGATGGCATCTTTTTAAAAAAACAACCATAAATGCATAAAAAATGAAAGAAAACATTTTTTTATAAAAAAGGCGAAAGATTTCTCTTTTTTATGTTCGAAATTAAAAGTTGGAATTTTTAAATTCTGTTTTCGGATTCTTATGGATCATTTAATTCTATATCGATTACTATAGTAACATTTTTGAGTAGCATTTACCATTTAGGCCCTATTTGCAATTTTAATAATTTTATTATTAAATACGTTATTATTATCAAAAAGCTTTAATTTAAAACAAAATTTTATTAAAATAAAGTATATAGAATCACATGTTCTTCTATATTTGATAATAAAAAATTGTAATTTCCTATTTTTATTTTTTGCTTAGGAAATGATAGAGAAAACGAATAAACCCGTTTTTCGCACTTATCTTGAAAACCATTAGAGATAGAGAAAAACGATTTTCATATTTGTACGTAGAATTACATTTTACATTATATAACATGTTAAAATTTCTGTGATCAACACTTACGTATTAATTAAAAATGGTCAATAACATGAAAACTAATTAAGATAAGGCAACCAAACCTGGATTAATGGAATCATGGTGATATCTTACTTCAATTACAAACAATTGGGGAAAATCGGAGAGGTGGTTTTATTTGGTCAGTTTAGAATTTACCACCTATTTTTCGAAATAATGATGTTATTGGAAAACTGACTTGATATCTTTCATCCCCTTGGAAAACTCAATCGATTAGCGTTTTCCATTTTCTTGTAGCTTAAAAAAATTTTTTTGAGTCCAAAAAGAGTCAAGTGTAACCTCTTGATCTTTTTGAGAGGTCTTCGGTCAACTTTGGAAAATGGAAAAACTAAATCTGCCATTTTGTAGATCCTTATCACGGCATGAACAAAATGAAGTAAGTTCTTTTCTATCCTTATTATTTTCCGAGAAAATCGCAGCGGAAATTTTTTTAGGCACATGTTATATTTCAAATTTTTTAAATGTTATCTTATCTAGGATTTGATGCTGAACATCGGGGTGTTTTTGTTTTTTGTTTATCTCTATTAGTTCCTGAGATAATTGATTCTTAAGGTTCAATGAGAGTGCACATTTCACTTAATGAGATATACTGGAAAATTCTTTACTGCTATTAGGTGAAAAGTTGTTTAAATTGTATCATTAACAGCCCCTCTTCACAATGAGGTAGTTTTCATTATTTAATTAAACAACTCTTTTAAATGTAAGGTACCTCCGCCTTTTTTCATAATTAATGACTTTTATTAAATTTTTTAAAAAATACTGTTTTATCATTCAGGAATTCAAAATTCCAACTTTTTAATTTAATGTTTCGACGGGAAAAGTTTAAGAAAAACCAAAAAACCGACCAAAAAATGAATTTTTTGGCACAAAAATGGCTATTTTCAAAGTGCTTTTTAGGGCATTTCAGGAAATGTTAGCGCTTAGAAAAATATAGATCTCGTAGAGAGACTCTTGAACTTCAAGATGCCAGTAAAAAACTTTAATAAAGTCAAATAGAACTATTTGATGCAGGGTGTTTTTCACACCATGTTTTCAGTTTTTTTGAAAAATGTAAATTTTTAATGAAAGTTTTGGGGCACTTCTAAAAGGGCTAGAAGATTGACAAGATATGCATCGTGTAGAGAAACTCTCGAACTTTAATATGACGGTAACAAGTTCTAAAAACTCAACTTGAGTAAAATAATATTAGACATGCAATAACATACAATAATTCATTTGTGATTAAAATTATATTGGCAATACAGAGAAACATATATACGAGTATTATAACAATAGCAGCTGCTATTCGACGTAAACGATATAAGAGTTTTTTATAGTTATTGTTCTTATGCAATTAACTATAATTACAAGTAAGTCTATTGTCAGATCCGTGCAAAATTATCGATATTACATCCTTAAACGGCACAGTTGAAATTATTACAATAAAATAAAACAGAATTTTGATGTATTTTTAATTAAATTGGCAAATATATTCTATTATTTTATTAAAATTCATTATATTTCCGCTTCAGATTGTTATCGTACAGTTTTCTATAAGTTATTCAAATTGCAAACGATTTACTAAAATTTAAAAATGTGAACGCTTTTTATTGCAGTAGAACGCCTTGGCACTCGACCTCGTCGACAAAAAATGCGCCATTACCTTGTCCGATCACAATCTGAGCGATCCGAAAGCTTCAGCATCAAGCGAAATTCAACAGATGCAGTGCGTCGAAAAGCAGGTCATTTCCTGAGTGCATTTAGCAAATGAAATAAAAATACGAACGAAAAATTGCGCTCGAATTACAATCGAGCCTTGGAGCATTGCACTATTCGCTCACTCATTCGTGGAAGGACGAGATTCTTGTGAAGGAAACACAACGATTTGCGTTTGCACGCTGCTGCTCGTCAAACTCTGCAAAACTCTTTTGCTTTTTCGGTGTTCCATTCCACTCGAACGCATCCGACAACAAAGCAAGCAAACCATTATCCTCAGAAGACGTCAGACCTGAGTGCGGAAAAGCATGCGGGTGCAACACATATTTGCTGAAGTGCAAACAAATGCAATCCAAGGATAAATATAAAGTTTTTATGTCGTGCTCGCACCACGAGAATATCACTGAAAACATGTGAATAAGTAAAGGCATTTAGCATTGCGCTAAAGCAGAGCACAAGTTACAACTCGTCGGTTGTAAAATTGCGCTTGCAATCTTCATTAATTTATTGCACAATGCACTCGCGCCATACACGCCGGATATTACAAACAAGAAGTAGAACTTTGATAGCCAATAGCAGCTTTGCTTGAAAACTGTCTGTACATATTCTACGAAGCATTAATTAAACTTGAATTTTTTATTAAAGTATTTAAAATTAAAATTTTTCATTTATTACACTACCTATTAAATTTACAACTTTCACCTTTAGCCAATTTTTCCACAATTTTGAGACACAAAAAATACTTTAAACAGGGAGGGCCAAAACCGTGACTAAAGTATGAGATTTGTAACCTTACATTTTCCAGTAGTGTGCAAGCAAATTTCGAAGATTTAAAATACAAAAACCTTCAAGTGGAAATAGAGGGGCGCTTGGCATTTTATATGGACTAGTGATGCACCGTACGCAACTGCGCAGGTACAAGCCCCGAGCCGTTGATAAGGCCCGTGAGTAAAGTAATAATTATATTAAATATGTGTTATCTAAAATATATCCCATCTATGAAGTTCCAGTATTTGTAGTACTTAGTATTCAAAGAAAGAAAAAACGTGCATTTTACCTTTTACACAGCAAAAGTTACAATTTGTACACTATTATAGAAAAATATTATAGCAAATGTTGGTTATAAATCGTATGAGTGTGCTGCGTACAATAAGCTTTTATTTTGCAATCTTTACTTATGCGGGAAAATGGATTTTAAGTGGCTTTTCCATGGGAGCATTATGTACGTGCGCGCTTTTGTCGAGTTCTCTATAGCTTTTAATAGCTAAAGTACGGGCGACTTTTAACAACGCTTGGTTTGTACGGTCGATTGGGAAATTTATAACCTAGTTGTGGCGCAAAGGAACGCAGATACCGAGAAAAGCGTGGGAAGTAAGCACGCATATCAACTGAACCTTCCTCAAGCAGAAGTCCATCCATTCGTTTACTTGCCTTGCACTTCAATTCAATGCTCCAAATGATGTGAAACGTAAACAAGTTTTTTTGTTAGATTTGTTACTGTCGTTTGGGACATTTCAAACGCTTTCATCTTGTTTGTTATTCGTTTATAAAAGAAAAAAAAACTAAAAATGGTTCCATGAATACCAAAAATATTTTTACAATGCTTTCGCCGAAGTTCAAAAAAATAAAAATATAATTACTCAAACGCAATGTGTTGGTGAAAGCGCCGGTCGACGTGGCTGCGTTCGAGCCAAATGCATTCAAGCGCTTTTAATTGAAAACGTGTGGCGTAAAAGCTTCGGTTTGGCGCAATCGTTGGGCGGATAGCTGCGGCGGTGAATGTATATTTGGTTCTTGCTGCCGCGGATGCTGAAAGGACCGAACACGGCGTCGACGCACTCGGCCCGGATAATTCAGACAGAACGACGTCGTCAATGTAACTTTGACGACAGCGCCGCAAACTGAGGCCGTGGTTAAGCGTCACGAAAATAAATTGATTCAAAACATACATTCGGGGAAATCGAACTGAATCAATTTTTATTTTATTTTTGTTTAGAAACTGATTTTTAATGAATGAACTTGTATAAACTTGTATTGGTAAATTCAACTGCGATTCTGATAATACAGATCAAGCTTTAGCGTAAGGCGTGTTATTCTGGTTTCCGATGCTGAGACAATGAGAGATGTAGTTGACGGTGCGGGTGTCGATGTGGTTAGATCCCAGCAGGTGGTGCACTCGAAGGCACGGTCGCTCGGGGGGGTCGACCGCCTATAACCTAGTTGGTGTGTGGATGCGAGATGTACCTGAGAGTTGTAAAAACGTTTTAGTTTAAGTGTTTTATGTTCAATGTGCGGGGGTTAGAGAGCAATGTGGACTGTAGTTTAGAAACGTGATCTGGAACTAGAATAATGTAACAAGTAGTTTCCGCGACGCAGACAGTCTGTCCGCGGTGGTGGTACAGGAGGTGGGCCTGAACGTGGACCATTCAGGGTCAGGGTTAAGATGGCAGATACCGAATGAGCTAGGCGTGTTCGGTCTGAGATGATGCAGGTATCGAATGAGCAAAGCGTGTTCGACCTGAGATGGTGATGGCATCGAATGAGCGTGCGTGTTCGATCGGATGAGCATAGCGTGTCCGATCGAATTAGCGTTGCGTATCGAGGATGGCAGATACCGAATGAGCTAGGCGTGTTCGGTCTGAGATGTTGAGGGTGTCGAATGAGCATAGCGTATCGACGATGGCAGATACCGAATGAGCATAGCGTGTTCGGTCTGAGATGATGAGGGTGTCGAATGAGCATAGCGTATCGACGATGGCAGATACCGAATGAGCATAGCGTGTTCGGTCTGAGATGATGAGGGTGTCGAATGAGCATAGCGTATCGACGATTTGATCGAATGAGCATAGCGTGTTCGATCAAATGAGCATAGTGTGTTCGATTGAGGTTAGATCTGTGCCGCATGGCGGCTATTGTTAGCTTATGGGGCTTGTAATGTAAGGGGGTCCACTCGTACCTTGTGTATGGTGTGGTGTGGTGTAGTGTAGTGCAGTGTAGTGTAACGTGGTGTAACGTGGTGTAGCGTGGTGTGGTGTGACGTGGCGTGACGTGGTGTAGCGTGGTGTAGCGTGGTGTGGCGTGGTGTGGTGTGACGTGGCGTAACGTGGTGTAGCGTGGTGCGTCGAGTGGTAGTAGGCTCGCTGCGGTATTCGCTGGAAGCTGGCTTCGAACGGAATGGACGAGTCAGTGACATGTTAGCTGAGGCCTCGATTCTTCCTCGGGTGGTGGGGTGGCTCCCCTCCCAACGGCTTCCTTGTGAGACATTTAGTGGCTGCTGGTGTTGAGAGATGGCGGTGGGTGACCACATTAGGTTTGAATGTAGCAGTGGTGGTGATTCGCTAGATAGCAGTGTGAGTGCTAAGAGAGATCTTTATTAGTTTGGTGTTAAAGTTTTAACATTTTCCCGCCCGCCAATTCGTTACCCTGGTAACGAATTATTACAAGACATCTTGGTTGATGGGCAATCGGCATAGCTTGACAATGGGTCTGTCCAATGTGGAGGCTTGGGTGCGAACGGTCACGGTCCGGATGAGGCCATCTTTCCCGGGGTGGACTTGCGTGACACGACCCAGTGGCCATTTCGCTGGCGGATAACGTTCGTCTATCACGAGCACCATGTCGCCCGACTTGAAATTGGGCGAACGTTGGTTCCACTTGGAGATGGACAGGTAGCGTTGGAGACATGCTGTTGACCAATGCTTCCAGAAGCCGTCGAGAGCTTGGCGAACAAGTTGCCAACGAGACAGTCTGTCCGGTTGTAGATGGGCCAGCGAGGGTTCTGGCAACACGTTGGGGGCCTTGCCTATAAGAAAATGTCCTGGCGTGAGTGCCTCGAGGTCTGCAGGATCCTCAGTCAGCGGACAGAGTGGACGAGAGTTCAGCGTCGCTTCGACTTGGGTCAGGAAGGTGGTCATCTCTTCGAAGGTTAGAGTTCGTTCGCCAACGCTGCGTCGGAGGTGATGCTTGACAGATTTAACCCCGGATTCCCATTTTCCGCCAAAGTGGGGTGCAGAGGGTGGGTTAAGTTTCGACTGGGTACCAAGGGATCCAAGGAGGTTGCCAATCTCCATTGATTCCTTGGTGGCGGCGGTGAACAGTCGTCGGATCTCCTTATCTGCACCTTTGAAATTAGTGCCGCAGTCGCTGTAGAGGGTCGCGCAGATTCCTCGACGTGCGGTGAACCGCTTGTAGGCAGCGATGAAGGCGTCGGATGTATAGTCGCTGACCAGCTCCAGGTGTACAGCTGATGTAGAAAGGCAGACGAACAATGCAAAATAGCCTTTGTAGGTCTTGGTGTTTCTTCCCCTCCAGGTTTTGATGTTGAATGGTCCGGCGTAGTCAACACCGGTGTGGTCGAATGCTCGTGACTGCGTGACTCTGGGAGTTGGAAGCGGTGCCATGAGTTGCTGGGCACGCTCTTGTCGGAAGCGGGCACAACGTACGCAGCGGCGAATATGGGACCGGACTGGTGCTCGACCGCCAAGTACCCAATAGTGATTGCGGATGTAAGCCAGGGTGAGCTGGGTGCCGCCGTGTAGGGTGCTGCGGTGTGCGTCCAGAATGATCAGATCGGTGAAGTGATGGCGTCGTGGTAGAATAATCGGATGTCGGGCTTCAGCATTAAGATTGGAGTTTTGAAGACGTCCCCCAACGCGAAGAACGCCAGCAGGGTCGACCCAGGGCGTTAATCTGGCCAGTGGATTGGTCCTGCCGAGTTGTTCGCCTTTTTTCAGGGTCTGAATTTCCAGCCAGAATACTTGTCCTTGAACATGCCTTGTCCAATAGAGTCGAGCTTCCTCCAGATCGCCAGGTGAGATGGGGTTGATCATCAGTGAGGCTGACGGCTGTTTCTTGAATCTTGCAACGGCTCGATCAAATACCACCGTGGATCGGATGAGTCGTGTGAGTGATGAAGCTCTGTTGAAGAGATGATTAAGCAGCGGCTCCGGTATCGTCGTGACTACGTGGACTTTTGTGGGTCGCTCTTCTAACATCTCATGCGTGAAGTCGGCTTGCACGTCACTCGGCCAGCAATCCGGGGCCTGCAGCAGGTATGAGGGTCCGTTCCACCACAGCGGGTGGCTGATAAGTTCTGCCACCGTTAGGCCGCGGGTGGCACAATCCGCTGGATTTAGTCTTCCAGGAACGAAGCGCCATTGAATTGCCGATGAAACCTCTTGAATGAAGGTCACTCGATTGTGGACGAACTCCTTCCAACGTGAGGGATGATTGTTAACCCAGGTGTATGTGATGGCGGAGTCAGTCCAGCAGTAGGTAGGGTGCGCGCCCCAATTCATCGAGGCAATGACGTGCTTTAGCAGACGAGCGAGGAGCACGGTTGCGCAGAGCTCGAGGCGTGGGATGGTGAGCCGCTTAAGAGGTGCAACCTTGGTCTTCGAGCACATCAATGTGATGGTAGGGGCTCCAGTCACAGTCGCTCGCACATAGATTACAGCTGCCATAGCCTTCTGGGATGCGTCGCAGAATCCATGGATCTCGAAAGTTGAGGTGGCGGGGAGTTGAAGCCACCGCGGAATGGAAAGTTGCTGCAATTCTCGAAGCTGGTTCAGGTACTGGATCCATATCTGAGAGGTGTCGTGGGAAAGCTCGTCGTCCCAGCCCAATTTGAGTGTCCACAATTCTTGAATGAATATTTTTGCAACCATGACCACGGGGGTGAGGAACCCTAATGGATCGAAGACTTGGGCGACGGCAGATAGTATTTTCCTCTTGGTGACAGGAACGTTCACGGCCATATCGATGGTGAAATGGAAGGTGTCAGCCCTTGGCTGCCAGGCCAGGCCAAGCGCGTGGACGGTGTTGTTTTCATGCATCGGCTTGAATAGTCGCTTTGCGGGAGGCACATCGGACAGTACGTCTGGGTGGTTGCTGTTCCACTTTTGGATTGGGAACCCGCCCGCCATGCTGAGGTCGACGATCTGCGCTATCTGGGCTTTTGCTTCATCGTTGAGGGCGCTCACGGCCATGCATATCGCTTGATGGTTGAGCTTGAACTCTTCCCAATGCTCCTTGAGGAACTCGAGGAGAGTCTTGATGCGGATGTCGCGGTGCTCGGCTTTGATGTCGGCGAGCCCGGGTATGAAGTCATGGATAAACTGGCGAGCGTCATACTGCTGCTCGATGCGTCGTTCGATGTGCTCGTATCTCATTTTGTCTCACGGATCCGGTTCGAAGGACCAAAAATGTATAAACTTGTATTAGTAAATTCAGCTGCGATTGTGATAATACAGATCAAGCTTAATAGTAAGGCGTGTTGGGCTGGTTTCCGATGCTGAGACAATGAGAGACGTTGTAATTGACGGTGCGGGTGTCGATGTGGTTAGATCCCAGCAGGTGGCGCACTCGAAGGCACGGTCGCTCGGGTGGTCGACCGCCTATAACCTAGGAGGTGTGTGGATGCGAGATGTACCTGAGAGTTGTAACAAACGTTTTAGTTTAAGTGTTTTATGTTCAATGTTCGGGGGTTAGAGAGCAATGTGGACTGTAGTTTAGAAACGTGATCTGGAACTAGAATAATGTAACAAGTAGTTTCCGCGACGCAGACAGTCTGTCCGCAGTGGTGGTACAGGAGGTGGGCCTGAACGTGGACCATTCAGGGTCAGGGTTAAGATGGCAGATACCGAATGAGCTAGGCGTGTTCGGTCTGAGATGATGCAGGTATCGAATGAGCAAAGCGTGTTCGACCTGAGATGGTGATGGCATCGAATGAGCGTGCGTGTTCGATCGGATGAGCATAGCGTGTCCGATCGAATTAGCGTTGCGTATCGAGGATGGCAGATACCGAATGAGCTAGGCGTGTTCGGTCTGAGATGTTGAGGGTGTCGAATGAGCATAGCGTATCGACGATGGCAGATACCGAATGAGCATAGCGTGTTCGGTCTGAGATGATGAGGGTGTCGAATGAGCATAGCGTATCGACGATGGCAGATACCGAATGAGCATAGCGTGTTCGGTCTGAGATGCGTGTTTGATCGAATGAGCATAGCGTGTTCGATCAAATGAGCATAGTGTGTTGTGAGATGATGAGGGTGTCGAATGAGCATAGCGTATCGACGATGGTTAGATCTGTGCCGCATGGCGGCTATTGTTAGCTTATGGGGCTTGTAATGTAAGGGGGTCCACTCGTACCTTGTGTATAGTGTGGTGTGGTGTAGTGTGGTGTAGTGTAGTAGTGTAACGTGGTGCAACGTGGTGTAGCGTGGTGTGGTGTGACGTGGCGTGACGTGGTGTAGCGTGGTGTAGCGTGGTGTGGCGTGGTGTGGCGTGGTGTGGTGTGACGTGGCGTAACGTGGTGTAGCGTGGTGCGTCGAGTGGTAGTAGGCTCGCTGCGGTATTCGCTGGAAGCTGGCTTCGAACGGAATGGACGAGTCAGTGACATGTTAGCTGAGGCCTCGATTCTTCCTCGGGTGGTGGGGTGGCTCCCCTCCCAACGGCTTCCTTGTGAGACATTTAGTGGCTGCTGGTGTTGAGAGATGGCGGTGGGTGACCACATTAGGTTTGAATGTAGCAGTGGTGGTGATTCGCTAGATAGCAGTGTGAGTGCTAAGAGAGATCTTTATTAGTCTGATGTTAAAAAGTTTTAACTAACTCATATATGAGCGTAAATACGCTTGGTATTTAATAATTTTACATAACTACTCTAAAAACGTACATAAAATGTGAATAAAATAATACAGTAGAATCTTGATAACTCGAACCTTGTTAAGTCGTAATCCTCAGTAACTCGAAAAGATATGCTATTCCCTTCCGCTGAACCCCGAACGACGCACTAACTCGAATTTTTTAGACTCAGTAACTCGAACAATAAGTTATTTCCCTGTGAGGCATTACTCGTACATTTTAATACTCAGTAACTCGAACTGCAAATACTACCTCAGTAAGTCGAAGTTCATAAAATTTTATGATTTCTTACTCGAGATTCCCGGAGCTCAAAACTCAGGAGGAGCTTAAAACTCGTGGCAATAAAATCAAAAAGGAATGTTCGGGGCTCGGGGCCTCTTATCTATTGTTTTTGTTTTGCACACGTGCAAGGAATGAATTCATTCAATAAACTTTCTAATTTCTAAGAAACACAGATGTTATGTTTCTTCATTTTTGGTCACTTTTGGTTACTTGGCTCAGTCAGTACATATTTGTTTGGCTGTTAACAAGCAACAACATGAGTACAATACAGCAATTGATACACTACGAACTTACATTGAAAGATGTAATGATATCGAGTATCATATATTCGGTTCACTATATGAACTAGAAAAAATAATTGATAAAAAATCTGTAAATGGCTTGAATCAAACGAAGATCACAGATTTTTATCAATTATTTAAAACATACAGTGTAAGTTCATTCATTATAATTATGTACTTGACTTTCATTTTATGTTACCTAATGTAATTTGTCGTAATAAATGTTCTATGAAATTGTGCCTTTTTATGTCGAAATTTGATGAGTTAACTCTTCATATCTCGAAATTCTTGTTAAGTCGAACACTTGCTATCTCGAATTTTTTTTGGTTTCCCTTGACATTCGAGTTATCAAGATTCTACTGTATATTTGGTTTATTTATTACATGTCTAATAATCATTATTAATTTTTAAGTAAAAATTTACTTAAAAAATATTTACACCTTTACCTACCAACAATCTTATTGGCCACTACATTTCGAAGATAGCAAATATCCCAAATTTAATAACTACCAGCTGGAAACAAGCATCAAGCGTAAATGCCAAGCGAAAGCTTTATTTAGCTGTACCTGATGCGGTTGCCTGGGATCTGAACTTTGGTAATTAGTGCGAACTTGATTGAAACAATATTAATCAATTTGGCATCGCGTCACACGTTCTCTCTAAGACCACTGGCAGCTAAATGCATCTCGCAGTGACAATTTTGCGGCAACCTGCTCCTTGTCTCTATCGGGTTCTTCATATTTAGCGGAGGGCGTAATCTGAGGATATAGTAATTTTGACTCCCGACTCTTGTCGAAACGCTGGCTCGATGTGTACATCAAGATACCGCTTTTATGTTTAGAGAGAAGGTAGGAGAGAGAGGAAAATACTGATAACAACCATGTGATTGTATAACATTCAATTCTAACTCAATTTACAATTATAAACCTCAATCAAACGATGCAAATTAAAGTCATTTCTGTAAACTGTACACGTTTGGATTCAATTTGGCGAGTAATATTAGAACATTGATAGCTATACCTGTTGTGATATTGCATTTCGCGGTTTAAATAACATTATAAAAATGCACATATATTAATTAATTTTGTTTTCATATTTCATGTTAAATTATTTAGTGAATATTAATAACAAAATTACATATTACATTAATATGTTTTTCAGTATAGTAAACAACACTGATATTAATTATATATGTAATGGATTTTGCAAAACTTGTATTAATTCCGGGAGTGACTTTTCCGTCAAATTGCATCGAAATATTTAACAGTACAATAGCTATTTCATTATATCAGTATATGTAGCTATAAGCATTAAAATTTAATTTTATTAATACTGTATATTTAAAAAATACTATAATTATTATGTATTCCACATTTATAACTGGGCCATTGTTTTTAAAATCAATTAATATTATTTATAATATTCAATTTAAACTATATTTGTTTCAAGGAATGGCAAATAATAGCTAGTTGCTATATTTCTAAAATTAATTATATTTCTAAATTTTGTAGTTAGTCGGTGTAGTAAGTCTTGCTATATGACTAAGAAATGAACAAGTTCATGAGCTGATAATAACAGAATAAAGTTCATACCACTGTTTAAAAAAAACTATAATACTTAAGAATAATTTAACATCTTTGGAAAATATGATCTATTAAATAACACTTATGTTTCATCATATTTGATCCTTTAAAATACTTCTACTATTATATGAATATATTTTTTGACGCGCTTTGACGCACTTTGAGACGCGCTTTTAATATTCAAGAACGTACAAGAAATATACTAAGAACAGTTTGTCATAACTTTTTAGTGCAAGTTCATGCTCATAAATTTAATATCACTAATTATATCTAACAAACATCATTCTACAACTTTACTAATACGCAATTTTTAAATTAAAGTAAATCTGTGAAATATTAAGCCCAGTATAGTTTTCACTGCACTATTGGATCACAGAAGGGCATGCGCTTCCGGCCGAGAAAATGTACCAGCTAAATGAAATTTCGTTTGCAAGTTTAGCCAGTGCTAAACTTTGGAATTTTAAATTAAAATTAGTTGCTCAAGGCGGCGCTATCGTTGAGCGCAACACGCACGAATAGTTAATGAAATTACTGTATGCACTTGTGAATCGTGTTGCACACGTAATATGCGCGTGGACTTCGTATGTCTGCATTTAGCTGGATGCAAAATTCCATAAAGAACGTGCTGGCTTTATATCATTATAAATTATTCTTTCTTGTTGGTACGTTATAAATCAGAGCAACGAGAACCTTTTGCAACTATCGCAAATTTTAATTAGGAAACCAAACGTTCTCGTAAGCCGTCCTGAAAAGCATGAATAGGAAAGTTTGTTCATTTAGTAGAATTTTCGAATTAGGATAATAACTTAGATATATGTCGGTAATTTCTAAAAGCATAAGAAAAATTAATTCGTTATACTATCAAATAAACATTTGATTCATTTTGTTTTTAGATATATGCTTTAAATATTTGAAATTTTATGGAATAAAATCTTTTTTTATTTAAAACTAATTAGTTTGCAAATTTACTTCAACTGCATACGCCTTCACGTTACCCTGTCAACACCGTAAACTGCTCGCGGAACTAAACCAGAAGAATTTAGTACACTCCACTCGTTTGCAGTAATGGCATTCATGGTGGCGGCGCACAGAATTGACATCATAATAATAAGTAATTGGGTTCCGTCAATCATAATTACCATTTGCGTTCGTTTCGATACTGATTACTCATTGTTCCGGAAATCCAAACACGTAATCTTGTACTCCAAATACGTTGTATTCAAAAAAAACTTGTTGAATAAGTAAATTAACTAAGCACATTTTGTATTGATTTGTAAAATTGCTCTACCGTTGACATCGACCTGATATCAAAATTTCTTGATTTCTACATTATCGACAAGATTTATTGCTGTAACATTATGTTGAATGTGTTACATAATAATTTGCATGCAATGCATAATGGTTTATTTAGTATCAAGTTTAGAAACGTTTATGCATAGGTGCAATCTCCGCCCCGGAGATAATGCCCGTGAGTAAAGTGCTTTACTCACAGCTTGGCCGTCCGTATATAAAGTACCACTTTTTGTGTCTAAAAACCGGGAAAACTGCGGCTTTATAAGTGAATATAGAAAAAATATATCATTATTAATGCACAAACTTTGCTTATAACCACGGGTCGCTAATTACGTTTTACTGGGACTAACGCTGCACCCACCTAAATTCAACATATATGCAACCGCGCTGACCACAATGTCGGAATTGTTATAGGAAGTTAACGGCAGTATTGTGGTTCTGGACTTTTGACTAAACCAAAGGTTGACCCAATTGCAAATATCTCATGTTAATTTAGCGGATACCCTCAGATCTGATGTTTAATACTTCAGCACGTCTTTTTTTCTAATGAGACAGTCAACACAGATTTTTTTAGAGTATGAAACAGACTCACTTATACTCGGTCATAATATTTTCGTGAACTTGTGATTTATAAAGTTGTAATTCTAAAAGTCTCAATTGCACTGATCTAATAATAACTTCAAATTTAATTAGTTGCTTAAACTGATTAGGTTTAACTAAGTAATTCCAATAGGTCACTGGGTCAAGAAACGCAGGTTTCAATTAACTGCCAGACTCTTCCAATTCGACCGAATTGGAATAAAAGCACTCACGTTAGTTTTTATTATTATTTGTAAAACGTTCTGCAGCAATGATGTCAATATTTTCCTTTCTTTCCTCGTTTCGGCGATTTATGTGTTTGTCCAACGTCACGCGAAATTATCAAACAAAATCTACAGTATGTTCGCGGACAAAATATCAATTGGAAAATCTACAGATTAAATTAAATATCAAGCGGAAATATATATTTCTGTCGGCCGCATTAATTTCCTCCGACATATTAATCGATAAACCTTCAAATTGTAAACATCAATGTATTACAAGCTCTTACATGCTCGAAAAAGCCCTTTTCTACAACATCAAAAACATTAATATTTATGTTTATGTAGCATTCGGTGGTTGGCAGCCATACCATTTATCATAAAAAATGTTACGCCCGAGATGTCGAAAACTCGCGACGAACCACATCACAAAAGTGAAATCGTTTTGCGTTATAATGCAATGATACAGTCGTGGTTTTCGCTCGTCGGAGCCTCTTTCCAAAACTGCGATCGATTTCCTGTCGTCGTGTCGCGCCGCGTCGTCGGTGCGCCTATGACGATTTAAGAACATAAACGTGAGTAACTTTCGCAGACTAAATATCAATAATGCACGAAAAACTGCTGACACATAAATGCATTGATTAGATATGGTGACATTTTGCAAGGAAAAAAACAGTTGAATAACTTTTATTGTCTAAGACTCTAAGATTATTTGTTTCTTCGTAGTAGTGTTAAGTTGCAGCACCATTTCAAGCGTGTAAACTCGGTTTTTTTGAAGTATCGACTGACTTTGTATCAGAGTCAATGAAATTTTAAATAAAATTTTGAATTCATTAATACCTATAGGAGTATAGTATATTCATCTTATTCGGTTCAGATTCGGCGAAAAAGCTCAAGACCCAAAAAGGTCTGTTTCATGAGCTAAAGAGCAAGCGCCTTGAAAAAAAACTGATGAAGACCTCAACATCTTGCAGGAATCAAGGAGAGCAAGGAAAATAAAGCAAATTAAAACTTAACATTTCACAAATCACAAATAACAAATTTACATTTATATTCTGAAGTAAACTAAAAATGTGGAAATTAAAATTCTATTAACCCTTTAATTTCAAAATTAACGTTGTGCAGCAAGTGGGTTAATTAACTAGGAAATAGAGTACCAACATATTGTGTTACCAACTTGGCCAGTGCGTTTGGACAGGACAGAAAAATTAAATTAAATTCCAACAATTTATTATAATAGAGCGAGAGCCAGTGACGGCCAGACTTTCGTCATTTTAGGAAAGATGAAATTTTGTCCATGTGTTTCTCCAACACAGGTAAGAACGATCCCCAATTATGAAACCTGGATCGTGGTTCCTTTGGCAGTTAACAGCCAACAAAGATGTACAAATGATGACCTCAAATTCGTTATTTTAGCAAACTCCATTTTTACATATTTTGTTCGTAACATTATTATAACATGCGCTACTAATTGCCAGACACCTAGTATGGTTCCAACCCTAGCCAGACACCCCTAAACTATAATATTTTTGAACTGTTTTACTTTCGTTATATCAGGAAAGCTGAATTTGATACACATTATACAGAGAGCTATAAAACTGTGTTTTCCAGCACGCCAGACAGTTTGGTCGGTTCTATCATCCTGCCAGACGCATTGAAAGTGTTAAAAGTTGCAAAAGTTAAATTGTTTAAACATGAAATTTTCAGAGAACAGTTATTTTATTTGAACAAATATTTAATAATAATCATCACTGTCGTCGATAACTGTTTTCTGAAAATTTCATGTTTAAACAATTTAACTTTTGCAACTTTTAACACTTTCAATGCGTCTGGCAGGATGATAGAACCGACCAAACTGTCTGGCGTGCTGGAAAACACAGTTTCATAGCTCTCCGCATAATGTGTATCAAATTCAGCTTTCTTAATATAACGAAAGTAAAAAAGTTAAAAAATATATACTTTAGGGGTGTCTGGCTAGGGTTGGAACCATACCAGGTGACTGGCAATGAGCAGCGCATGTTATAATAATGTGACGAACAAAATATGCAAAAATGGAGTTTGCTAAAATAACGAAACTTAGGTCATCATATGTACATCTTTGTTGGCTGTTAACTACCAAAGGAACCACGATCCAGGTTTCATAATTGGGGATCGTTCTTACCTGTGCTGGAGAAACACATGGATAAAATTTCATCTTTCCTAAAATGACGAAAGTCTGGCCGTCACTGGCTCTTGGTCTATAATCAGCAACACGGGATTCAAAAGTTGTCGAACTAACTACAGTTGTGAAACTACTACACTCAAAAATACATCAAACACAAATATTGGGTTACGAATTTAAAATTATTCGTTTGTTATTGTTTTTAGTTGATTTTCAACGCATTCTAGAGAATGAACGTTTGTTGGCTCAAATTGAGAAAAACAGCTTGAAATATGAACGTTTTCAAAGGTTTTATTCACTTTTGGGCGAGAGTGCCTCTGGCTCCGCGAGACAAAAGATTTTATCGTAAACTTTTTTATCTCCACCCTATTCGAATACGAACCCAATAACCCAATTTAGCATTTCTCTCTTCAGTCCTATACTCTTACTCGCGTCCCCGCGTTCGAAACATATCAAACACTGCACGGCCGATATGACTTTGACGTTTGAACTACTTCCACTTCGTCAAAAATGAATAAAACGCATGTGATGAATTCACGACTTGACATCAGCACGTCTACGCTTCCTCCAAGCTCACGCCAGAAATATGCAAACTTCAATTCCACCCTCGGCTTTAGCATTTTGAATGTGTTCCAATGCGATCTGGGGAGCTGCCATGTGACTGTCATAAGAGTCAATCGTGCCGAAGAGTTTGAAGAGTTTCGAGATAGAAGAATTTTCCAGAGAGTGCGGAATGCAAAGCACTGCAAATTGTGCTGATTTTTATCTCGCTGTTTAAAATCAAAGCTGTTTTAATAAACAATCTATGGAAATATAAAAGCAGGTGTGTAGTGAAATAAATTTTACAAATACTGCGGCACAACATGTTTTGGGCAGAACGTTTTCAGTTGTAATTACATTTCGTGAGCTCATTGTGAATTGAATTTTCCGGACACTCTTCGCACAATGCCTATAAATACGTCAGCTGTATGTGTGCTAACCAACCCACACAAAAACACAAATAATGCGTAAGCAACAGCTTTAAATCTGGATTTATTTGTTCTAGCGTGTATGCAATACAACTAACCACAGATGTTAACAACCATTCAATTAGCACTGGGTCGTATTGTTGATAATAAAAATTATTTTTTCAAAGAATATTTATGTCTTTTTTGGAATATGACTTGATGTAATTACAGCGATTTAACTCATGTACCTAGTGATTATGTGTATGTTGGAACATTGTGCAATTTGCTGTTGAAATTGCAACCGGCTTTTATTTGCTTTCCTTGACTTTTCTTCCGTCTTCAGTTCCTGTTTTCAGGAACGATTCTTGTTTCGTGCTCAATTTTGTACGATGCGACGCCAGGGCAAGAGGTTTTATTTGTGGCCAAAGTTTACAAATTGTCGACATGGGTGTATTGATTGCTCAATAAACAATTGTTATTTTTTAATTTAAACATTACACAAATTTAAATCAGTAACACTTTTAATTGTACGTTCAATGCAATAAGATAATAAAATGAATACATTTTTTTCGAATTCAATTTCTGAAATACTTATATGCTGTATGTCAATTTTCATTGTTAAACTTCTGAACATTGCCAGATAGCGTAAGGTATTGCAACATTGCATGGCGGGAAAGTTTTTATATTTATTGTACACAAGAGACTCGTACTGCGCACATTTGGACGGCAAACATTTCGCATATTATTGTGATATACGAGTAAATTTGCAAATGCCCGTATTCGGCTTGTCTGCTTTCATTGCTACTATATGACGTGTAGTATGTGCTGATACTTATTTAATGAGGTAGGTTTGGGTGGAAATATTTGGAAAGTATTTCAATATTATTGTGATGACAAAAGTTTGATATTTTACCAAAAATATGTTGAAATCATTTCTTTTGTATCTAGTACAAATAATAGAATTTAATTCTCAGTATTAGTGTTATTTCTGATTTCCATTTGTTTGTTTTGATTTAATATTTGTGTTCAATTTTTAGTTTAAAATACCATAAAAATATTAAGTGCAAAAATATATAATTTAAGCAGTAGGTACCTATATACAGCCAAACGGATCAAACGCAACATAAAGTTGTAAACTTGGTGGAAGTTTTAAGTATTAAGTATTTAATTTGTATAAATCTTCGCGTAGCATTCGAGGCGTAAATTTGGCAAATATATAATACACTTTTGATGTGCTTAACGCTTTGCGGCAATTTTAACAAGGATATTAATTAAGATTTACTATTAAAACTCCGGCGTTTATATCAATTTATATCCTGCCGGAAGAAGATTATGACAGGCCCATTTTCCATCATTTTAGGTTGGGCTTTAATATCGCTAGCGTTCGAAAGTCTTTATAAGCAGCGCGGACAAAAATTTGAGCTAGTAAACGAAAGGAAATGAAAGACCCAAGCAAAACGACTCCGTATTGTAACTTTAGTATGTACTTTTAGTACATGCGCTGGCTTAATTACAAATTTAATTTCGCACGTCTAGCCTTCGACGAGGTTGATTATAACGTCTTGTAACTTTTTGTCCTTGGAGTAATTTAAAAAGTAATAATGAAATTAGGTCTTGTTTAAAACGTAGATGCGAAAAAGTGGAATTTAAAGTTCATAGCTGTTTGTCATCAAAAGTCATAATCTTACAGAATTTATAGCGAAATAAAATAAGTACCAAGTGAGCTAAATAGCACTTAAGTCAGGTTTAATAAATTAAGTGTTTATTTCTACGTTTAGGTTTTTGCATTTAATATCATAAGTTTAAATAACAATTTTATCATGATAGTTATTTAATGAGAATCAAAATGTGTATTTAAGGATTAAAATTTAATGAAAATTCATAACACAATTTTCTTTTATAAATACATCTTTGTATTATTGTCAATTGTTTGTTGTATTACATATATGTATTTTATAAAAATACGTTTATACTTTGTTTATTGTGATTCTCGTATGATATAAGCACCCCAACCAAGAGTCTTTTGATCTCCAGTCAACCCTATACCTTCATTTATTGGTTAATTATTCCCATTAGGTCATTAAATAAATAGGAAATTAAATTTAAAATTAAATTTTTGCCCTCTCTTCATCTTTTTATATATTATGTGTTGTTATTATTTGTTAATGTTATGTTTTTGGAAAACCATTTTTGTGTTAAGCATAGTATGATAGTAAATTTAGTTATGAATTCCAGAGACACAAACAAATTCAATAAATTAAGAGCTTTGTATGTTTAAAAATGTAAGCCAAAAATTATAACGCATATAGATATATTTAAAGAAACCAATCTTCAACAGAGTTGTTAAGAAAATGCTAACAAGAAAGTGAAATATAATCCCTAGTATAACTCGATTTATTACGAAGAACATTTGTTTTCAGATTTTTAGCAGGTCGTTAGTTGTAAGATGACTAATGACGGCATTTTTTACTTTAATGATTCATTAACAGCACGTCGTTTGTTAGTTCGTACCTGAAACATCAAAAAAGTCTCCCATAACTTTTCTCTTCTTCGTGGCCCTCTTTGTTTTCACTTCAAAGAAAACAGAAAACAGTTATTTATGTCTTGCTCGACAACAGAAATTATTTAGGTAGTATATTCTTTGCGGCTATTTATTTTTTTATTAGTGATACTTTTTTTAAATAGACGCAATATGGCTAACGTCGTATATAACGAGCGCCTGAAAATATACCGATACAAGCTTCATTTCTTAAAAGCTGAGACAATTTTGGTGTCTTCGTCGAGCAGATTAGTAGGTTTTCGGGAAAGCTAAAATTACGGATTAGCTGGTTTGATTTTCTCGTCTGTATCCAAACAATAACGTCGTAAATAAAGAAAAAGACAAAAATAAAACATATTTACAGCTACAATGTTGTTAGGAAAGCAGGATTATTTAAAACCGCAATTAGTATCCTAAAGCACTGAATTTATGTAAATATATATTAAAAAAATTACCAAAGCACAAAACAAAATTTAACAGAAATATTTTTATACGAATTTGTATTTCTAATATTTAATTTTTTTTCAGTAAAAACTTATTTATACGCGTCCTTTTATAAAAAGTTGACAACATTTTTGTTTAAAAGATTTTCCATGTATTTTATTGATTGCAGTGCTAGTGATAATCAGCATGTTACAACGTTTCCAAAGTTTTACAAAAACTTTCAAATTTTCATTGCCGTTAGATAATTACAGGCCTGCAAACAAATTTTGACGAACATTTTAATTTGAAGCAAATTGTAAGAGCTATTGTAGCAAAAAATAAATATATTTAGAAACCTTTTATATAGCATTATCTGAAAATAAATATTCAGTGTATATACACGGAAGTAGTCCTTTTATCTTTTATTTGTAAACGTTGTCGCGCATTTGCAAATTGTCGTTAGCTATTAACACGGCGCACATTTTGGAGTGCTGCCGTTAGTGATAAAAAAGCTTCATAATTTAGTGTGATTTATGCTTTTGGAAAGGTAAGTGCACCACGCGCTCGACAGATAACACAATATCATGTTCATACAATGTTAATTTTCACACTGAAATATTAAAAAATAATTTAAAAATAATAATAATAACATATATTATTAAATATTGATTTGGAATAATTAGAGTTAACTGGAGCACTTATTCAGTCATCTGAGGTCATAAAGAAAATATAAGCTACCGATTTTTATATTCATTTATAAGCTAATATTTTCATCGATTATGAAGAAACCCGTTCAACAAACATTATACCCCCTGTTTTCTCGGTCAGCAATATCGCACAATTCAGTAATTTATACTTATCACTCCCTTGAGAAGAAAAACGAACAACGCGGCAACAACGGATCAGCTACCAACAAAAAGCTATATGAAACGTAATAAATGAAATTTATTATTTTAATTAAAAATTCCAATGGTGAAAAAATTCAGGGAAATGGTAATGCCCGTTAAGTTAATTAGCAACAAAGCGTATTATGACGTAAGAAGCGCTGATAAATGAATATATTTTCCTACATTATACCAAAATACTGTGCCAATGTTGAATATCACCAGGAAAGATCAATTTATACGAAAATTGATAAATTGCAAATGCAGCTGTGAAAAACACAAAAAGTGTTTAAGTGCTTGACAAACAAAATAAAATAGTTCTCGATTTTATATTTATAATTAAGCGTTCATACTCGTTTTAATATAATTTCATATTTTTGAATTGTGGTAACCTTCAAAAAACAATATAATGATCGCGCGAGTAGCCTAATTAGTACCACGAAATATTTAAAATTAATAGCGATCAATCGATTAATATAGTAAAACATCAATCCAGCGACCATAAAGTCACGAATCCAGAGTAGAAAACTTAACGTCCCTTAAACATGAAGATTGATCGCGCCGAATGGGCGTTCACGTCGTAATTAATTTGATTTAACATTTTTAATGAAGCGTAACAAAACAAGGGTTGTGAATATTCAATAGTTTACTTTTAACTTTCTTCTACTGTTTGTTTCTACTTGCTTACTGTTAACATAGATTTTAATTAAATATCAAATAAAACATTTTCAAAGAGAACAACATATTGCAACAAAAAATCGTAATAAAACATAAAGATGATGCGGCCGATGTCTCGGCATATTTCTCGCGGTCGTCCCTAAAGTGAGATCACGAATTTTACGACTTTCGGGAGCACCAAGCCTTCACTTTCATTACGCGCCGGGGCAGAGATAATTCCCATTCGACATCATTTCGGACATTGTTTGCCTTTATAGTGGTCGTGTTTACTGGCGTATAAACATAATCGTGGTGCCTTAAACTTGTCTTGTCCTTTACTTGCCCTCGCCGATGGGTGCACGCCAGTCATCTCGCCCATTGCGAGACTAATTAATTAAAGTTTCCGCGCCGGTTGCGTGTCGTACATGCATGGGCAAGGATTAGGAATTGTGGCGGGCGATGTCTTACCAGGGTGTAAATGCCGCAGGCGTAACTGCCTTTGCGGACTGAACGCCAACAGCAGCACGACGTCATGATCACCATTCTGGAGCGGGTACCGCCGTTGGCGTCGGTGGTGGGTAAATTGACCGCCGACAAACTTTTCCGGCACGCGCGGTGAACTGGCACAGGCGCGAGTCAATCGGGCTCATTGAGATGGAGCGAGTTGTCGCAAGGTTTTTGCGACATTGCTTTTTGAGCGGACCCTAACCGTTACTAACTTGAATTAAAAACACCGATTAAAATATTCCGATATATAATTTTGTATGTAATTTAACAAGAAGTATTTTCAGAAAGAATTTTGTATTTCTAGCATTTCAAGCAACAATATTAAAGATTTATATCTATTTTATGTTGAATTACCGAACAGGACGTGACAATGAAAAATAACTTGTGGATGTTTTTACAAGTGATGAAACGCGCGACACGTTCAGTCTCGACGGCGGAACGCTTGGGTGCGTTGGGGGCATTCGCGGCGAGAGCGGCTGCGGCACTGACGTGACGGTCGTCGACGCCGCCGCCGAGGCCTAGACGGAGGAGCATACGCGCCGCGTACGCCGTACGTGCACGGTGTACTCATGCGCAAGCCTCAGGTGGTTGAGATGCCCAAAATATATTTGTTTTCAAAAATCCTTTTGGGCTCAAATTCGTTGGAGGCGACGTAAAATATGTCTCGTAGTAGAAATATGAGCTCAAATATTTTCTCTTTGTAGACTCGTATTCTTCTGAAAATTCTTTTGTAAAAGTAAGAAATATGATGAATCAAAGAATGCTATTACATTTTTTATGAAAACAGGAATTAATCGAGAAAAGATATTTTGATTCTATAAAATGAAAACCGAGCTAAAAATAGCTAACAATATTTTTGGCAAACATATACATACGATCAATATAGCAAATAAAAACAATAGCAATAAATTAAATATTACATGCCGTATAGTAGTCTAAGAGCCCGTGACTGCCAGACTTTCATCATTTTAGGAAAGATAAAAATGTTTCTATGTGTGTACCCAATACAGCAAAGAACGATCCCTAATTATGAAACCTGGATAGTGGTTCCTTTGACAGTTAACAGCCAACAAAGATGTACCAATTATGATGTCAAATTCGTTATTTTAGCAAGCTCCATTTTTGCATATATTATTCGTAACATTATTATAACATGCGCTACTCATTACAAGACACTTGGTATAGTTCGAACATCAGTCAGACACCCCTAAACATAATATATTTTGCCATATTAGAGTTTAAAGGATTCACTAAAGGAACCTTATTTTTCAATCGTCCTAAACCCTTAAAAAAGCCTTAAAATGTACTATTAATAATCAAAAAAATTAACGTTCTTACAATTTCTCAGCCTCCAATTGTCCATCAAGAAATTCTCTACAAGATGGTTCTTATTTGTATGGAATAGCGTTAGACTGAAGATCTAAAGGTCCCTGGTTCAATCCCTGATTTCGGCATGTTGCTTTTGACAAAGATTTATCGTAATACTCGAAAATTTTGTTTTTATTGTGGTCTGCAAAATAACACCCAGTATCTCTCGAACTATATGACTTTTTTTATAGTTTCTCACCGCAATGTTAGAGGTAGAGAGTTTCCCTACACATTGCTTACATTTGCAACCCCTTAGGACTTCTGAAAATGCTCAAAAGTGTTTTTTAGAACGTAGCCTTTTTCATAAAATATGTATATATGGTGTAGAGAACACCCCGTATCTCGTGAACTAATTGACATTTTTTTTTTAAAGTTTCCGCCAAATTAAAGCTCGAGAGCTCCTTTACACATACTTTGTCAATCTTCTAACCCTTCCGGAAGTGCCCAAAAATGCCTTTTTAAAAATTCGCATTTAAAAAAAAATTGAAAACATGGTGTGGAAAACACCTGGCATCTCGCGAACTAATTGACTTCAGTAAAGTTGCTCACCGCCATTTTAAAGTCTAAAAGTTCCCCTACACGAAGCATACCCTTTTGATTTTCGAGCCTTTCTGGAAGTGCCCTAAACTGTCAATCAATAATTGGCATTCTTCAAAAAAATTGAAAACATGGTGTGCAAAACACTCTGTATCTCGTGAAATAAATGATTTTTGTAGAACGTGTCACCGCAATATTAAAGTTCAAGAGTTACTTGATACTATGAATGCCTTATCAATCTTCCAGCCCTTCCGGAAGTGCCCTAAAATGCCTTTTGAAAATTGTCATTTTTCAAAAAGATTGAAAACATGGTTTGAAAAACACCCTGTTTCTTGAGAACTATTTGACTTTTTTGAAGTTTTTTACCGCCATCTTGAAGTTCGAGAGTCTCTCTCCCAGATTGATCTTTTTCTAACCCCCTAACCTAGCTAGAAGTGCCCTGAAAAGCACTTTGAAAATAGCCAATTTTGTCCCAAAAATTTAATTTTTTGGTCTAATAACAGGTATGAACTTTTTTATAAATTTTTTTTTTCGGGCGAAGAACAGAGTCGAACTTATTTACTTAAAAAAAATTTGATCGAACAAGAGGGTCAAACTTTTTTGTTAAAATATTTTTGGTCGAACAACAGGGTCGAACTTTTTTGTTAAAAATTTTTTCGGTCAAAGAACAGGGCGAACTTACTTTTTATTTAAATTTTTCTATCGAAGAACAGGGTCGAATTTATTTTCTTACAAGTTTTTTCGGTTGAACAACAGGGTCGGACTTATTTTAAAATTTTCCCGTAAAAGCGGCGAGATTAAATTGTGATTATCTCGAGAACTAAAAGGAGTACGGAAAAAAGAACTTCATATTCTTGATCCTTAAAAAATTCTCTTCAAGATGGCACCTTTCTTAAACAACGACCAACAATGCATAAAAAAATTAAACAAAACATTTCGTTATAAAAAAGGCAAAAGATTTCTCTTTTTTATGTTCGAAATTAAAAGTTGGAATTTTTAAATTCTGTTTTCGGATTCTGATGGATCATTTAATTCTATATCGATTATTTTGGTAACATTTTTGGCTCGCATTTACCGTTTAGGCCCTATTTGCAATCATAATAAAAAAATATGTAATTTGTATAGCGACAAAACCAGACTTAATTAGGGTTATTATTATTAAAAAGCTTTAATTTAGACCAAAATTTTATTAAAATAAAGTATGTAGAATCACATGTTCTTCTATATTTGATAATAAAAAGATGTTATTTCCTATTTTTATTTTTTGCTTAGGAAATGATAGAGAAAACGAATAAACCAGTGTTTCGCACTTATCTTGAAAACCATTAGAGATAGAGAAAAGCGGTTTTCATATTCGTATGTAGAATTAAATTTTACATTGTATAACATATTAAAATATACAGTTATCAACACTTATGTAATAATTAAAAATTGTCAGTAACTTATAAACTAATAAAGATAGCGCAACCAAACCTGGATTAATGGATTCCTAGCATTGTTTTTCATCATTTTGGAAAGTGTGAGGAAAATTGGGGAAGTAATTTTATTTGATCAGTTTTAAATTGACCACCCATTTTCCGAAATATTGATGTTATCGGAAAACTGACTTGATATCTTTCATCCCCTTGGAAAACTCAATCGATTAGCGTTTTCCATTTTCTTGTAGCTTAAAAAAATTTTTTTGAGTCCAAAAAGAGTCAAGTGTAACCTCTTGATCTTTTTGAGAGGTCTACGGTCAACTTTGGAAAATGGAAAAACTAAATCTGCCATTTTATAGATCTACATCACGGCATGAACAAAATGAAGAAAGTTCTTTTTTATCTGTATTATTTTCCGTGAAAATCGCGGCGGAAATTTTTGTGGGCACATGTTATATTTCAAACTTTTTAAACGTTATCGTATCTAGGATTTGATGCTTAACGTCGGGGTGTTTTTGGTTTTTGTTTATCTCTATTAGTTTCTGAGATAATTGATTCTTAAGGCTCGATGAGAGTGCACATTTCATTTAATGAGATTTACTGGAAAATTCTTTACTGCTATTAGGCGACAAGTTGTTTAAATTGTATCATTAAAAGCCCCTCTTCACAGTGAGGTAGTTTTCAATATTTAATTAAACCACTCTTTTAAATGTCAGGCGCCTCCGCCAATTTTTTCATAATTAATAACTTTTATTAAATTTAAAAAAAAATATTGTTTCATCGTTCAGGGTTTCAAAATTCCAACTTTTTAACTTAATGTCTCGACCTGAAAATTTTAGGAAAAAAGTATTTTAAGAAAGTAAGTTCGCCCTGTTCTTCGACCAAAAAAAATTTAAACAAAAAAATTCGACCCTGTTGTTCGATCAAAATTTTATTTGAGTAAATAAGTTCGATCCTGTTCCTCGACCGAAAAAAAAATTTTAATAAAAAAGTTCATCCCTGTTATTCGACCAAAAAATGAAATTTTTGGGACAAAATTGGCTGTTTTAAAAGTGCTTTTCAGGGCACTTCTAGCAAGGTTAGGGGTTAGAAGATCTCTCGAATAGAGAGACTCTCGAACTTCAAGATGGAGGTAAAAAAATTCAAAAAAGTCAAATAGTTTTCAAGATACAGGGTGCTTTTCAGACCATGCTTTCAATGTTTTTGAAAAATGCCAATTTTCAAAAGGCATTTTAGTGCACTTCCGGAAGGGCTGGAAGATTGATAAGACATGTCTTGTATAAAGGAACTCTTGAACTTTAATATGGCGGTAACACGTTCTAAAAAAATCATTTATTTCATGAGATACAGAGTGTTTTGTGCACCATGTTTTCAATTTTTTTTTGAAGAATGCCAATTATTGAATGACAGTTTAGGGCATTTCCAGAAGGGCTTGAATCAAAAGGATATGCATCGTGTAGGGGAACTTTTGGACTTTAAAATGGCGGTAAGTAACTTTAAAAAAGTCAATTAGTTCGCGAGATACAGGATGTTTTGCGCGTTATAAATTTTTTTGAACAATGTTAATTTTTAAATAGAGTTTTGGGGCACTTCTAAAAGGGCTAGAAGATTGACAAGGTAGAGGAGCTCTCGAGCTTTAATATGGCGGTAACAAACTTTAAAAATGTCTATTTGTTCAGGAGATACAGGGTGTTTTCTACACCATATATACATACTTTATGAAAAATGCTACTTTCTAAAAAACACTTTTGAGCATTTTCAGAAGTGCTAGGGTGTTGCAAATGTATGCATTGTGTAGGGAAACTCTTTACCTCTAACATTGCGGTGAGAAATATATAGTTCGAGAGATACTGGGTGTTATTTTGCAGAACACAATAAAAACGACATTTTCCAGTATTACGATAAATCTTTGTCAAAAGCAACGCGCCGAAACCACGGATTGAACCAGGGACCTTTAGATCTTCAGTCTAACGCTATTCCATACAAATAAGAACCATCTTGTAGAGAGTTTCTTGATGGACAATTGCATATTGATCCCCGTTAATTTGAAAATACATGCGACGGAAATTAAGATGATCAACTTACTCCTTAAAGTCATTCTAGCATCGTATCGATATGTTTGTTTATTTAAGTGCTTCCGTTTACAAGCCTCCCCAAGAAGCAT
This sequence comes from Dalotia coriaria, assembly GCF_025399875.1. Lineage (NCBI taxonomy): Eukaryota > Metazoa > Arthropoda > Insecta > Coleoptera > Staphylinidae > Dalotia > Dalotia coriaria. The sequence continues at coordinate 2,978,341 of NW_027045448.1, forward strand.
TTCTGCTTTATTGAAATTTATCCTAAAAGCCTCCGCCCAGCTGCTGGAACCACAAAGAAGGCTTGGTGCGGGTCGTCCGACTCGCGTATCTTAAGACTTCTTCATCTTCTTTGTGTTTCCGCTTCGTGCTGCTTTGTGTTCGTACTTTGCTTGCCTTTCTAGCAAATCGACTTAACTAAGAGATATAAGAGAAACAAGAAAATGTGACAATGCACCCTCGAGGAAAATTACATTTGTACAAGCGATTACATTTTCTTAAAGCTAGTGCTACACCGGATATGCTAAGCTCAAATTTCTCTTGCATCATCGTAACTTATATCGAGAATAGCCTAATTATGTAGTTATCTGGGAATATTAATCTAACGACAAATCGAAGGTAACTGAGTAGGATTCGAAATATCACACAGCTTTCCATGAGTTTGCACATTGCCATCAATCAGTTGATGATTTGTTGATTTCTACGCTAGTCTTGTTTTCGCTTGATTTCAGTCTGGTTTTCATTTGGCTGCGTCAACAAATCCACCGCCTGTATAATTACTTAGAGGTTTTCTGTCAAGTCTAGACTGTAATAGTCGCTGTGGAAAGATCATTTATTTAATTATACCTCAAGCGAACAAAACAAAATAATATATGTTTAGATCCTGATAAAAGGGAGTTTTTGCTAAATTATCTGCTGACGGAAATGGCGATTCAGTAGAAACAAGAAAGTGGGCGGATCCGTAGACATATTAAATCGAAAGTAAAAGATGTTCCTGTTTATAGCAAATCAAATTATTCTTTATTCGCTAAATTTTATAATAATTTTTTTTTAGATTTATGAAATTTCATTACTTAACAAGTTTATATTTATCCAGTTTGTAACTAAAAAATAATACGCAAATATTTTATTGCAAGCATGCATTAATTGGAACAATGTATGATAAATTATCAATTAATACCTACTACTACATTGATATATTTGCACGCTAGCAACAGTGCAGACTCGCACATTCATTATATCAGTTTTACCTCTTCCAGATCCCATCGTTAATTCTTGTCATTTGCAATTTTCATGGAATACATTAGAGGCATACATTTATAAAAAGCATTTTACTGACCTGTTTACAACGTGAAGATAATTTAATTCGAACAAAAAAAATTGGACTGCCTTGATGGATGTGAATACGATAGCTTTAGAAATTCTCTTTTCTTCTTCAAATCAATAATAGGTTCCGGTATTCATCACGTGAATCGAAAATTCAGTTCGCAATTACTCAAAAAGCGTCTTGAGATCTCTTATCTTGCCACTTCTTTATGTATTGATAGTGAATGTGTGTATTGATTTGCCCTCCGAACTGCTTAATATTTGTTGTTTATTTACGGTAACATTTGCTAACAATTTATTTCAAAATTGTAAATCGTTGTTTCAATAATATAGTGCTAACTCTGTAATATCTGCCAATCAAATTTCGAAGGGTAGGTACGTTGAACAATTGGTTTGATTCGACGAACGAGCTGCAAAGCAGTAATTAGCAGAAACGCTAATTGTGAAGTACAAAATATAAATAAATGCACAATGGAAAATTCGGCAAATTGGGTAAATTTGTGTCAATAAAAACTTTTTGACATTACACTAAACAGTTAACCCAAGGTATAAAAGAATAGTTTTTTTTATTATTTTTAACTTTTAATCTTCAGAGAACACAAATGTATGTATATAATAAACAAGAAGAATGCATTATAATATAATAAAAATTTCTGCTGCGTTTGCACAATAGGTACTCAGCAATATTCACAGATCTTCACTGTATATTAATAATATAATATAAAGCGCTACACACCAACGGATAAGAGTGTCAACGAGAGCAGAGATTTTAAAGTATAGAATACGTGCCAAATTTCATTAAATTTATATACGCCTTGCAACATCGCAAACGAAAAATGTACCACAGTGCGAAGATAGTATATAAATCATTCTCTAATAAATAAATATGAAATCCGAACTTTATGAATAATTATTTTGCACCAGAATAAATTATTCCAATAAAGCTCTCAACATCCTTCATGTTGCCCCAAATTTTGTCAGACGTAATATCATACATGTTGCGTTATTTTTGCTGGGCAAACATGGAAAATGTGCGTTGATTTCTCTGAGGATGAGACACCAAATAAATAGGGTAATTACTAATCAGCAATGCAAAAATCCAACCACAAGTTTCAGCGCACGTGCAGTAACGCAAATAGTGATGTCGTTAAGGTCGTCAAATTAGTTATGCAATATAGTTTCTGGATCATCTAAATAGGTACTCATATCTGGAAATCCGCGTGTGCTCGTAAATCCAATAATTATACCGAGGACCGTGACATTGCTAAATAGATCGTAATCATTTTTTCTACTTCCACATATAACCCGCCAGTTTTTCCACGGTTTTGAGACACAAAAAGTGGTACTTTATATAAAGACGGCCAAGCCGTGAGTAAAGTACTATATCCTTGAGCATTAGGGCGGGGCATGCACCTGCGCGTTTACCTACGGTGCGCCACCAGTCAAACAAAGCAGGCACTGCTCTGCTCGTGTCGGCGCAGCACAGCATTTATAATCTTACATTTCCCAGTAGTATGCGAGAGAATTTCGAAGATTTAAAAAACTAAAGCCCATGTTTAGCCACTTTATACTAAATATACTATTGTATAGGTTATGTGTGTCATAAAATACTTATTTGCAAAAAAGTGAAACAAAATTTGATCAACACAAAATAATTTTCTACATACATTGGATTTCAGATGTCGGTAATGTGTGTTGACGCTACTTATTATTAACGAAACTCTAAAAATAACCCGGATTGTGAAAACTCCTGAGTACATTTGATGCTCGCAACTAAAGCACAAGAAAGTATTTTTAGAGTAATTGAAAATGCCTGGTCAAATTGGAAGCATTAGATGAGTTTAGCGTATGTTTGCCGGTAGTCGTGTGTGGTTTAATGACGCCAGACTGCTGTCGGAAACCTCGTTTCGTTCCTGACCTTTTACCTAACGACTCGCAGCGCCATACGCGTTTTTATCACTGCCAATGAAAGCCAAAATAAGCATTCTAAATTGTTATAAACGCAACGCCGGCGTGATCACGTAGCGCTTTTATAAAGGTGATTTGTCTTCGAAATAATGTGCAGCCACGTCAAGGTATATAAGCTTGGAACGCATCACAAAATAAACTTATCTTAAATAAATTCTGACAACAAGTTTATTAAATCGCATATATTACATTAATTTATTATGTTTCTAAAAAAAATAGTAATTTGTAGCTACTATATAAAAATCAATAATATTTAAATTTATTACCATCACCATAAAAACAATAAAAAAAATCAAGATAAATTTCTTCTTACACTGTGTTACATAAATGCCCTGCGGTTAATTAGTTTGTTCATGTATGGATATTTAATCGATGTAAACACTGGCACCAGACTGTGGTTCGGTAGCAAATAAAATCGAATTGTATTCCGAATCGTCACCATTTTTAATTATCTGATGACAACTCTTGTAATACTTCTGTTTTAACATTGTCATGTATTGGTCGACATTTTCCTTCGCAAGCAGAGCAACAACACAACCTCCCCATCCAGCTCCAGTGAGACGAGCACCATATGCCAATCCCGAAGACAATTCAACAAGTCGGTCCAACTGCGGATGGCTGCATTCGTACAAATCGCGTAGACTGGCATGGCTCGCTAACATAAGGTTGCCCAACGCCTCCAACGTTGTCTCGCCGCTGGCGCCTCCGCCAACTGAATTGGCGCACTCTGCGTGGAAACGTTCAACGCGCAACGCCTCTGCAAAACGTCAACGTGGTATAATTAAAAAAGAATGTAAAAGCGTAAAAGCATTTTTACCCCGGTAGTACGTCTAAAACGTTAAACAGTCTCTAGCTTTGCGACGTTAAAACACACGCAAATATAATTAACGGAAAAGGAAAAATTAAATTTAAAATGTGTAGGTCTTATTGCGTTAATGTTCTTGACATTAATTGCTCGCAACGTAATAAAGATTAGCCTGCAGTACTGGAACTCATCACAAATTAACTAAGGAATTATTTGGTACAGTAATTAGTTTTAAGCTCTCGCTGAGTATTTGCTGCTTAAAAATGTAAAAACGCGAATGTAAACTTAATATTAAGCCTTTGTAAAATTAAAATTTTTGAACCAAAAACCTGTGTAATAATCAAAGTAAACAAACATTTACCTTCATAAACATGCATGGCACGCTGGTAGAGCTTGAATGTGTCCATTCGGGTAGTATTTGCAGTCAACGAAGTGCTTTCCAGTTCAGTGGGCGTTGTCTCGAGCAGTTTCATTATTTCATCTTTTTGGTATATATCTCCGTGTAGATGCTTTTTCACAAAGTTGCACATTGTTTCTAGGTCGACTTTTAAAATTGATTGAAGTTGTCCTAGCTTTTTTATGTTTTTCCATTCCAACCCATTTTCTTTTGCAATTATCTACATTTCAAAAATACCAAAGTTATAATATTTTAGAAGTTATTATAAAGTGTGAAACTGAAATTTGTATTCAATTGCTGTAGAGTCAAGTGCGTCGCTTTGCGAAGCACAATTACGATTAACTTTTTAATTATCGAGGAACTTCCAACAAGTCGCAAGCTTGTCTTAAAAGCATGGCCGCCATTTCCTGTCAAGATGTCACGCTTAAGTAGATGCGCCGTGAACCCCCGCAGGCTAGCTTTAAAATTAATGCTAAAGTTTGTCCCCGTAGTTTCGCCTCGCCGCAACAGTGTTATGGCGTTGTCACGGACACGTGAACATTTCCTTTGAAATTGTCTTCAAAGCTTAGACAAAGCTTAGAACCCGGGAAACGCGCAAAAGAAATACTCACCTCACTTTCTCCGGGGATGAAAATGTAAAAATGTTATTTCAGTGATTATCAGGAAATGCAAATCCTAGATTAGAAGCTCAGGTGGGAAAAGCTCAAGAAAGTTACCTCGCTTTCGGAAGTGATGCTCATGAATCACAAATTTTCATAATTTCACGACGCAATGTTGACACAAAGCGTGGCTGCTACGCTAACTTATGAATAATTAATTTGATTATATATTCGCGGCAATGAAGAATCCGTAGTAACAAACAAATATTTGCAATCCATAAATTAATTCATGTAAATGCCGCCAAACAAATCTGTGCACGTCAAAAAGTTCTCATCACAATAAATGATATTATGGTACAAATAAAATGTGGATTTAATATGTATAAATCATACTGCGTAGTAATCAAAACAGAATAATTAGTGATTGTTCCACATCGACGCATTAAATTTAAGCGAATCGAGTACAATCCGGCACAGAGTAATTACGTTACGTTTGCGCTTACCTGCGCGGCGAGACGACATTCGACGACACGACAATTGTAATCGGCGGTGGCCGCTTTGTTCAGCTCGGCGAGGCTATGCGCGATCACAAAGACCGCCCCCGACGGCAGCCGCACGTCCTCCGATCGCAGCGGATCGAACTTGATTAGCTTGGCGCAACCTGTAAACCAAGAACAATAAGACAAGTTAATAGATTTGTGCCTGCCGCAATTGATGTCTCTTGGGGAGAGTTTCATTGACAATGTAACTAAAATTGGCAACAATATAACTTCGTTAAATTTATAAAATAATTCATCAATTTGGCGCACTAAAAGTAATAGTAGTTTAACTGAGTTATTGTTATTGATTAATAGAGTAGTTATTTAGTTTATTGGAAATGTCGGTTTTCCTGATTTTTGTTAATTTTGTTTTTAACATCCTAAAAAATTAGATAAAGTTCATTGTTGCATGAGAAAAGATGGGAAATCTCTGCGGAATTCATTTATTTATGATCCTAATGGAAGTTGGAAATTCCCCCGCAGTTTGTGATGTGTTCTTTTATTCACACTCTTCGCGCATCTTCTAGATTCCACTTCTGCTTATTGTTTGCTACTTTTACGAACTTCTTTTGTATTTTTTAGATCATTTTATGTTTTCGTATAGTAGAGCTAGATATAGTGCGGATTGGTTTAATCCCGTAGACGTGTGGGTTGGACACGCGAAAAAAAAGTTTGCTCGTTTCGGGGTCGTTATGCCTCATGGAATTTTCCGCACATGAAAATACAATCGTGTTTTCGACCGTCAGCGTTCGGGAACGGGAAAACAATAAACGGCACATAATATTGCGCGAAGAGCCGATGCTGTGGAAGGATTTAGTTGGCTCGTAAACAATTTTCGCCGGGCCGGTGTACGAGGAGCATGCAGTCAAAGCATTCTCATCGTCTAGTCTTATCGTAGTTTATAGTTCGCCGGTATTAACAAGCTTTCAACTACCCACGTCTCGAGGCTGTTATACTCTACCACCCAAAGTGCAAACAAAGTGTCGTAAGGACACCCGGATGATAAAAAATGGTTTAATTTCCTGGAAACAAGATTCTCTTCACACATAATGTGAAGACCAACGATCATAAATGTTTGCACCTGCGTGATGTACAGTATTTTATAGATGCCTTTAGGAGAGAATAAATCACGTTCATTCAATTAAAATCAACAACTTGCTCTTACAGCAAGAGACCAGTATCGATTTATACTTCAACCATTTTCAGATGCAATTTTAGTTTCAATTACACCGAACTACACAAATGAAAAGGTTTAGCAAGTACCTAATAAATAATTTGGAATTCATGTCAGGAAGTACATACTGTTTTTTTTTTAATTAATTATGGTTTATAAGATAAGCGGCGACAAGAATAACACTTTGACAACAGTTTTAATAAAAGATTATGGCAATGAATAAAATAGTAGTAGATAAAATATAGGAATATCTGCAGGTATATTATAAATAAAGAAACTAACCTCAACAATTCACTGACTTCTTTTCTCGTGGTCAACAATTATCAGTATAATATAACTCCGAGCTTACCTCAAAAGTATCGGCAGTGTAATTTGACCTGTCACAACGTAGGTGTTCTAATCGACTCGGAATCAAATTGACAATTTATTCAATCTCATTTTTCAGCACCCGCGTCATGTTTAAATGTTAGAGAGTCGACAAGGTAGAACCCAACGCAGAGTCAAAAGCCGGTATCCTGTCGACCGGATGGTTGAGATCGAAAATCACAAGTCACGTAATGATTTTGTAACTCAATTATCACATCGCACTTTTGCGTGTTTCACGGAACGGCCGTTCCACAGGCTATAGGTAATTCATAACACAATTAACGGCATCGAATACAAAAAGGTTCAAAATTCCAAATTTATATAAAATAGCTTAATTTCATAAAACGTACAAGTATGAATTATTTATTGGAGTTATTAATTAATGAAGACTAATTAAAAACAATTTTTCAAATTCTTTCAAAACATTGCATTGTTTTTCGATTTAATTTTATTTTATTAACTAATCCAGTTTGTATATGGATGGTCGTCTGTATCCATTATATTCGTAAGGAACACGATGTGTTTACACTGCTAATGAAAGCACTAACGCGTATCGACCCATCGTAGAAGCGTACTTTCTGCTGAAATTACGCGTAAACAAGATGCAAGATGCACCCTACTTCGTTATAGACTTGTTAGTAATTTCACTCAAACAAAACATTCCTTGATTTTACGACTGTACTCGGTGCAATGCATATACATCCAAGTATGTTGTTTTAATCCATTCGCTTCACGTTAAATCATGAATATAAAATGTCTTCACTTGAAACGCTGTGCAAATTAAAGCTAAGAATCTTCCGGGGGACTTGAAATACATATTCGACATGAATTGAAACCGCGACCGACAATGTAAACCTATACTAGAAAATGAAACTCGACGTGTATACACGAAGAATTTAATTGCTTTGAGGTAAGCGCACAATTTCCGTTTGTTTCGTTATCAGCACTAACCAAGTATGGATTTTGGGCTTGTCAACTGTTTATATGCCATGACATGCACTTGCAGCAATGACTATAAAATAAATCACATGAAAAAAACATAACCTTTTTTTAATAATCTTGATAAAGAAAATTGATTAAATTGGTTTAATTCGCACGTAAATAAATTCCATTCGAAATTATATTGACCTAATTAGAAACGTGTTCGTTTGGGTTGCTGTAATTAAATTAAAACTGCATGCAGGGCGCACATAATGAGTACATGAAAGTTTCATTTATACGCTACGGTGTGCCAACCCGCCGAGAAAATGTTATGCATATTCCGTCATAAAATGTAAAATAGTAGAACATGGCGAAACAAATTGCGTCAGCGCTATGCTCCCGGCCAATGTCCCAAGTTCATTGGAATATGCATTCCTGATATGCATACAAGTTGCTGAAATTGCTCACAATTTAAACCTAGCCGTAGGTACCTATTGTTCGCATCGTTGTATGTTAAGTTCCTAGATATGCTTAAAGCTATCTTTCGATTCAGGCCGAACATCATCATCATCTTTTTCATATTAAAAAAATATTTATTTCTATAGCTCACAATTATTTCCAATTTGTTTTATTATCCAGACTTTTACAGGCAACAACAATTTTAAAACTTTATTCACATTGAGTTTGAATAGCGTTTATAACAAGTTTTGCACTTTAGAGCTGATTCAAATCATCTGTCTATATCTTTAAAATTATTCTTCATAATTCTGATGTAAAATAGGGGGCAATATAGTTACATTTTGCTAAATTTCAGTCAAAACAACTTTATTATAATTAAAGTAGTTGAAATGGAGGTGACTCTTAACCGTTATTTAAATCCATTGTGTTGAAATGCATAATAGCACGGTAAATTAGTAGTTGGAATTGAAATACTTATGAGCAAAGTTATTTATAGATGCAGAATAAAAGTATCATCTCCCACTCGTAAATCTCGCATCTCCGCGTCTAGTCTGCATACGAAGCTTACACGAAATATTTCAGCCAAACAAAAGTAAAACGATTACATGAACTTATTTTTTGCGTGATTTACAACTGGGAAATTGGCACTATGCCAACCACACCGTTCAGAAATGAAGCGCGCACATTTCCCAATAATCCACCCCATTCTACGTATTCCCGAAAAATCACGATTAAATAACAGTAAGTAAATTTAAAATTTTGAATTTAAAACTTGAGTTAAGTTTGAAAGGAAAATGCTAGCAACTCGTTATTAATTTAGGTTATACACGGAATGGAAAATACCTAATTAAGAGCAGTATTGACTGATAAATATTTAAATGTGTAAATTGGAAACTAAATTTGCTCGCGTGATATGTCCCGTAACCCTTTACGATTTTGCTGGATCAAAGAAACGTTCGCACGCCCATAATTGTGGATTGAGTCCCCGATGTTCTGGGGTCTAAAGACAGCGTAATGAAATATTAATTCGCACCCATGAATTAATTTCGACGCGGACGTGCCCGTAATTTTTAACTTAATTAAAAACAGTGAATACTAACGCAGTAATATCGATTAATTATTATTCTATGCTCACGCCGAGCCAAAACTCGCGCCAATGGCGCAATTAATCCTTAATCATTAATCGATTAGGAAAGTCAATTTGTAAATTAAACATTTGGCAACTGCGAAGGCGTGTGATGGTTTGGCGCCGATAAAAGATAAATGAACGAAATAAGCGAAAGTAATAAAACTTTGCCTTCAAGAGTCGTGTATCGATATTTTAATTCGCAATGACGTAAATGATAAGTTATACTTAAAACTTTGATTATTATTTCTGATGGATATAAATCCAGACATGCAAAGTAAAGATTTAAAATTTAATTTATTAAGTATCAAATGGTTAAGCGGGAATGTTTGTTCGTGTAACAACGTTTGGCCACATGATGCTTACGTTATTTTTTCTACTTCTACTATATTTCCACGTTTAGGTTTTTGTGTATTAAATCTTCGAAATTCGCTCACACACTACTGGAAAAATTAATTCCCATTTCAAATAATCATCTAGCAAACCGATGCAAATATTGAGAAATATATTCAAATTCGGAAGTTACCCGAATAAGCAGTTGTTATTTCAAAATGTTCAGAAATGAGTATATTCATATAAAAATAAATATGTACCTACACAATAATTGCATTATTTTGGTGAAACAAAAAACAAATATCTTTCTTGTGCTGTTGACAAACAAAAATGACAAAATCGTAACATTTACTTGAATTTTGCTTGATTCAAAAGACAAAAGAACCACCCTCAAACAAAAAAAACACATTTATATCTTTGTTAGGAATAAAATATGGGGAGGCAGCTATGCGATTCACGTTTATAAATGAGTATAAATGTATATACGGTCTGGACCGAGAGATAAGATATGACATATCAGGATATAAATCACATCACTTTTAGATACATAGCTACATATTTTGAATTTATAGTTATAGGAAATGAAATATGATATTGCATCCGACGCCTTGGTTAGTGGGTAGTTTAGCACTAATTAATTAAAGCGGAATTTGGTCATAATTCTAAGCCTGATATAATTTTGGCAAACGAAACGCTGAATAATTAATTATGACCAGATTTTCATATCAGTTATTAACGACATTTTATGACATAATAAAACAGATTTTTCGATAATGATAAAAGGTAGTAGTCTTATCAAGGAAGACTTTAGTATACTTCAACGCTTTTAGTGTTCCCGGATGTGAAAAAATAGTGTGCAAGAGACTTCAATAGATTTCGGCTTTTATCCTTCCGCAACAAAAGAAATCATGCTCATAAATATTTCATCACAAACAACACCCGGTTGCGGCACTATCCTCGCTCTGCTGCGCGTATCACTCACTCGTTCGTAACGTACTCAATGGTGGTGGCTTACCCTTGGTTGCGAGGAACGCAATCGCCTGATCCATGCCGCCTCCTTGAGTGCCGATGTAGCGCTCGCATTTGGCACACACATCCGCAATCTCCTCCTTGGAAAGCTCGATCTGCAAATTGATACCACATCATTAGATCATCAAATTATCGCATTACACGACCATTCTTCGAATATGTCCGGGTCAAATTTTCAGTTGATTCCAAGCACAAGAAAAACATTGTTGGCATCAAATCTAAAGATTACGAGCCAATTATTATTATAAGGGGAAGTTGTTAAATCTGTTATAGCTTTGTTATCGCTGTATTTGTGGTTGCCACATAAGTGCCACGCATAAATATTCAACAAGGAGCAAGGGATAAACTACACGCACGCATTTCGCCGGGTGTTGCGTGCGAAGATTGTCGAGGATTTGTGGATCGCCGTTCTCGAACAGACAAACGTTTTGCAAGACCGAAAGGTTCTGGGAGTGGAGCGCGGCGAGTCAACCTAAATTGCCATTCGTGACACGGCCGGCCCTAGCCCCGATGTGGGACTATTCGTTTCACACGCACGCAATCCTCCCTCACCTAAAGACATGCAAAGGATCACCGCCACCAACGCATTTGCATATTTCGCGTATTTCTATTCGACTTTGGCGTCGAAAGCGGGTCACTCCAAAACTCCTGCCCTAAAATCGGCACAAAAATGCTGATTTGCTTGAAAACTCAAAACAATATTGATCTTTCCTTCGGCTCGAAATTCGTGTTTCTTCCAGCAACGGTTCGCGCTGATGAAATGCCAAATTCAGCGTTGAGACCCCACGGAAACGAGCAGAAAACTGCTACCCTTTTCATAAATTCCTATTTTGTAAATAAAGTAAATTACTTCGAGCGCGATGAGAAAGTCGAGGTCCTGGCTTAATGGCCGTGTTGGCAAACTTTTAACACGATTCACCTTCATTATCGCTTCGCTTTTCACCCTCGGGCAACCAGATTTTAGCCTCCACACTCCACAACGACCGCAAGCATTAAATTTTTGCCTACGCTGCATTCGCACATCTTTCACAGTGTTTTCACCGCACAATTTTGGCATAAGTTAAAAATTGATGTATGGCTTATATAATTTATTGCAAGCATATGCTTAAATGTTTGAATAAATTTGTATAAATAACCATTTGTTTTAAAAATATTTCGGGATCAAATCATTTTAAATACCTATACTGTTCCAGAAGGTTTATGTGTGGTTGCATATTTTGTTCAATATGATGTCGTGCTGAGTCTTATCATATATTCATATATATCACATGTTGTGTGGAGAACAAGCAATGAATATAAAATACGCTCAACAGTTTGCGAAGATGTCAACAAAAATGTCACTTTTATTTACGCCTTGAAGAGTTGCAGGTGTTTGCCAACATATCTACCATAAAAGAAATCAAAAATTTTAAGAAAGAAAAACTGCATTGCGCTATTTGTTTTAATAATGCAAATGTACCAATTAGTAAATTAAAATTCAAAATAAAAATTGAATCTTGGTCGTTTTGCTACTGCACAGAAATATACGAGTAAAACAGTTTGGCAGCCACTGGTGTAAAGAACATATAGAAAATGAATAGAGTCCGACAATATTTATGCTTATGGCACGTGTGCTCGCGATGTGACATAAAATTTATTTAAAATTCAGTTCACGTTTTAATTCCAATCCAATTTCAAATGTTATCCCGCACTTTGAATTTAAAACAAACACGATATTTGATGTATGTTTTATAACGCTAGAAGATAGCATTTTATACAGGGTGCTATATTTTCGTCAATGATACCAAGAATATCAAGAATATTTGTTTTCGGTGTCCTTTGGCAGTTGTAATCAACTACATGTCAACAGTAATAATTTCCCTATAGATTTGAGCTCACTACCAAATACAAATACAAAAATGTCATTGCGTAATTTGATTTTTTACGACATGTAAAATTAATACTTATATCAATACCAAAAAGCAATAAAAACGAAATTATCTAATGAATCTATGAAAACAAAACTCAAAATCGACCGGATCAGGTTTTACCAGGGTCACTTAACAGAAAATGACAATTTATTTCACTGGAAGATGAAAAATTTGATATTTTAGCAATTGATTAGTTTTGATTCCCGTTTGATTGAAATAACTACGTAAATAAAAACCGCTTTTAAACGCATACTCGAAATATTTGTAATTCAATTTAGTAGCTATTAGCGAAATCATTTTTTCAATTGTAAAAGCATTCTAACTAGAGAAAAACTTCAATTTTGATCTCAGTGATGTACGGTGATGCTCTTATCCGCACGTGTCATAAGTAATATGTAGCAAGCAGCAATAAAATAAAATATTTTTACGAAAACGAAAACTTTTACGGCTTACGTTGGCGCGCCGGCCAATGCTTTTAACTCTCGAAAGAAAAGTACAGAAAAAGAGCAGTGAAGTTCTTACTTCGTGAGCAAAAGCAGTCGCCAGGGCAGCGGCGCACACGAGCGCACTGCTGCTGGATAATCCCGCGCTCTTCGGAATCGTGCCGCTGACCATCACACATAATCCTTTTAATCTGGCCTCTATCGACATTAATTCGCAAATGCCCTTCACGCCGCATAGAAAATACTGATACCACTGGGGTGCGCCGTCAGTCAAATCAATTCTGAAAATATTAATTTAAACCAATAGCTTTTTACGTTTTAAAATTGCATTTGGCTTGTTTATATTACTTTAGTCAAATTTTCCTAATATATAATTATGTAATTAAGCTATTATACAATATATTTCCAAAAATACAGACTTACGAGACATCTCTGATGGAACAGTCGTAGGATGCGAAGGTTTCATCCAAATTTGCCAATCGCAGCGACCCCTCGTTATCAGTAGAAACAGCTAGCAGGATATCCTGCTGCAAAGCCATTGGGCACACTCCATAACCGCTATAATCGATGTGCTCCCCAATTAAGTTTACTCTGCAGGAAAACATCGGAATGGAAATAAAAGTTAAATACTAATTGTAAAGCAAATTATAAAAGCAAAATATAGCAAATACAATTTCTAACTGTTATACCTGCCTGGGACGCGTACATAAAACTCTGGTGGGCATTTGAAGACTTCGGCAAACTTTGTTTTCAGCAGACGACTTCGATCATTCACCTGCAACGTTGTTGCTTCTGCTTTGATACTAGACATGATTCTGCACAATTGTGTCAACTAATACAATAACACTTCACGCACACTTGTCTACGATTTACACGAATTCTGCGACTAGTTAAATATGCAATTGCCGCGCGGGGCGATGGGCATACACTATATACTAATAGTACCAATCATCCACGTCGTTGCAGGAAGCCGGTTATGCTTGATACCGTTCATACTGTACACGCTGTCATAAACATTTGTGTAGGTATCACATATCGCCGGTTTAGTATAAAATCCGTATCAGAAAAGACGAAGTCTTATCGCCTTAAAATATGTTTGCATTTTATATTTGAACAATATAATCATGATATTACTTGCTTAGCAGGATCCGACGGCAATCAACATGTAATCTGGCGACAAAATAAATTCTAGGTTAATAAATTGAGTTTGATATTGATATAAAAGCTTAATACTCCTGCTGGATATGTTTAAGAAGAAAAATTTTAGATATTAACATTTAATTAAACATTTCTCGATTCATAAACACCATATTAAAATAAATTGTTTTTTTTTTCTTTTAAGTAATGCTAATGCTGAAAACTGCAGTATAATTACCTGATTGGATCGGCTGCTAACTGAGGACAGCACTAGCATGTTTAGACAACTTTGATTCTCTGCCGTGAGATGGCCATATTAATATTACTTTAGGAAATTTTCACCCATGGGTTTCAATATTTATTATCGTATATTTACGAAACTTAAAATTTAGTTCAAGGACTAACTTATAAATAAGTAAATGCATTTATAACAAAATAAAAAGTTCAGCTATTTAACAGCGTATGGCGATTTTCCGTATTCACTCACACCGACATGTGTTGGTGCTTTTCAAATCCCAACATTCCCAACATCTTCCGCATGAGCGATGACGTACGGCCGATGAAAACGTGTGCGACAGAGCGCACACATTAATAGGAATCCGCGCGGAAAATATAGCCGCCCCGTGTCGCACCCACCTACGCGTCCACCGCTAGCGGGGGCAGAAACACAGAGAACGGAGAGCAAACGCGAACGAGCGACCGATTCGACGTAGGCAGCCGGCAAATCCCCGTTCGCGTTTTATCAGTGTAAGGGGCTTTAAAACTGCTGTATTTGCAGGATGGCGGGATGATGGCATGGCGCGCGCTGGATGCGTCTGCCGGTTTATTATTGACCGTAACTTTTGTTTTTGCGAGCGGGAAGAGTACGCGGGGGCGGTGCAGGGCAAAGCCACCGTTGCGAAAGTAAATGTCATGCGATTGTCGTTCGACGGCGATTTCCGGTGTACAAACGTACGGACGCATGCTCCGGTAGGGTATAAAGGAATGGAAAAGCGCGGTCTTTGTGTTTTCGTCCTAATGGAAATTATGCCAGTAAATCCTGCCGGCTGCCGTTGTGCGACGACCACATTAAATTCAATGTACCTGCTAATTTATTAACGCCGTAGTTTGTACGGGCGGTAGTCAAGTGTGATGCAAGAAAACTAACAACAAAGCTGACAATAAAATAAGTTTACCGCAAAATGCAAAAGCTATAAAAAATTTTAAACTTTTGTTCCGCTGTTGCTTTTCCAGTTGGTGTTACATTTAATTAAAAACATTTTTTGCTCTTAGTTGATATTTTTTCAAGTAAGTAAGGTAAATGTAGATACTTTAAAACATGTTACTTGAAGACAGACTTGAATTTTAATTACTCTTGAACAAATCAATCTCTGCTCGCGCACTCGCCGAGCGAAAGTAACAGAATGTCAAACATTCGTCGCGACGTTTTATGTGCTAATTTTATTTATTTCCGATTGAAATGAACGACGTGTTTCCCTTTGTGCGTTGCAAGCACTGAAAAACCGCCCGAGTTGTCAGTTGCAGCCGAAGGCATGCGCAAGTTCATTCGTCTTAAGTTGCAGTTGCAATTGCATAAATAACGACTAATTGAAAAATTGTGCGCCGCGTCAATGCCGGCAGCGGCGGCAACGACTGTCTCCTACAGCAGACATTTCTCATACATGAATGAGTAACACGTACTCTAATGGATTTATTTACGCACTTTTTGCGTATCGGTAAACGAGTTTGCAAATACGGGTGGTCCGCCGACCAGTGCACGCATTGACATTGTTCTTGCGGATCAGAAACAGTCCCGACAGACTTGATTGTGCCAGGCGACATCAATATTTATCAAAACCAGTGAGTGGAAACTTTGCTATATTGGCTGCAAATTGAAACGGGTGTAATGATTTGCTAATCTCACATTTCTTTCTGGGCTTGGAATTAATCAAGCATTAAATGAAAATGTATCCATTCATTTGTTATTTTACCGACGTCAACAAAGTTGATTTGAAAGAAAAAAACTTAATTATTTTTTTCTAGTTTTTATTGTGCTCTAAACAATTTTTTTAAAAATTTAAGCAGGAATAAATTTATATTGTGTTTTTTAAACTTCGAAAGTGCTTTCGGCACAATGTACAAAATCCAATTTTGATTGGATAGATTAGATCATAATAAATGTCGACACGCGCCCGAAGAAGACACGACAACTCAAACGGCGTCGACTTAATGAGAAGCAATCTCGCGACGTACCCGAAAGAAACTGTCGCCGTACGGCAAACATCGATACTAATTTCATTAATTCCTATCGGCGCGCGAAAGTAATCTCCGGAATCAACTGATTAAAAAAGTTGTCGCCGCGCTACGGGCTCAACTCATCTGCCGGCTTACTGCAAAACGGATTCACCCCGCTTTGTGTGCCCAAGCCACACACACTCATACCTACACACAGAACAGCCTCATTTTAATGCGATTGAATTAAAGATTGAGTTTAAAATAGGCTCTTAATCAATGTCTGCACTTCATTAAGCGTTAGATCGGAGATAAAGGGAGATCGCTACAAAAGTTTGCGATTTTTTCCTCTTTGTTTTCCTCCTTTCATTGTTGCATCTTTTAACTTTTACTCCTTGCGTCTATTTTTCTGCTGCGGAGGAAACGCTGAACATCCCTGCGCTGAGATAAGAAAAAGTCGGTATTAACGTTAGTACAAAGGAAAGCAGCGAATAAAAAATCTGCGCATTCTGGTTGTCTTGTAGTGTTGATGACATATTGGAATCGTTATTATTATGTATTGACAAAGTAATAGTTTTATTTTTCTCTATGGCACATATATTTCCACATCTGAAAAGGATGGTTAACTGGCCGGAAGATACGGACCATCTGATTCTAGTCCGGACTAGGGTAAATAAGAAACGTCATTGTTTTTGTCCGGTGATGGAGCCATTTGGACCATTTCCTCTCTGCACATTACAAAACGTAGAAAGGCGCGCTGAATCACCCCACAACGCGCCGTAGACACCACGCAGCATTTCCGGTTTGCGGCGAATACGATCGTTGCACATTTTAAATCGGATGTTGCTATTTACGGATTGCCAGACAAGTGTCACCCCTCCGGATTTGTTGTTTTGAATTATGTAATTTCTCAACGCATTGTAAAGTTTTTATCGGCTATGCGGGTGGGCATGTTCGATTTTTTCGACAGTTTTGAGTATTTTTCGCGTGATTGCAATTTTTTTAGGGACAATGTATCCAGGGCTCGACGGGATGCGCGGTGCTCCGGAGGCTGGAAACACACCATGTACTGATATCGGCTCCTCCGTCCTCACCCTTGCGCCGAAAACGACGCGTCGTCATCATATATCATACGATTACGCGCAGCGATGACTCTCGCGTAGTGATTCCGCGATATTTGCTTTTCCACCCCTCTTATAATCGAGTTTGGGGTTCATGCGTGTGTGCACAAATAAGCCGTTTCTGTTTCGATGAACGAAATTAACTTGAATTTAACGGGTGGTGACTTTTACGACAATTTTGGTTTACATGATACTTACTATAATATTAAATATACTTTAATCCACATATCACATGCATAGGTAGCATGGTATTCCTATATAGGTATAAATATTATAAAATCAATCAAATATTTTTTTTGGCTCATACATTAATTGTTGAAAATATGTCATTTTTTTAATTGTATAACAATGGGTGTAGTAAATGTTTTGCTCAACAAGGTTTATTTCTCGCTGCTTGCGCTTATACAAATGACTTATTACACTGCTTATGTAACATTGAACACTGTGAAAGGGCTGTAGAACGTTTTGTGTTCAAGCAGAGAGTGTATTTTCATTCATATTCTACGAAAATATAACATAATTATTTCCATTTTACGATGGCATTTGTCACGCATGCGACTTCCGGGGTGGAGCGCCGCCATGTTCTCGTATTCGCCATTGCTAGGTTATAGCTGATAGCGAGCGGTAACCTACAACCCTCGCCTTTGTAATCAATGTGTGTGCGACGAGAGTTTAGAGTGCTAAGAGCTGCGAGGGACAGAAAAAATATGGGTTATGTTTATTTTTATTTACATAATATATTCTCGTTTGTGGTCGCCGCTGTTAAACACACACGTGACACGAAATGCAGAATAAAAGCATTGTTACATTACCAGTCACATTTACACTAATGGACGTTGATATTATCTTGCAGGCAATTGGTATTTATTGTTGAGAAGTATGCCTTACCTATAAGTGATTAGAATGCACATTAGAAAACCAACAAGATAATACTTTCTTAGTTTTTTTTTAAAGAAAAATCGTAAATTAAAATGTTGGAATCATGAAACAAGTGCTGATTGCAACACTCTATGAATAATTTTTTTAAAGAAATTATGATTCTTATCTTGATAGTTGTCTAAATGTTTTGGGTTTGTTGCAAAACGGGTGTGTTTAATAAATATCTGTGTAACTTGTTCGCCATGTGTAAACGCGCATGTGTCGCGTGGTGCCGAACAAGCGAACAAAACGTACTGCAAATTACTCGACGTTTTAAGAAAGCGAACAAAAAATGTTAACAAACGAGCACACCCGCGTGCACGTTCTCGTTTGTCAATCGATTTGCGCCACTGTATTGTCTTCTCTCTGTCAATCTAGTTACAAACTCTTGCGACTTGCATATTTCATTTCTTTCTTAGCTATTAGTTCGTTATCGAACGGCGGATGTCGGTTTGCTGAATCCGTAGATTTCTCAGTTCTGCGGTCGTAATCTCATCGTACACACGCTTCGAACGCGACGAGCGACGCAAAAGTTCGACGCGTTCGGAAAATGAACACCAGTTCGCCCGTTCTTGCTCAGCCTCGTTCGAAACCGTGAATAAGAGTTTTCCGCTCAAGCGTGAGGTGTGCACTCAAACCAACCGGAATGAGAGGCAGCAAGGACTCGAACGTTCGCAGTCCTGCCTCGCGGCAGAAAAATCGACGCTCCTTTATTACGTAATCCCCGAAAAAACTTTGTAATTTCACGGCTGCTCAGTGATTTTTTTCATCATCGGCAGAGCTCTCATCCGTGTGTCGCTTTTGCCAAGCGTTTGCCATTAGTTCCACGCCTTATGCATGCATACAGCCATTGCTTTTCGAACTCACGACACTACGCTTGCTCGACATTTTCAACATTTTCCTCTAATCCTGAAACGAATTTGTTCGCAACCGACGCGCTGATGGCGGTGCAACAGAGAGAAAAAATTTCTAGGCCTGGTACCTCAAGCTGGGGTTTTTAACTTTTCTTCGTCCTCGGGGCAAAGTACACTAAGCGGGGCGCCTATATTTTATATTTTCCTTTACGCGCGCGTCCGCCTTGTTTTTAAACAGCGTGAAAAACACCGACGCCGACGCAATTTATATTAAAGAGCATAAAGTGTAACATATTAACATTGCGCAAACAGTTTTTAACTTCGCGGGTTATTAAAAACTTTTTCCTAACTACATGTAAATTCCATAATACTCTCGCGCATTAATAAAGTTAATAGGTGAACGTCGGATGAAAAGTGCCCGGGTTGGCGAGGCGAGCACGTAACTTTCGACCATAAAAATGCACGGCTTATACACACTCAAAACAACAAAACATACATACGTTTTGGTTTGTGCTGTGCAAAGATTTTTTTACATTGACTAGCATAAATATTATGAATATTTGAGCAAACCCTAATTATTTACTCGCGCTGCTTGTTGTCCTTTTATTATATTAAATTAAGCATTGTTTTGCAAAACCTTCGGGCATGTGGAAATATCATCAGGGTGCAGAATGGCGCGTCGTATATCTAACGCTTTTGTATTTATTTTCGAAATTATTCGTCGTCATAAACAATACGTTCATTTTAACGCTGCCCACGCTATGCATTTTGTGACAATTTCCAACGCATTTCTATTACATTTCTATTTAATAATGTATGAATTGCGCAAGACCGGAGGGCGCGTCATTTTATTGGCGAAAACTATAATGGACCGTAAACAAAGCGGAATTACATTATAATTATTTTGCGGGGATAAAATCGTCATGCATCAACCGGCTCACAATATTCATATTTATTTCATCACGTCAACAATATCATTTGGTTACTCCATATATTTCCCTACATCATTTAATACTTAATTCGATTTAATTTTGACTGATTAGGCAGCATTTGCTTTTTATAATGTTTTTATAAATTTCAAATTGATTCCGAAGTAATTTTAGGTTCGTTATTAAGTTATTTCGTATTCCTACATCTCGGGGAATCAGACGTCAGAACGGTACTAAATTCATAAGCAAATAACGAACTCACTGCCATAAACAGTAAAGTTGCTTATCGGCATGAAGTAACTCAAGCAGTCTGCCCTCAAAGAGGACTTGGAAAGAAGCAGCAAGTTATTTATTAATAATGCCTACATTATTATGCGCACGCATAACCGTCAGAGCGCGGTATGTCATTGAATCCGATTCGTTATTCGGATCTTTGATCTGTGCATTCCATCGCTCTGTTCTCCCGCGTCGTTTTATAAGTAGCACTCGTCATCTTCGCTCGCTTCGATGCCTCTGGTTATATTCATAAAACGCACACGAGTAGAATGCATAATCAGTTAATTAGGCAAAATGAGACAATTTGTAGGTAACCATAAATGGATCGAGTTGTACTTATCTCATGACGCATGCAACTTAGTGCGCATTCATTTTGATATATTCATGATCTACTTTAAGTAATGAGCAAAAATATGAATCAGATCAATAATTTACAATAAATGTTTGAAATATTTTGAAAATTACAAGAATTAATTTAACTTTTAGTCAGCAATATTTTGTTTTGTGCCGAGAGTATAAATTTGGCAAATGAATGCGATATGCAATCACAGTTGGAGACAGTTTTCCACGGCCCATAATGGTATGTAAATAAATCGCGGCGCGGCCACAATTGTCAACCACAAATCATCGTGGTGGTCGGCAATGACATTTTTGTTGTTGGCAAACCAAATGCGAAACGACATGTTCTCGCGTCGACATTTGTGTTCTCGTGTTATTGCATTGTATCAATTCGGAATTTCGTGTATTATTCGAAAACGGCGCGCGGCCCGATGTCACGCCGTGCCGACAACAAAAATATTCAATAACAACAATTCACCATTTTCGAACTGAAACAATACATATTTACAGAAATTCCTTTTATGTGAGATCTCTTTAGTATCCTATATAAAAACAAGTTTTGCGTTTTAATCAAAATATAGATCCGTTCAATAATTAAATTGTTATTAAATCACTTTAAAATGTATTTATAAATGTTAATATAATAATTCAATGATGGTTTAATTGTCATAAATTTAAAATTCCGCTAAAAATTTTGTTTTCAATATCACAAAAGTTTCTATGACGCATTTAACAGTTATTTAGTTAGTGAACAAACAAATTTGGTTAATGTTCGCAATGTGGGCGCATCATTTTAATATTTATATTTCGGTTGTGATATTTCGAACATGAAGGCATAAATTAATTGAAATAATATGTATTTATACATCATTTATTTAGAAGTGCTTGCAATGAGTGAAATTGACGTATTTAATTAATATCTATTAAATACAAAAAAAAATTAAATACATTCAGTATTATTCCACATATCGTATGGCAATATATTTATAAATCGTGATCTTTTAGACCAATCAATCAGCGGCAATCAATCAAACAAAAAAAATTGCATTGAATCCATCGCGGAATTGACTCACTGACAGCAGGACTAATAGTGTTTTGCATATTTTACTGGCACATTCGTTCAATATTTAAATTTCTCCATTATCCAGAAAAATCAAACCAAATTCTCGGCTACACTTGAGTGCCAGATTTAGCAGCTTGGCAAATTGCACCCTGCGATCTGTGATAATTGTTATTAAAATTTATTTTATGTTTTAATTTAAAATTAACGCTCGTCAACCGCCAGCATATGCCGCCGTGAGTTCTTTGAATGTGTGTGTGTTATTAAAATTTAGTGCGGCACAGCGACGAGCTTTTTGTTTTTCGGTCTCAAACAAACGAGTATGGCGCGTTCCGGATGAACAAACGCCGCCGTCGTTGTCGCCTCCGCCGTCTCCCATCGTCGGAATGCTAACCGAACCTCACGGTTGGAAAATTTTCGCAGTTGGATTACTGACAGTCGAGTTAATTAGTAATATCATTTCAGTTTTATTTCGTACGCTTCGACTCCCCGGTTCCACCGCCTCCATCGCCGTCCATGGTGTGCGCATAAAGCGAAATGAAAAAGCACTCAATTTTTAATTGGATTTAGTTAATTCGCGAGAATTTTAATGGATATTTAACATTACCCCCCTCGTCCGATTGCGGCGCGCGCGCCCGTTCCCGATCCACTCGGTTCGTGTTCTCGCCGTCGTCAAACTTCCAAGCCACCCTCGAGGACCTGCAGTACTGAGAGCCGAATCCAACTTTTACAACTCGGAACAAATCTTTTATCAGTTTTGCCAAAGCGCGTGTTTCTCCAGCTCGTTTGAAAAATTATCGTGGAAGCGAGAGGATTAAAATTTTTATTCGCGCCGTCAGCCACGTATTACGCGCCGAATGCAAGAAGAGCGACTAATTAAAAACCCCACGGTCGTTTCCGACTTGCCCGTTTTTTTGCACTTTTCTTTCATTCGTCCGTCCATGCCTAACTCTTTACTTTTTTCGTTATTGCTTTGAGCTGCGAGCAAACCTCAAGGCAAACCAAAAATATTCATCACTGTAATTAAATGCGGAATTAATATTAATATCATCCTTGTTTTCGTCGTTCTATTAATGTGGCTATGACTCGATGTCATCATCATCATCATCTTAGTTGGTGCACTTGTGCGCCACAAGTAATTATGACATAAAAACTCGTTAACTCGCTGGGCGGAGATCAGTTCTTTGCCGGCTGATTTTGCCAGCCGCTGTTCGACGCAAAGAGGATTTTTGCCACGCCAGCCACGTGTCGGCTTAATACATGAAAGTGTATTCATTCGATAGGAGCGGCACGTGGCAGGGAACGCACGTTGGTATAATAATATGCCTAATTGAATTCACACCCAATCGCCCCGGGACGAATGCAATGAAAAATGACGAATCAGACAAACAAATCTAGAAGCACTAACGTTATGCCATCATAGTAACCCTTCAATACTCACACATGCAAGCACTTGAATCACCTGTCCAAGTATATATCGACGTTCTTCATAAAAGTAGGTTTTGCTACTTTATGCGGCTTAGACCGCGTTTTAATTAATCCAACGACAATCTAACAACATCAGCACTGGTGGTACGGTATAACTAGGTCTGACGTAATCTATTTAATACATTTGATGTGTTAAATTAGTGCTATGAGTCGCACTACTAATATCACCAACGATTCTACATCAACATTTGAACGGTCGCGGGTCCGATCCGGAGCTTAGCCGAACGACGTGCCCGCGCTGTTAGTTATAAGAGTTCGGATTGCGTAAGTAATCCGATTAGAATGTGTAACGTAAGGGTCGCGTACACAAAATTAAAACGACTTACAGAAACTGGAATATTTAATATTTAAACGCATAGATGGCGCTTTACAACTGCCACTTTGGAAAGGAAGTCAATAAAATCATCATCGTCATCAATCAGATTAGTTGACTGCATCAAGGCGAAAGTACGCTACAGAATATGTGAAAATTAATCATTTTGGCGCTTTTAAAATCATATTGTCGCAACGCCCTTACTATACGAATATAAAAATCTGCCCTACGTGTACTCACCCATTCGCACACCCTCGCAGATTGCGCACCGGATCCATAAACCATAACTTTATACCTACTAGGAGGAGGCATCTTTTTTCCTTCACTTTCCATAAAAAATCTTTCCGCGTTGGGTTTTTTTTGTGCCGGCGGCGCTCGCTCATTCCGCCATTTGGGCTTCCGGACTTGGTGACGAGCGCCGCGACTAAGTGCGCCTTTTTTGTGCCGCCGCTGTCGACGGAACACGCTCGTCGTTAGCTTCAATGTGTTCGCCGATGCTGGCGGCCGTGTAGTATCGATGTTGCGTTGTGTTGTGCTGCGTGTCGGCGACGTGCCGCGCATTCGCGCAGGGGCGCGACAAATGGATGCTGACACGCGCCCCTTAAGGCCCCCGCGCGCGCACTCTTGCTCGCCCGCCCTCTATTCATTACCGTCACGTGGCGAAAACCCGACATTATTATTGTTTGTTATGGCACGACGCTCCGACCGCCGCCGCTACATTGCCATTCTAATCCCTTGCACTTGTCCGGAACGTACCCAGGACATAATGCACAGAGCTGTAACATTCGTATGTCGTGGACAAACTCCACCCGACCGGAAAAGTTAATACATAAACCTCACGTACTTACTGTGGCAACAACAACAGCAAGCAAAACACAACGAGGAGGACGCGCATCAAACAATACCCAGTAATAAGTAATGGAGGCGATGTTTATTTCTCCGCGGAATGAGGGAATTTGACGCGGTACGTTGGGCAAGTAAGGCGATCGCACGTGTTTGTTGAATGTCGCACGATCGCTGAACGCGTCAAGTTTAATGAATGTTTTTTATTAATGCACATGAGATGCACGAATGTGTGGTCAAATCTTGCTACTACTTGTAATACAAACGTAGTTTAGTTCTTCGGCGAAATGCATTTTGAGATGTGTTTTAATCAGCTGCTCATGTAAGCTAATCTTTCAATATTAAATCATACAAAACAGCTAACATTCAATACATGAACCAGATGGTCTTTATGTTTTAATGTTAGATAAATAGGGCGTTAGCTATAAATGTGATACTTAAACAAGTTCCATAACAAAAATTTTACGTTAAAGCAATTAGTTTCAGTATTGTTGTATGGGATAGCAATTCAAGTGGTTTGCACGGCGCCAGCCTCCTTAAAGACATCTGCAGGCAGCCGGCATCGGATATCAATTAAGCAAACGCAGGACGTGCGTAATTTTGCAAACAATAATCGCGAGTCATTAACATTATAAACTGGCTGTTGTGCTCTGGCGCTTTGAAGGGCTATTTTTGACGCGCGCGATTTCTCGAACGAGCGTAATTTGGAAGTCAAAGTGCCGCAAGTGCGCCGTAACCGTTACAGCCGCAAGACACTCGCAGTTCTCGTAAAGAGTGAGAAACGGCTGAGGCAAAAAGTGCTAAATCCCACTTAGGAAAGTGCGCCACTTAAAGGGTTGGCCAGGACCCAAGCGCCCCCATAGGTACGCCCGCACACATCTTCGAACTATGTGAACACGGAAACACTAGGAAACACGTAGCACACGACTAGTCCTTTCCGCTCCAGAGAAGCGCTCGAAAACGCCTTCGTTACTTGGTGTGTGCATGTAGATGCCGAGATGTGAGATTCGCCCCGCGGTGATGCTGCACGAGCCTAATGTGCTTTCCGTGTCGCCGTCGTACCTCAACACGTGTCCGCAACTGCTCGCGTCACCCACCCCACGGCCCACGCGTTGTACTATCGATGTATTGCGCCGTGTATTATCAGGCGATCTCGTGTGGGATTTCGCCCTCCAACCAACCGCGAAGAATTTACACGCGTCGCATTCAACTTGAGAGAAAATTTCGCTCTCCACACTCAAGCAAAAAGCGTGGGTTCAACACTTGTCGTATAACAACGTGCCATTATGGGCATACAACAAACTGCCCCTGAATATAATGGTTATTACCGTGGTCGCCATCATCGCGCACCCCTTCTATCATTTCGGCGTTACTCGCAGAATATTAATAGCTAATGCCATGAGTAAACACAAGTCAATGTTGTATGAACACTGGGTCCGAGAAGTTGCTACGTGGACCGAGCGAGGGGTTTGAATCATAATAAGACACTCAGACAATCATAATAACACAGTAAGACACTCTATGTTGACACAACACTCTGTGTAATGAAAAACGATGCAAAATCTCCTGAACTCAGTTATGACATGTATATTTACTTCTTTCCTACATGCTGGAAGCTGATATTACAAATGTCACGAGTCTTTACGGCCGGCATGACAGCGCTGACATGTTATTTTCATATGTTGCGAACTTGCGCGACAAAACGTAACAAGAACTATTCTCGTCCCTGCTAGTTTAATCTCTTAGCGAGACGCACGTCCCTATTCCCGGCAACTTTTTAATTTTCCGCTTGGTGAGCACTCCTCCTGTCAGGAAAACATCACATATTACATTTGCTGATAAAACTAAATATTAAAATCCACTTTTTGAGTGAAAAAGATTGTTACTATCATTATTGCCATGAAAAGTGAATAATATAAATACTGGTTGTGTAATAAATGTTATACGTTAAATAATTTGATTGTAATAAGTTTAGGGAATGAGTAAATTCCTAATTTACGAAAGTTTGGATAATTGGCGATGATTAACGCTTTCGACGTTTTTTAAATTTTTTTAAAATTATTTATTTGGTTTTCAACTCTTTGGTTTTGTTTCAACCACTTCTCGCTTCAACTAATTAACGTTAATTTACGACTCCGTTTTTGGATTGACTAACGATTAATAGCATATAATTCCTGGTGACACAACAAACTGCTCGAATTATTCGAATTCTAAACGTTGAACCGTTAATTTGTTTACTACCTAATGTCGGAATCTTTATAACGTTTTTTTCTTCTTTTTGATGTTAATTTAGCCTATTTATGTCACACATCTCATGATGTAGGTATGTTAATTTCGCGTCGTTTTCTAATAGCTGGCCGACGTATATTTATACGATGAACAACGTAAACGTAAAAATTAAGCATGTTTTACTATAATGTAATGGGTTTAATAATCGGAACGTTAATTTGAAGTATTTGTTTCGGTTTGAAACATTTTTGATTGACGCAAAGCTGCCTCATGCTTTTATGCGCCCTATTCCCTACAAATTATTTAAATAAAATTGAATAAAATGTAAATTGTATGTTGGTTAAATGTGATGCATGTTTTATTCATGCTTGCCGATGGATGAATGCTAAACGCGGTAAAATGTAAATAATTACAAAAAATTGCCGTACAAAAATGTGTGAAACTCAATTAAAACTTTTGTTTGTGTGAATTTTCAGTAAATTCAGTATTTATCATAAATAAATACTGGTCGTATAAAATGGGATTAGTTTTGAGTATTTAGTAAAAATTTTTTACAACAAACAAAAATAAAAGATTAAACATGAATATTTTATAAGACATTTTGTTCGAATAGTGTTATCAAATTTAAATTATATAATTTCTTTACAAAGTTATTTAGGTTTAGTTTTTATGATGACATTTAGTATAGAACGAATTATATCAAAATCATTGCAATATAGAAATAAAACGTTACGAGCAAGAGCGTTGACAGTTTTCATTTCCCCTTGACACGTTTTATAACAATAATTAATAATTAAAAGCAAGCGCGCCTGAGCGCTAATGGATAGCGTAATTATTCGCATTTCCAACGTAAACAAATAAATTTTAATCAATTAAGAGTCACACAGATGGCATTTTTAACATGTCACACCGACTACTAATATTTATCGAAACGTTTAACTTTTTTGCAACTCCCGTTTGGTAACGGTAGTGTTGCGTGTGCCTGAAAAATCAAATAATTTGACGCGGTTGCAAAGTTTAATGTGAGCGATAAATCACTCCAGCGCAAAAAGATGCGCGTCCCTTTTTGCCTACTTAATCATATAATAAGCCAAACTCCTATTCATCATAATTTGTTTGGAAAGGAAAGGTTAAGTGAATAATTAAATTTCCACCAGAGAAAAGATACGCTTTTCCAAGATATGATGCGTTGTAATGCAGTGAAAAACTAAGTAGGAAAACTCTTCGTGTTGGTATAGTACTCAACGGATATCGGAAAGCGCATGGAAGGGTACGGGGCCCTTGTTGGAGTTCCACAAGCTGCGCTGGAGCGAATTGATGCCCGTCGGCGGTGTATTAATGAAGCACTACTCCTCTTTGCACTCCCATAAGATGTTCGCATTGTATCAACATTGTGTTGCAACATTGTGGCGCCCGAGTGCGCGGTTTTTGCTGCCGCCGACCATGCATTGAGGGGTGTCTAGGCGGTAACAAATGGTAGACAAACCGTAGAATAGTGGTTCGCGGAACAGAGACGAACATGGCGCGCATTTAATTTGGCCGCCGGCCGAGTTTGTTTATCAATACGTGTCGGCGGAAGGCGCGCACGCGGCGACTAGCGCGACCGGATCGTTACTCGTTACCGGCTTGCCCCGTGGGACATAATATTTTTTTCTATTCAAACCTCGTACTATGTTTCATGTTTTTGCTTCCATATTTTAAATTTAGATTTACATGCTAGTCAATAGAGAGCGTCTTGTTGCAAATTTAGTTTGGTTAGTTAGGTACAGATGACGCAATTTGCATTGAGTTGAAAATATACAGCAAATATTTTATTAATTAGCAACAGTCAGTGCGTGTGTAGGCAAGTTTGTACGACAATTAATTATGTTTATTAAATTAAACGGCAGTGGGGACGCTTCGCTTTTTATCAGGCGCTCGTAACGAACGAACATTTGTTGGCTTCTTATAATCTGCTGGCTGTTAGCATTTCAGCCTGCTAATGCATCGGGCTGCCCGCAGCGAACACGCACGCAACGCGAACGCATATCTTACCCGTTTTTACAGCGTTTATTAGTTTTATCTTTCGCTGGTAGCACAACAAATGTAGAATACGAGTGCGCGCGTTTATACATTTGCGACAAAGTGCTCCACGGCCATGGACAGGTGTGAGGGCAGCACCTGGACGCAAAACTGACATATCTACACATGTCACACGAGAGCACCACACACGAACCACGCGTGTGCGCAAAAAGTAACTCGGCTAATTTACCTCATTAATTTTCCTTGCTTTTAGCGAAGGGGAGAACACATTTATTTATGCAAACACATATCCTACAATGATGTAATTTGACAATTTTCAAAAATTTTAATTGCTTCCCGAATAATATTTATTTTAGTTTTAATTTTTTTAAGCTAAACTCAGAAACAATGCTGTCAAAGTTTCTTAATTAGTTTTAGCAATATAACATAATCATTTGATTGAATTATTGTGATATTTTGCGCAATATTTACACAACCCAATATACAACCCAAACATAAGTATAAAGTGTAGCAAATGCTTGGCAATAAATGTGTATTGGTGTGAATGTGTAGCCAGAGCAAAGTGGCATATCAGGCGAAGAGTCTGGAAGACCACCGACACTGTTCGAAAAATCGTCGAGAATTGCAATGAAAAGCATAAAACAACGACGACGCATAAAACAACAAATTTTATAGCAACATTTTATTGCGCGACTCGGGCAATACACGTATAAATGCACACCGATTGCTTGAATGCAAAACACACACATAATTGAAGGAAAAACCTACAAGAACAAGTATTAAACTGATACAAACGTTAACATCATAAGATGCCAGAAAAAAGCGCTACTTGTGTCTGATGTGCCTTGCGCGCGTTGATTATATCTGAAAGGGAAGTTTGTTGTTTTAAACTTTTTCCAAGATATACCACATCTGCAGCAGCGGCAGCTCCACGGTAGCAGCGTCTGATATGTATCTAATTTTAATGCCGAAACTCGCTCGAAGAACGACCAGATTAATTATGCTAGATATTATATACTTAAATAATTTTTGCGTCCGTTTTCTGAGCGAATCGTGGATTTGCATCAACGCGAAGCAAGCGAGGCATAAATTTCGCCTCGAGTTTTAAACTGAACTTAACTTCGCGCATAAATAATACAATGTTGACGTAAGGAGCAGACAAGTACGTAAGCTCCGGAATAAAAACATGCTAATAAAATTCACCGCTTTTTATTATATTCAGCGTTTAAAACAAATTTTGAAGAGTATGCGCGTTGGTGCCGGATTAAAACTGATAAAACGAAAGTTCATAAAATATTGGGTGTTTTGCATTTTGAATTGTCTGTAAAAGTTAAAACATTGTAAACAAATCTACTATTTTCCATTGTAAAATTTAATAGACTTTCTTTAATTTCATTCTTCTTTTAGTGCCACTTTGATCAATTTTCTCTACTTGTGATTACAAAGTATCAACTTCCGTACACATCAAGTACCTAATAAAACAGTAAATAAAATGTCTCCTTTCAAAGAAGGCGTTGGATCTGGCACCGGAAACATATGTTAGGCGATTTAATCGGACGGTGGGATCGGACTTTCTGACTAAAATGGATGAGCGGTAATTATCGATGAATCGTACGCAAACTGCATACAGCTTAACACCTTTAAAGTAAGTTAAATACACAACCCGGTGGTACAGGGGGCGCGTTTATATCAAATGTGTGAAAGTATTGCCTGCGGAGTATACCAAACAAAAAAAAACTGTTTCACACCCAATTATGGTGTTCACATTTCATGAGCTATAAATCAAAACGACACCTCGATACTTCAAATCTTAAATGGACAAACACCTTGATGTGGTAAAAAATGCTATTACGGTTATTTTATTAACGGAAACATACAATTAGAATGTTGGTAGGTACCTATATTAATATACGAGTAGGTATTAGTTTTGTACCACATTTCCAAAAGAGTCTTACCTCAGATTGCAAAGAAAAGGTTATGTCAATAGTAACATAAGTATCTGATAGGTATTTATGATAAATGTTTAGATCTCGGAAAATATTAAAACCTCATATCGGGCCGTGGTCCAAACATTTTGAGAAACACGACCTGTGCACATTTTGCATGCTGGAGCAGGTTTTGAGGTTTTTATGTTTAATATACACGTTATAATGACTGCAAAATATAACTTTCGATGTTCTCAATTATGCTCGACTTGGGCATCAAGAAATTAATAAAATTAAACTTGTTTAATGACCGAAAATATTATTTTATTATTTAATTTTTTATTTTTTTAATAACCTTAAATAAATTAATTTAAGACAGTTCCAAAATAATTCAGAAGAATTACAATTGACAACAATTAAAAGTCGAACGCAAAAATTATTAACCAAAACTATGTCTAAAACGTCCTCTCCATATCCCAAATAACAATTTCTGGGACAAACATAAATCTTAACGTAACTCTCAATAAAACAACCAACCTCGTGATGAAAGGGCATTGACCATAAATGGAATTAGCTGATGTGGATAACAAACCTTAAATTTGTTAATGAACATACCTATGCCCGCACGCTTGATTAATCACCATACTAGAACAACCAAACACGCTGAAGTTGTCGTCGCCCTACCTGTTGTAATGAGGCGGTAACGACAGCTAAGTACCGTTCGCGAACATGTTAAACGCTCGCCGCCGTTTTATTTCATTTCGCCCTCTTAGTCGAACAGTCTTTCGTCGCAGTTGCTATTATGTTTTCGTATTATTACTACTAATAGCAATATTAAATTAAATTTACATGCGGTCATAAGCACCACGTTCAGAAGGCTGACGCTTGGCGATCATTAAAAAGGTATTAAAATTGTATTAAAAGTGCGTAATTATAGATATTAAAATAAGTACACGCCGAAGAACGCGCCGCAGTCCAGTCAGTCTTATTTCTACATGTATGAAATTCCGGATGAGTTCTGACCTCAAACGTATAAGGCCCACGACGGCAGAAGTGGTTTACGACTTGACTCTACCTAGGGTCGCAAAGGCCGCGAGCAACACGAGCACCGACGAATCACACAACTTATTATTATATTAAGATATGTTGGCGCGATAAAAATTTTATACTTCATTACTTGGTGTTCCGCAATGCCCGTTAGCACACCGACAGCCTCAGAAGTGTTGTAAATTAATAGTATCATGGCTATTTTGACTCCCTCCTGGAATTACGAGCGCGTTCGGCGCGGCAAAGGTGTAATGTTTATTTTCTAATTTGCTTATCGCTCTATCGATCATGCAAATGTGCAATGTATAATATACGGGCGCGCTGGAGAAGTCGATGAAACGTTGATATTAAAAGGTCGTTTATTTTATATCTGTGTCGATTTTTGCCTTTTATGGTTACCAAACCGTCGTATAATGACAAACGACTTTTATGACTAATGAGAGACAAACAAAAGCAAATTAACAATAAAAAAAAACATTTCTGAATAATTTTTACGAATTTTTTTTCACACCATCACGAATTGATCTTAAATACTGAAGATTTCGAAATTTTTATATTTTGGACATTTTTCACAACAATGACAGCTAAAATATCAATCAGATTTTGTGATAAACATTTCTCAATGCACATGTATAAAAGTAAAATTGAATTATTTCGCAAATTGAAACAGAATGCCCTAATGTTCTATGTAATGTTCAAAAAGCATAGGTATAAAACAACGAAACAACTTATCTTGCATTGATATTTTATAGTGCATTATAATTTAAATTAAAATATGATTGTTTGCTCGCGTAATTTCAAATGCAGCAACTTATAAAGACCATTTTCTAATCTAGCCGACATTGTTTGAAAATCAAGTGTGTAATTGAGTCGTTTATTAAATTGAATATGCTTAGAGTTCGGATGAAAGCACAGAACTACAGCGCCAATCAAGATATATCGAAAAGGCGTCTCCATAATTAATTATAATCGCGCATTATTAATGCTAATTTATTGAAAGTAGACGGTAACCGGCGCGGCGTGGCGGCTCTCAGCGTTGTTACACGCATGTACAATTCGCGCTTTTGAAGCGGCGGCACCGCGCATTGTTATTATAATTAAATAATTTTAATACCGCGGACGCGCTCGATTTAATATGTGTGGCGTCGGAGAAAAGGCAATTTCAATGCGCGAAATCGATTCATCGTTGTACGCATTAGAATACATCGCGAGTACCTCACATATGAAATATGGCAACTTATTGTTGTCTCAATGTAAAACGTCGCAAAAAAATGTGTTCTCAAGCGGTGTGCTCTAAGCATACCGCAAATTTCTCACAGTTAGTCATTGTGTGTTGAAGAAGTCACTTCGATAGCAAGCAGCAGTTCAAAAGTAGGTAGATATAAATCAAGGTTAGGTTAAACCCACTTGTCATTCTGTGCCTATAACAACTTATCAAAGATAATTATGACGGCAGAAAACGGTGAAAATGAGGAAAACTGCCTCTTTAGTCACAGGCTATAAATTTTTATTTTTGAGATTCAGTAATTAATTGTAGTGTTTATATTTATTATTTGCAGAAAACACAGTTTTCGCAATTAACTCGAAAATCAAGCATTTATTTCCGTACAATCTAATTAGTAATTGAGTAATATATTTATAATTTGCGTGGTAATAACTTGCAATTATCAATTAATTCCTGTAATTAAATGGTAACGCGTTTGTATCTGTGCGAGCTCGCATCGTTTGTACTTAATTACGTCGAACATGTTATTAGTTATTATAACGAAGAGCAAGCGATGCAAACCGTACGGCAATTGAATTTAATACGTGTATGTTGTCTGTTAATTAAAATTTATTTATAAATAATTGAACAAGTTTTGCCATCTGAAAATTACTACCATGTATCAACTGGAATATGCATAGAGACATTGCAACAATTTCCGATCGATGACAGAACTTTGACTCCAAACAAGTTACAACTTCAAATACAGGGATGAGAAATGGAGAATTTGTAAACATACTAAACATTACTAAACATAGAAAACACAGTGTTGAACGCGGCGAGCGGAACAACGTTGTTCTGTATAATAGCTATCCTAGTGCTGGCCAGGCACTTCCGTTCTTGCGCCGGGACGCTCGGGGGCTTGTGCGCTGTTTACACGCTGTCGAACAGAACGACCCCACCGCCCCCGCTGCTCGCTGGCCGCTCGAACGTGTGCAGACTTTATCCACGCCATAATTGTATGTATTTGCATGACCACACTGTGTATACTCGTGTTTCCCTCGTCCGCTAAGTACATAAATGTAATATGCAGCGTGTAACTAAGATTATGCGCGAGATAAACGTAGTTAGTATCGTGTTACATGCAACGCGCACGTAAACAAGATGGCCGACCAGCGGCGTGATAAGTTTCACATCTGAATGTAAACGTTCGTACGTTTTTGAAGCGAAGGCGAAAAGGAAAACGTCGGAAAATCGTATATCGACATTTTCGGCGGTAAGTCTTTTTCGATTTGTGGGTGTGGAGGGTGAAGTCATTTGTTCGACACGGGCGCCAACAAATCCAAAATCCGCGCCACGGCGCCGAGACAATTCGCTCGCGGAGCGGTTTTCAAAAGTGAGTTTTCATTCCATGTGCGGTTCCGTTTGCGCCGTAGTTTTCGACGCGCACAATGGAAAACGAATCGAGTCACATTGTGGCCGTTCGCACCCGGGCGGGTGTTCCTTCTTCGCCTAGCTCGCTTTTCCGCACAATGCCGCAAAGTCGACGTCGGGGGAGAAGTTGCACAAAACGCTCCGCGGAGCGCAACTATAGCGTATCAGTCGATCGAAAGATAGGCAAGCGTCTGGCACACTTGTAAAACTCGCCCTTAACTTTTTCCCCTTGAGATTTTCGTTTCTTTCATTTCCAGTTCACCGCGTCGGATTCAGGTGAAGATTTTACTTTAACGCACACACTGCAAGCAGAAGAAGACACACCTATTACACCCGGCTCGAAAGTTATCGAGTACACAGGTGGAGAGCGCTTGAATATCTGTAAATGAAATCGTTATCGGATACCGAATTTCGGCGAGACTTGGTTTGTACTGGGATTTGTAAGCATTTTAACTTTTTTCTGTTGTTGTAGCGTTAGAGATTTGTAAAATTCAATGATTTAACAAAATACTTAATCAACTTAATAATTATAAATTTTAGTTCATTCCGAGTCAAATTCTGTTTCTCTAAATTCTGTTATTCTATAAAATTGTGCAAAACATTAAACCGGCAAGACTTTGTTATGTTAATATCATATCACGTTTCCAAGAATTTATATCAATAAAAGCGGCGATTGCTGAGACACAATAATTGAAAGTTGCACACGATGTGCAAATGACCTGTAGATACGAATGAAGATTTGTTTCGCGCGCGTCATAAACAGCAATAACACAATAATGCACTCTTCGTGGAAATCCACAGAAATCAAGTGCTTCGCACACGTTTCCTTCGGTCGGCACCAACAATACAATATCATTAGACTCATAAATGGCAGCCAGTGTAGTCGCTTGTAGCATTATTGTTGCCAGTGGCGCGATGATTAAACACTACACACGCTTCGCACCACACATAGGTGCTCACCCTGGCCGTCGTGATTAATGAACACGATGACAGTTCGTTAGCGCGATTATCGGCGTGTTTCGATTATTCAATGCACATTATCGCTTTCCAGTACGGAATTATTTAATTTACAACACCCATGCGCACACACCTCTATCGCCTTCGTCCACTTCATCTCTACCAGCATAATTCGTGTTTAATCCGAATGACTGGATGCTTTCACATTTCTCAATTCATTCCAATTCAATCGCGATCCAAGATCAATATTTTCACACTGACATTCTCGACGACGCTTGCTTGCAAGCGTGAAAGACGTTTCTCGGAATGCGAAACATTGCTTGCAAACGAATTGAAGAAAAATAAAAGTAAAAATAACATGACTCAAGGCTTATTTTCATCTTTTCTTGGTGTTTAGTAATACCCATAAAAACAAATCGTAAAACGGCAAGTACTAATTAGAATTCATAAACTGTGAGTTGGACAATTTTCCTTATTTAGTTTTTTTCGCTTTTTGTGGCTTTGTTTAACACTCAGATTAATTAAAATGAGAGTGAATGACTAAGCTGTTTAAAACGACTAATAATGGTAATCGTTGGGTTTGTATGTGAGCTGACTGTCTGGCGAGCGGGACGAGGTGTTCGTTTGTTTACTTACAGGTGCGCTGAGCTCGTAAAAATATTGAAAAATTCTTAATTACCACGCGTTCTCAGCTCACGACGAATGCTAAAGGATTAATAACTGCCGTCATTAAGCAAGCTGTTAACATGTTTATACAAAGTTTAATTATACGTGTTATATTTAAGTCAGGCAATAAGCTACTATTAGTGACGTGCAAAAAATCGAAAATATTAAGTTTAACCACGTTAAAACGCAATTTAGACGCGTACATATTTTTGTTATGTTTACAAAACGAAGCAAAAATGTTCAACGGTCTGGATTATGCATTATAACTAATATTATTAATACGCATGTGAGTTTTTTTTTTGTTTTTTGTGACTTTTTCACACAAAAACTACAAAACTAATTTTGAGAAAGTTTGACAAAATCAAGTAGATTACTTTTTGTCATAAAAAATAATTTGAAAAGTGTAAATTAAAGGATAAGAGTTGGTATAGGGATTCCATCGCAGATTTATTTAATTTAATCTGTTTTTTAAACTAAAAACGAAAAAAAAGCTTATTGGCGAGATACCGTATCATTTAAATAGTCCTTCAGCACATAAAAACGAAAGGTTTTTTTTAATAATACAAAATTGCTGGTAAAAATTAAATTTATGAAGTAAATTGTCATTTCAATACGAGTATAAACCGAATGGATCATTGTTTCATTTCTTCGGTTATTATTGCTTGGTAAAATTAAGTTTTTACCATGATTTTGCGCATTGAGTCGTTCAACTTATTTTAATTTATACTTTTGTTGACAACCTTTTTATCTGTCACACCTAGAACATCCCTAGGCAACTTAAACGTTACTTTCCTTAGTGTTGATATGTTTACAGCTTGTATAATTCACGCAAACATTTCAACACACAAAAGCTGCTAACAAAGCATATCAATTTCGTACAAATCATAACTTGTCAGTTATGCTTTTACACCGAAGCGCTGCGGCCTGTCGCCAGAAATGCCACCGAATGCACGATCCGTGTTCTCCGCGCAGCGCAAAACACAAAAGATTGACAGCTACATTCTCTTGGCATTTGGCTTCCTTTTATTGCACATATCAGCATAACATAGCAGTGCCGGGCAACAATGCAGCGAATGAAGGATACGTGTACAAGTTTTGTGGAAAACAACTCGTGTAGGTTTACAATGGTATTGCTCTAATGTTGCATATGTTATGCATGTAGGCTACGCATTTGTTCCACCTCTAGGGACTACCTCTGGTGGGATGGGTAGAACAAAATAAAACCGGCAGCAGGGTACAAAAAAATTGTAACACTCGTCGTCAATGTGATATGTAATAAAAGCCTTTTTCTAGGAGGACTAAGAGTACGTCGCGTATGTGAGTGTCATTTTCGTA
Organism: Dalotia coriaria; assembly: GCF_025399875.1. Taxonomy (NCBI): domain Eukaryota; kingdom Metazoa; phylum Arthropoda; class Insecta; order Coleoptera; family Staphylinidae; genus Dalotia; species Dalotia coriaria. The sequence goes on from NW_027045448.1 coordinate 3,015,802, forward strand.
AATGTGCTGCTTAGCCGAGTAGAAAAATGTCAAGATATGTTTGACATGGGGCGCTTAATGTATTAGCCTCGCGACTCTCATGTGCGCCGCTGACCTAGAAAAGGATTTTTGGTCGTGCGGGAATAAGGGCGCAGGGCGTGCGCGACGTAGACGACACACAAAAGCCAAAAAACCAACAAGGGAATAAGCCGGAAGAAATAAAAGACTCACCCAAAAATACTTAGTACGAGCCCAATTCTTTTGGGCAACGCTATAGCGGCGTGATGGGAGAGGACGAATTCATTAGGTCACTTTCTATTAAAATCACACAGCACATTCTTTTCATTCAGGTGGCGACGTTTTTTATAGTTATGAACGTAACTAAGTATTTTTGGGCTGAGGGACAAGTTGCGAAGCCAACGGGTTGAAGTATCGTGGAGTTGGTTGGACATTTGATTGATGCCGGTTGCAGCGTCGATGAAAGACTGAAACTTTGCACGAAACTAAGAAACGTTCGGTGAAAATAAGGCAAGAACAAAAACCGCGAGACTGGTAGACGGACACACCGTGGGGACCGGTTGGACGCGTTCGCCTTATTTGGAACTTGTTGATGAAGGTGCGTTGATGTAACAAACTAACCGGCATAAGTAACAAATATAAAAACAAAGAAATGGAACTTAAAATTTTGTTGAAATATTAAGATTACTGGAAAGAAATTATGAAATAGTTCTAAACCTAGTTGTGATATAATTGACTCTGATAGTTGTTCGAGTATCTAACGCGAGATGGCGCTAGCTACACTAGCATCACCTAACTTTACTAAAAATAACTCAAAATTAATAGAATAAAGCTGTATCACACTAAATTTTACACAATTTAATCGAATAAAATATTTATTGTAAATACTTGCTTTGTTTTTTATAATAGTTTTGATAAAATTTGTAATTTACGACTTCGATATAATGAAATATATTAATCTTTCTAAATAACATATCAAATAACTTATATTCGATGATGAAACTTTTCTACGTGTTAATAATAAGTGTTAATAATACCGGAAGTGCATAAGGTGTGATCAGACAAAGGCTGCAATTTGCCACTGTTGGGGGGCGTTCTAGTTGCCGAAATATATTACGCCCCAATCTAAACATACTTGGATGTCGTAGCTGAGAGGTATATTGGCGTGTAAATGCGGCCCATTATCCACAAATTTCAGGTATTAAATCATTCGGAATAATTGCCCGCCGCGCCTGGTTGCTACCCGCGTTGCATCGAAGCTATAAAACGAGCGCATCGCAACCATGGCAACCGAATGGACAGTGTAAACGTAAGCGGGGCAGTTTGATTGTAAATTCGGGTTGTCTAGTCGCTCATTCATCATAGCACTGGCCCGGCATTTTGCCAACCGTGTGGATGAGCGGCGCATCCGGTCGTCTCATCAGCAGTATATCGTCCACCGGGGCGTTAAATACATCACCTGCGATTAACTTGTTAATAATTATTAATAGGTGCACCGTGCACGAGCAAACGAATGGTGTAACCTCCTAATAAACCACTGCAGTATTTTAGGTCCAAAATGCGTTTCGTGCGGATGAGCGACGTAATACAATTAATTTATAGTGGGTTAAATAAACTGCGAGTATCATCGTATTTTCATTGAAGGTATCTATTAATATTAAAACAAATAAGTATATTCCAAAAATACCAAAAATCAAAAAATTAATTTTGTGGTTTTATTGCGCATTAAATGACCTATAAAATGTTATCATTTTGGTTTTTACCATTATTGTCCCGCATCGACACTGTAGCAAGTTGGCATTCAAGTAGTCTTTTAATATGTTTGACGCGTGTATGATGGCCTGATGAAATTATTATGAAAATGCGACGTCAAGAAATCAAGCAGCTTTCTTGGTTGCCCAGGCGATGATAGGCTGGTGTCTACATGCGGACACATGCCGTAATAAAAAAATGAAATATTTCCGTTGTAAGTGTCAGTTCGAGGCGCGTCCGCATCTTGGCAGGGGTATAATCTTCCTAATGAAATATTAAACGAGTATTAGCGGACGCACCAGCGTGGAGCGCCGGTAAGGCCAAAAGAGTGTTAACTCGTGGGCCGATATAATTAGAGCTGACCAACGAAACATCAATCTTTTTAGAACTTCCACTCATGCCTGAACCACCGCCAGAGAACAGAAAAAAATCTAACTGCAGTTTTTATGTCGATATGTATAGTGCAGTTAGCTTTCAGTAATGATCTTAATGTTATGTTAGATGTGTTTCTTATTATAAAGTCAAAATATGTTTTCTTTGTTTCAGAAATATGCAAGCTGTGCTGTTCCAATCTCTTCCGGACGTTAACAATTTCATGTTAGGGTATCCTTTTTGCTTTAGGTGACTGCTTTACATCCGTTGGCTTCATTATATCTCCGTTGTGAGCAGTCGTTCTTTGATATGAGGTTTTATCAACAACAGCCTTCGCCGCTGCGCACAGACTAATTAACGCTGAAATTGTACATTCTTTGATTATCTTTTACATCATTCTATTCGTTGTAACCAAGTTTCATGTTAAAAGCATTTTAACTGAAAGCCAAAATAAATAATTTTAATTTATTTTTAAATTTAATATTTTCACTTTAAAAATAATGTATGTAAACTAAAATCTCAATTTGACTGACTTGAGTGACTTGAAACTTCGTTTCGTGTCATGATGTGCGTCCCCAGTTTACCATGGCGCTAATGCATCATTGTTTGCATGTCGCGCGCGCCCTGGACGTTTCGTTTTAATAAGCAAAATCTTTTTATCATCAGCTCATCAAATACTGCACTCCCCGACTCACCCTATGATTGCGCCGCATTGCGCTGATGGCTAAAAAGCCGAGAGGTCCTCCGGACTCGAGAAGGGCGTTGTTTTAAAACAGAGCGACAAATCCTTTAAAGGGGTATTTGTCCCAACGGGCGTCAGGACACACGAGTGTCGGAGTTGATATCTCTTCTCTGGAGTGTTCCGATGTTGTTGGCTCTTCTAGCCTGCAGTTTGCGCATTTCCAACGAGTGCACGCGTTATAGTTATTTAACGTAAGCATGCGCACCCAACAGCAAAAAAGGGCAAACGTAATCCCTTTTTCCAATATATATGTCATCTGCGCTGTGTACTACTTAGAGATTAGAGGATTAAACCGGCATATATCGCAATATGAATGCATAAATAACTATCTATTTATCTAATATTCGCGTTAAATTGAATTGGAAACATTTGTATTCATTTTAATTAACACGCTCGGTACTAAGTAAACGTATTTATCAACCAGCTATATAATATCTATAACCAATCACTCTTATGCTAGTTTGTAATATGAAAACATCAAAATCCTTCGAGAATCCAATCAAATCCGAAAAATAATAATCCACATATAGTGTGATGCTTTGTCAATAACTCCAGCTTCCACTTTTGTGATGTTGAGCCGACGGATGCCATTGACATAATTCGGCAGCATTTGTGCGTGTGCATTTAACCATATGCGCATATTGCGTAGATTTGCGCACTTATCGCCCGAGTCCGCAACTTTGTGTCATGACAACAGCGGACTCGGTGTCTTCATGCATGAACGTTGACTTTTCGTTTTACTCTGCCCGACGGCTGCTCTGATTACTGCAAAACACAGCTGAACAGATGCAGTAAGCAGCTCACTCTACGCTTGCGAGTAGTAGTTATATGCATATGTACCGTTAGCAGCAGCAAGAAATGATTGACACATTTTCCCGAGCGGCCATTCTCGTCGCTGGTGCGTGCACAAATGCGTCACAACCCCGTGCGAATTTCGTGCGCTGTCAATCAAAACACAAAGGCCGCCAACCTTGCCACACACACGCTCTTCACTTCGAGGCAATCTACACAAATGGTGTTAAAACGAAGAAAAATTATGCAATTGTTATCATAAACAACTTTATTTTCGAAATTAATGGACAAAAATGTATGTTTTTATTATGCTTTTCAATAAAATTATACTTAATTAACTAATTAATTATTTACACTTAACAAACCACCACAATCAAGATAACTCTACCCATTTTCATTGCGTTCTATCGCCTTTGCGCTAATAGATAGCACATTCTATTAAGTAAATATGAAAGCAATGAAGATCATTATCGGTTTGTGTTGTTTGCGCTGTGTGTTTTGCGTCCCTCAGCGCGCCAGTAGAGTCGCAATCACACAACCCCCTTTACTCCACTTTACAGCGTCCCCCTGTGTTTCATCGGCGACGCTAAGGCTTGGGGATTAGTTGACTAATGTGATTTATTACTGAGATATTCGAGGGGTTCTGTGCATTAGCTTCATATAGTGCGTTTATGTGCGATTCTGTTAACTCTATACTCCAAGGAGTATACAGCTACTTGATGAGTGGCCCTCTTACTCTGACTCTAAAGTCGATAGAAAGAAAATAGCGAGAAGGAAAACGTCTGTTATACTGCGCGTCGGTGTCGAGCGCTACCCACCCCATGGCGCGCAGCCTCGACAAACTAATTAATACGTTCTTACTAACCTTTTAATCATAATTGGATGGCGATATTCCGAGCTGTTTAATCCAAGCCAACTCACACAGAACCCCCAAATTGGGTGCTTAGGTTTGAAAAAGAAAGAGAAAGGCTGGAGCAGTGTGCTTGCTTTATGCATGTGTACACAGATGGAGTAAACGCTTCGAGGATTTTGATGCAAAACTTTTAATGTCTCGTTAATTAACTTTGCAAATTTATTATAAACGAAAATGACGTTGTGTGTTCTCGAACATTGGCTAGACTAGATTTGCGTTTCTATATACTTCGTGCACTTTTGCAATTAACACAACTTGTAGTCAAATAATTTTGCTTCTAGCGTAATTTCAGTAAACACGTACGCGATATGCATCGCTCTAATTATAATTGCTGTAGCGATGTTCCCTCATTTACTCGCATCCACATCGATCTTGATAACTTGTCGCTGCAATGTGCAACAAACTTGAAAATTTTAACTTGTGAATATTCTTTTGTTATCATACACGCAAGCATTGGTACTACTGCATGCTTGTCTTCGGATAACGTATTTTACATAATTACCTGCGAATTGCGAACGATTTTTGCCAAACATTCATTACGTATTCCGAAGGCGCTGTAATTATTATTGACATATGTTATTGCAAATGAAAAAAACATAAAGCAACCGAAATTAACCCGCGCGTACGTGCAGAGTCTCCTCTTCACATTACATCTAGTTACTAATTATTTTAATGATAATTACAAATGAATAATTTATGCCTCAACAATATATTTACATTAATGCGCAATTTGCTTGGGCAAACGGGACCTGGAGGAGATTCAAGTTGCTCTGCCATAAGGAGAATTAAGTGCAGCAGCTTGTTTGACTTAACTTAAGTCATGATGCAAGTGATCGTTCATCACGATCAACACATCTATAACATGGTAATGTTTGTTTTGTAGTAATTAATTTAAATTTTTGTAGGAACATGAAATTTTGTACTTGAAATTTGAAACAAATTTGAACTTTTATTAAATTTGTACACACCTAGAAGTACCTAAACCTTCTAAGAGTTATTTTTATTTAACTAGACATAATAATATTATTATAATACCCTTGTATTATAAAAAAATCAACCAATTCTAATACCTATGTCTTAAATTAGGTATGTCCGGTTCGAATTTAATTCACAAATACAGCTCACAAAACCGATTCGTCATATATGAATTTAATGCGATCCATGCACGTTTATGAGTAACACGAAACGTAAATGCAGCGAACGCAGGCAGTGTTGGGTACATTAAATTCGAATGTAATCACGATAAACTCAATCAGCCATTTAACACTCGTTTGGCTGTGCGGCACTCTGTTCAATTTAGTTAATTTATAAATATATTTCAGAGTTGATTTGCCACACGCGGAATACGCCTTCGCGCGCCACCCAAGGAGGGTTGTAGGCCGAGGTTTGCAAGGGTGGTTTTCGCAAGGGTTCGCTCCGACACCAGAGTGGAAAATGTGCTGGGTTATACTCGAGTGAGTCGATGTTGGCAGGCCAAGAGCCCTAATACAAAACGGCTCATTCGATCTACTTTATCAGGCCCGAACGAATATTTCATCCAGGGCGCCCGACTCACTCTGGTATGACTTTCATCGTATAATAAAGCAATTTGTTTCGCGCGCGCGATGTATTTGGTTTGCATCGATTTTTCCCCAGGCCGCTTGGAGAAGATCTCCGACGAACGAATGGTTGGCATGTAACTGAGTGTAATCCACCAGAACGAAATGAAAACAATGCAATCGGTAGCGGGGCGCTTCGTGGGGGTTAGGAAAAATTGAAGACCTTAATATTTGATGCGATAAGAGAAAACGAAACAACACGTATCCGTAGGTTGAAACTGAACTCTAGCAGAGGGAACAAATAGATTTGTTTGGGAGTTTAGCGTTGAGGAAAAATGCGCATTCACAAGTAGTTTACATAAGGTAAACTCCACACTCGATATACAAAAGGACTTCGTCTATCTCTTTGCGCATTGTGTTCTCGCCCCCGCACACACTATTCGCAAAGTTGTGAAACTTTATATTATATTTCGTGTTCGCTATATAGGCACTCGTATATGCGGCGCTGGTTTCCTTTTGCTTATGTACAAATATACTTCGCATATCGGAGCAGGGAGTAGACTTTTCGCTATTCAAAATTTTATATAAGAAATTTATACGCGCGCCACGCGAAACCAGCGCTACACGTTGTAAAACTTTCCGTTCAGACTTGTATTCGCGTCGTCGACGCTTTCTGCATAAACATGCGCCGCGACGCAGAAGGGTAGCTAGCCAAGCATTATGAAGTTTTAGTCGTACGAGTCTCGTACGGATGTTCGAAGAAGACGTCGCAAACCCTCCTTGGAGAACGTCCTGTTCTTGTTGATATTACTTTCGAATCTGGGGAGATTTTGTTTTGTGTACTTGCAAATTTCCTTCTTTCCAAGTTTGCGAAGCAAACTTGCCTTCGTTTATGGATTTCGGCAAAAAATATGATAACAAAAATTATTAAAAAATAAAAATTTCTTATTCATGCAATTTGCAGTTATTTAGTAAAATCAAATCTCCAAATAAATTGTATTAAAACGTAATTAGAAGCACTTTTTTTAGTTCTTTGCCAACAGCAACCTTTGCCTCATCGCAAATCACATCTGATGTACGTAGCGAACACAATGTGTTGACAGTGATCATCAATCATACATGAATTCTCCCCCGGACACCTACCGACGGGTTTTGAATAAAAAAGCTTCGCGTCGTGTTTGCGTCCACGATTTCGCGTCGAAATTGACTTCAACGATTCGGGTCGTTGCATTAGCCAGGTCGTACCATACTCGAAAGTACACTAAACTTTTCATAGCAAACGCTTCACCAACACATACTTACCTATACACAAAAAATATTACATCTGCAGATTTCCAGGCATTATAAAAAAAATCAATGGATAAGGTAATAACATTGATATCATTTAACTATGGTGTACAATGGTTAAAATGCAATACCATCGAATAATCTTAATACCCCGGATCTAGTTCATACCGATGCCAAGAGGTGGCATTAAGTGCTGTTTTATTTTCAAGTCCAAAATAGCAAAATAGTCCATCATGTTAATTATAAAAAATAACACTCAGTCAGAACAATTACACTCGAATGGTGTAATAATATATTATTATTTATTACGTTTTTGACGATTATTCTCATTAAGTGAAAGATTTTATAGCGTAACAAAGGCTAAAACGCAAACGCACAACGTGCACATAACTGTTTCGTGCTAATTATGTACGATTTTGGAAATAATTTTGGAAACACTTTGAAGCAATTGGTGTCAAGCCCCGAAATCTTGCGTGGCGCACACAAGGCGACTTGGCGACGCTGTAAACGTGGGTAATTTTCATTATTCGACGACTCTATTCGGCAAGAAGGTAGCAGATGGTTTCCCCGTTAAAATAATCATTTTCAAACAACTTAACGCAAACTTTGCACGAGCGGTGTGGTGCGGTGCACAACGAGCGCGAACTTTATACCGTATTTATGAAGTCGGAATACTACTTGGGACTTTGGTTTTGACATTACTGTGTGTGTGTGTGTTTGGGCTGTCGACGCCGAAACCCACACAAGGATTGCGGTTGATATCGTTTGCCATGTACACTTGCACTCGTCGCGATTTAGAATACTATTGTCTTCATTAGAATCCAGATTAAATTTAATTTAAATATCTTGCCAGTTTCTCGGGCATCCCTCGCATTTCTTTGCGCCGAGTTCACAACTGCCGGAGAAATATAAACGCCAGCAGATGGTGGATTTAACACCAAATCTTATGATATTACAAAACAAATTTAACAAAGTTTAATTTACTTTTCCCTCTGATTTTGGTGACGCCGGCGGCGGCAAGGATTTAAAGCATTTATCTGTTTTATTTACAGTAATACGCATTGAACTGATTCCGCATGAATTTGCCGTATGAGCAAAAATTTTGAAATTGCAAGAAAGACAATAACACAAAATAAAATACAAAAAAAGCAAACGGTATGCGACATAATAAATCAAGATCAATATCTATCTGATTTGCTTGTGTGCGCTTTAAAAATCACACGCATTATTATTCTCTTAGTACCATTATTAACGCATTAATATAATATTTTTACAACCGGGCGTGCCTATCAGACCTTCTGTCAGCTACACGCCGCCACTCCCGACACTCTTGTTCCAGCGCGAAACGAGAGCGATTCTCTGCGCCTGCGACGAGGCGACAAATTTAAAAAGGGCTCGTGATCTGCCTACACATTTGCATTCTCCCTTTCGGTCTGTGTGCGCACACGTAGCCAAATTGTGAAAAAAAAAAGAAATGAAGTAGGGGGGCGCCCATTCAGGGCTAATCGCGTATACGATATTAATGCACCCAGAAACGTCCGCTACAGATTCCCGAACGAGTTAATGCGACAGTAGCGATCTCGGGCGTCTCATTTATCATATTTATATAATACTTGGCTCTTTCTCTGCCCGCACGAAGTGAGTACGCCATGCGCGACAACAATGGGCCTATGTTAATGACCGCCAATTAATTTTAAAAATTATATTTTTACTTCCAACGATGATACATACGCACGTTCATTCGGCGTGTGTTTATTTTGTTGTCGCTGGCAGCGCTTGATTAATTTATAATTTCCCACACGCAAAGTGAGCTGTTTTCGAATGGAATTACGAATAAGTTGGTCTTGCTATTCCGTGTTTGATTATACGCTTAATCCTTTTAAATCCCCAATTGAATAAACTTATTATATACAAATAATTATCACTGTAATTTATCACTGTAAAGATACACAATTTAATTTTCATAAATCTTTGAGTTGCTATAAATTATAGACGCAATATTTCAATATATTGCTCTCCAATCATGCATAAAAATAAATAAAAACCCATAGCATTACTTTGTTTACTCTGCGCCACACAAAATACACACGATAATAAATTATTTATGAACAAACATTACTCATGTCGTCCTGTTCATGCGCTGCGATAATCTTAATTCGATTCGAACGCCGCAGCGTTCGCATTTAACGTATATGTGTGTATGTGTAATGTGTGTATGAATGTGAATATCTGAAAGAAGCTTACTGCCTTTCTTGCAGCGTTCGTGTCAAAACGCAAGGCGATTATTTAAGAATAAGGATATAAACGCCCTCGTCTTATTTTATTTCATTATGCGTCCACGTTGGCATGCACATAATAATAACGCAGGAATTATGACGTGTTTCGTCTTGGAGTTATCATATAATTTGAGCGGATTCGCGTGACGCAAATACAGAAGAAAAAAACGAAACAGGACAGCAAAAACACCCTATGAGAGGTCCGATTCATTTAACTACGTATAGAACGCATAACATAACACGCACTAATATGCTAATATGCAAATCGGGGCTTCTTAAGCCAGCAGTCGAGAAGTATCCGGCGATAGAGGTAATCTGATTGCCACGCTGCCTGAAAATTTCCACCTTTGCGTCGTCGCTCGCAGCTAGGTTTACACGTGCAGTTTTGCTTTTTTATTATGCCAGCCGCAGATCTAGATGTTAGATGTTACACGCGAGTACATGCAATATAATTATAACTAATAGCTTGTTTCGCTTATTTCTATATAAATTATAAATGCGTTTGGAGTGGCATTTTGCTCGCTTCCGTGGGTGGCATTAGCATTAGAAATGAATGGGACGTGTACTAGTTTGTACGCGTGTGCTTAAGACAGATCTGCATGCGCTTCGAGGCGTGTTTGGGTTACTCGAATTACATGTTTCGCTGGAAATTGTGGTTTATTTCCTTCGCACTGCGAACGATTTGATTTACGGCATTAAACAGGGGCTATTTTCATGCTTTCTACGTTTTTAATGAACGAACTAAATGCAGCTGCACTTTGAGATGTCAGGATGGAAAATAAAAATGTTTTGGTATATTTATCAATAGTGCACTTGAATAAATTTTTAAATATTTCAATGACCATTTACAAAATTAATCAAATTGATCAAATTATTTGATCAAAATAGAATTTTAAACACATTCTAGTTTTTATTCTCTATCGTCGGCCTAATAAACACAATTACCTCATTAAAAAACACAATATCCATTCGATAAACAACATGGATTAAAAAATCGATTACATATCCAACAAAACAAATGATTAATATTAAAAAAAAACAGAAAATTCATTTTTGTAATATTTTTTGATATTGTTTCAACGCGTTTAAGATTAATGTGCAGCGTTTTCGGACAAAAGACAATAAGTTCCATTATGTATTAAACTCTGCAGTTGACCCTCGGTAATGAACTTATCAATGGTAATTATCTAAAGTAGTGAATAACGCATGCGGCTTTGTGTTGGAACCACTGTGCAACACTAGATAATTGGAAACATTTGTTTCGTGCGAGGGCTGGGACAGAAAATTGAGCTATCAAAACGTCATTCGTCTTCCTTCAATGGCGAACGCGACGCTGACCATTAGATCGGTGTGCATTTCGTTATCTAGGTGCTAATCTGCTTCAAGCTGCCGTTGTGAGATTAGCCTCAGCGAGGTATAATCATGTTACGACGGTCGCATTCACTGAATGCGCACTCATAATAGCCCGACAGTCGGCAGATGCGGTTGCCCATAATTGAATCAATTTTATCTGTGAGTATAATAATGGCGGAGCGTGGCGGAGTGCGCGCATGGGGTCGTCGCGGGTGGTTGCTGTTGCTACTCACCCGACGCCGCTAACTAGCTGCATCCGTACTGTTTCACACTGCTTTCCTCACCACCCTCGTAGGATTCTATAGGAGGAAGGAAATAAAATCTGAAAGTCAGTTTTTCGCCGTAAACAAACTAATTCACTAACAGATAATAAAATTATACGGGGGGCGTGTGAGAGTTAAACGTACTGTGGTTACTGAAAAAATATGTTACAATACTTTTACTTCAATAACTAAAATAATATAATTAAATTAAATTAAATATTTTAAAGAGAAACAAGTAAAAATCGGCGATAAAATATGTAATTGTCAATTCACTGAATAAACATTGATAAATACCATCGGAAGCAACACGAAAAAAATATTTTGACATTCTGATAATTTATGACTGTCTGTACACTGCTTACATTGGAAATATTATCAGAATATGAAAAATATAAGTTTGCAGTAGGCTTACAATAGCGTTATCCATAAAATCATTTATTACATCAAACAGAACTCCGTGCTTGTTTCCACAAGTAAATCCAAGGTAAATATAACTAAATACATATCTACTGTTTTTTTCTTGGGTATACCAGAAAGGTGACAAATAAAAACATCCATGGCTTGGTGGAAACAATAATATTTTAGGGATTTGCTAGGAAAACAGGGAAAACAGTGGCATATTGTTTGCCGATGTGGTATGCTGCCCTCTGCCGACATAATGCATTGTTTGCACTAGAGTAATAAATGCGGTTTAACGTACGAGCCCCAAGCGCGTTCATACGCCAATACAGCATGACATATCGATATAATATGCGGATTAACGTACGAATCGGATTTATTAGATTGTTTAATGTACGATTTGCGTTGCTCTTTCCTTCATGATGCGTGCGTGCCGCGTGCGGTTGCGGTTGTTTTTGACGAAAAGGCGGAACGTGGGAAGTGCAAATATAAGCACTCGTTCGCACTGCTGCAATATGCGTGGCAAGACCTCCCGATGTTCTCCGGCACGCTCGCCTCTCTTGTTGATCGTTATTTATGCTCGCAAACTGTTAGGATCGCCTGGACGCTATTGTCTCGAAGCACCCACTTTCGCACCACGCGCACAATAGGGTGAGATCAACACCAACAATCGACATGCCACGTACACATTGGTGTGTGTTTTTAATGTCTTTTGCATTTTTGCATGCCGTAATTAATGATAAACACGTCCTGTGCTCATTTTACGATCGGGACAGAAGTGTGTCTTGCTTCTTTCATTACCGACTAGTTCCTACTTTGACAGTTTTGACAGATGAGACTTCTAATAATGCATGTCAAATATGACCCATGACAGTAATTTAATGGATGACTTTGTGATTCTTCTGTTCAGTTCAAAGTTACTTGTTTAATAATCTTGCATTAACGCTAATTTCTAACGTTCATTCAGGTTTCCTGAATTTATAAACAGCCTTTTTAACTCGCTTTGCTTGCAGGCAATGATTGTCTTCTTTTGCCGTTCAATATCAACCCGAGTAATTCGAAAAAAGCGATTTATGCAAGATCAGTAGCCATCGATAGGAGGCATAATCGCAAAATTATGTATGTACACACATCGTTCATGTCGTTCACGTCCACCTCATTTACCCAACGCCATAGCATAAAACATGCGCAGTTTGGTTGTAATAACGCATGATTAAAGTCATTTTCGTAATGACTATCATCTCGCGTAATCGTATCGCGAGCGTACATATCATTACGCCGTGCATGTTTGTACGCATTAAACGAAACGCATCTCCGGTAAATCTTCTGGCCGCTGGCACGTCGGACGATCTTAAAGATCGTCGCTACATTTTTCAGCCTATTTGATAGCGTCCGGAGAATGAGGCATTTAATAATTATGCACGTGACGATGTTTCCACCTAATTTGTAACGTCGTTAAATTCCGCATGTAATTTGCTGCTCGCAATTATGTAATTTCGCATGTGTGGAACATAAAAAAACACATCACGGGAAAAAATAGCAAGGAATAAAACATACATAATGCGAACCCGCGTTAACACACCAACTAGTACCTAACTGTAACATGGCGCGCACAGGAAAAGAAGACTGAAACGCGCGCAACAAAAAAATGGGGAAAGAACGAAAAGCACATAAGTACACGTATCGAGCTGTATGTGGCATGTTTTATGAGTGAAACGTGCATGAATTATGTATAGAATGATTTTCACACGCGACATTTGTATAATCCACATAATACTCGAACGTTCGTATTCGCGTCTATATTCTGCGTCCTACAACAAGCAAACAACACACTAAGAAGAAAAAACCAGATTATCAGTTTACGAATGCGAAATAAAGAGTTAAACTAGTACACTAAGACGACATAAACAGAACTTGAAGGCCAAAGGGGTGAGAATTAAGTGTGTTTATGTGTTTTATACATTTTATACACAACTAAACTAATTTGAAATAATTTAAACCAAATAACTATGTTTTGTACAATTTAAAAAGGCTTTTGGAACCAAAATTGAAAAATCTAAAGCTTTCTGTATTGAATAATTAAAAACGCATATTAAATAGTAGTTTTAATAACCAATTAATAGTTGTAAATCATAATATTTGTTAAAATTCTTATTAATCTATGAAAACTCATAAAATTAATGATTAATTTTAGGTTAGGTTTTCACCTAAGTATTACTTTTATCTAACCAAACAAAAGTTATGAAAAAGTATTGGTTACATCATTATTAAATAATAATAATAATTATTAATAATAGGTTATGTTATATACCTAATACAAGATCTGCGGCAGATTGATATACTTCTTTTATTTGAAGTTTTAATTAAACATGTTTTATGTTTATCGTGATAGTACATTCATTAAAACGAAAATATTGATTGCCTTTACACAATTACACTATAAATTTGCGTGCGAGTATATTTCATGCAACAACACCACAACCATCCTACCGTCGTGTTGCATGTGGGTAAGTGCGAAAGTGCAGGCATGCAGGAGTGCAGCAGCCTGCAGAGCTTTCGGCAGGGTGGGTGCGAATAATATAATAGAAAACGAGGGGAAAGCGCCCCAACCTTTAGTCGCTCGAGCTACGACCTCGCGGGCGAAGAGATGATAACTACGTATCATGAAATATATCCTGCAAGTGTGTATGATGTTTTTATGGTGTCAAATAAAATATATTATCCGAGAGGAGGAATATATTAATATGCACTGTGCTGTTGCATTGGTTAATACTTTCTTGCAATATTTTCTCTTTACGCTGGAATAAATCTACGTAATCTTCATTTAATTAATATTTTTATAGTGTTATCTAATTTCGTGATTTTTTAGGTAAAAATATGAATTGATAAGAAAACAAACTAAAATATTGTAGCAACATGCAATTATGTGCTTCCTATCAATGTGAGAACACCATATAAATCATGCAGCTAATTACCTGGGAGTTTGCGCACTCGACACACAAGAAAGTTTTTGCGTTCGCGTCGGCCGCCATGCGCACGCTGCATTTAGCGAATAATTAATTGTACCTACTTTTCGCCCGCTTCCCGCTGCCCCACCACCATATCGTGCACGTTGACTGTTTACGATTAGCAAATTTCAGTTGATGGTGCACTTGTCAGGAAGCTGCACGTTTGCCAACGAAGCACCCGAGCTTAATTAACTTGTTACCTCCGTCCGATTGGCTTCTTAATAAATTTTCTATTAACAGCACGTAGCGTATATACGCAAGGAACGCAATCTGCGCCCGTCGTGCATAAATTAAACGATGATGCGAGTTACAAGCTGCAATTGATGTAGGCAACGTGCGATTACAACAAAACGCGAACGACAAGCGGTCGTACACCACCGACAATCCGACAACAGCTACAACAACGCGCTCAGCCACAGAACGGCAAAGAACAAATGCTCGGCGTGTTTCACGAGGCGAACACGCAGCTTGATAATTGCACGGGGCCGGTCTATAATTATGGGTTTTTGCCGAATAATTAGTGCCTGCCGGGCGCTCGTCAGGACGTGCTTGCGTTTTGCCAAAAATATTGTTTGCATTTCAGAGGCGCGGAATCTGCACGTCAATCAAACAACGGCGATGTCTGACAACGCATCGCAGGACGATGTAATAGAGTTCTCCAGGTTTTTTCGTGTTTCGTGCGAATTGCGAACGAATTTTTGCTTGTTTCTCATTGTTGCGCCGCTACTAATTTAACGGCAGGCTTAATTATGATCGTGTTTTTGTGGCTTGCGTGCGAATAACGCGCGAAATTAACAGAAGAACATATTTAAATTTAACATTCTTTTCTAAGTCCGATTTTTCATATAATATCATTTTGATTTTTTGAGTGAGTTTTGTTACGAAGTGTAGCAGCAACGAAAGCGATTATTGTAAATTGGATTATGATATATCGTGGCGCAAGCACTCTCATAATACGTGTGCGAGATGATACGGCATGGAGGCCTGTCGGAATGGAAAAAGAATTGAAAAAAACATTGTGTTCGAATGCGTTTTTGATGAATATAACACGTTATCGAAATCGTCGGATTCGGTTTTCCAGTCACGTACACGGCGGTACCGTATAATCGACACTCGCCTTCGTGCCAGAGTGAACAACCCTCCACGATAAAAATGCGTACGCGAATGTATTGGTGCAAAAAGGAGGCGAACGAAGCCGCAGCCGCCGCCGCACCGAAATGGCGAATGGCGACGCACAGGGAAGAAGTAGAAGAAGTCTTTTGTGTGTTTATGCGGTGTTTGTGCCGCGCGCGCCTTCGAAACGAAAAGAGAGATCGTGAGATGCCAACACATGCGCACAACTTATAAACAGGATAACCTGTACAATGTACACGAGTTTGTATCTAGACGAAAGAAGATTCTCGTTCGGGGAATTCAGGCCGTTATTGTCAGAATTTCAAGTTGACTTGTTCGTTTTGTGCCAGACCGGCGCGCCGCGGAAAAAGGAAGCAGCCGGCACACCAAACTTGGCGTTCACGGCGCTGCTGATGAAATCGATGCGCACTCACGGCATTCGGGCCTTTTTGTACTTATTTATTTTAACCTTCATTTAAATTCGAGTTTGTGGCGGTGAATGTGCGGCGGTGTGTTTTGTATACACGTTGGCATTCCGAGTAATTTAAAATTTTCCCCATGCGCTTTTTACAAATGTCGCCAGATTGTCGCCTACACAGGCGGCACCGTAATGTAAATTCGAGTTTTCGACCCTTCCAGGGTTTTTTTGGTTAATAAACGGCACATTAGAGTGATATTTGCGTTTTACCACAATGCCATGCACGGAAAATTTTGGTAATTTCGGTAAAGCCATCCGAAAAACGGTAAGCATTAATTGTTTTGAAACGTTTTTGATGTATTAACTTCTATGGAAAGTATTAGGTACTTGCCTTTGTTTATCAAACAGTTTTGTAAACAGCCGATTTAAAACGCAAAACCAAAAACCCAGTCAGCCGTTAAGCGACGGCAAAACTGCTCGAGGTTTCGGTAACTAAGAAAAACTAAACTTAAGTATTTTGGTAAAATTTAATAACATAGTTTTTATATAAGATACATATGTATGTTTTGTTAATATTTTTAATTAAATAAAATTTTCATTAAAATATTTCATATTTTCAAATATTTTTATTTTCATTCAATTATTTACAAAAATATCCTACCAAAAAAACATAATTCCCGGTTTTATATGCATGGGTAACAAATGTTACATACCTTGCAAGCCAAAATAAAAGATTTTTCGAAGGTTCAAGTACCTAATTCTTTCAAACGCCCTCTTAAGATATTTTTTTCGATAACAAAACGTGTTTCGGACACTTTACGGACGTTCCTGGACACGAAATTGAAAATCATAAATCCTTCTTTATTTCTACAAATTTGGCGCTTTACACGCTTTTTTATATTTTAAAATTGAAAGGCACCCTTTTCAAACGGCAGCAATAATATCTGGAAACAAATGTACGCACTTCCAGACGTGTGTCTCGTCTGTGCCTCGACATACATATGTGGATATCGATATTAAAAATGTTTCCTATATCCCCTTCGACACTCGGGCACAACCCGTGCGGCGTCCTGCCTTAAATTCAATTTTATAGTTTAACTGTTTAACACTTTAGAGCAGGGCACGTCGCTGTAATGTGTTCATTTTATAATATGGTGTAACAGCACGGCGGAGTGGAGCAGTGCAGCACGTTCCCGTGAATGAATTCGAAATATCAAAAAAAAAATCCCTGTCTGCACCACGTGTGACGTTGACGTCTGAACGTCAACGCCAGAAAGAGTTTTTAATTGTAATATTATTGTCGCAGTCTTCTCGCTTTTTAAAATGGATTTTAATTCACGTTTCGCTTCACATCAAATTTTTAAACTTTGCTAGAGTTAAAATTGACTGTAATGTTAATAATTTCATGCATTTCCGAAGCAAACATTAACAAGAAGGACCAACAATATAAAATAAAACACAATACAAATGCTAGCGACCATAAAAGCACGTGTAACGCACAAACACGCATGATAAATCGTCCTAACCACTGTTTCGTTTCCCTACGATATCGTGTTCCGCGCAATGTTTGACCATCGAACAATGTTCTATAAATATTATACCGATGGCATTGAATAGCCTATGCCAACAGCGCAAACATAGGTGAACATCACAGTAACAATATTCGGGCAGAAAAGGGGGATGTGAGTTTGAATGTCGGCCGGCTCGGATGTAGACAACAGATTATCGACACTGGTTATGCTCTGGCTTTTGCTTCTCGCGCGCTTGCTCTTCGGTGCTATTGTTTGCCCATTTACCGCCAGCTAAGCTGTCTGTTTGCCAACACACTCTGAAGAGCGTATATTAAGTGAGAGTGCGCCTGTTTGCCGAGGATTGTGAGAAGGGCCGGCGCTATGCCGGCTTCGCGGAGTGTGCGGTTTTCTTCTGTCAATGCATGATTTAGGAGAGCTCGTATTCCAGGTGTGTTTGCGTAGGTCCGCTCAGCGGCGGCCTCTATAAACACTGCGGTCGCTTTTGATCCGCGCCGAGCGACGCGCACTCTTGTGATAGCTATCGAGTTTGCATTACCGAAATTCACCTTTCGGTTCACCTCAACTCGATCGAGAGAAGTCATTTTGGGCGGCTCCACTCACCTTCGAAGCATCAGCCGTCTCAAGTGACGGAGATTGCGTGTGATTGCTTCGAATTTTAGATCCTTCGACGTGCAAATGTGTTGAGCGGATGATCAAGGTTAGGTCGATATTTTTATAAGCCATCGGTTCCGTTTTGTTGCAAAAATACACTTGAACTCGGCTGAAATGTGCAAAAATAAATATTTTTCTAGTTTTGAGTGACAGTTTTGATGCTGGGCAGCTACAATCATAGTTTTGCTGAATAACAGAAAATAACACTTTTCTTACCTTCAATTTATTTTTCAGTTTCAATCTTATCTAAGTCTGACTACCACTTTTAGTAAAACAAGGCGATGTAGACAATACAACAAGTTTGCGCTGTTGCCAATAGATAGCTCTTGTTTCTCAGTTTTGTCTCGGGCTTGAGTAATGTTTGTGTGAGTGTGGCGTGTCGCGCGCTCTCGCTGTTTGTAAGGGCAAGCCGGAAACGCGAGTCCGGGGCGCCCCGGAGTTGGGCGGGATATAGGTGGTGCCGACGCTCCACGCCCGACTCGCTCTCTCCTCGTTTGGCATTGCCGACCTCCATGTTCGAACGCGCTACGGCACTTGCCTTAAGCCTTGCCCTGCTGCTTCTTCTACTCAGAGTTTTGCTTTGTCTGCAGGACGTAATATCACTTCAAACAGAGTAATATGTATTTCTTTACATAATATAACAAAATTTTCTATGTTTTTAGATCATTTCATAAAGTAGAATTGCTCAGAAAAATTTCAAAGCAAAGATGCGTTTTTCTTTTGTTTGCCGGGGAGCCGGTGTAGAGCATTGTCGTCGACGTGAAGGTATGGGGCGCGATAATGGGGTTGATCCCAGGAGTCTCCGCATTAAGTTCTGCCACAGAGAAGTGATACATCTGCGGTGCTCGGAGGAGTCTCGCCAACACTCGAGAGACAAGGGACAGAAGAATATTAAACCGGACAGACGCGCAAATAAAATAGCAAATTGCGAAATGAAATAAATTGAAATAAAGCGAAATAAAAGTTTTATTCGCATATAAATTCCAATTTCCTCTCGTCCGCGCAAGCAAATAAATATGTAAAATGTGTAATTGAAAATGTCGCAATTGTTTTATTTGTTGATTTTATTTCATATTTGTTAATTTAATGCATTGGTTCGCATGCCGGCCCCTCGTTTTTGCACACATTAAGGAAATTCTTTCATGAGCGTATATGCCAACTATTGCACACATGCAAGCGTGCAAAACACCCGGAATGAAAACGTTATTATCCATAAAATGCACAAAAACAATATTTGAATGTGATGTATTTAATACTAGTATAATGACCAGCATACCGAGTAGAAATGCCGCCGCCGGTGAAATGATGGCTGGGAATGATGAAAATGTAAAAGCGGGGAAGAAAAAACCGGCCAGCATTCGCTCACTGCATTCATTGATGGTTAATTAATGTATTTTCCGGTACATATTGTATCTTGCCATGCGAACACGCTGCCGAAACATTACAAACATTTTAAACAATGCGCTAGCACACCGTCACACTTTTACATATTTCCGAATGCAAAAGTATGCAAAGGGGGCGGTAAAAGCGAGGGTTGCACAAGGCAGAAAGAATAAAAATAAATTTCTGCCTGCTTTGACATTAGTAATGCTATATATGCGTAAGGTATGATTCACTTAAGCACAGAGACTGGAACTCATTGTTTCATTAAAAAACAAAAATTAAAAAAATATATTTTTTAGATTCTTGTCTTTTAACCATACTTATTTATATCAACTTATAGGTACCAACATTATATTAACACCTGGCACCAAAAAATAATTTGAATTTTGCAGTTTCAATATAAGACAGAGAAATTATCAGAGAAACTGTTCAATGAAATGTTTCAACTACAACGAGTAACTTTGCAGCTATAGGAGATAAATGTCAGCATTTTTGAAAATATAAGTATAAATTGGATCAACATCCGAAACAAGTCAAGTGTACTTTACCATTGAGAAGTAAACGAGAAACCAGTCAGCTTTTCCTGCATCCTAGCGCATAATTAGATTAAAGTGCAAACACATAAATCATCGTCGCGTCAAAATTGTGAATTCCTACGGCACCATTACTAGTGCTGCTACACACCGACTCCCAGTGTTTTCTCATGTTGACGCATACAACTACGACGTACGGCGTAGGTACTCATCGCCGAGAGAACAACAAAAGTGGACCGTATAAAGAGATATATTCGTTACAAGGTACTAGAACTACATTAATTAGCAAAGCGAATGCGACGACGAACGTCGAGCGCAACCACGACGACCGCCACGTAGTACAACAAACAATGTTATTCGATAGAGTGGGTACATCGTGCACTAAAGTTTAGGACACTGACTGGTGTTGGTGCAGGATAAAGGGATATGTGTACACACCACTTACATCGTATAATTAAAAGTATCTAAACTCTCGTTTCCCTTTCTGCAAACACAAATAACGGCGCATGATGGAGGGCAAGCGCGGATCCTGATATACGTATACCCCTATATATGTATGAAGTATATGTAAACACATTGGGAATGCAATTAAGTCACGCGCTGTTATCAGCCGTATATAGATGCGAAGAAGGCAGAAAGGCTGAGAGAACCAATCAATCAAAAGCGGCATATAAGTCTCAGATTGTCCGCAGTGAGCACGCCTTGGGACGTGCTCACCTACCATCGGCAGCGATTTTGCAAGTCAATATTAGATGTAATTCGATTCTCTGAAGTGAAGAAGAGAAGCGAATAGAGAGAGGCGTTTACTGATACGCTTCACTTCGCGCGCGTTTCGCACGGAAAACGTATTTTCTCATTGTTCCCGGATTCCACAGCTATATTGCTGTTAATGTTGCTGGTTGGATGTAGCGTTGTATGTTTGCACAATGAAAGCTTTCCGTTTGCAAGCATGTGTTACTTGTTTCACTCCTCCGAGCGCGCGTGTAAAAAAGTTAGCTTTAATTGTGTTCTTTTTTTTGAGGGGTTTTCCGGTTTTAGAGAGTTTTTATTTCTTTATTTTTAAGCCACAACCAGAGTGCATGTTGTACATGTATATTGTGTGCAATACCATTGTGTTAGATGTGTAAGATGGTCGATGCATTGTTGCTGCCTCGCGTAGCGGTGGTCACTTGGATCGCGGTCAGCTGTCAACCATCACTCACACTCGCCATGACCTGCTACACGATTTTGTACTTAGTCGAAGTTCACTCCCTGCATCCGACCCCTAATTGTATTTTGGGGAGCAACGCATCTTCGACTTTTATTTTTCAATGTTTTTACATTTATTTAAAGTGAAGGTGCCGGGCATGTTTGCATGTTGACTATTATGTAACTAGATAGGCAACTAAATGAACTAATATCTGAAATTATTCTGAAAGAAAACTAAATTTATATTTATTGGCTGGGTATATGGAATTGAGATATGAAAGAACATTACAAGTTTTGATCATTTATTTTTTGAACTTGGGTTGGGGTTAAAAGCTGGATTGGGAGCTGTCAACAAATGGTTGAGATAGATCCCCAACGGGGTCAGGCAGGACGTGGTGCACATTTGTCGTCCCGCAGTTTCATTTCACCCCCTTGTCCGTCTCCGAATCAATTCGACGCGGCGGTGATGACTTCTTGACCGCCTCCTAGCGCTGAGTGAATAATGGATCGCGGTGGACACGCTGGTGGACACGCCGGCGGACACTGTCCACCAGGCTGCAGAACACAGTGGACACAGGTCGCACCGCACATTGCGTATTCAGCAGGCGGCGACCCCTTGTCCCAGGTTCCAGTCTAAGCCGAATCCTTGAGAGCAGGCGAGCTGTGATGTCGCCCACCCCAAGGGATTCAATAATGCATTTTCATTTATATTACAAAATCGCCTTTCGTCGACGACACTCGCCGGAAACACCAACGTCGTGCATCGTACATATTCGATCACCAGTATATTAGAATTATATCATTTATACATTGAGCTCCAAGGTGTATCGGCTTAGTTGAGAAGTTGCCCGTAATACATTAATTTTCAAGCTTGACACTGTTTCAGAAATTTACGCCTACGACGCGCGACCAATTTACGTGTACAACTTTAACAATGATGCAATGTTAACGGTAGACATAACGCTCAGCAGAGCTGCCTCAGTCGACTTGTAATATCCGCACTCAAGCAAAGCTCAGCGTGGAATGAAATTGGTCGAAGCACGGTGTCTGGGTCTGGTGCTCGGTGTCGTCGACAGATAACACTAATCCTTCGAGCCGGTCAGACCAAGTGACGTGTGCAAGTAGCTGTTTGTAGTTTGTAATTTGTCGCTGGTTTGGTTTTGGGTGATGTTCGTCGACTCGGGCAGATGTGAAACAACTGATGGGATTAATCGAAGACCAAAGCTCTGATCGGTTCCACATCAAAGCGCGGAAGCGCTGATTACTTGAATGAAAAGTTAATTACACATCGGTTCTTTTCAGCGTCAGCGTGTTAATCTTTCTTTCTGGGATTCACCTGCTTTACGTTAAAAATCCAGTTCGTAGATAAAAAAAAAGACATTTGCTGGAATGCTTACTAATACGTAGCGTGCAAACATGGAGAGAATGGTGTTCTTCTCTTGAAATAATAGCACATAACTTTATTATATAGAATATTACACAGTTACACTTGTATAATACACTTGAGGATATACTATAATCTTGTCGGACTATATAGATAGGGTCCAGGCGGCGTTCCCGTGCTTGGAGTTGATTGTTCAACTTGTGCCCCGGCTTGTTCCTGACTAGTGGATATTAATTTAGGTTGAACGCGGACTATGGTCAGCTCGAGCGGACCGGCCTTATGAATAATAATTAGCGTTGCAAACAAGGATACACTCGCTCACGGAGCACGAAGTACCGCGGTCGGTGGCATCGGCGGTTTTGCGTCGCGGTTTGCATAACCCGACCTGCGGTGGCCGACCAAAGGTCATAACTAAAACCTTCCGTAATAATTGCATTTCGGCAATGGCGGCAGCACCAGGACTAGCCGGAGGTAGACTGCTGCAATTTTTATGTGGATTTACCCCTCGTTGTATTAATGCACCTATAGTGTACACACACCGTCATATTCGAGTATACATGGTGTAATGCAATAAAGTAATCAAACCGACAAGCACTGATCATGTTATATGCCAAGTCGTGCCCGTGTTATTTCTCCTTGGAGTGCCTTCAAAATGTTTTGTGTTTCAAAGATGTATTCCGGGTTTCATTATTATGTGTGTCCAAATTCCGTGCAATTTTCTTTGAGCGCTCATTACTTGCAATGCGCAGGATAATTTATACATGTTGGTTATACGAGTATATACGTCGGATGCGTCATAAAACATGGGTAAATTGGCCGTGCAGTACGCGTACGCGACAAGTCTTCCTTGATCTGCGCCGTAACATAAATTACACGCCGACTACAAAGCGGCCACTAATTACTGGAAGGATATAACTCATCTGTGCAATCGCAATAAACGCATCATTGAAGTAAAAATTGTGTTTATGTATATATTTAATTCTTCTGTGTGTCTGCATGTGACCGGATTTCTCTTAAAAGATTGGACCAGTTTTGATGACATTTTATGTCTGGATTCCAAACTAGTTTTGATTCACTGCAAAATAATTAAGTTTCAGTTTTTTGGTTTCAAAAGTTAAAAAATAAATATAATAAATTGACACATAGAAAGTCAGTTTGTGTCAATAATTCTAAAAATGTGTTTTTCAATTTTAAAATAGAAACTAAGAGTTATTATGATGGATGTAACAAAAATAGTAAAAGAAGTTTTTCAGAAATTATGAAAATATTCAAACAAAAAAACTAAAAACTAATATTTTTACAATCAAATACCAAGTTACTTTGCTGCTTCTATTCAGTATTTCTCAGTGAATATTTTGTTCAGGCATTCTTTTAAAAGTGATAAACCACTCCATGAACCAGTGCCGACCAGCTCGACCCGGCAGCAAGTGTGAAAAGTCCCGAAGCTGTGAAATCTCAACACGCCGTTTCTGCGATTCGACCGTAGCGCCTTGTAAGTTGTAGTATTTACACAGCGCGGCGCAGATACAAACTGATAACGAGGCAAAACGACGCCTTTAGTTTATACGTTAGCGTGACATTAGAGGTCTTTGCGATCACGACTCCCTCCGCCGTGCGCACTGCTTCTTTCTTTTCGCGTTGTCTCTTTGAAACGAATGCACACGGAGAAGAATGCCAGCGTTTACAATCGGGCGCTATCATAGCTTTCGACGCTTATCGGGCGCATCTTATCTTGTGCGCGCGACGACTGGACGTAACTTAAGGGCGAATACGCCGTA
The DNA here is from genome assembly GCF_025399875.1 of Dalotia coriaria. NCBI lineage: Eukaryota > Metazoa > Arthropoda > Insecta > Coleoptera > Staphylinidae > Dalotia > Dalotia coriaria. The sequence goes on from NW_027045448.1 coordinate 3,040,474, forward strand.
CGTGCATTCCTACACATGTACATCGGGTAGCGCAAAGTGCTGCGCGCATGCGGTCGCGTTGCACCGCGAAACAAAATAGTCCTATACGAATTCGATCCTAATCGGGAGAGAATCTCATCGGCACATGCATCGGTGCATGCATCGAAAGCCTTGTTTGCAATTTATGAATATATTTCGCTAGATATCGCAGCTTGCGAGGTCCGCGGGCTGCGCGGAACATTGTTTATGTTATGTCTCTGTTCGTGAAATTCCTCTGCGCTACCTGATAATAGTAAATACTTGTAATAGTAAAACGCGCATATTGTACACGAAAATATGTTGCTGCGAGTTTTCACGGTGCATCAAGATAAATAAATTGTATTTCTGTTGCATAAAGTAATAAGTGAATAAATAATTGAAATTTTAAAATTTTGAAATATTAAGACAAATCCTTTTTGTAAATATTGTAAATACTTTGGTTGATGCGTGCGCATCGTGCAACGTTTAAGTAAAAAAGTGTTATTTCTTTAATTTATAGGCAACTTTAAGTGTACCGACCGACCGAGGTGGTGATGTAATTAAACAAAGGCGCGCGCACCCATAAGAAGAAGCGGCCACTCGTAAATCTGCCCCTTTGTCTTGTTCACCCGGAGCACACTAAAATCCTGAAGCTCTTTCGTTTTTTGTCGTCATGTTCATCGTTTTTGATCACGGGTTCTGATCGTAGTAGTCCCCTATGCTTTTTTATTCCCTGGCTGGTGCATCAGCAACGGCATTCGAATGTGTTTTTCATGTTTTGAATTTATCTCGCCTGCGATAGGAATCTCGAGGTATCGATATCGCCGCTTCAAGACACGATGCCGCCGGTTGGCGCCAGCTCCGCCATTGCAGGCGTTCATTAAACCACTAAACCACGAAAGGCGCGTATTCGGTTGATTGATGATGAGACGCTCTCGCGGCGTCCGTACGATCCACTCGTCCGCCTATCTAGGGTTGTGGTAATTATGTCTTAGCAGTTGACAAGTGTTTTAACATTTTAAAATTAAATCGGAAAATAAATATTATCCAAACCGCACAACTTGTTCCTACGTTGAGTTTGATCACATCTAAGATATGATATAAATTGTTCGTTTTCGCAACCGTAGATTACAAATTTGCAATTCAGTTGAGAATTTTGAAATTACGTTTCTTGTAAAACCACGTGCTGACTTCGTTTGCATAAGTTTTACTTTCCGAGATTAACACTGCAGGGCGAAAATATAATGGTGGTGTGGCATAGCTTTCGGAAGCGACTCAAAGCGCCACCCTCCAAAGGAGAGTGCAAGGCTGACTTTTTTTACAGCTTTGTATAGTTGTGCGGCTTCGGTAATGAACGTTCGCCGCCGCCGCCGCCGCCACCGCGCATGCTGCGGTGGAGAGCTTAATTTTTATAGCATTCCACCCCTCCTTCTTTCAACATTTACCAAATTCTATCGAGTTTCGGAAGCGCAAGCGGCACAAAGTTTGCGACTTTTTAAAAAGGGGATTTTCAAATTCGTTAACAGTTTTAACAAACACCGCGCGGCAAGCTTTTGTTCTTGCTGAAAAGGGCTCGGTGAAAACAGAGCAGTTGTTGTTAAGTTTACAACCCTTTTCGATAAAAACAAAAAGTAAAAATCAGAAAACAAAAACTTTTTTGTTGTTTCCGAGCAAACATGATAAAGTAGATGAAGAGAAATGTTAATGCATGTTATTGTTTCTTATAATTAGAAATAATTTCAAAAATTATTAAGTTTTCAACAGCTAAATTAATAACCAAGTACGTAGCCGTTCTAAATATATCTAGTAGGAAACCTGGTAAAGTTGTGCTTTTTGCACACATGTCGCAGAATGTTCAACTTATTATTAATTTCGGTACACTGGCGGAATTTGTGCAGTAACAAATCACTCCGTTGCTCGTTAATTGTTTGCGTTGCGTACTGGTTGGGAAACTTGCACGAGGCGTTTTGCCAAGCGGCAAAAAAATAATCCGCGCGTCGCGACGTGATAAAGTGGTTCAGTGGACTTTGAAACAGGTGTAAACAGCGTTCTCAATATATTTTACGACAGTTCGTACACGTATTACATTCGACGTACAAAACCGTTTTGCACGGGTGGCGACGATGCCGTCGTCGAAGGCGACATTAGCGTCGTCGATCAGCGTGCTAGACGCCTCCGCCTCAGCGCGACGCCGTCGTCGCCACCGCGCACGTGGGGACTCCTCGTCAATCATTCCGAAGCGGACACTAATGCCCATTATTGTGACGGTGATGAGCGCACTTGTTATCTTGCCTTTTTCAGAGCTTGACTTACACCCGAATTATATGCGCGAGCTCGGCTAGTGTCAAAGATGTGCAGAAAATGCTCGTTGATTGCGTGTTCTGATTCGCGTTGGAATGCAAACGAAAATAGTCACAACGATTGATCTTTCCATTGGAGGCTGTTCACCTCATTGCGATAAATAGGAAATTTTAAATTTTGAAAGTTTCAAATGTGGGAAAACAACATCAAACGAATAATTAACAAATGATGATGATCATGATTGATTTATATTGGTACTCTTCCAGCAAAAATTTAGAAAAAAAAAACTGCAATATTTTTTGATCATTTTGTAGATAAGTAGGTACAAAAAAATACTGAATTGTGTTTGAAACGCTTAACAATTTTTTGTTTTGTAAACTTTTTTACTTTTTTTTTACTTTTTTACTTTTGTCAAATCAACATAAAATATAAATAATCCATTCCGATCATTAATTTTCATTTTAAAGAACGTAGGTAATACCTAAGTTCAGAATAAGGTTTTATTATCCAAAAGGTGCGTGAATTTCCTTTATTGCAAGTTCTGAAACTCATTTAAACAGTGTTGTACTTGTATAATAAGAAACAATTTTGGAATTTATGCCTACGTGCCTTGTGTTGTGTGTATTTAAAAGCGTGTGTCGACGCCTGAATTTTCCAAATTATATGCACGTTTAGTGTGCGCACACGAGAAAACTCGATTTGCATCCGCACCGGCAGATGATATGATGAAAACACCGACGCACACTCGCGGCTTCGACTTTGTTCTGCCCTCGTCGAAAACGTCGGTTTCACTGCTCTCGAGACATGTGTTCCCGCTGTAAAATGAAGTCGCCGTAGACGGCGTTTCTTGCAGAATTGCATTCGCATGAATTTTACATTCGTAATAACCATATTCATAAGTTATCTTTCCGCATACGGAAACTCGACGTTGACGTTGGCGCTGGGTGTGAAGTGTGTGAGGTACAGTAGTGGAACGTGCGCGCTTTCGCATTTCTTTCGTCCAGGATTTGCGATGTGTGTGTGCGCGCGCGCACATGAGTACAAGTACAAATGTGAATTTCTCCATCTCACGTCGTTTTCACGCCCGGTTAGGGCACGAACTATTAGATTATAAACTGAGAACGCGCTTGTTTAATTCGTGCGCGAGCGCGACATAACGTCGCGCAATAAAAATTTGCATTTTGCAGCGCACTTGCGACGCGACGTGTACATATTTATTATTATACGCGTCACAGATGTTTGAGTTATTATATTATAATAGCTGAAGCCTTATGGCACATTCACACACGTATATTTTCATTGCGATTTTATTCATGGGCATTAAAGTATATTAAATCTAAACTGAGAAAATATTAAACTCATTTTCTATGCACTCAAGTGAAATTTGGATTTGAAAAGGTGTTAGTGAGAAAACACAGCTAATCAGATCCTTTTAACGTTAAACTTTGATGTATGATGTCGATGTATCGTATCCATTTTAGCTCACATTTAATCGTTTGTATTTTCTTCTACTGTTGTTTCATTTTACTTTCGGATTTGATTCCTCCGTGCATTTTATGTCGGCTATTATCTTTTCGGTTTGTGCATGGCGCGTAGGCGATAACGAAAAAACCGGTACCCATCCAACACTTTAACACAACTTTCAGGTCGCACCAAGAAATGCGTGTTGTGCTCTTCTTGTTGTTCGACTTCGACTCCTCTTCAACGAACGCATTGCACTCCAGTTCGGATGCAACAGCGGAGACCTACATGAGATCGAAACAATAACAGAATAACAAGCACAATGAGACTCCGAATCGGAATCTGAATTCGAATGAGCGTCTGGCGAGAACCGCACTCGACGACGAATGTTAAGCAGAACCGATCGGATCTCACACTCCTTGTCTCTGGCGCTTGGTGCATGCACCAACGCGAGACTGCTGTCTCGGCAGGCTGACGCCAGGGATCGTGTTTAGACCAATTATAACACCTTTAACAACTAAATGATTTCGATGGGCATCGTTGACAACAAACTGCTACATCCAGCATGCCAAGGCAAGTCGCCATAGGGCTTTTTTTTTACTGCATGTGGAACCGCAATGAGCCGAGCGCGACATTTTAACAACGTCCGAAATCGAGCGCCCCGAACACCAAAGAAAAAAGGATCCGGTCTCCGTCCGTCCGATGGTGCGTCGCGAAGAGCGCCGAGAAAAATACGACCGCAATAAAAGTTTTGTTCAGAATGCCAGTTATTTTACTTTTAGTCGACGCAGGGATACTACTAAGAGATAAGAAATAATTAAAAGATTTTTATATTCTTCATGCTCGTCGGACTCGACTTGACGACGAACCGTTCTGGGTTTCGTTTGTTGGTTGAGTGGCACTACTCCATGTTGTTGGGACGTTCGTCTCTCACGATGAACGAGGAACATTTAGGAGACCTTTTAGCGTCGTGTAATCTCCGTCGTTTATAATTTATAGTTGGATTAAAATCGATAACAAATTGTGTTCCTTTCAATAAAAGCTTATCGTGAAGAGACAAATAAAAAGAAAGAGAAAACAACGAACGATGAACTAAACTAATGATAGTAGAAATGAAAACAACAAGAAGATAACCAAACGATTCGATAATGAGACTTTTTAGAGGAGCGATAAGTAGAAAAACATTATCTGGACTGATGGTATACCTGACCAAGATGACCCAACTTGTAAAAAATCGCAAACGGCCCATCAATGAAACGAAACCCTCTTCCAAAGAATGCCAATACAGAAATAACCACAAAACTAAGGACGTTGTTGAATATTGTTATCTTTAAAATATGTCGAAAATATTTTACCGATAGCTAATAATTGCTCTCGAGAGCAGAAAATTATAATAATTTACGGAAGAATGTTCAAGAGTCATTAACAGCTTCACATGCTTTGTGTTGGCAGCGTTACGGAATGGCGCGTAAATTAAAATAGAAATGCTTTATAGATTTGATAAGAGCAGGGGCATAAACTTATGCTATAATGTTTTAATGGCCCATCAAAAGGACGTAATGAAGCTTTGTGTTTGTAAACGGCGTTGTTGTACGAATCGAATAACACGCTTTATTATCAGAGGAAAAATCAACCGCACTAAAATTAAATTCTGTCCAAATTTTTGAGCATTTTTTCGATGCACATAAACTGCACACAAATTTATCACAATACACACATTCATGCGCTGATACGAATTACGAGCAACATAAATAAATGTTTTCGAAGCGAATTGCAATAAATTCAATCGATTTGCCCGATTGCAATCGCAATATAGGAATAATGAAATGCGTCCGGCTAGTTGTAGGTACAAATCGAAAAATCGTCCATGTTCGTTAATAAATTTTTTTGCTGGCATTGTGTAAGTGACAGACAGCAAGCCAAAATTGAAATTTGCCTCGTGTCGAACGTAGGTACTGCAATTACGCAGTGCGCACGGTGATAACAAGCGGTAATAAATTTTTCGCAATGACTACTTTTACAGCGCACATTACTACGCCACTGCGCGCAAACTATTCGATAAAAACGTGTTCGTAATTCATGCATGCAAAAGAACGCCATTAAAAAAATAGAAGTGTCCACTCAACGCGCACAGCTGGCGCTGGTGTCGCGCCTCTTATATTCGATATTATAAATTAAATAAACAAAGTGCAATTAAAAGTTTTGAGAGCCGCCATTAAGAAGTATTTAAGTGTTTAACGGATGAACAATAAATAGAAAGCGCAATAACTGGTAGCTGGTTTATGTGCGCGCAGTTATAAGGTTTAATTCAGCAGGTGTTGCTATCGCACATAATGGCGATAAATTACGCACTCCAAGTATGAATGCTATCTGCTACATTTTATATTGTTATTGCCGGCAATATCATCTCATAACACAAGATATAATTTCTTGCATTGCGCACCGACGACTCCGCATGCTCCATCATGTTTGCTACTTTTTTTTCAAGTTGCGGCCGATGCACATAATACTTTCCAAGTTTTATGCGCCGCTTTGGAAAAATAAAATTAATTACTCATGAAACAAGCCATAAAGAATTACTTTAAGTAGTACTCAAAGATGTAATGTACCTACTTATCCTCGTGATGGGGACATTGAGCACATAGGTCCGGATGATGGAAGTGATGTTCGCATATTAAAAATAAAACTGTATGCAGTAATAAAATGTTGCATGCTGATGATAACAGCCACGTAGATAGCGAGAAATTGTTGCGTTTTGTATGGTTTTTGCCCACGACCTGCAGCTGCATTGTGTTTTATGAGACTATATAAAACAAGAACAAAATAAAGATTGATCAAAGCCTGGCAGTTAATCGCAAAAGGCAAACGCTGCGCATCGCCATTAAAACATTAGCGAAGAGATAAAATTACACGCAATACGATTTAATGTCTCAGCGCTTTGTAAAATATTTAGACGTCGTCAGTGTAACAGCACGTGCGTAATGAGTACGGAGTATAAAACTTATTTACGTTGAAAATACATATTTTAGCGTGCAGTGAGTTGGTTTGGACATGGCCTGGCTTCCATTATAGGCACCTCAAAGGTTATGTCATTACTGGTTAAGTAGACGTTTCGTGGATTAAACGATGCGATGAATGCGTGCGTGTGCAAGTAGCGCAATATGCACACATATAGGAGACGCTAACAAGCTTCGATTACCTTGTAAGCCGGCCAACTCGATTTCGGTCGCCGATGCAAAGGCGGAGCCCTGACCGGCCGCGGCAACCACTCCTTGCCGGCAGGGAAACCTGTTCGCGTTTCGCCGACGAAACAAAGCCGGCGAACGCTAGCACGCGGACAAAAAATGACGTGTTAACAAGGCGCCCGGCAAGAGCGTGCCTCGGCCGCAAGATGGCCGCCTTGCCTTGCCCGGTGACGCCACATGCTCGTCTGCATTTTTACGTACCATGATTTCTTTCTATTGCATCGGACACTTTAGTGCCTCCTTTTTGCTTCTTTCCACCACAATTCTTGGCGAAATATTTTTATACAAAGTTGGTTTTTTTGCGAGGCTCGTGTTTAGTAGAGGAGGTACAATGAACAAACATTTTTAATGCAACGTGGCAGTGACAAAATGGCCGACCAATATGTATTTGTATAACTAAGAGGAATCTGACCTTCCAGTAAATAGGAGCTGTAGGTAGGTACATAAGTGAAATTCAATTAAAATACTTCAAAATAGATTAATATCGCAAATGTAAGCAAGAGAATTCTATTAATCAGGATGTTGCCACACTTAGGGATTTAGAATACTTAATTTAGTATGAAATATAGTATGCTTTGCATAAATTAGATTAAATATTTAGAATAAATAAGAAGTTTTTATTGAAATTTATAAGATTTTTGAGTTTTGAGCTAGGTAAACATCCACTAAGCACAACAAATATCATATTATGTTATCAACTATTGTCCCAGAGACAAGTATCTTTGATTTATCCCATCGCACAGAATGCATTTTTTTGATAATAACAATGCGCCCGGCAAAAAAAAAAAAAATAACAGGATGCGTCAAAACGCGCAAACGAGCAGATTTTCAGGTAACATCTATTACAATCAGCAAGAAATTAGCATTCCCGAAAAGCGGCTTTGGCGAACAACCGCGGCGGTCGCACCACGCTACCCTCGCTCTTGCCAGCACTCTTCGAATTTAATTATACACAATTCGGTGATGTAATATTTATGTATTTATTTAAATGCGATGGTAATCCTCTGCCCGCGACGAGCGGTAAAACCGATGAAGAAGCAAACCAAATATGGAGCGCGCGGTGGCGGTGCTTACTTAGCGAGTTTGGAAAAGTGACGCTAGGTATTATTTCGCCCCTGCTACTGTTTACCCTCCTTATTCGCCTGCCTCCCGTTGTCAAGCACGGGGAAGAAAGAAAGCAGCACGCAAAAGGAGCAAAGCAAATGGAAGTGGGCGCGTATAAGCACCGCAAACGCGAGACTCTGTTTACGATCGACTTCAGTTAATGATATTTAAAGATACCTTCTAGGGTTTTGGTTCTCGTCGAGGTTTAGTTTCTTATTTCGCGCGCCGTTTCAAACAATTTAATTCACCCCTCAATTTTTCTGTCGTTGGGTTTATTCCAACGAGCTTCAAATACAATTTCAAAAAGAAACACTTTTTAGCCAAATGTAAGGTAAGTAGTAGTTATACTACCTAATAATAACATTTTACTGCTTAAACAGAAGAATTACTTATTTTTACAATAATTTTGGACCAATTACAAAATTGCGAAAAAGTTGAAATTTTAAAATTTTAAAAATATTTGGACAGTAGATTTAAATTTTTAAGTTCTAATCTATTTCTTATCTAGGCACCTATTCCAGTGCAAAAAATGAAGCCCGAAATAAGTGAATTAAATAGGGCGAACTTGCTGTGTTGTATAAATGCAGCCATTAGTATGCATCATGGTTAATTTCGGGCGCGATATATTAACGAGATGGCGCACGTCGCACTTACAAATAACAGACGATTCGCGCCGGCGAGTCGACGCGTGCGCCCGTTATTATCATTATTAAGCGGCGAGCAAGCGTTGATGACATGTCTTCACGTGTTAGCTCATGTAAATCGCTTCATTAGCGCCGCCAAACTGGCGCTAACTTCGTCCGGGCGGCGCAGCTAAATTCTAAAATTGCATGCACATAGCTAAATTACAAACTGTGCGCGCACTCGCGCCTGTGTGAATGCGAAATTCGCGACAACGAACATGTGCTGTGAGAGCGAGTACCTACTGAATGCATGTGGGTTGCTTTATTAACGCCCGACTATGTCCAACTTTTCAATATCTTTTGCTTTACGATGCCACAAGAATGTCATATCGGTCGTTCGTCGCGCCCTCCGCCTCGTGCGCATATAAATGAGAGGCGTGTACTTCGGAACTCAATTTTTAGATAATTGAATTTGAAATTGCCGCTTTTACGAGTGCGTTTATGGGCGAGCGCGAGCGCGTTTTTCGCTATCGCGGACGCATTACGACTGGCTGGTGCTGTGACCAACTCATGTGGGACCCCAACTTTTATGTTCGCGCTCTATTCGCTCAACATCTTAGTTTACAAATCAAACGATAAAAGAAACTCTGTAGTTTAAAATCTTTTTTTTACTCGCAATATGCAAATGTTGTTGATTCTTTGGATGAACAAACAAAACACATCACCAATGATGTCTCCCAGTAACATTAAACGTTGAAAATTTAAAATCAGTAAAATTTAAAGTTTAAAATCAGTTATTTCTGAAATTATTTCAGGTTTTAATAGTAAATTTAACGAACGGACTGCAGTGATTATCTCATCACTTAATAAAAACATGCGACACCGGTGTCAACAAATGCATCTCTAGCTAGGACGTGTTGTTTGCAATAAAAACCCAAATTTATGCACATTTACTCATCCGGGACGACACATTTTAATATAAATATTAGTCGTGCGCCGATAAACTCCTCAACTAAGACGCTCTCGTCGCGCACCATTCACCACCAATAGCACAGACTTGCCCGTCGTCGCGTTCATAATGTGTTAAAACAATTTATTGCTTATAGAGCGATGTTATCTGCCCGACAGAAGAAACGGCCCGCGCTCAAACGCAGCGCTGCGCCTATTTAAAGCTTCTTAAACCGCTCGTAAATCATACCGAATCGCCTTCAAATTAAAAGCATTCCACGATTTTTGTGATAAACTGTACGCGCGCGTCGCTTCGATGGATTGAGGACAATCAGGGGTAGAATAAAGATGTCAAAGTTTAATGCTAATGAATCTCACGCGGCGGTCATTAATGAAGCGCGTCTGCAGCTCGGGTGCGTCACACAATTGTCAGAATTATCGTTCGTAAATATAAGTTATTGACGTTTAAGAGATCTGCGACCGTGCGCGAACTCTTTTTATTGAATTATCGAAAATTCGTTTTAAACGAAACAGCGTCTAAATGAATTAATGAGGCGTACAATAGTCGAGCAGAGACGACGAGTCGTTGAAACGCACAGGCGCGTCGTTTAGCACTCAATCGAGCGCAACTATTTTCGGTGCTAAATAAACATTTCAAAAAGATCCGCCGTCGCGACGAACGTGCAGAAGTATTTTTACAAGCGGCTATTTATTACCGCTTAACCAAACCGAGAGATGTGAGCAGCACGTGACCTTACGCCCCGTGAATTCCACGATTGTTTTTCTTGCGTTTGGCTTCTGTCATCAGTATTCGTAGGCTTGAACCTAGACAGGTGATTGTCACATATTCTTCCAAATAGAAGTTCGTGCTCTTGTCTAATAGGTATCTATATTCTGTGGTTAAATAAATATTTTCGTGGAGAATTCGAAAACTTCCGATTGGACTCGATTATAAGGCAGCTACTCAGCATGAAATTAGTTACAAAATAGCTTATTGTGATGCAAACTGTGCTACAACTTGAATTAATAGTGTTGGCGGATTATTTATTGATGTGGCAAGGTGATGAATGAATGAATTTGCATTTAAATGATAGATTTATGAAAAGTAGTATTAGTTTTACAAGATTTTAACGCAAAAACATATGCTTGTTTTGAAATTTGCATAATGAACAACAGAAACTCACATCACTTTTTGTATAACAACAAAAACTATTAAATCTAACAATAATTTTATATGCCATCAACAGTTACTCTAAATATTTGTGAATAGTAGGTATAGTAACGTCTATTTTGGCCGCGAGATGTCCACGTAGAAGAAAAAAGAGTTGGATAATCATGACTTGTGTAATCGAAAAGACAAACTTCGTTCACGCATTGCCTCAGAGAAGGTCACTTTTATGATCGCTTCTAATTGTTATATTGCATACAATTAAATTTGCAACATATTAGAGTATAAACAGTGAGTGAATGTATGTGATATGGATAATAGTGTAAATATGACTTAGTCATTCCTTCGTTGTGCTTACAAAATAGTATGATCATAGCATGATTTTTTGAGTTGTGGGCAGATCAGGTTCTTGCATTACTTTTTAGCTTCACGTTCTTGTACTTCATGTAGCCAGCTCGAACTCGATTATTGTCGTGCATATCACTTTGACCCAGACGACAAACGACGGGAACAAGACCCGTTCGCTTCGCGTACATGTGCTTCCAAAGATGTTATTTTTATAAAGCGTCTTTGAAGGAGTCGCATTAAAAAGTTTGCTTGGAAGGTAAACATTAATCCTTTGAAGAATTTGATGTCACATCTTTTGTTCAATTTCTCCTAAAGCATCGTGCCAGCAACATTTTATATACTTTTAAAACTTTTATCCTCCAACAACAAAAATCACACAAAACAACAAAGGCTCAACTGAAGAAGAACAACCTGAAAGTCCAAGTCTCGCCGAGGTAGGTATATCACGCTTGAAGAGATTACATCTGATATTGAGTCTGCAAACGAAAAGAAGTCCAGATTTAGAAGAGCGCCCCTGGATGCCATCGTGCATGCTACTTGATATTATTTAAGATTTAAACAACTTAAGTAGGTTGTATGCGACTACGACGCTGACGAAGTCTATCTGTCCACTAGAACAAAGATTTTTTTATGTGTGTTAATATGTGATTCAAACACGATCGCAGCATAAAGTTTTTTCAAGACGGTCATCTCTTTCTCTTTCTCTCGCTGCCTTTCTGAGTGTGTTAGTGTGCCGTTCTTGTTTTATTTGAACGCCACTATGTTCGACAAGATACTAGAGACGTTTTATTAAATAAGTACACAAAAGGGAAGAGGAGATCAGAGTGGTTCTCGTGGGGCATGCGGCCACAAAGCGGCGTCCATCGTTTGAAATTTGATATTTAGTCGAGAGTTATTTAACCTGTGCATATAATCCGCCGATCCACCAATGACAGGGCCCGGCTTTGAACTAAATTACAACGGACTCGATGGCAATCGCAGATACTGCTGACAAGTCTACTCGAACTTATTATGGAAGAACACTAGAGATATGACCATCGCTTAAAAAGTAACGTAAGTAGGTATATGTTAAAATACAAATAATAAAAATTATAAAAATATATGTTCTGTCATTATTTCGTATATTAGATTTTAGTGGGGATTTGGTTTAGTTGCATGTGCAAACAACAAAATCGTATTTACCCATACAAAGTCTAACCTCAGTCGAAAGATGATGAAACAAGTGAAAACTGAAAAGACGTTTTGTTCCCGTAAATTTAAGTACATATGTAAATGTCAAGCGCGCCGCGTAGGTTTTCCATCTAGATTACACCGCGCCGCCGCTGACTCACTTCCACTCCGTCCATTTGTTTATAAGCCTGCACCCGAGCTGGGCCTGACTAGTTTCGACTAGGAAACGCATAATTGTCGGATAATGGACCGCGTCGACTTTGCAAGATAATGGCATTGTCCTTGCGGCATTGTCGAAATGTTCGCCTAGACGCCTGCACAGGATAGGACCGTTTATTGCGCACAAAAGGCGCGCAATCTGTTTCCGAAACAAATGAACACATCGCGTAAGACAAGCTTAATTAAACAATAAATCACGTTGGCGGCGGACGTCTCGTCTCATCGTCGAAAACTGTTACCTATGCAAACAACAATCGCTGTGCACGAAGAGTGCGCCAAACGAGGCTTCGGATAGAAGTAAAAGATCTCGGATTAGCGAAAACGTACTCAGCGTAGTTCCACTTCGTTTGCTATGGGTGTGTGTGTGTGTGTGTGTGTGTGCGAGTCGGGTCGCGTCGACCGGGATTAATGATCACGAGGATTTTTAATATATATTTGCTTCAAGTCTAAAGTTTAACAAATCCCTACGTGCGATTTATGGCCTCTCGGCGAGTGGAAAGCAGCCAGCGAGCAGATGTAGAACGTCACCTTAGAATTAACTTTATTTATTGCTATCCTATTTATAATCAAACAATAAACATTGTTAGTGCAGCTTCAAGTCAGTGAGTAACATAACAAATTGTCACAACATACACTTACGCCACTCTCCTATACATTTGCAATGCTAAGATGCATAATACCAACATTTTTTTTTAATAGAGTTTAGTTTTATGATTAATTAATTATTTTTTTAACATTCAACCAGTTTCGATCAAAGTCCAACAACATTCTGCGCAAACATTTTCTTGGTTATGCTATCGAAGGTCGCTCATATTATCCGTATATTGAGATATTTAATATCGGTTTTATTGACGGGATGTAAAGTCAGGTGTTAACATTTATTGCCGTTTATTTATATGTAGCGCGTCCGAATGTAAATAAATTTGTTTAAAACATATAAAAAATATCCGTCCATTGATTTAATTAAGAGGAGGTAATATTTTTCCGTTGGTAAATTGAATTCCTAGCTTATTATGCGTTTTTATTATCATATTCCATTTCCAGATTTATAAATTGATGTGTAAATATTTATATCATATATTTAATAATATTATTCATATAATTTTTTACGATATGTCAAATTATTCGACTTCGTTTCTGGCGTGAATAAACATTTAAACGCTGTTCGCATTGTCGAACGATATTAAGTGATTAATTATGAAGCATGCAAGCTGTGTGTACGTGCTGCATATTTAGTAATAATGTCTAGCCATTAGAATACGAGTACAATAACAAAAGAGCAAATAACATCGAGAATCATGTTGCGTGCTTTGTTGTAAGGTTTAGCAATCCCGCTTCCACCCAGTCGTTAGCTTGCGTTCGAACGAACGTTGATATCACTTATCGGTCTTTATCGTTTGCGTGGGTGCGACTCACACCAGAAAATAGAAATATTGTTACTGCGTACCGCCGCCGACGAATGACAAAATGACTGTGTGTGTGACGGCGTACATGCTAAAAGTCTTTCGTGTTTTACCATGTTATTCATGTTTATTTATGACGGCAAATTGAGGCGCTGCGCAGAAACAAAAAAAAAACTAAGTTGCGATAAGGCGAAAAGCCAAGAAATCACGTGAGCGAATAAAAAATTCACGCCGCCCTTTGGCCATTTTTGTATATGCGCAATCCACAAGGCGCAATAAAAGCATTGTTTCAGCACCACTTTGGTGCGCCTCCGGGTAGATCATAATGCGACCATTAGTTTCACACTAAATTAAATTCTTTGAGAGAAGCGGGGGCACTAATTGCTCGAGCATCGTTAATTTTTTTTCGAAAATGTCTTTGCCTGGATTTTCCAATAAAGCGCACCCTAAGAAATTAAAATTACACCGTGCGAATGAACAAAAAGTTTTCAATTTTTACCCCTGGCGGTCGGCAACGCGCTGAAATGCAATGTGCAAAATCGCCGATCGCATCCGAACAACAATTAGACATTTGCGGATTATCGTCCGTTTATTGTTTGGGGTAAAGCGCGGATGCAAAGAGTGAAAAGTTCTTTAAAGGGTCATTAGCAATAATAGATGAGCGTTGTGGCGGTTAGACCAATCTCAGCAAGAAGGGTCCAATCGTTGAAACTAAAACGGCCAAATGCGTCGCGTTGCCGGTCGGCATCGTTAACTTTGAATAAATTATTGTTTCTCAATTAGCCCGTCTTTCATCGGGGACACCGCACAAAAAAACCTGTCGGCACTTTATCTTCCCGCCGAGAGCGCGGCTACGTTTGTCGGAGGGAGTTTATATTCTTAATTAATGTCGCAAAGAGCACCGGGCGCACCCGTCAACCGCAAAAGTTTTATCCCGCCCCAAATCAATGAACAAATGCCTCGAATTGAAGGAACCGACGGCAATTTGGTGGTTTTATTATCCCAACGTTTTCAAATTTTAACTCGATTTTAAAATCTTAAAATAGAGTTAATATTCATGTGACGTCAAATTCTCAGTGATTTTAATCCAAGTATTTTTTGCTTAAAAATCACGTTAACCATTGATTGCAGTAGATGAAGATAGATTTAAAAATAAATTTATTGTAATTGAATTGCGTTTGATTAATTAATTATATGCTTATATATGATTGACATTTAAAATAATTGCTTATTTACTTTGGCTTGAGTGTTCTCGAACAAACAGTTATCAGTGTAAACGATATATTGAACATAAAGTTTGGAATCAAGTTCTCGAAAAGTTGTGCTTAGACGTTGAAGGCAAAGTCGGAGTTGGCCGCGTTGACAAAGAGTGCGGTTTTATAAGTGACGGACTTATAAAGTTTGATTGCCACTTAAATTTGAAAAGTTTCAACTCGTCTGGCCGCAGCTACGGAGATTCAAGCAGATCGAACGATCCATTGCTAAATTGACCATGTTAAATATTTGTCAAAGACTACGATGCTTAAACTCAAACACTAACCCGTCATTGCCAGCCGTGCCTCGCCAGACAATTTAATTATTTTTCATTCGAAATCCCACATCATATCTATACTGCATTCTGGTTCCAACAAAGCTCGCTCTCGTAAAACTGATAAACTCTCTCACGCATAATAAATAACTAGTTAAATAGACAGCATGTCGACGTGTTGTCAAAACGCGGGCTCGAAACAAAGTCAACAAATAAGCAATAAATAACATCGATATTGGTTTCGTGCCCCACAAAGGTTAAGTGGCAATTGAATCGGCGAACATGCACCGCGACGATGACTAAAAAAAGGGCGAGAAATCACTCCGGCCATAATCGTATACTTTACCACGCATTTAGGTGCATTAAAAAGAAATAAATTGAGAATAAATAAGCTCATGCCACAGGCACAAATGCGCGCGCGCGCTGACTGGCCCTGGTGGTGTTTGTTTTAAAGGCAGCTCGTTTTAAATATGCTTAATATAGTTAAGTGCCGCTCTCGAGCGAGGAGAGCGCTTTTACGCGCGAACGATACCACCATTAATGATTTATAGTTTTACACGAGCGGATATAAATCTCTTTGTCTAGTAATGCGAACAACATCAAATACATGCACAGTACAGGCGCACTAGCGCACAAGGAGTAGAAAGTGGAGTTGGAGGCTCATAAAATGCGGATTCTCTATTTGGTATTTATTTATAAACATGCGTGCTCGTAGATTCGCTCGTCGATGATACATGCGCTGCATCAGCGAGAGTACTTTGATGTTCTTGCGGATTTATTTCGTCATTCATTTCCTCGTTCGTTTATTGCTCGTAAACCGACTTGTGTTTTATTAAAATCAATGCCATTTGATTCCCAACGTTAAATTTTTTTAAACGTATCATGTTTTGACAGTTTTGATGTGTTTAGATAACTGAAAATGTTGCCATCTTTTGAATACCTACGATAGGTGAAATAGGTATTGTACATAATTGTTCTTAAGACAAACTTGCTATTTAGTGGTAGCTAAAATTACATTATCAATACAGAAGCTTCAGCGGTTCGTGTGATGTTTGTCCTTTGCGGTGTCAGCAACATTTTATGTTTGCTCGGCGACCGACATAGATAATTAGAATGGTATTAGAGACGCGATATGCTTGCGGCGTCGGTATCACCACGCAAATTGAATTTGCGACCTCAAGACCTACCACCACGATCGAAAATAAGCACCACACAAATGTGAGAATATCACGTGACACATGGAGCTTTAATTAAATCAGCTAATTAAACGCTCCACCTACACTCGCGTCGGGGTGCTCCGCCTTGGCGCTCGTTAAATTAATGTGTCGACTCTTCGAAGCCAGCGGCCATAGGCGGGGCTATGGAGGGTTTTTGATGTGTATCTGACACGCTCCGGCCAATATGCGCGTATATTTTAACATGTCCGCCGATCGCTAATTAAATGACCGCACGTACTAACACGTACAGGCGCGCGCACACATCGCCATCCAACCGGAGCGCCGCACAGTAATTAGAAAAATATTATTTTAGCGCCCCTTTTCCGTTAAACTCGACTGCATGCATTGGCAGCACGAGCTGGAGAGACTAAGTGCCGTTCTATGCGCTCATCGATTTTATCATTAGTTGCGATACGTGTACGAAATGCAGACTAGACGCTGGTGTATGCTGAAACGTGCGCCCCAAAAAAAGCATCCAAAAAGTACGTCAGGCAGCCTGCGGCACAGGGAAGCAAATGGTAATCAAAAACTGTCGCCGGCGTAATTGATCCGTTTTAAACTGTTTCGCAACCAAATTCATGCGTCACATGCAGTTATTTTCTTCAATTGGATAAAATAAAACTTAATTTAGGTTAGAAAGTAATTAGTAACCAAGCACAACGTCGGCTTCAAACTTCATTTTCCAACAATTACTAATCACTAAAATGTCATACGTGTGTTAATTTTGCGGAGTCCCGCTTCACTCAACCAGCCCCTGATGTTGAAATTCAGCGAGCCTTTCGATTGACATCACCATATAGATGGCGAGTGTCACTCATTTTTGAGCATCGGATTGAATTTAATTGAAAACGGCTTTGAATGTTTATTACCCAACAAAATGTATGTGTATACGAATACGAGCTTAAAGCTGAAGCCCCTCTATGTGTATTGCAGCTCCAAACATACAGAATGTTCAACATACAATTAATGCAGTGAAGGGCGATGCTACCGAATGTGAATACAAACGCCCTGTTGAAAATCTGAAGGTATAATCTGCGAATATTGTGTGTATTGAGTTTGACCCTTGAAACAAACGGATCAAAGTGTGATCTACATAATAATGATAGTCAGTTCGAGCGCGCTCCCGTCCTCCCGTGGGACGCGCACGAGACCGGGATTAACTGGCCAGCGTCGAGCGACTTATTAATTGAATGCCACGCACGTCCGTCCGTCATTGGCTGCCACTTCATGCTTCATGCCATCTCCCCATTGAGCGCGTTGGTGGTGGCCACATTATTTTACGAGAAAACCCTGCGAGCCATGCGCTGACCATATACAATATACGCACGCCGAGGATCTTTTATTATCATCAGTTCGACTTAATTGAAAATGAAAATTATGGTTTTATCGTTTAATCAACGCCCAACCTTTTGTTTGTGCCACTACTTGTAATACTTAATTGAACAAAATATATAGATGCCATTTTATATATTTATACATACAACAAACTTTATTTTAAAAAACTAAAAATTCCAAAAAAAGATTTAGTATACGTTTCATTCATCGCTTACTACCAATCAGCCAACATTTAATTAATTAAATGTATAATTCAATACTGAATTAGATGTCAATAACATGACGCCTTTGGTTCACATGAATATCACTATAATAGTAATATACGCGTCAAGCATTCCATATTACGCATTGCTCGTAATACTCTAGGATTAAATTTAAGTGATCTGGATGTATGATGTATATACACGACCCCGCTATTCACTAAATTCAAACATTAGAACGACCCCTATTTGCAAGCCCATAGCTGTTTTCTCCGTGTACGCATGGTGTGTTCCTCGATGTAAGCAGACCGATGACTCGAGTAATCTCGATGCCTATTGCTTTGTATATTAATCATCTGCGCCCGTGTCTGTGTGTACACACATCCAGCCAACCGAACGCACACACGGCGGGCGCATTGTGTGCATGTTTGCGCACGTCCTACTCTTCGAATGCGCCCGGCTTCACCCTCTAAAATGTCAAATATGTGATGATGAATTCGCCAACGATCTAAAGCGTCACACGTCAAGCTTGTGTTCGTACTTAAAGCACAATTAATTCGTCATTAAAAGGCTAAAATCAAAAGCGAGTCATGAGAATATTGAAGGGGTTGGTCCCATGTGAAACTAGAATTTGTGAACTCCAACTTTAACTTTACGTATTAGTATCAAATTGTCATTTTGATTAATTATGTTATAGTCTAAGAGTCCGTGACGGCCAGACTTTCGATATTATAGGAAAGATGAAAATGTTTCTATGTGTGTACCCAACCCAGCAAAGAACGATCTCCAATTAAGAAACCTGGATCGTGGTTCCAACTTTGGCAGTTAGTGGTGGGTTCTATCATCCGGCCAGACGGATTCTCTACACTATTCTTATTTTTCAATCGTCCTACACCTAAACCCTTAGGAAATGCCTTAAAATGTACTATTAATAATATATATATATATATCAAAAGAATTAACGTTCTTGCAATTTCTCAGCCTCCAATTGCCCATCAAGAAACTCTCTCCAAGATGGTTTTTGTTTGTATGGGATAGCGTGAGACCGAAGATCTAAAGGTCCCTGGTTCAATCCCTGGTTTCGGCACGTTGCTTTTGACAAAGATTTATTGTAATACTGGAAAATTTCGTTTTTATTATGGTCTGCAAAATAACACCCACTATCTCCCGAACTGTATGACTTTCTTTATAGTTTCTCACCGCAATGTTAGAATTATAGAGTTTTCCTATATATGGTGTAAAAAACACCCTGTATCTCGTGAACGAATTGACATTTTTAAAGTTTGTTATCGCCATATTTAAGCTCAAGAGCTCCTCTACACCATGCATACCTTGTCAATGTTCTAGCCCATTTAGAAGTGCCCCAAAACTCTCTTTAAAAATTGACAATGTTCAAAAAATTTAAAACATAGCGCGCAAAACACCCTGTGTCTCGCGAATTAATTGAACTTATTAAAGTTTGTCACGCCAATTTTAAAGTTAAAAAAATCTATACACAATACATTCCTTTTCAATCTTCAAATCCTTCCGCAAGTGCCTTAAAATGCCCTTTAAAAATTGGCATTTTTCAAAAAAATTGAAAACATGGTGTGGAAAACACCATGTATCTCGCGAACTAATTGACTTTATTAAAGTTTGTCACCTCCATTTTGAAGTTCGAAAGTTGCCCTACACGAAGTATAACCTTTTGATTACCGATCTCTTCTGGAAGTGCCCTAAAATGCCATTCAATAATTGGCATTCTTCAAAAAAAATTGAAAATATGGTGTGCAAAACACTCTGTATCTCGTAAACTAATTGATTTCTTTAGAATTTAACACCGCCATATTAAAGTTCAAGAGTTCCTTTACACGGTACATGCCTTACCAATCTTCCAGTCCTTCCGGAAGTGCCCTAAAATGCCTTTTGAAAATTGGCATTTTTCAAACAAATTGAAAACATGGTCTGAAAAACATCCTGTATATTGAGAACTATTTAACTTTTTTGAAATTTTTTACCGCCATCTTGAAGTTCGAGAGTCTCTCTAAGTGATCCATATCTCCTAACCTTTTCAGAAGTGCCCTAAAAAGCACTTCAGATATAGCCAGTTTTGTCCCAATAATTTCATTTTTCGGTTGAATAACAGGGACCAACTTTTTTGTTAACTCTTTTTTCGGTCGAAGAACAGGGTCCAACTTATTTTCTTAAAAATATTTTTGATCGAACAACAGGGTCAAACTTTTTTGTTAAAATATTTTGGGTCATAGATCAGAGTCGAACTTTTTAATTTAAATTTTTTTCGGTCGAAGAACAGGGCGAACATACTTTCTTAAAATATTTTTGGGCGAACAACAGGGTCGAACTTTTTTGTTTAATTTTTTTTTGGTCGAAGAACAGAGTCGAACTTATTTTCTTTAAAAAAATTTCGGCTGAACAACAGAGTCGGACTTTTTTTTTAAATTTTCCCGTGAAAGCGGCGAGATTAAATTGCGATTATCTCGAGAACTAAAAGGGCTACGGAAAAAAGGACTTCATATTCTTGATCCTTAAAAAATTCTCTTCAAGATAGCACCCTTTTTAAAAAATGACCCAAAATGCATAAAAAAATTTAAAAAACATTTTATTATAAAAAAGGCAAAAGATTTTTCTTTTTTATGTTCGAAATTAAAAGTTGGAATTTTTAAATTCTGTTTTCGGATTCGGATAGATCATTTCATTCTATATCGATTATTTTAGTAACTTTTTTGGCTAGCATTTACTGTTTAGGCCATATTTGCAAAAAATTTATGTAATTTGAATAGCGACACAACCAGACTTAATTAGAGTTATTATTATCAAAAAGCTTTATTTTAGAACAAAATTTTATTAAAATAAAGTATGTGGAATCACATGTTCTCCTATATTTAGTAATAAAAAGTTGTAATTTCCTATTTTTATTTTTTGCTTAGGAAATGATAGAGAAAACGAATAAACCCGTTTTTCGCACTTATCTTGAAAACCATTAGAGATAGGGAAAAACGGTTTTCATATTTGTATGTAGAATTATATTTTACATTACATAACATGTTAAAATTTTTAGTTATCAACACTTATGTAATAATTAAAAGTGGTTAATAACTTGAAAACTAATTAAGATAGGGCAACCAAACCTGTATTAATGGAATCCTGGTGATGTCTTACCTCAATTGGAAACATTTGGGGAAAATCGGAAAGGTGGTTTTATTTGATCAGTTCAGAATTTACCATCTATTTTCCGAAATAATGATGTTATCGGGAAATTGACTTAATATTTTTCATCCCCTTGGAAAACTCAATCGTTTAGCGTTTTCCATTTTCTTCTAGCTTAAAAAATTTTTTTTGAGTCCAAAAAGAGTCAAGTGTAACCTCTTGATATTTTTGAGAGGTCTTCGGTCAACTTTGGAAAATGGAAAAACTAAATCTGCCATTTTATAGATCCATATGACGGCATGAACAAAATGAAGAAAGTTCTTTCCTATCTGTATTATTTTCCGAGAAAATAGCAGCGGAAATTTTTTTACGCAGAGGTTATATTTCAAATTTTTTAAATGTTATCTTATCAAGGATTTGATGCTGAACATCGGGGCGCTTTTACTTTTTGCTTATCTCTATTAGTTCCTGAGATAATTGATTCTTAAGTTTCGATGGGAATGCACATTTCACTTAATGAGATTTACTGGAAAATTCTTTACTGCTATTAGGTGAAAAGTTGTTTAAATTGTATCAATAAGAGCCCCTCTATACAATGAGGTAGTATTCAATATTTAATTAAACAACTCTTTTAAATGTCTGGCGCCTCCGCCAATTTTTTCATAATTAATAACTTTTATTAAATTTAAAAAAATGACTGTTTTATCGTTCTGGAATTCAAAATTCCAACTTTTTAGTTCATGTTTTGACGCAAAAATTTTAAGAAAAAAGTACGACTCTGTTGTTCATGCAAAAAAAATTAAGAAAAAAGTTCCACCCTGTTATTCGACCAAAAAAATGCAACCTTGTTCTTTAACCAAAAAAAATTAAGGAAAAAATTCGACCCTGTTCTTGGACCGAAAAAAATTTTAACAAAAAAGTTCGACCCTGTTCTTCGGCCACAAAATGAAATTTTTCGGACAAAAATGGCTATTTTCAAAGTGATTTTTAGAGCACTTCTGAAAGAACTAGGGGTTGGAAAGATATGGATTGCGTAGAGGAACTCTCGCACTTTAAGATGGCGGTAAAAAACTTCAAAAAAGTCCAATAGTTCTCAAGATACAGGGTGTTCTTCACCCCATGTTTTCAATTTTATTTGAAAAATGCAAATTTTCAGAAGGCATTTCAGGGCACTTCCGGAAGGGCTGGAAGATAAAAAAGATATGCATCGGTTAGAGGAACTCTTGAGCTTTAATGTGGCCGTGACGAATGCAAATAAAGTTAATTATTTCACGAGATACAGAGTGATTTATACACTATGTTTTCAATATTTTTTTAAAATACCTGTGGGATCGGTGAGTGAGTGCAAATGTTATAATTGATGAGTGAGTAAAAGACACGATGTTTATTATCACGAACAATGTTTATTAAGAAGTCTTGAAGAAGTATAGTTAAGAAGTATTGTAGAGAAGAATAGTTAAGAACTGTAGTGTTTGAAGTAATGTCAAGAACTGTCCTTCCTAAACCCTTGTCACCCACCAGCAACCCTTCAGGTTGATGGGTGGTGACAAGAAATTTGGAAGTAGGAAGAAAGTAATAGATTGGATTGGTAGAAGAAAGTGTATGACATTGAAGAGAGGGAAAGCTGACCATTGGATTCTGGGAATCCGAGTCGTGCCAAACCGTCCGACTCGGGGATTAGGTTTTCAAGGTAATAAAAGATATTAGGAAATTTGGGAATTTTGGATGAAGAATTACGGTATACAATAAAGATGAAGAAAGTTATAAAGTTTTGAAATACAGAAATAAGCTTTGGGTAAAGATCCCCACAGTACCCCCCTACCAGTGATAAAGTTACCGGAAAGGCCGGAAGAAGCTCTTCGGAGTTGGTATTGCATGCAGCAGAGGTGATGCGCGTCGCATTGAGATGAAATCTTGAGAACCACGCCTGGAAACAGTCGGTGAGTCGTGCCTGCTTCCCAGCTCTCGTCGTTCGAGAGTTGTTGGCGAGAGGTTGCAGCAGTGGTGTGCGCGTCGCACTGAGATGAGAACCCAGCCTGGAAACAGTCGGTAAGTCGTACCTGTCTCCCAGATCTCGTCGTTCGAGACTTGTTGGCGAGGGTTGCAACAGTGATGTGCGCGTCGCACTGAGATGAAATCTTGGGAACCCAGTCCGGAAACAGTCGGTGAGTCGTACCTGTCTCCCAGCTCTCGTCGTTCGAGAGTTGTTGGTAGAGCATGCAGCAGAGCTGATGTGCGCGTTGCACTGAGATGAAATCCTGCGAACCCAGCGTGGAAACAGTCGGTGAGTCGTACCTGCCTCCTAAGTCTTGTCGTTTGAGAGAGTTGCTTAAAGAGACTTGCGGATTCTCCGGGATTGGTTGTAGTTGCTGCTGCTGGATCTCTGGTTGAACTGGGATCTCTGTCGGGTTGGTCGAAGTTGTGAGCACCATGCTTTTTAGAGTACAGTTCTGGAAAACGTCTCTAGGGTAGGTACATTCGTGGCAAACGTGCCACGGCTATGGTGTTTGTTTTCTTCTTAACCCTGGCGGTTTTTCTTCTGTTGTGCCTGTGTAGACATACCACTTGTGGCATGTTGTTACACTTTAACGGCAGGAAGGATGTTGTACGGTCGAAGGACCTGGTGATGTGATGCGATGCAATACCTGGCTGTGATGATGGTACTCCAGAGTGTGGTTGAGAAGGCGGTGGGTTATTAGAGTTAGACCTACCCTTGTGGGTGAGAATGAAGTGGTATAGAATGCGGAGGAAAAGTATGTGACGGGAGTTTAAGATGCGGCGGCATGTGCGGTGGTGGACCACCATGTGGACACATGCCTGGCAGTGGAAAACAACTGCATACTAGGCATACCAGGATGAGGCGGCACCTGGTGCGGCGATGTTGGACGTCCTGGGTGATAACTCGGAACGTGCGGTTGATGCATCGTAGGTGCAGAAGTATGGAATGATGCCTTCTGCCGTGGAAGTTGTAGCTGAAGAGGCATCGAAGATTGAGTCCTTGGTAGCGGTTGATGTTGCGTTCGTCGTAGACATTGTTGTGTTGCACTCAGATATTGACTCACCAGGTACCCACAAAATAAAAACTAACGTGTGTTTAATGTTCGCAAAGATCACGTCGGGGTCACCAATTTGTGGGATCGGTGAGTGAGTGCAAATGTTATAATTGATGAGTGAGTAAAGACACGATGTTTATTATCACGAACAATGTTTATTAAGAAGTCTTGAAGAAGTATAGTTAAGAAGTATTGTAGAGAAGAATAGTTAAGAACTGTAGAGTTTGAAGTAATGTCAAGAACTGTCCTTCCTAAACCCTTGTCACCCACCAGCAACCCTTCAGGTTGATGGGTGGTGACAAGAAATTTGGAAGTAGGAAGAAAGTAATAGATTGGATTGGTAGAAGAAAGTGTATGACATTGAAGAGAGGGAAAGCTGACCATTGGATTCTGGGAATCCGAGTCGTGCCAAACCGTCCGACTCGGGGATTAGGTTTTTCAAGGTAATAAAAGATATTAGGAAATTTGGGAATTTTGGATGAAGAATTACGGTATACAATAAAGATGAAGAAAGTTATAAAGTTTTGAAATACAGAAATAAGCTTTGGGTAAAGATCCCCACAATTGATCTATAAACAGTATAACAGAATTTTTATTGTTTCTGTCATTCAGTACATCCACTCACCCATCACAACCATGAACGATTCAAGAAACAAAGAGTCGAATTCAAATTTTACTTTTAAGGACATTCTGAGATGTCGCTAAGATGTCCTTTTCGACTATAAATTTTCTCGCGTTTTTATCATATCGTTGTTGTAAAGTGTAGTAAACATACACATTGGTTATCGCAGCGTATTTTATCAATTTACATTGACTTTATCTTATTTTACGCTTGAAATTAAATCATAAAAGTAAAACATATTTAAATAATTCATTTCTTATGATTAATCATCAGATATTATGTAATATATAATCCATTACAATATAGTAGGGGAGAGGGGGGCAAAGTGGGCCCCAAAAGCGAAAAAAGGGGATTCCTTTGCCTTTTTTCACTCGTTACACTACTTTTTACATCCTTGTTCAGTATTCAATATTAATAAGCCGTGTCTATCAAAATTCCCCTTCTCCTATGTATGTTTTATTTCTGGTGTTTAATTTAATAATGCTGCTGATTGAAATCGGTGTACTTGTGAGCGATTACAGGTACACGGTATTTCGCCATTCAATTCTCTGCGCGATCACTTATCAAATGCCCCGATTCAATAACACTAGCAGATAATTTCAAACTGAACTCTTAAAATCTTTCTGAGATACCGCTAGAATGTCCGTTATAACTAAAAATATTTCCGCAATCATATTGTTGTTGCAATATTGGAATAATATTTTATGTCTGGCTGGGATTGAAACCATATCAAGTGTCTGACAATGAGCAGCGTATGTTGTGATAATGTTACGAATAAAGTATGCAAGAATGGAATTTGCTAAAATAACGGATTTGACATCATAATTGATGCATCTTTGTTGGTTGTTAACTGCCAAAGAAACCACCATCCAGGTTTCATAATTGGGGATCGTTCTTTGCTATGTTGAAACATAGAAACATTTTCATCTGTCCTAAAATGACGAAAGTCTGGCCGTCACGGGCTCTTACTCTATTACATTTAGCAAGCAATCGTATTCTCTGAATTTTATGTAGGTGCCAACTTTTGTAAATCAATTCTGTTAAAATGTATCTAAACACTAACTTGTTTTTAATTTAATTTTAAAAATTCAAAATCTGACACAATTAATATCGAAAATAATGAATTGAGACCTATATGCTGGTGGGTATTTGATAGAAGAAGAAGAGACATGGTATTTGGATGAAATGTGAAAATGGAAAGAAAAATGAAACCAAAATCATATTGATATCTGCGCTAAGCCTCAGGCTGCCTATATATCTTCCCCTTCAGTCAATGTTTGAGGTTGTTTAGCGTTTTGGGTGTTTGGCGTCAAGCGATGATGATATTTCATGCTCACCTCTGGGATGTTCGGAGATGATCCGAACAGCCTTCAGTGCGTGCCGCGTATATAGGTATGTTCAGATGCGATTGCCCACAGGACTATCATATCAATTCAGGAAACCTTCCAAACCTCACGAAGCACCAAAAAGATATCGTACATAAATTTGGCAATTCTACCAATGGGATATCCCAACTTCGTAAACTTCCAGTGTCCGCCACAATCCTATTATTTATGTTTATATCAAAGATTTGTATTTCTGTGCAAAGTCGTAACATTTACATTCAGAAAGAAAAATCTGCATGTAATCAAGAAACAAGCGAGGCAAGTAGTATAGTAAAGCAAAGTGACAAAAAAGTTTTATGCAAAGCAAGGTCGACCATTACTTAGCGCTGCCCCGTCTTCTATGCAAACCATGCCGTCTTTAATTATCCGCCCACCTTCCCTGGCTGATGATGACAATAAACCGAATTACGTTCACAGGTCACGACCGTGTTGCGACAACTGTTTTTTGTGTTATCTATTTAGACGGTCGCGCAGACGAGCGTAATCAGCAACCAGCGCTTCATTTGCATCCAGCTCGAGGAGGAAAATTAAATATGCGTCGAGGCTGCGTAATAAAATATCAAAAACGCTTGTTTCTTTCCTCGACCCACGAATATAGCCGCGTACCTGAACGGAAGCACAATGCTTCATCGGCGTCGCGTCTTATTTGATTTATTCATGGAAAAGCGAAAAAGTAATAATGTATGAATACACTAGAAAACGCGAACGTGAAAATCATAAGGTGCAGACCACCGTCGGGGTATTTTTTGAGGGTGACTAAATATTTATATACTCGACGTTTTGCGAAACATACAAATGTAAGCGTTAACCTTTGACATTCTTGTTAAATTCATAAAAATTTACATAGTTTTTATGTATTGTTAATGATAACAAATATGTGTTTTTAAATTACTATTATTCTATATGTTTATGCGAATACCCTTAAGATTCTGTACACACTCAGTATTTGTGTTACAACGGTGGAAGAGGGTAAGGACGAGGTACACATCATAAATGACGCAATATTTTCCACCGTAATCCTGGTTTTTAATTTAGAAACTGTATTACAAAGTTTACAGCCGGAATAAAAAGTTAACATTTTCGGCGGTGGCTGGAAGGCGACGAGAGGGCGCACACGAGCTAATTCACAGCCATCGCAGTCGACTCCGTCGTCGAGCGACGATGATGTCGTTCCATTGTAACGGTTGTTGTCACAGCATAGTACTTAACGACGGCCGCCCATCCCCGAAGCAACGTTTGACACAAGACCCACAAGAGATGCGGCGCGCTACCGCCCCTCGGCCGCTCATGCCGCCTCCACCAGCTTGTGGAGCTGCGATGCTGCTTGCGTCACAACATGTAAATTTCATACACCGCTCTTTCTCTCTTTCACGCCCCTCACCGTCACCGCCGCTTTTTACAGGCGTATAATTACATTATTAAAAGCAATTTCTTTTATTCCCTGCGACGAAGTCGTGAAAAAACGAAACGAGAACGTCGCAGAACGTAAAATAACATTTGCGAATGTTCTACATTCAACTGGATGCACATTTAGCATCACCCGAGCGGGGTCATTCGGCGTGTTGTTTCACTTAATTGTCAACACTTTTGCGCTACTTTTATTCGCTGGCGTATTTTTTTGCCTAGTGCCGGGATATCGTCGGCAACAATGCACGATGGCGACAAGTGACGACGCTAACGGGCAAAAACCTAAAGGATTTGGTGCCCTTTCAAATGTAAATGGCGTTTATTTCAATTGTTCGTGCAATATATTTATCTTTATTTATATTACAGTACTCTCCGAGTAATTTTTATATTCGCGAAAAAGCAATTATAACCGATTGTTCTCCACCTACCCATTTTAAAATACAAAAAATAATATTTAACAAATATAATAAATCAGAACTTAGAGGGCATTTATGGTGAAGCTGCTATACTTCGTCCGTTCTACATTTTTCATTCATTCCATTTTCAATTTATCAAAAGATGTATGAAATGGTTCCTTGTAGCAGAAATGTAGTAACAGACAATCCAAAATGCAACATTTAGTAATGTGTGGTCCAACACCTCTTATACCTTGTAGGTAGTAAACTTCTATAAATACTACTTGCAATACCAAACAGACTATTCTTCCTACGTTCATTCACCATCATTAAGAAAAGCGTTAATATAGGTTTAACGATCCATCTAACGCCGCTTTAAGAAATAATTTGATCGTTTCACACAATTTATGTCCAGTCTCATAATGATGTTTATACTTCTAATGTATTTAGTACTTTTTCCTGCTTTACTTCCCCGTTTTTAAAACGTCGACAACAATGCCGCGCAAGAATGAATAGAATTCACACATTGTCATATTAGAGCTGACATTTCCAAACATCTCTTTCATTTACGCGATGGGAAAAAATAGAAAAGGCAAACATTATTTAGATTAATGTTACCCCCTGACTGTGGTTTAGAATTACGCTCTTGAATGGCTTGACACAAACGGAGGACGTGCAGTGGAAGAGTAGCAGAAAGAAAAGTTGCGCCTATGATATACGTATCTATTCAGGTTTTTGGCGAGAGCTAGTGTGTTGTGCCCTGTGACGTACGCGCATGGGCGAATAAGGGCAAATTCTCACTCTGCACGATAAAATATAGAGGTAGCTTTTTTATTGCCGTCTCCTTAGTGTTTCGTTATGATATGTTTTGATCTCCCGCGGCGCCACGCCAACAAAGGACCAACGTGTGGATCTGCCACGCCATGCACATTTCAAATCCATTCAAAAGTAACAGCTCCCGACTAGAATAAAGAGATGTCACAAGTCAGAGTCAGAGTGTGCGATGCATCTCTGCAAGAGACGAGCCGCGAAAGTACAGCTGTCTCAATTTGGTCATGCACAACCGCAAGAGTTCACGCCGTGCCCCCAGTTCCCCCTTATTACCCACTTAGTATCATCGTGAATTATTAATTGCGTAAATGGGCATTATCATGATGTGCTTTTTAAGCGTACCCTTATAGAAAAATCGTATTTTTTTATTGTTCCCTTTGAAATGATTCGATTTATTGCTGCTATTGCTATTTACTAAATGATTCACCGGTGCCCTGATATTATACGGTACGGGTTGTTAAAAATACGATACAGTTGTTCCAATTTGAAATTCGGAAACCATCGGACTAACGATCACACCATCATCCGACGGTGATGGCGTTGGTTGTTTGCCGCTAGCATCCGTGTACTCGGCACGCCGCCAGTGCCCGCCCTTTCTCTGTAAGACGAAATCACTTCTGAGCGGTATTCTGA
Source organism: Dalotia coriaria (assembly GCF_025399875.1). NCBI lineage: Eukaryota > Metazoa > Arthropoda > Insecta > Coleoptera > Staphylinidae > Dalotia > Dalotia coriaria. The sequence continues at coordinate 3,070,214 of NW_027045448.1, forward strand.
TTACCCCCGATCTCTTCCACCCCCTTGGGCAATCCGCTAGCATTGAATCGCTGACATCAGGTTTGACAGTTCATTCTTCGTGTAACATATTGTTTTGCTTCTTCCAAAATCAGGAAAAGCACGGGACAGCAAAATAAACTGAAAGAGTCAGGACTAAAATGAGACTCTTCTCCTAGATAAATCATTGTGATTGAAAATCAAAACATTACCAGGATTTTCTTTTTTAAAAAGGTTTATAAAAATTATTTGAATATTTTGATAGTAATATATTGTAGGTTAACTGCACGTTTATGATTGTAGATAATAAAAAAAATCAACTTGAATTGTTTTCGTACTCGTATATAAAACTTTCTGTTGAAATGATTTTTCCAAGCTTGGGATTCCCCCAACAAATGTAAATAAAAAACACCGAACAAAATAAAAGGCAAGTTAATTCAATCGAAAACATTGACGAAATAATAGCTCCGAGCTTAGGTCGGGAACGAGAAAACCGCTAGTTCGTACGCTGCTCGGTAATTGAATGCATTCGGCGCACGAGGACGTAAACGACGAGAATGAATCACAAATGGGGTTTGGATACTCTCCCTGGATAAACATCTCTGATTGACTCTCTCCCGGTCCGAGATATAGACATGGGCAAAGTGTCCTACGTCCTATGCGAACCAGGAATAGGACGAACGCGATATAATGCACTGAGAGAACACACGGGCAATTGCAATCGCCGGCGCCGATTCCAACAAACCCTTCGCAGTTCAGACTAATGCGTCCTTTATGGCCAACAGCACCACCGTCCGTGTCCAAACGTGCTCGTCTACACCGATAGCAAAGCGGCAACCCTCGGAGTGTCGGAGGAAGGAAAATCTCCGCCCACGACTGTGACTAATGTTCACAGTTTATTTAATGCATATATTTAGCCCATATGCCCTCGCCAGAATAAACGATGTTAAGTGTGAAGTGCAATTTGTTAATGCTGCGTTTTCCTAGCTGCCATGCAGTATATCGGTTTGTTATTGTGGGGTGTGTGTGGATCGGCGGATCAATTTAAAGCGGCACGAGCGTATCAGCCGCCTCCATCCGCCGACGTCGAGGAGGACGCTCTCAGACAGGCACTTTATCTCGCGTAAAATATCTGACTGTGTCGTGTACGAAGCGCACAACACTGAATCGGTGAATATTTATTCGGCGATACTTTCCGCTTATTGCGAACACTTAACAGCAATACAATGCCGTCCGTGTTGGGTCCTATTGGGGGACACAGATGCGAAATTGCTCATTTGGTTACCGATTCGACGTTACATATAACCTCAAACTGCTATTTACAGCAACAACTGAACGTTTAGTTTGGTTTTAGTGTCGACTACATGGACGGCAATTCAAACTGTTGATAAAACGAATGTAATGAAATTTACGATTCCTGCTTTACGCACCGGTCGCTTGAGCAAATGGTGCAAATTGGAAGAAAAGCTGCTTGTTTATCCTAGGTATAGAATACAGTTACCACGTTTAGAATATTTGTCGTCATTATTACCTTGTTAGCGGCGCTTAGATCGAACTACCAACAACAATAACATACTATCGTATTAAACCTTCAAAAATAGAAACTGCAGCAGCAGCTTTTGTCTAGGCCTCCGGGATGAAGTTAGTTGCAGTCCCAAAGCAAGGCTGACAACGAGTAGAAAGCAGACAGCAATGGACATGCTAATTACATGTTCTCCACACAGACTACACATATCCGCTCGGCTTTCACGCGGCGGCATTAATTCAACTAGCAGAGAGACTGCGGTACGCCGCCCCTGGGTGTATTAGTGCTAATGTAGCGTTACGCGAAAACCCCACGGTCGCTAACAGTACTAACAGCGCTAAACACTATCACAAGCTCTCACATGTAGCAACGCTGTTGGGAGACATAGTCGTAATTGTAACCCAAGTCCGCGTGTACCGCTGCCAGAACACGCTACTCGACTGCTTAATATGCTAAGACATAAATTAATACAACTATTTTATTACTAGCATGCGCTGCGCCCCCAAAAGGGTTGCTGGCGTTGCTTGTGTAAGGACTTTAGCTACATCTGTACACATTTATCACCAGCAGAAGGAGAGCGCAAAGGCTTGGTACATGCATTTTCAGTGTTGTAGAACATTGAATGAGATTTTTCAATTTGAGCTGCTTTTACGTACCACCTGACAAGTAGCGACATCTGTTCCATTTTACTATTTAAATTAAAGTCAGGCGCAGCATTTGTTAAACTATGACTATATTTATAATAATTCTTACCTAAAATAAGCTCATACTTTATCAGTAATACGGTGTTGGAGTAGAACTGTTATAGGTGTTTCCTTATTATTCCCTCTTGGTGCTACGCCCATAATAAATCCGATTAGAATTTAGATCTGAATCGTATATAGTATCCATTCTCTAATTAGATTTAACCTGTATAAACCATTGTTGCTGGACTATTGTTAGCTATGATTATTTGATTACCTTTGTTGGCATAATTGTCGAGGCGTATGTTCTAGCGTGACAGATTAATTAGACCAAAATGAATTATTCTAATAGACGCACACCTTTTCTCCGGTGAGCACGGTGTGCCAGGTAAAAATTATTCAATGAATTCAATTTCTTAATTAGTGACTAGGTTTCGAGGTGTGAATCAACTGACACTGGTATAAGTTAAAAACATAATTTTCCATTTTATGGTGGCGCATAAAAGTATGCGATGAATATTTAGGCCGCAAAGTCAGAAAACGTTTAGTCGCTTATTTTGTTCACACATTTTCGACGTAAAATTTCTGGCTAGTCGATCGTTGTTTTCTGAATGATGATTTTTTTTAATATACTACTACTAAGGTACCTATATCACCAGCTTCAAGCCGACTGTGTTTTACACATTGTAAACAATCATGGGGAATTTTACTTGGTTCAGATGTTTTATGCGTTTGCATCATCTCGTGATGATGTTTTCTTACCTGATTTTATAGTCAAAACAGATCGATTTATTGCCAGCAGGCTGTTGAAAGATATGCTATTTGTCTATGCCCTGCATAACCAAATACTAGTTGTTTCCTAAATGGTTCTTGTTGTTAAAAATCTTCGGAAATGTTAGGAACACATTTAATACAGTTTACAGTCTTCCTTCTTCCAACATTTTGGTATAGCTTTGTATACTGAAGCTTCCGCAACCGTTTGTATCTTGTACTCTGTTAAAACGACAATACCGCGCTGATAGGCTGTGCTCGCAAGCATGTGTTGCTCGTACTCGTATATTTCGTCGCAAGCTTGAAATATTTATCGGTCGCAGGTTGTGTCGAAAGAAGCGAGCAGTATTTGTAAACTCAGCACACGAAACGACGAACCGGCACATCAACAGGAAGGATATACATAGCGGTGTTTTTTTCCAATGTTATTATTATTCATATTTGTCGTACATAAAAATAATTGTTAAACAAATTATAGCGCGTGTGCTTCACGGCGACGTCGTCTGCATGCGGATCACATAACAGGTAATGCAGCTGTGTGCCAGTCACCAACAACCCATAAACAAATCAAATACACATACACACACACCAATAAAAGAAAGAAGACACATCAACATCACATATGAATGAATCCATGATGGCATAAACACATCGTCACATCGGTTTCTCGGGTACCGCTTGCTGAATGAATAATAATAAAACTCCGAAGCGAAGCCTTATCGCCGGGCTTTATAATATTAATCATTACCAATAAACGTCAAGGTGAATATTGTCCGGAATCAATTTACAAACCATTTATAACCAAAGCTGGGACATAAAAGAAGCTATAATATGAATAAAATAGCGATAACGATTTGACCGTGCGAGCGTCCAGCCGGAAGAAAAGCGCCGCATTGTGCGTGGATCTTAGAGCCAACGGCTTCCCCCATTAATATCAATTCTTGACCGGCCTACGAGTGGCCGCAGAGCTGACCGGGAGCTGTCCGCAATCCCGGCTGCCTGCATTAATACCAATTCGGCGTGAGTGATGAGCCCTGTTCATCATCGCCCACCTCCGGGGAACGGATATCCTGACCTCCTTCCCTTGCTTGCTCCCACACCTCCCTCATCAACAATCACCCTAAAGAGTTAATCTTTATTTCCAATCCAAGCCTCAGATAGGATCTCTTCTAAATTTAAACGTTTTCAAAATCCAAAATGTTTCAAATTGATTTGATAGTTTGTGTAGAACGTGGAATGTTAGTTAGCAGTTGGAAGTTGCGAGTAGTTTGGTAATGTTGGTATCAGTGCGGGTGGTGTTCGACACCGGTTTTCCAACGCTCGCAGCTCATGTAGCGTGTAATCTAAACAGCGGTTTGCGCCGTCGTCGATAAGGCCAGCGCGTTGCCGGCAGCAGAGGCAGCAATTCCCTGAGGATGCTCCCGCTCTCGCTACTTCGCTACTGCACATCCTGAAACCCAGGACATCACTAGCCTTCGCACACACCGCACACATGTAGCGATTGCCTTTGGCATTGCCTCAACACGCGAGTCGTGCACCGTCTCCCAAGAGACTGCAAAGAGTGCGGCGCGTCTATTAACACATCGGGCGGAGAGTTGTGGAGAGACACCGTGCGATAAGGCACCCCCGGTACGATGATTAATATACTTCGACATATGACTTAATGTTTTTCTACAGCCTGCACAGAAGCGCGAACACGAAGAAACACATTTTACAACTAAAAATTCTGCGTTCAAGACTATACCGAAATAGAATCGGTTAGGTAAATGGAGAATTTAGTGCTTAATGTGAGTTATAAATAGTGTCAAATGTAATGAGTTTCAATCGTAAAAGAATGCCGTCCTTACGTTTAGTCGTTGAGCAGTCTTTGCAAACCACCGCGAAGAAAAGTGAAGAGCAATGCAAGCATAAAACTAAAACGTAAACGCGAGCCGTAAACTTGGCGAGTGCGCGCTGCTTGCTGTCATTTTATTTACTTCCGTATAGGGGCATAGCATAAAACAAGCAAATACGCGACAGCGGCTTTAGTCTGGAGTATAAAGTTGCACGGGGTGCACACCGGCACACAGATGCTGATGTTTTATTTCATTTTTGCATCTAGCGCGTCTCGTATAAATTTCCACGCACCACGTACTTCCAGCATCGGCGGTTACGATGGTTGCGCGGCGTACTTGCGGAGGGTTCGGGATGCGTTAAAATTAAAACCATGTTTCAAAATTACTTTAGTGGTGTTTTAAAAATCCACCGCTTCTAGGATGTCGTAAATTTAAAAAGATGACAGGATTAAGTTTTGTATTCTTAAAGTTTTCCCCAGCCCTTCGGTAGCAGCTTCCGCGTTTGTTACCAATTTTGTTTTGGTTCCTTCCCGCATCCACACAACATTTTACCGCAGTGTTTCTCAAACATTCTTCAAAACCTATTTTTTTACTACCAGTGCTTAAATAATTTATTTTGCTTTCGGAACTTTTCGAATGCACTGGTATATTAGCAATGCCTGGCTATACTGTGTTGGCACGAAATGGCAACTTGGCAACAAGGATATTTCGCTTTTCTTGGAACCCTGCCTTCTTGCGCCATTGCAAACGCGCTTAAAAGATACACACGTTCACAGACAATGTTTATCACCATTAAGGAAAGCGCGCAATGCAAGAAGAAACGCGTCGAGCATCTCCAGGATATAAAAGTGATATTAATGATGGGCACCCACCCACACCGTCACCGCAGGGCGAGTGCAATCTTATATGAAGAAAAATGATACCGAAAACGCTCGTGCTATGTTTTCTCCAGCAATTTCAGCAAATTGTAAACACTACCTATCCTCTTTTTCTGCAAACAAGCGACTAAAATTCTTACTAAATTCTGTAAATTTTGGAGTAAATCTAATTCAATTTGTTGTGATTATGTTTTATTTTAGTTTTGAAGTAAAAGCTGTTTAATTTTCACGTTCTGAACTGATCCAAATTGAGGGTGGTATTAAGTTCTTAGATGTTATGTTCATCTTACGCACTTTCTTACTCATCGAGCCGCTTATCATTGAGCCGAAGTTATTTAAGATTTTTAATAATAGACTTGCACTGAAGTGAGCAGAGAAAGGAGGCTGATGAATATTTCATGAATATTTTCATGGACGTAGGCCCCGAAAGCGTATCAAGTGCCTCTTCGTCTCATCGCGTGGCAGTCAAATGAGATGTCTTGCTCGACGCCGCACTCTGCACTCTCCCGCGTCTGGATTTGCTCATTGCAAGTACGAAAGAAATCTCGCGTATTGCGTCGCGGCTTCCTCTACTCGTATTCTTTTTTATTAGATCCGAGATCTCTCGTCGACGTCGCCCCGTCTTTGGCGTAGTGCTTACGCGTAAACGGCCATAAAATTTAATGTATATTTTTGTAAGGACTTGCCTCCCAAAAGCGATGTAATTCGATATTGGATGAGAGCGCGGGCGAGGGTTTCGCGACGAAATCCCGCGCGATGAGCCGGTTCTCAATTGGCCCAATCGTCCAAATTCGCGTAACGTAACCACACGACACATCAATAGCGCTTCACGTGTGTGTCTGTGTGTGTGGGAGCGTCGAACGGACACAAAATTTTCTTATTCCTATTTTATTTCGGGATTGTCGAGCCAGATCCACTGCGATCTGTAGGGACGTTTATCTGTATTTACATGCACATGACGGCATCCATCTCGTCTCTCTTCGCTAGCGCCGCCACCATCGCGCGACGCAAATATTACATTCACCTCGAGTATTTTTCAATGTTTACATTGCGCCCGGTTTGTTGAAAACGAAATGTAGATTGCTTGCAATTCGGAGCCCTCCTCCCATCGTCGGCGAGCGATTCGAGCGAATGATGAAACCGCCGAATGCACGCCGTACGTATTCATTCATTCCGTCATTTTGCCTCTTACTGGAGCGAATTTGGGTGCTAAGCTAGTGTGAGCTCGTGCAAACCCCACTCACTCACTGATGCAATGAAGGACGCATTCATTTTCGCACAAATAGTGAAGAATTTCTTATTCGTTTTTCTTCGAAATCGAATTGGCGTTGAATATTCGATGCCTTTTCATTCTTTTCCCCCGAACGTTTTAAATTAAAGAACGCTTTGTGCGCTCCTCATGCATGTGCATATGATTACCTACTTCGAAGCTATCAAATCGTATTTTTATCAAAAGAGATCATCGAAGAGAAAAAGGTGAAAAACAGAGGCCAAATTGATGTGAGATTTAACGGTTGGCTGATGTGTAGGTTACAATAGATAATATTAAGTAAACGAAATTATTTTGTATTTTGTCAATTATGGCATGAATCTCACTTTATGAACGCGTATGAAGCAGGCTAAACCAGCTGGTTGGGCGATCTTTTCCACCATAATCCATGCATACACGACGCATGTATGCATAATCCCGACGATAAATTCTCGCGCGCGCAATACAAAATTGAGCCGATGTGATTAAGTGCAGTTTCAGTGTGCAGCTTCAGCCAAAGCACATTATCAATAATAAAGCTGTTTCTTTATAAAGACGTTTCCAACCAACGGGGCATGGCAGCGCTCATTTTGGGCGAAAGGTCAAACCGGAAGGTAAAAGTTAAGGAAGAGACACGTCCGTTTGAATTAACAGCGTTGGAATTGTCCAAATTCCAAATTGAAGAATGATCTATCGGCCAGGTGCGTGCGCTTCGTAATGAACTCAGCGGCCACCCGCAACAACCAAAAAATACTCTTAGTAGTCACAGTATTTACCACACACAATCCGATGATTTATTGCCAGGGAACGCACGCTAGATTAAGGCATTCACCAGCGCATTACCACGCTCTTTCAGTGCAAACATTTAACAAAACGACACGCACAACAATGCAAGCCAACGCGAGCCCTGACCGTGCGTGCATAATGAGCGGGCAAACATTCGAATCATGAAAACATTCGAAAACTTAAAAGGGCGTTATGTATAATGGGGATTGTTTGCACAAAACGCCCAGAAACAGCAGGTAGATGACTGAAGTATGATCGTGCAATCTTTAAATAGAGAATCCGAAAACGTTTCAATTCCATTTCAAAACAGAATCCGGAACTCTTCAGCATGAATAAAACCAATGTTGGAGTGAAAAAATATGATTTTGCTATTTTTGTTCAAATTCAGGGCAGCAGTAAGAACCTATAAATATGGCTCTACCCCAGGTCCCACCACAAGGCACATTGTATCTTTTAAGTGATTTCACACTGATCTTCAAACATTGTGTTCACAAGAAGTGCGAATTCTATATTTATCACACTTTTGGAAGGTGGTCCACAAGTTCCACAAGGCATAGGTCCAATCCAGTTTTGACAGGTCTACGAAAATAATGTGTTCGATATAGAACGAGAATTCATAACGAAATGTGAATGCACATTATCGACATTGAGTTTGACACTAAGAGCGATATTTCATCAGGATGCCCGCATTATGAATAAGTTATCGAATATTTACGTTTAGATTCTTATGAATTGCACATTATTTATTGGCCGATGAAGTAATGGCATGAACGAAAAATACTAAATCACTTACAGGCTTGAATGTAGGGACGAGAGCGTAAGCACATTCGCAAATATTTGTCGAGCGATGAAATATAATATGACACTACGGCGAGCCTTGCAGACAAACTGCGAAAGTTTACGAGGCGCAAGCCAACGCTAAGATTGCTAAGCACATAAACACATTAGATTATGAAATGTGCTTTTTATTACTCGTTAATGAAGGCTTCACTTATTCTATAAACAAAGTACAGAGTAATTAATTTTTAAGTGTTGCCTACATTTACGATAATTATCGAAATCAATATAAATTAATTTGGATTTTGAATCTTTTTGGAATCTAAATCGGTGTTTAAAAATCATAGTCTACGAAAGATTCAAATTTTACGGAAATGTTTCCGATGTAAATATATTCTTTCCAGTTACAAAGCGTTTTTGAATAAAATCCTTATTTTTTGTTTTATTTTTGTATTGCTGGTTGGTAAATTAAGTGCAAATCACATAAACGTATTAATTTCATTATGAAGCGTGTTAATAAAACGGGCATTCATTAAAAAAAAACAAAGAGTAACCAAAGTGACTATAGGATGTGTAATATATGGTTATTGAAATCGACTGCAGCAGCGCTGCTGCTGAATATTGTAAGGTCAAATCCACAAATCATGTAAATTGAAAAATCCTAATAAAAATGTTCCGGAGAAAAATGTTCCTGAATACACGAATCGACGGCCGCGATGGGTTACGATTATTTATCGGTTAAAACTCCATGGCAGGTAAACAAATGACGCGAGCCGCGGACAGCAGGGAGCGGTGCTAAACAAATATCCAGCTGGGACCAAGCTAGCAAGATGTGCACCACGCTTCTCAGCGTCACAGGAGACCATCCTTCGCTTAATACATTGGAACGCTAACAAGACTTAACATTCATAATTGTTGCTCAGAAGGCAATACATACGATCGTATTTTATTTTTAATCTACATTAACTCATCAACAGTCTGCATCAATTTGATATCAACATAGGCAATTCTAAATACGATTAAAAATACCTACCTACTACCTATATAAAAAGTAAACCATTCCCATTCAATAAATCTGTCCAAAATCGGGCGCAAATGCGCACAATATTTTCGACTTTTTGATCCGATTTGTCACATTGTTGGACCCTTGGGTCAATGATGTTTTTTTTCAGTCGCGCAGAACGGAAAACTAATCCGCTTTAGCGCCGTTGATAATGTGGATAATGACGAGAGTAACACATGCCCGGATGCCGGACGTCGCACGACCACGAAATTTGGGCATAAGGACGTCTTACTGTCAACGATCGAACAGGGGTGACAGGGTGACAATTGCCGAACCGCTTTTTGCTAAGGATTTATGAATGACATTCACATGACCATAGCTGCTCAGGTCTTCGTCGCTAGCCTGCTGGCAAATGCAGGTCCTAATCGCCTTAAAAACGACAGTAAATCACTTGGCACAATTAACTTGGTGTTTTTTAACATCTTGTTTACCACCATGTTGGTTCGCCCGCCTCAATTCGATTGTTAACCGATGGTGAAAGCCAATGCTTTGAAATAAACAATAACACAGCTTGTTAAACGCAGCTAAACCAATTCGGCCAGGTATAATCTGTAACAAAACATCCTTGTATGCTGCCCAGTCGAAACGTACTTTTGTTAATTGCTTTGACTGGCTGGCTGGCAAAAGGCACTATGTTTTTGTGCGCCCCTAAAAATCTTAGGGGTTAATCCCAAGGCGCTCTGCTAGCAACCAAAGCGCCTCAAGTTCCAACCCATGCTTCTGTGTTTGGTCGTGGCAAAGAGATAAATTGACTTTAATTAAAACGTGAGGGTATAATTATTGCTTTGGTAATAGAGCGTTTATCTAAGGCATTCGCCGCACGACACGGCGCGCCGCGGAAAGGACACACCGTATCGACAGATCGGTTACCCTCGTTAACGCCAGCTGACTAATGGCGGAAGCATTAACGCGACCGACTATCGCCTATCAGCTTCTGTTTCTACTCTTTGGGCTTCTGACTTTAGGCAATACTTCCCCAAATAAGGCGATCACGCTTCAGAATGTTGCTTTTCCGGTCTCTACACAGCTCATTCTTCCCTCAATGACCACACGACACGAAGACAAGATATAAATTCAATTTGGTCCAAAAAACGATTTTTCCTAAAATGTTTAAAGAATATAAATGACCAAGGCATCTTCACGATTAAAACTTTTTCATTCACAAAACCTGATAAATTGTTTCGTTTATTTCCTTGCTACAGAAAATTACACAATATACTCGTGTATATACTTTTGTTTACCGAAAAAAGGTTTTGTTAATCTAAACGACGATCAAACTTCTGTTTTCTGTTTTTCTTCGTACCTTCTGTTTATCAACGATTTGCATATGACTTTGTAATGCTAATATCGCGCATAATACACCTGTATATAATATCTTTTAGGTCTACAATTTTACCTCAACGACGAGCCTCTGCTCTACATAATAATAACGGCCGCAATCGAGGCACATCTTGTTATTATATCTCTCCTACGTTCTGCGGCGCTCGGGGCGCTTTTCTTCTCCTTCGTTTCGTTGACTGAGATGGATCTCGCGCAGTTATGCAGTCTAATAAGACACGATTGTGTCCAAGTCCGCGCCCTGGCATAAATTACACGTGTGTTGGTGGGCCTGTGAGCAGTAGCGTTTTTATTAGTCGTAGAACGCTACTGGTTTTCGGTCCCGGCACAAAAGACGACGACTGTTATAATACTAAAAACATGAATAATTTAGACTGTAGTGTGACTTGCGGTTACTTCTTAACTGTGCTTCAGCGCACTCATTCAAAAGCTTATGTATGTATTGTGAGACAAACGCATATCAAGACGATATCAAATGTGTACCTTATGGCGTGTTCATGCGTCCATTGAGTCAGTATGGGGTATGAGATTCATCAAACAGATACAAGCAACCTTTATTTTATCTATATATGATCAAAGCAAACCCAAAATGCCAGTAGAAAATACCAAACACTGTTTTACTATTTTTTAATTCAGAGCTGGACCCAAATGTCATAACTTTAACAAAATAACAATCAATTTGTTTTAATGTTTGTTTTATACTTCTAAATTTTCTTAAATTTAAACAGTTGATGTTACTTAGGTGCAATGTTCTTACATAATATATACAATCGAAAGTACGTATCATGATAAGCATGTCTCCGGCCAAAGGCCCACATTTGCGGATCGGCGTGGCACACGTCACATTCAATGGGGGCTAATCTAATTTATTTGCTGATAAATGTGTGGAATACACTCGAACAAATAGCGTCCATTACTTTTATTAGACTTATCTGACTCAACTTGGAACTAACGTTTTAATTCATTATTATTAATTAGCCACACAATGCGCGTACAACTATAAATTAATACTATTTAAGCAAGAACACTAAACAACACAACTGACATAATGTGCGCAGTCAATGATATCATTCATCTTCGCTTCTCTTGTCAGTGCATCATTTAGCTGTTAAGCAAGAGCTCATTAGAAGTTGATAATTAATTGTCAATCTTGGAATTTATAGCACATTATTGATTATTAAGTCAATCGTTGATTGTTCTCGCTTAAGACTACATTGTTAAATAACTACTTAATTATTCGTTTAGAAAACTCTCCAATTTGTAATAGAATCAGATGTTTACGTACTTCATATACGTCAAGCAAACTTCGATGTAATAAAACAATAAATTGCGGGAGGTCGCACGAGGAAGATATGATGAACTCTTATTAACTCATCAAATAAACACTAAAAGCTTCTGACTAGAATAGAGAGCAGCCCTTCAAGCGTTGGCGGCGGCCGGCACACAAAGTGGACAAAGAAAATGAACTAAAGACACGTAGTTTTCTAACTGGGTTACGTGACATTGGCGTGCCGCACATGCATCATGATTAAGTCCCAACTGGGCGCATAAAAGTGCTCTCCCGCGCGCCTAGTCGCCCGCACGATGATAGCGTCCGCACTCCGCAAGCTACGCGTAATGTGCTCGTCGAATCAAGATGTACTTTAATATGAAATACACGAGCGCCTAAGTGCCTCTCTTCACCAGCCGAGCAAGAGTGCAAGAGCAACGGAGTCGTTTAAGACAACATCATGGATGCACGGCTTGTGGGTCCGCGCTACCGTAGTTGTAGTCAAATAAGCGGAGGTGGTTTTTAGATTTCCTATCAACGAAGCGGTGATAATCCCTGAATGGGAGGCTCAGGCGCTGGACTTAACCAGCGCTACCGGTCCCATCCGTCACCATGGACCCACCAGGTAGCACGGTGGCCCTCATAAAATTATACTAAATCGTGCACGAGCGTCTGGCTACTCTCGCGCGCCTTGCTCGTCAACATTCATTCACAAAAAAGCGATGCGCATGAGAATGAATTCGTATTGATATCGCCCGCCCATTGTTACCAGATTAAGGTGATAGCGTTGGAACGCAGATTCGGCTACCAGTCTTGTTAAATTGATCTGGGTGGCTGGGTGTCGCAGTGGATAGGACCAAGAGATAGAAAAGTACAATGCGCATTAAATTGCTAAGCGTGTAGTTAAAGGTAGTTAATTTTGACACCACATATCCTGCTACTGAAAATGCAGTTATAAATCAAGACTTGAAACACGAAACGAGGCGTTATTAATCTCATAAGCGCACATCCACATGAAAAGAGTTTCTTAGAGACCATTTTAAATTTACACACCTGTTAAATCTCAACACTGTAGCAAATTCATTAAAATAAACTTATTCACCAATTTCGAAACTTGTATATTTTACCACCATACAATATTATGGTGTTCAAATTTATTTCCACTCAGCACGTGTTTCTCGCCACATAAAACAAACCACAATCGCACAGAGGACGTTTGTAAGAAAACATGGTAAAATTGAATAAAGCGATAAGTGTACGCGCAAATATATTGGCATCGTTTTCCCTGCGAAATGAATAAATTACAAATTTGAATTTATAATCCGTGTTTCGTGTTTCTTCGACGCTGTACCATGGTATTTATGCTCTCCAAACCTTTCGGAATAAACTCATTTCGTTTTAAAATGCGAATCGCGTCGTCATTTCTTTCGTTCCTCGCTTGTGTAGGTACTGCTAGCGCATGGAAGTGTGCGTTGTTAGTTACCTAGTTACCATTTATTCAACGCATGCGACGCGTGGTTCTTCGCTCAGTGCGCATATGCCTTGTTGAACTTCGTGTGTACATATTCGTTTTTCGTTTCCTCGTCCACGAAGAACAATCGTAAATATCACGTACGTCTCTTTCGCTCCTTTGCGCCAAATGCTGTTGCGCTAAACGTTTGCACAAATGTGTGTATAATATCTTAATATTCATTTCGTGAACGATTAAAAAAAGATTACTTGATTTATGAACTCGAACAGGAAGATAGATACCCGTAATAAATTCATGAGAGAGTATGCGAGACACAACTTTAGAAGAGTGGATGGATGCATCTCTGAAATGAAAATGTAGTTGTAGCGAATTGAATGAGGTAACAGAGCTGAACGACAGAGATAATTATATATTTATGTTAAGTGTTGTTTTTTCGAAACAAAACATCACGCAAAAATGTTATATGCTTACGATGTAATTTATGGAATATGGAATTTGTATTTTAGCTTTACAACAAACAGTTGACGTTCCCAAGAGTTGACCCAAGAGTGAAGAGAACTTTTTTTTTTGTTTGGAAACAAAATGAAAACCCAATAACATCCGATCGCCCCATTTCCTGTTTTAGCCGGAGTCTGTCGTACAAATCAGCTCCGAATCGTCAAATATATATCAATGCAATATTCTGTTCTCTTATATTGTCTAAATACCCGAAAAAAAGAAACAGTATTGTTTGACGGTGTTTGTCCAAGCATCTATGTGTTGGCAACATGTTCACTTGTGTAAAATTGCACTGGCAACAGGGCATTCCTCGCTGTAGAAGTTTGCTTTACAGGAAGACACAAGACTACTAGGATAGGATGACAAACTGAGGACTGCCGACCAATGTTGGTACAAAGGGTGCCCAACCCCGCTGGTCTCATGTATGTTTCATGTAGCGTCGGCGTATGTATACAGAAGTGGAGTAGTTCGTCGACGGGGAGGCTAAATTTGAGGCCTTACTGCCGCTCCAGGATCAAAGACGGACGCGTCCATGACACAGCATCCCGACGTGAGGCAATTACATTTCTCGATACGCCCCCGATTCTCGGGGAAATATTGACACACCGAGCGCCGCGCCGACTTAATTAAAGTCCGCGTGTCGAAGTGTTCATTTCCTGATAAGCCTAGCCTGCTACATACATATCGATTGTGTCGGGCGGAATTATGACACGACGTTGGGCATGAATACAAAGTGGATGATAAAAATGTTTATCCTTCGCCAACACCGAGTCTACGTTTTAGCAACTTTATAAGTCGCTACAAATTTATCTACATATACCCTTGGGATGTCTGACGGCTTTTTGACTGAAAATTTGAAGCACTGAAAGATAGCAAATTTTCATTTGCTTGCTACTTCACTTTCTTCTTTCTTCCATAATTCTACAATCTCTGCTTGGAGAGCACGGATAAAACTTATTCCAACAAGCGCAGCAACAAACAATTTAACACAAAGCATGCTTATAAAGGGTCCAAGCGCCTGGAGTGGAAAGAAAAAGTGAAAAAAGGTTCCAGCCTCAGGATCCAAATAAGAAACGACGGCCATAAATAAGAATTAAACGCCTCTACGTTTTGATGCACCGAAAGAGGCAGAGTACAGAGCATCCAAATATGGTACGGGCGATGCTGTACGAAAACTGCGGAATGATTTAGTCGCTATGGAAACTGTGCAAGCAAGGAATTTGGAATTTGGGTACGTACACATCATGCACCACTCACTGAACACATATGTATGCATTCCTCTACGCTCTTCGAGGGAGGACACAGAGGCTCGACACTTTTTTACGAGTCGCGCCTCGATCTTATTCGAAATTTATTCGCTTTTGGTTAAAAATGGGACTAAAAGGTTGCCGAGGGAGTGCTACGCGGGGCGAGAGCGTGTGCGATTTCAATGAAAGAGTGCGCTCGGTACTCGTAAGCTTTGCTCAGCCGCCACTTTGCACCGCCGAGGGATGTTTCCCGGCCCAGGACGCCTACGACTGGGCAGAAAGTGGCGACTCAAAGGAGCAAGCTAATCTCGAGTTGCAATCCATCTTGATTACACATGGGAACGACGCGTTCTGCCATTCTTTACCACGGCGCATCTCTCCAAAAACCAACGACGACGAGTGGTGCTCCAGCTCGTCGCAACCACCACTACTGTTTTCCCATTCTCTCTCCATAAAGATACGTAGTGTAATTTCAGTCAAAATGCAAAAACGGAACTATGCATCTGTATATTCATTCTTAATTGAAGCTGTAGACTTTTCAATTTTATGTAGGTAATCATATGTACAAAAATTTACTGTGCTATAGAAACAGGCGTGTATTATTTTTGAAAACCTTGTGTTTGACACTAATTAAAAATAATAATTAATTAACTGTTAATAACTGCGCCTAACAAATGTGAAACATCACAAAGCGTGATGTTCAAATTCGTAGTATTGTTTTCGGATTAAGTTTATTATCTGATGAACAAGAATCAGAATTATACACAAGCATTAATTAAGTCATCTGGCATGTTCAAACACGCTTTTCGTAGTTTGGTATCGCGCTATCGCTCGCGGTCGACATTCGGAATGCAGGCGAGCGCGACTTTTTAATATCTGCTCATTCTGTTTCGCTTGGCATTTAATTTTTATTATTTAAATTTCAGTGTATTCTATGTGCGCATATCAGGCGCGATGTGAACTGGAACAGCTTGTATATCTAACCAATTTTCTTGAGTTTAATTTTGAATTAAGCACTAAAAGTTTTGTATCTTGCACATTAGCACTCAAATCATAAAATGTTAATGCTAATATAAATTTCACCTCGCCGGCTGGCTACACGCCGCCAAACACGACTTTACCAAGTTAACAATTTATACAATTCCATTTTTATATATCTATGTACGTATAATATACATATACCTACACCTCTGAGAACGTTCTCATATGCCAGCGGATAGAGCAATACCAGGCTAATAAAAATTCAATGTTTTGTTATAATTTCGAATTACTGCTGTTTAACGGGTTCACTTGCCATATGCTCGTTCAAGACCCGCACATACTCGGCACTGAGGAGTACACATGCACATCAGAACAAACCATTGCATATTAAATTTAGTAACAATATTTTAACTATATCACCATAATTATATACAATATTAAATAGAGTGTTTCCGTGCATACAAAGATATGCAAACCTGTATTTGATTTTGTTCTGTAATATTTTTTCATTCAGTATAATAATTATACGGAATTGAAGTAAACACATTGTTGAAACGTTGAATTGAAACAAGCATTCGGTGTGCTCGCAAGTGGGTAAAAAATCTGGAGCTAATCGGTTTTATTCAAAATGTTCAACAAAGAGCAAAAAACACATTTCACAGCGTGTAATTAATATGATTTATTGCATCGTAAAAGGCATATATTTTTATAATGCAATAATGAACGTTTACTTGATATCTGAAATGATCATATAAAATAGTTTTAAATAAAAAAATCTTTGTTTTTTCCTTCTGAAATCCATTTTTTAATGTTTTTTTAATATTTATTAAACATTATCCAATTGATTTCTTTAAATGTATTGGACTCCAGCCTTTAAATAGCATTAAAATGAATAACTGTTTTTATTTTAATGTTTAATTATATTTGGATTTAATTTATTTCCTTAAAATGGTATTCGCAGCAAAATATGGCCAAGTTTTCATGAACTATTTATTAAAGACGACCATAAAAATATAAAATAAAAACTCACTTAATTCTACAAAAAGTAATTTTATTGATAGGCCAGTTTCTAATTAATGTTGACCAGACTTGGCAATTATTTGTTCAGAATCAATTCTTCAAGTAGTTGTTCAATATTTATTTAAATGTTATCGCTTCTTCGAATGCTGTGTTTTTAATAGAGATACGAATGCGTTTAGTGCAATTAAAATAATTTATAGAGCAATAAAGTTGCTCCTTTTGTTTGATATGCCAATAGGTGTGTTAGATCGAACGGCGGAAGCGCAATTTTCTTGCGGAAATACAAAATTGTTGCTTTATCATTAATGCAAAACAAACGCATACTTCTACCACGTTTGGTCATCATCACGCTGCGGGATGCATGCTCCAGTGTTCGATTGATATCAACATATGTTTTATTAAAATATTATAATGAAGCCATCACGGCGTCAAGTTGCTCGGCGCGGTAATGATATTTAAATTAAATATTTGCAAACAGCGCCGACGAGTTAATTAAATACGTAACGCATCTCGTCGGTCCGGCCGCAGAGAGATGAAGCGCGCACACATTGTTTAATAAAGTCACACAGAAGTGGCATGTTTGCCTTCGCGTTATTTTCCTCTCTTGTGCGGGGGTGCGAGATGAGGTTATGTTTTCGCCATGCCCGTGCGCGCTCTTAAAATATCGCGAACTCGCTCGATGATGACGATGATGACGATGGTGCTGGGTTGGGCGAGCAGGACGTGTGTGCTGGCTGCACATCGGCTGATAACGAACATCGGTCGGACACGCGTCCGCCGTTTATCAGCTTTGCGCACTCTGCGCCGCTTCATTATTGGACGTGTGTTTGAATTTACATCGTGCGAGACCCACGAGAATCCTTTAATTTTATCATTCTCGTTGAGCCATCTCGAATAAAAACTTTAATTAGATGCTGCTTTGTTTCTTTGTTGACAATGTAGCCTAACCTGGAATATGATTTCCAAATTGATGAATTTATGCTAGTAATACTTGCTAATTAGGAATGTGTTTCTAATACACTTGAATTTACACCGGATATTTATTAATTATCTTTTTATTGTAACAGAATATTTTAAGGTAAACTTGTAGAATTTAAAAGTTGTCGTTAAATTTACAAGTACAAATGCGGGCAATAAGCGTTAGGCTGGAGTAATAAATGTGTTTAAATTATATTCAATTTTGCACATTTTTGCAAATATTATAAGTTTGACTTGTAACGATTATATAGGTGCAAGGAAGTCATCAGTCCAACGGTTCACCATGTGCACAATTATCCCCGGTTATTTTATTCACGTATATTTATATGTGTATAATTACATCACAAATTAAGTACAATTTATATGTTTATACACTTTGCCAACCATGCTGTCGCGTGTAATGCAAATTAATTAAGAAATAAATAAATAATTACACATCCAATTGGCTAATTATAGAAGCACAAACGTTTCTCATTTAAATAATTCAAAAGAAAAAAAATCGGTACGGCGCGTTACTTTTACAATTGGGTTCTAAATTTATATATCATTCGAAAAGAGTAATCC
The DNA here is from genome assembly GCF_025399875.1 of Dalotia coriaria. Lineage (NCBI taxonomy): Eukaryota > Metazoa > Arthropoda > Insecta > Coleoptera > Staphylinidae > Dalotia > Dalotia coriaria. The sequence continues at coordinate 3,089,145 of NW_027045448.1, forward strand.
TAAATATGATCAGCAATCACATTTGATGTCATCAACTTTTCTCTCCACTGCATTATTAAGCACGGCTTAATACTTGGATGCCATGCAAATATCGAAGCGCACATCTGGAATACCCGAGTCGCACGGATAATGATCGCACTCACGAATCGCTGGTCTCGTGACGAGAACATCACATAATTGACAGCGTCGCGGGGGTGTTGCGTCATTCATTGCCACCCTTCGCCGAATCTTCAGGAATGTCCGGATCGCAGCGCAACACAATGCCTCGGTCGTAATTTCAATACACTCGACAGTGAGATATTGAATTTTTCGCGCGTTGACTTCCGTTAGAGGTACGAGCCGAGAGGTCGGCTCCCAACATGCCCGACATTCTTGGATAGCCTCGCGGATGAGAAATTGCTGTCAACCGAGAATTCCATCACCAGTGACCACCAGCAGAGAAGGAGACATTTATTATTTTTGCTTAAAAATGCCTGCATTGTTTTCCACTACATGAAAAAAATGTGTTTTTGGTATTTTTAATATCTATACGAATGCTATAATTCCTAATTTGATAGATTAATCTGTTCGCATGCATCTTATTATTTATGACTTAATTTATCTCCACTAAGTATCACAATCCATAATATATCTATTATTCGATATACATATAAATATGAATAGAGTATGACGACGTGATTTGTTTGAAACGTCCGAAGCAATAAAGGTCTATGGACGTCCGACTCCTAGGAAAGCGCATTCTGCACATGCAGGCGAATGTGCGCCGCACGATCGCGGCGTGTAATCGTTCTGAATCGATAGCTTTTATATCGACGTCGCGCGCGACTGCAATAAGCCATAAACAAGCGGAGACAAAGCCGCCCCGCTCGTGCATTACATCCGACATTAATTGTCCGCCCGCGATTGGGCTCGCTCTACATGTGTTGGACACGCGTCGGGATGCGCTCGAAAAGTCGCCGCGACGCTCTGAGAGCAAGTTCAGACCGTTTTCGAGTTACATCTGAGAGTTTAAAAAGAACAGTGTGGGAAACCCTAGCAATTATTAAAATTGGGGTTATAGGTTTACTAAAAATCCGCTTCTGCTTAATTGAAAATTATTATAATTCATATTTTTTACACTACATGAGTATAGATGAAGAAACCCGCTTTGCAACAATGCATAGGTAATGCATAGGTAATACTGTATTTCCTAAGCTCAGAAGAAAAGAGGAAACAGTTATAGTGTGTGAGGTGGATTGTACATACTTCAGAAACTTATTTATAATTTTATTAAAAATGTGACACGGCGACAGGAAAGCCACGTCGACATCATTTATAATATCTAACGCCTGACGAAAATACCGAAATGTTTCAACACGTGTAAACGATGTGTCGTCCGCTACTTCATATTTTAGATGTTCAAAAGTGTGTCATCGATTGAAAGATGTAAACGAAACGATTAAACATTTTAAAGAAAAATTCCTAATAATATGATCGTGTGCTTTGTAAAAGTAGCATCTACCTACAATTTCCTCAAAAAATGACAAAGCTTAGCAACAAGCATATTCATGAAGCCGATATGCCAATAATATCTTATGACATTTTCCGTTTTTCTGCATATTTGTATATCGTCAGATTAGGAATAAAGACATTTTACAGCAATTCCTGAAATAACGAAAATTAATATAACAAAATTAGAATCAATTAAACAATTATACATATAAGCATAAATATAAGCAATAATAAAGCTATATTAAATATGAATAGTTGTTTCCAGTCTTATATAAATATATATTTATGATAGGTAAAGATTAATCAAACGAATCAGAAAGAGTATATAATAATCAAAGCAAAAAAACAAACCCATAAAACCGTCATTTGAGCATCAATGTATCAGTACTTACACACAAACGCGCGTAATAAAATATTTCATCGTTCGTTTATGATGAGAAACAAACTCATCAAAAGCAACAAAGCTTGGCAGTAAAATCGCACCGTCCACTTTACCTAGACTATGTCATATTGATTCCTCGACTTCGGTTTTCCTCATGTCCAAGTCGTCAATACGCGCGCGCTCTATACGCAATCACACACACACACGTCCGCCCGCATACACACCCTCTCACCGATTTGCACACAAGCATTTCAATGCGATTGCGACATCGGAGTACCACTTTGATGAAATTGTGACGGCGGCGGCGATGCCCCTCGTCCTCGCTATGAGCTATTGATCATCAGGCTTCTCGACGGGGCGGACGACAAGTGTTTGCCGGGTCAATAGCGACAATCGGCGGATTTCAATTAGAAACTCGTATTTGCACTGCTCTCGTTATGATTTCATATCGGACACACGGCCGGCGAAGGCAAACAAAAGCGCCGACGAGACAATCTCATATGCCACATGTTTACCGAAGACATTTGTTACTCGAGCATACCGCTTGATCACGAGTGGAGAAATGATTTTCCTCTTACGCAAGCTGCGTATTTTTTGTTTATGTTGACGTTATTGTGAAAATATTTCTCTGAAGAATCAATTTTATGATACATAGGTACATATATGATTTACCAACGTTTTAAAACTGTTTTTTATTTATCTTTATTACTAACTAATCTACCAATTCAAATGAAATGTATTAGATATAACTCAAATAATTATTAATCGATTTTATAAGATCCAGAGAAAATTACGAGAGCATTTATTAATCCTGCAAAATATGCAAATGAACTTTTTATGAGCGAAAATTGGCGCATAATGTTACACTATTGTAAAATTGATTTCTACAACTTCTCATCTTGACAATTAAAAACTCTTGGAAACAAAATTATTAGAATAGAAAGAATTTGAAAATAAAAACTAATGCAAACACAATGGTCGATAAAATAACAGTATTTGCGTGTGTGCAATGCGCACCGCGCTGTTACACGCTCTTTACGCTCAGCCATTTCACATAAGACATTATTAAATATGCGTAATTAACAGGCCGCTGTAGCTCCATGTTTGACGTATTTTGTAAAATATTATCAGTTCGTGTTTCACGGATACGGATGCACTCATAGAGCGCGCAATGTGCGGCACATAAGTAAGAAGCGCAGTCGCAAAGCAAAACAAAGCAAAATAAACACCGTAATTGTATCGTATTTTAAAGTTAATTAACGTGCTTTGTTATGTATTGTATATCGAGCAGGCACATACCTTTACGTTAGCTTCGCTTTTTATAGCTGTGTGAGTGCAATGTTCACTTGTTTTGCTCCGTTGTTCAGAATATTCAAGCTTTCTTCCCTAACGACGCATTTGTTCACTTTGCTTTCCTACATTTTAAACATATAGTTGTATTATGATATTTAACATATTTCTCGACTGATCGGAAATGTACCTACAAAAATGTTGAATAATTAAACTAGCAAATACTTTAACTGATTGCTGATAAATGTAGACATGTTAAATGTGATTTACTTCAGTTTTTGTAGTCACCGCAGTTATTTTTAGCATCAAGTCTCATTAAAAATAATAGGCGCATACTTATTATTTATGTACGACAACGAAAAAAAATAGATACATTTTAATGTTTATCAGTTCCGATGTGTGTGGCGTTCATATGCAAATCACGACAGTAATTAGTAAAATACTTGTTGAAACGTTAGCCTAACGTTATTCAAATTTCAATACTCCTATTATATTTATTCTATTATTACCATTATTATTACAATTAATATGTGCATTTAAATAAAGCCAGCGAACGCACACAATCGCGCATCTTACACATCACTTACGATTATCATTAACTTGCGGCACTTGCGGTGCGCAATGTGAATACATTTGCTCGGTACACAATTACATTACAGAACCTCACCGGGAAACAGTGGATTTCTGTTTTGAGTTATGCGCGTATTATTCAAAGCGCAGCGCATGTGTACGCACACACCGCATACAATTAACAAAAATTTACAATTCGTTATACGAAAATTATTTACGAACTAATGTACGCGTATGTCGGAATATATTGTGGGAGCATGCGATGAACACATGAGTTAGTTTTATGCCAATTGCGCCACTATAATAAATATATTCCAAATGTATGAAATGCCAACTATTTAAATATTCACTTTTCTAAATTACTCAAAATAAGTAAACAACTGCACAAAGCGGCATTTGTTGTTGTATTTTTTCTTATCCCGTCTTAAATTTAATTAAGACTGCTTTGTTTTATTTATATTGCTTGCTATGAGAAATGTTTCGTAAGAGCGCTTCGTGCATGGTGTATGAACAACCGTTCAAATTGACATAATATATTTGATGTGTGTAGGTACTATATAGTGTACTATTGCAATGACTTTAAGCATCTTAAAAATTAATATACCGACATTCACCGTTTGCACAATTTGCACATTTAAACCATATACTTTCAAAATAATTGTTTAACTTTACCAAATGCAGTCAAGTTAATTTTGGCACCATTTTTACGGTTCGAAAATGACTTTAAATTTGTAAAAATAAATTGGGAAGAATAAATAAATGCCAATATAAATATAATATAAAAGAGGAAAATACAAAAAAAAGTTGAAACGTGAACAATACAACCGTATTGCAATTTGAAGTGACAAATCACCAGGAGCGCTTGGTACTAATATAGGATATCGTTTATTCTCGAAAAAAATAATAAAAATAATTTAAAATTATATGTAGACATAAAAAAAACACAGCGCAATATATAAATATTGACACGGAAGTAGAAGTAAACACGCACACATATGCGCATTCGTTATTCGTTCACAGTCATAACTAGGATTTTAAATAGATAACAAGCCATATACAATAAAACAAATTATACGCTTCAAAAAATTTCAGCCCACACACGTTTTACGTTTTGTTTTACACCTCACGTGTCGTATGCCTATGGTTTCGAAAACACATGGATAATTATTCTCTGCTTTTTACATTCAGACTTTGCGCCGGAAAAATTCCTCCAGCGTTTTTTCAGTGCTGGCTTTATTTTGGTCGGGTGTGCAATGAAACATGCGTGAAACGTTTAGTGAGGGAGGAACGCGCGCCACCAATGTTAACGGATATAAATTAGTCATCCATATATCATGTCACAAAGTAGTAACATCTGTGAACCTGGAAGTCGAGCAGGAATTGTGCGTCCCATCATTGTCGAAACATACAAAAACTGTCCCAGGTACTGCGAGCAAATCGTAAAACTGTCGTTGCACCCTCGGAAAGATTTTTGAACGTCAAGTTTACTGAATTGCATTCAACTTCCGTTTCGGGTAAAATTCATATGTAGTGAGTTTTTGTTTTATTTTGATTACGTGCACTTAATTCACGTTCTTATCTTTGATAACAAATTAGATATTGCTGCATAGAAGAAACATGTTTCACGATCATAAAACAGCAACATGCCAAAAATGGAAAAATAAATAAATAGTTTAATTTTGATTTAAACAATTCCAATCATTTTATGTGGTAATAACTTTTTTTTAACCACGAATAACGAAAAGTGCTTAAATATTAGTTATAGGTATATTTATTGCATGTATTGTACAAAATATTAGTTAAAAAGATCTTAAGACGCCATAATGTTGATTTGCTTGTTGTTTGCTAACACGTGACTAACTCTTCATGACCTTGCTCAAGACGGACATGATGGTAGTACCAATACATCATCGTCGAACACGTGTCTGTGATTTTATAGCACGCGCACCCCGTAACTAATAGACAGTTGCTGTATGTGACAATCTTCGCATGAATTATTCACGCCGGAAAACTACTTTGCTACCAGAACCGCCACGTCTGCCCAGTATAGCAACTTAGAGCGCTATTTTACCACACAACTGTGAGTTCCACCAGAAAACATTTGCTGAGTATTCGTTGCAGTCAGGGTGCAATTAGACAATAGCACGCAATCAAAACAGTTTTAATATGGATGACGACGCATTTGTATGCCGCAGAGCCCGCTCGAATATTGAATGCCCATTGTTTTGCTTGAAAGTAACAGAAGCTATAATAAGCAGTATTGTAATATTAGCTTGGTGGTCAAATCAAAATATTACTCGCCTGTGTACTTGGTATGTGTGTTCAATTTGCATGATAATTTGTCGAAGCACAGAATTGTATATTGTATATTGAGTGTGTAAAATGAGAATTTTAGACACGCGGAATGAAGCATTGTGCACGAGCCGCAATATTTATATATACAATGTTTATAGTGCCTAATAGTGTCTACTGCCAAAATGTCCTGTAATAATTTTAGAGCAATACTATGTAAATTCCCACTTTTGAAATGTCCCCTCCTACAACATAATTATCGTTAAAATATAATCGAATTAAAATGCTTAATGCTATTAAGATAACAAGGCCTTAAATAAAATATTAGCAAAAGATGCGATGAGAGTTTCGTATCTATGCCACGCTTGCTTGTATTTTAGTTAACACGAATACCTATCATACGTGTACTTGCCGCACTTGCACTCCATTTGTTTCACCAGTAAGGTGTGTGCGTGCGAATATATGTGACACATCAGGGCAGGCGCATAACAGGAAACTCTCGAGTTTAATTTACTGTTATGAGATCTTACAAAGTTATTATATTACGTTTATACACCTGCTTATAGCCTTTCATGTCCCAGAAATATATTAATACATTTCCTCCAGTCGGGCGCTGTGTGGGTACCTAGGTACTGCACATTTCCCGATGTGTGTTCTGTGTATTGTACGAACGTGTGGTGACTGCTCATGCGTTCCGCGCGCGTATCGGCCACGCCAGCACCCATATGCGCGATTTATTACGCCGACTGCCAATTAAAACACAGGCAATGCACATTGCATATAATTCGCCACATTCGACCACTCGATTATAAACAAACAAACACTGCCAGCATACGACCGAGGCATAGCAACAGGCAAACTTACTGAGAGTGCAAAGTAAAGACTATGTTGATGCGACTCAAAATAAATGGATTATTTTTTCCCTGAACGGCGAGAAATTATTACTTGGCTTTTGACACTTTTGACGTTTATTTCTTCATACACATGGGGCGTTGAAAGTACTTGAAAGCTGTGCCGTACATGAAAGCGACTTAATTTTACTCTGAAAACAAACTAGGACTTTGGATAAATATTGCCAACACTGAAAATGACGGTCTGGATTGCTTCTGAGCTTAGCTATCATTCGTGTACTGAGTTAAATTAGATTTGGGAAAGATATATACCCAATGAACCATGCATGATGCTTCCTTCGGATGTGCAGTGTGCGTCTAAGCTCCTCGAAAACGAAATTGAAAAATGAAGCGTCTGCTGTTGACCGCTGACAACACGCATGTGTTTCGTAAATTGTCTGGCGAAGGTCCCAAGAACGACGAAGGCCAGATATACGAGTACATAATGCGGTTAGCCGGGCGCGAGAATTATGTCTATTAAATTAAGTGGTGTGTGGTCAGAGGACCGACTGCGTCCGTCCGGCCAGTGTGCAACCGCCACCGCCACCACCTCACCACTGTGAATGAAATATGACTTGGACATAATTAAACCCTTCCTCGTTTCTTCCTCGTCGCAGAACCTCGTTCCGGCTTTGCGGGCTTGCTCCAGCTTCTATAAACACGACCTTGTTTGCATCTTCCACCCATGCACATTAGCAGCGAAAAGTGGACGATATGCAGGCGGCAGTAGAATTAGAAAAAGGAGGTGCCCGCCGCTGGATTTTTCTTTCTTTGCCATCACGGACAAATGCTGGATATGCCGGGTTAAGCGTTTGTCTTTTGATATAATGCTCCGGGCCATAGGGTGAAATAAATTAATTTTTCCTTGGATGGCAAAAAATGTGTTGGATTTTTCCTTAATTACATGCAGAAGGCGCGGCATGAGCTTCTGCAGATAATTTACTAGCTTTTTAATTGGTTTCGAGTCGCTTAAATTTGCTTATAATTCGAAAATGTGCCGAAATTCTTGTGTTTAAAATTTAATGCTTGCTTGCAATAATGCAAACTGCAGGAGACCATCGCTAATTCTATTTGCAGTTCTCACTGTATTATAATAATCACTATTTACATACACGCATTATACACGAATTTATTTGTCGACGTTCATCAAATGGGGTGTCGAAGCCATTGTTCCCGATGTAGTTTTGTGCCTTTTTCGATAATCTCCTCCCGGACCCTCACGAGCATGACCATAACGCATTCGCTGCTCTCTTCGCATCGTTGTTGGGTAAACAGAGTAAACATTTAATATTCCCATTCGGCATTATGTTTCAGTATATCCTTGGCGAATCGTGTCTACGGCAATTTTTCACTCGGTTTCTATTATCCTCGTAGTTGGAAGGTGCCAAATAAAAAAGGAAAAACGGAAACGTTTCAAGTGTTTAAGGTAAACACATCCATTGTCACTCCTATCAACAAATAAAAATAAAACCGCGGTGGACGACGCGATGTGTTGTGTTGTCGGTTTGGTAACTCGAGTCTCTAAATGATGTATTGGGGACTCCTTCGGTTGTCGGCGCGTTGTTTATATTACGTGTGATTTACGGTGGTATCCGGATTTGCAGATGTGCCCATTGTCGATGAGTTTGCTGGCTGACTGCGCGCTTGTTCAAACACTGACGGTTTCTCAAAAAGGCAACGCGATAAAGCGAGTTGCACTCAGTAGAAACGCATACCGAACTGCTCGCGGCAGGCTTATAATAAACAAAATATGCTGGGAAAAGTGAAAATCCTGCAAAGTCACACGCAAAAGGGAGCACACTCTGCTGTAAAGAGATCTGTTTGGGGAATGACTTTACGTTTACAGAAGTCGATTTCAACTTGCAACATGTGAAACGAGTTGCACCTTGGGGAGCAACTAGCATTTTGTTTCAAAGAATTGGATTTTTTGTTATTTAAACTACAAACATTTTTTCACATCACAGGCTCCAATATAATAAAATAGTCATATTTCTGATACCCACATAATTTATATAACCCAGTTCCAATTAAGACTATTTTCAGTTTCATTTCAATCTCAACACTAAAAAGTTTGAAGTGTATAAAGAAAATAAATACTTATAAATTTGATGAAAGCATTAGTGATTATTTATAACCTCTTTGATGTCGTTGCACTCGATGACAATCTAATCACTTTTTAGTTAATCGCACTTTAGCGCTTTGTCTACCAACATAGAAAAATATCCTTTTCAACATTTCATAAACACCTCGAGGTTCGAGTCAAACAACCGTCGCTGAAAAACATGTTAAAAATACTTGGCCGTACATATCTGGATTTATGATGCTATATCCCAAGCAAAAACGTTTTTTTGTAAGCAGCTTAATGTTTTTAATTTCAACTCGTTCAGGTTTGGAAGCATATTAAATATTCCACGCATATCTGTGGCAATATTAAACGAGGCATAGTTATGAATGAATAGGAAACTCTAATTTGACAGTAACAAGTAAATTAAAAAGTAGTTTTCTAGATTGAAACATCAGATTGTTAATAATAAGCAGGCTACGATTCGGGCTCAAGATGTGAATAGCAAAGAGCAAAAAAGGCACACAATTGTATTAGTTCTCTTAGCGTGAAAGCACCGAATTTTAACATGTTTACGGCCCAGTTACTCGGTTTATACGACCTACGAGTACGAGTATGTTGGTACATTTTCACTAAGTAAGTAGGTAGGGGAGAGTAGCCATATTTGGACCATTTTTATATTTTTTGATTTATAGAGCCACATATAAACTGTCAATAAAAATTAAGTAGCGGAAAAGTAACTCACAAGGCTTACCAACAAAATGATATTTTTGGTTTAAGTAAAAATTATATTTATACCCCTCAAATTTCATTTTAAAAAAATTGTGTTTTTGGTCCAAATTAAGAAACCGGTTTCCTAAATTGGACCGCGCGGTTTCCTAAATTGGACCATGCTTTTTTAACGGCAATTAACACAATAGTAAATTTTAGTTTTAGCAGTAACACAAGCACATTTTGTATAAACCAAAGTGCGGCATTTCATACAGTGGATCATTTCGAAGATTTGTGCTCGTCCACAAGCTTTTCTAGGAGGTCGAAAAATGATATACGTTTTCCTGTTAAAACCCCGGTGCCTGTCTTCGGTCCAACTTCGGCAACTTGAAGAATTTATATTTAATGATCAACGACAATCTTAATATAACATAACCTCTCAAAATTAATACTATAAATTATAGATAAATAAAGAAGCTTTCTGATGATAAAATAATAATCGGTAAAACTAACGTTTTAACGGCTTGACAGCTCTTGCACTTACGTCGTTATAATAGATTTGATAATCAATGATACACGAAGTTGTTGTCACGACGAAAGCACGCGGCAAGTTTTAACCCAAATAGTTGCATTAATTGTTTATTAATACGAGTAAAACAAGGGGCCAGTCAATTTTTGCATAAACTTCAACAGTCCGCGGATATCGTGGTGGTCCAACTTAGGTGCTGGTCCAAATTATGCTACCTTCCCCTACATACCTTCTTCAATGTCGAATGCATTACGCGTCACATTAAAACATCTATAAAAATATTTATACCTATCTAGTTTTAGATAAACTCTAGTTTTATGTATGTAGTACGTAAATTAGAATTTAGGAAAGTACCCAGATGTGCACATCAACTAAATAACACTAATAATAAATATTCACCAAATTCAAATACCAAATATCAAATTTATTTGATTTTAAATACTATCAAAAAGCAGTATTTCTTAAAGATAAATGTTATTCATTTAACTAGGTAGGTAATCAGTTATATTTTCATTAATTTAGCCTTGAAAATTAATGCATCCAATTATATTAACTCAATTTTTTATGAGCAAAATTCAATTTATGAAATGCATTTTTGATATTCACATTCCAGATATGTGCTTTGTTGCTCATATCATACGCGTTTATGCAGCAAGAGCTGCAGACACATCAATGGTAGCAAAAAGAAAGAAGAAAATTTACGACCATTCGGAAACCCATTCTCGAAAGCCCATAAAACATTAGTCTAGTAGTCTAAAAAAATCAACGCGATAAAACCACTAATTAATTTGCGCTGAACGCATCTGCTAAATATACTTCGTAAATATTATAATTAATTAAAACTGTAAACATTTCTTTTTTGCTCTGTAGAGAATATTCAAACATTATAAATCACAAATTTCAGAAATAACTATTTATGATCATAAAAATATTGATGTCATTGCATGTTTATGAAAAGAGTGTAAATTTAAAACAAATATGTATGATTTTTGGTATTAAAACCCGCAAAGCATGATAATTTTATTATATATTATTTATGCAAATACAATATGTTTGTTTGTCGAGAACACCGTAAAAGTAATCAACGTAAAGTTGCACCGTTTAATCTAAATGAGCAAGCAAGTGAGTGGCTATTACATTTTAATAAATTGCCTTCGAACGATTTGGGCTTCAACCTGATTCGCATCGTCCCTAAATGATGTAGGTACGCGCGTCTTTTTGCTTTTTGGCGCTTTTTCTCTGTTGTTGATATTGCGAGGAGTAAACGCGTTGTCGTGCGCACCGAAGCACCGATAATTATTTAAGATATTCCCAAGTTAGTTTAAACCGGTTGCGCTTATTATATGCCAATCTCTGATAAAATGGAAAATTATGATGAAATTAGTATAATGATATGAAATTGGTCGAATGGCTGGCGTTTGCGACAGCAACAGCGGGAGCCCGTAATGGCTTCAGGTGGCTGCATCTCGAAGAGTGTGCGAGATTTTGCAGCCCTGCGAACAACAATGCAACGGGCAAGCAGGCGGGCAGCGTGTCCAGCCTGTGTCATGCAGAGGAGCCAATTTTGATGGCATTTATGTGAAAATTCCTTTTCTCTTTTGCAAACGTGCGACTATCATCAGGGCACTGCTGAGCATGCTGCTATAAAGGAAGCACGCAAAGAATTAAATTGGCATTAACATATTTTCGCATGGTGTTTGTGCGTTTACGAAATTATCACGCTTCGGGAGGGAGTTCTAAATTAAAATTAAGCTCTTACACAAAATGCAGAGACGCGGTAGGTAATCATGACATTATCTTATTATAAAATTATGCAAGAAGTGCCAAAGCTTATTTTGCTTCGGATATTTTGTTATATGGTATTTTTATATTAACAGGTATTTCGTAACTGTTAGTTTAAAATATAATTCAAATGCAATCAACTTTACCATTTGAAAAAATTTAATAATTCATACATTATTTTACAAGGCAATTTAAAATTGTACATGGTATTAGAACACAATAATTGGCGCTGATAACCAATCGAGAGGCGAAAAATAAAAACTCTGGCAGCTCGCAAACAAACGAAAAGATTTCAATCTCGCATTGTTGATTGCACGAACGTTTTTGTTCTCATACTTTTTCCTTCAATTAGTAAATAATTAGCGGAAAAATGAACTAACGAAACTAATTTCCATAGATGTCCGTGTGGGTACGATGTATGAACATACGTACAAAGTAATTATTTGTACCTTGCGACTTTCTATCGATGACTGTAGAAAAGAACAAGAAACCCACTCGGCAAATGATATATGGCACAACAATAACGGTTATAAATCACATTCATTTTTTCTTCAGCTCACCGACCTGCCAAGTGCACATCGAAAGATATCATTTACACACAATCTCGCAAGTAGCAAGCAGAACGTGTGAGAATCGTTAGCGCGTCATGATGATTAAATAATTTGCTATTAGTTTGATATTTGTCTTTGGGATTTGTGGTGTTTGTTAGCAGTGTTATACAATCGTTCCAAAGACGATGTAACAGAATTGTAGCAATGCACCAGATATGATTATAAGTGTACCTATACTCGTACATACAAATGCGGTGCTAAGTATACAGTTACGCAGCGATGCTCTCCTTCCGTACGTTGGTTTTCGATCAAGATTAGCGCGTATAAAGTGTTCGCATTAAAAGCGATATAATTTGATAATTGATATGTGCATTGTACACTTCGGGAGCGTGCGTATTATACGCCTCTATCACCAAACGATATTAATCTGTATCCTCATCTTTCATTATTTATTTTCTACGTCGTTTTGGGTTGTTGAATTATGTATTTTAATTTAGCCATTTGAAACTTCCACTCGGTTATGAAACCAAACTCGGTAGAGATTATCAGCAAGTTGAGTTCTCAGAATCGGGCTTAATTGCTTTCATTATTAAAAAAAACATGTTGAACATAATACATTGTGAATACTTGTATTTGCGTTAGGAGATGTGTTGTTTTATTGTGTATGAAGATAGCAGTTGATAAATAATTAGGTGCGTTTCTGATTTATGACGATTTATTTGCAGTCATCAGCGAATGCGTTTGTGAGTAACGAAGTGCAATTATTGTCTTATTTACCTATTTACTGTTTTCTTGCAAAGTAAAAGAGTCTGTGTTTTAACAAATTTAAAGGTTTTCTAAAACTTATCAAAAACCTAAACATCTACCTGAATCTAATTTCTCAACGACGCATATTGCGAAATGTATATTTATATTAAATATAGCAGCAGCAGCTTACTTTTCATATGGTCTTGTGCTGCGCCAATAGGCAAATGCACAGGCGCAAGCTACTTTCCGTGAATAAAGTACCACTTTTTGTTTAAATACTCACAATATTATTTTAACCTTTGGTAATAAGTACCTTGCACTATTTAATAAAAATTTGAGGAATATTATTATTATTTTCCTGGACAATTATAGAATGTCATGCACTAATTAGATTAACAGTTATCTCTTAGTTCGCATATTAGTGAATGATGATGATCTACATTTTTGTTGTACCGAGTTTTTGTGTTATAATTTAACGCGAGCATTATAAACTGAGCGCAGAATGCGCATGCATTCAATAAGTAGTTAATTTTTACGAGTTCTAAGCGAACCGCTGAAATATATCTCTCTTCATGGTGATCATTAAATGAAGCATTTTTCCGTCTTTCCCGCGCAATCCAAGTTCATACTTCATACACACAGCCGCACTCGACTGAATATCACTTCACATGCTCACGCTCATACATAGTCGTGATATTTATTTATGTGGCTGATAAAATCGTTCACAAGAATATTATTTATTAAGAGACCGCGCGCCATGTAGGTGGGCCGCAAATGAACGCGTAATTTGTTTAGATTATGACGAAAAACGAGTCCGTTTGTTTCCATTGCGCCGGGTAATAGTGTTAGTGCGCTGCGTTTACGGAATTGTTACAAACTGATAAAATGTTTAAATAAAGCGCGCGTTTCATGCGGTCGATTCGCCTATTTTAATTTAATAAAGACTCCTCCGTTGATAAACTGTCAGCAAGAGTTGGCGTAAAGTTAAGTGGACGATTACAGCGCATGCATTTAGATAGCACGAGTAATTCAATATCACACCAGGAGAATGAATAAAAATGAGATATGTACATTGTTGTCTCAACAGTTTATGCATGCAGATATTACAATACAGATACGTTTGTTTGAATTAATGTTGTAAAAAGCAAATTATTGTTGAAATACGCACATAAAAATTGTTATGAAAAGCATATGTTATAGGTTATATCAAAATAATGCTACAAATATAGGGAGAGTAGCCATATTTGGACCATTTTATATTTTTGATTTATAGAGCCACATATAAACTGTCAATAAAAATTAAGTAGCGGAAAAGTAACTCACAAGGCTTACCAACAAAATGATATTTTTGGTTTAAGTAAAAATTATATTTATACCCCTCAAATTTCAATTTAAAAATTGTGTTTTGGTCCAAATTAAGAAACCGGTTTCCTAAATTGGACCGCGCGGTTTCCTAAATTGGACCATGCTTTTTTAACGGCAATTGACACAATAGTAAATTTTAGTTTTAGCACTAACACAAGCACATTTTGTATAAACCAAAGTGCGGCATTTCATACAGTGGATCATTTCGAAGATTTGTGCTCGTCCACAAGCTTTTCTAGGAGGTCGAAAAATGATATACGTTTTCCTGTTAAAACCCCGGTGCCTGTCTTCGGTCCAACTTGGGCAACTTGAAGAATTTATATTTAATGATCAACGACAATCTTAATATAACATAACCTCTCAAAATTAATACTATAAATTATAGATAAATAAAGAAGCTTTCTGATGATAAAATAATAATCGGTAAAACTAACGTTTTAACGGCTTGACAGCTCTTGCACTTACGTCGTTATAATAGATTTGATAATCAATGATACACGAAGTTGTTGTCACGACGAAAGCACGCGGCAAGTTTTAACCCAAATAGTTGCATTAATTGTTTATAAATACGAGTAAAACGAGGGGCCAGTCTATTTTTGCACAAACTTCAACAGTCCGCGGATATCGTGGTGGTCCAACTTAGGCGCTGGTCCAAATTAGGCTACCTTCCCCTATGTTCTGTCTATAAAACTGTAAATTTGTTTTTTATTTACAAAAAAAATCATTTTTGACCTCGATTTGTAGACTGGAATTTATTTTCGCAATAATCTTTTACTTTATAACCAATTTTAAGACAATACAACACAGAAAGCAGAGTTAAAATATTTTGTTTGTATCAGCTGTAAGTCAGAAGTTAGGTTATGAGGGTTTTATGACATGAAGGTTATAATAAGCGTTCTGACCTTCTCCCTATTGTCACGTTAGTGATTCTAAAGCTAATATCGTTTTAAGGTACATTTCTAATTCTGATCTATCTTGCATAGTTTTATCTAACTCCTGACTCTCTACTACTATTCCCTTAATATAAGCACACGTGCTGTAGTTGCATGTTAAATTCATAATATGCGCATTGTTTGTATCCAGAGTGACAATTGCATGAATCAAACCGCCAAGTTGCATTTCAGCGGTTTCGTTCAGTGAATGTAAATGTGAGTTACGGTTCTGTATCGTATCCGACATCCGAGTCGTCGCCGCCAATGCTGATACTAACCCGCTCCAGTCGCATCTTGTGCTTGCCGAGCCACGCACAAATTTCAAGCATTTCAGCTTTCGTGTTCCACCGCCTCGCGTTCAACAGCACAGCACACAACTCATTATCTATACGTGTCGGCCGTCCGTATCGCGACCTGGCTCTTCTCGCACCTTTCGGCTTGCAACCGGATGTGTGACAACTGCCCACATTCGCCTTCGAAATCCCTGGTGTACATAACTACCATTCTTATCTTTGATTAATTCGACTGGCTCGCCTTACAGAAGACGCGCACGAAACAAGCAAAAAACGACCAAACAAAAGACAAAATCCATTCTTGTTCGGCTGCTCTGCGGTGCCCACTTTTAGTTTTTATTTATCTAGACATAGCACACAAAACAGTTTTCACATTTAGGAACAACATTGTAAAACCTGTAAGGTTTTGTCGCATGGCAAACCAATAGATGCACTATTTATCTTTATATATATAAGTCAGGTGAATGCGCGGTCATTGTACGTTTTATGCACATTCAACGTCTTTGCACATTTACCGAAAAAATGATGTTTATTTGATTAATTATAAAACATTCCAGTTTGTTACAACTTATTTTAAAAGTTTGAAATCTTTGAATTTAAAACGTGTGTTCAAAGCATCGTCTGTCGGAGCCACTAGTAGATAAACACGAACGCAATTTATAATTTGAAAATAAGAATAAAACTATTCATTGGGCCATGCGTGCAGGAGACGATGTTTTGGAATGCATGGCCATGATTGTGTTTCTGCATGAAATTAATTTTAATGAAAATTTCGTGTGGTTCATTGTTTAAAATGCATAATGCGTTCGACCGCCTCCGGGCATCTCCTCTTGACCGAGCTTATTCTATTATGCATCGGCTTTCAATCCAAATTCTCCAAAATAAATATGGAAATTATATAAATAAATAAATAACCACCGACAAATGCAAATTAACGTTACACACTGTTATTGTTTACCGGATTTCGGAAATACACGACTTGCTTATTATTTCCTATTATTATATTATAAAATATTCAGCGCGTCGCTTGTTGGCGCGCTCATCGATGAATTGGAAATTGCGTACCTCGTCAAAATGTGCAGGTGCAAAATTGTCAGAATTTAAAAACAATTTCCACATTATATTATTAATACGTATATGAGTTTGGCCGATTATAAAGTGCGCATAGAATGGTATTGATTTGAGCGGCAATTTAAAGCGTCAATATTCAATAGTTCTACCACGTATTGTTCATTCATTTATTTGTCATGGTTATTTAGTTATTTAATTCATTAATGCTGATGATGTTGGTGTTTAAATTTTAAAATTTTAGAAGCTTACTGTTTGAACATCATGGACACGAAATCATGCTACAGAGCAACTATTTAAAAAACGGGGCAACATTGCAACACAGTTTATAATCACTTCCATTTAGTAGTTTATTAGTTGTGAATTGAATACAAAATCGATTTGGACGTTGGGCTGGTTTTCTTGAAGAGTTTCGAGGCACTTGAGAAGTGCTTCGTTCGTTTCGAATGCGTGACTCTTAAGACGCTTTGATTGCCTGGTGAGAGCTTGGACAGATATGTGAGAGAACGACGGAACGAGATTATCGTCATATTCATGTACGCTCAGAATATTTCAACCCGTCGCCTAATTGAATATAAATAAATATCACATTATCGTCGACATGAATATATGTAAATATTAGTTAAGCTCGACTCGAATTCAATGCGTACCTTCCATTTGACGAGAATGCTGAGATAGAGCCATTTATCGACGAATATTACGACTTGTAGTCATCATCATCGGCTTAGTGTAAACTCAAAACGTTGGCGAGCAACAATCATCGATGAATGCATCGATTTGATCTGAATGCGCTTAATCAGTTATTTAATAGAACGCCATAGTTTATTTCATAATTATACAATTACAATACATGGTTACATGAAGAGTATAAACGTTTCGTTTAAGTCGGTGGCGCCGTCGTTCTAATCGAGGTAAAGCTTAGGCTTATAAACGCAATTTAAATTGTATTCAAACATTAGGTTTAAATGGGCATCGCGGCGCGTCGGTCTAATGCGCTACCATGATTGAGAACCAAACCATATTGCGCTCTATTAACAATTATTATTATTATTATTATTATTGCGAATAAATCGAAGGTAGTACAGAGTAGAAGACGCGGGCGAAATGACCCCGTCGCCACCGTTTCTCATTCAGTCTCCCTGGGCCCAACTCGTCGACGCGTGAGATTCTCGTTTGTTTCGCTTATCAATTTATTGCGGCAGGTTTCCGCGCCGCGGTCAAACAATGCAAACCTGTATTCTCCGGTGTCGTGGGTCGCCGACAAAAAACGCGCGCAGCAGAAGAGAAGCGGACGTCGAGGGCGAAGAGATTAATTCGCGTTGAGCTCGCCAGCACGCCCTTCATTGTAAATACTTGTCCATTGGCAAACAATTAATTTCGTTATCAAATTAGCGGAAAGCATCAGCAGTATATATCACGTTCGCGACACCTTCAGTGACTTAGGCTATGTTTATAACAGTAGGAGGTTTGCTCGCACTCACTTGCATAGGATTACCTGGTTTGGTAAGGAAAATGAAGAAATAACCAAATGTGTGATATCGAAAGCCAAGCAAATTCATCATACAAACTATTTAATAATAATTAATATTTATTATTTTTAGTTAATATTTTTGTATAGTTAAAATAACAGTATAAACTGACTAAATGTCGAAAAAAAGAATAAGCACATATTGTATGTGACAATTTTATACTCATGGTCAAAATCAAATATTTTTGAGTATTATTTAAAACACAAAGAAACACTTCCAGATTGTTGTAATTATGAGTCATATCTTAAGGAAGAACGTGCGGTGTGGCTCAGCTTGTGTACAGGTGGAACAATTTAACCGGAAGCGCTACATTATATAAAATAACTAATTGTATTCAAATGCGTATGCGCTGAATATTTATCGGCCCTGCAACAATACTAACATACAAAGCGAGCGTTTATAAAAGATTGCTTTTTAAGAAAGTCGATAATTCTTCACTTGTTTCTCAAACACCACTCAAACTCATTGTTGT
The DNA here is from genome assembly GCF_025399875.1 of Dalotia coriaria. NCBI lineage: Eukaryota > Metazoa > Arthropoda > Insecta > Coleoptera > Staphylinidae > Dalotia > Dalotia coriaria. The sequence goes on from NW_027045448.1 coordinate 3,108,101, forward strand.
AGGTATATCCATCTAATTGTTTCGTTTGGCAATGGTTTATTTTTCTTCGTCTTTCTTTTGATGACCGTTGACTGACTTATTCGGCCGATTTTTTGTATTAGATAAATAAAAACAGGAACACACATACGACGACTCGCGCCGGAAACTGAACGTTTTACGTAGTTTTCGGGTGGCATTTATGTGCATGTATAATTATATTTATGTTTATTTTATTATAATTATTTCGTAATAATGTCCGACATTTAAACATGGTATCGGTGTTTCGGGAACGTTGGAACTTCTAAAGGTGCCCGCATACTACCATCATTATATTTCTGCAAAAGCAGAACTTGTAGTACAAAAAAGATTTCAATAAGAAAATCATACGCACGAGAATCCAAGTTTTGTGAAAAATTGACTTTGCTGTGTGACGTTTTAATAGATACCTTCATTTGCTGATGCGATATGTGTGGTTGGCCTAAGCGAGTGAACTAGCACGATGGTAAACATTAATTCCAAAAAGGAAACGGAATCGTTTTGCGTGCAAGTGCGAATGTTAACCGTTGTAGAAAATAATGTTGCACGCAAAGCCACACTAAATGCATACACAATACAACACACGATATTAATTTAGATGAATAAGTAATAGCTTACGCTGCGTCTCCTTTTATAAACAGTCGCGTTTTATTTCACCCGTTGTTCTGAACAACCCGATATGTTATTAACAGAAAGGGGCAAATAACAACTTAAAACAATGCGAAAAAATACATAAATACTCATTAAACAGTAGCACAATAGATAGAACTACACGAAATCGTAGAAAAACGCGCTAAAATAAAGAACATTTAGATTTGAGGCAATAAATTATGCAAACAAAGCAATAACTTTTTAAGTGCCTTGCCTAATATCAAAATACCGGTGAGACGCGACAACACATTAACTTACGACGACAACTATTTCGCTTTTTAGTGAGACTTAATGTAAACAACTCGTAAAATCAGGTAGCAAGCGCGAGCGACAATTATGCATTGTAGATTTATTTGTTTACGTCTAATACCTATTCAGTTATCGCTAGTTAAACACATTTGTAATTTGTTATTGGCTAGAAAACCATACCAATTACTTTATCCTTCCTAATCACCCCAAATAAATTAAATATGCTGCGGTAAATTTCTTGTGAGTTTAAGTTATAAAAATAGATATGCTATGGCAATGGGAATGTTTGTGGAAATATGAATCCTATATTGCATATGCAAATGCATTTCTTCACCGATTTCGTCGCATCGCGCACCGCGTATGACAACTCGCACATGGTTTACGCAAATGTAAACAAGCTGCAAAACCGAAGTATTGAACCATTGTTGTAATGCTCGTAGCGCAGTCATCGCTAGCATAATATGCCACATAATGTCATAATGCGCACGGCATTCAACAATCACAAGATCACAAGAATAAATCACAAGAATACAAGAGATTCACACAAGCATGAGCATCATCATCGCATGCTCCACTTTTTATTGATCCGAATCGATCCCCGAGATTTTATTTCATTCAATGCTAATAACACCCAGTGGCGCTCATGCAACTATGGTGTCTATGACATCTACTTGAAGATGAAAAAAACACACATGCGGTCGACAAGAACAATTACATCACGAACCAGTTTGCGCATATATTTTGATACGTGTTCGTACACGGAGAGAAACAATTACACATAATACTTATAATTAGCAGTATGCGCGATGGATGCGATAATCATCTTCACAGGAAGGCGCCCAACGACAACCGCGCGAGCGTGCCCATATATCGCATTGCGCGATTATCTTAATCTAAGATTTATATTTTTTATGATTTTATTGTTGCGGCTTCATGTGAAATGCATCGTATTTACGTCTTTGCTAAGAATCTCAAGACGTTATCGTTTTATTATATTTTACATCCACTTAATCAGTTAAATTTTATTGTTTTTTTCTGTACGTGCAGCAAATTTCAATAGCAGAAATAGGTTTTTCGATTTACAGTAATGGCTGCATTATTACTAGAAAGAAATTGGTTATAAGAATTGTGATTGTGAATGAGTTTTTTGCTCTCCTAATTGTGTGAATCTCAGTTGGCTACCAGTCTTGCAAACGCGATTGCATTTTTATATGCTCGAGTTTATCAAGATGCCATTAGAGAGGTCTAATCTGAGCAATGTCATGTGCTCAAAGACTTGAGGTCTAATGGTTTAATGGATGACGCGTATTAATACCGCGCCGCTTTTCTGCGTTTTATAAACCTCTGGTATAAGTAAACCGTAAACGACCACTTCAGCCAATTCAGGTGTATGTATTAATGTGTGTGTGCGTGTCGACCGCAAACCGTTACCACCTTAATCAGCATACCATTTTCGAGCACATTAAAATAATTACATAAAATATGTTGATAAAATATACGAGCCGTGCTTCTACGCACGCATAAACGTGGTGTACATCAATAAACACATTTAACCAGCTTCGGAACGTCGCGACGAGCGATTACAAAAAGGTACGGCTCGCAATCGTTACCGCACCAAGGAGCTAAAGAGTTAAAGAGCGGATCAGAGGTACGTTTGCCCGCGCACAGTCCGTGTAATGCACACTTTGCGGACGGTTATTGGACATATATAATTATTGATACGGCTTTGTGTAATTATACTTGTCGAACCAGTGTTTGAGGTAAACTTTCGATTACGATCAGTGGAGTTAGTCGAGCAAGCTGCGAGTCAAACTGGTACCCGCGTACCCGCTTGGGTTTTGCACTCACTGGCTCAAGATACTTCTGCATTGCACATGGTGTTTCCCGGCAAGCAAAACCAATAAGCCATGGGCACTCACGGACGCGCGGTCGCATCAAATCAAGAGGGTATATTATAAAAAAGTATACCAGAGTATGTAACATCGTTGCATTTATTCCAGTTCTTCGTTTTTACTCGCGAAGAACGGAAAACAAAAGAACGAATTAAAATTCAAATTGTACGTTTAATTAGGTAATTATCGGCCCTCACACGTTGATTTTCATCGAACGCTCAAGCAAATTTGTTTATTTGCATGTTATAATTTTTATTGGCGTACATATATATTTTTAATCAAAATTCATCGTTATAAACAACATCACAAAATACAAAATAATGCATGTAGACTGTCGTTATTGAAGCGATAAACGCTCAGATTGCATATGCAAAAATAAAACTATAAAATTGCACACAACAACAACACGCCGAACACGCACGATAAATATAAAATAAATAAATAAATTACACACAACAATGGAGAATTATATTTGTATCATCAATAATTCAACGGCAATTAATTAAGAACTTCACACGGTCCGTAAATGTAAATCGTGAGTCGGTCGTTCGTTCAGTCGTTTCGTGCGTTATGCAAAGTCACACACAACACACACACGCCGTCGCAGCGCGTATTTATATTGTTGTTAATTTCGCAACGAACACGTGTAAAATTTAAAATGTTGTTTGAGACGGCGCGATTTGCCTTAATTACAACAAATTCGTGCCTCATAATGGTTAATGGCTTCTTGTCCCAAGATTTCTTATATAGCTAGTTGTTTTTTATCATCGTGTAAATGTGGCATGTGGATGAACGATGAGGGGCACCGCGGCGATTATATGGAGCGATACTGTCATCATAACAACACTTGATTCTAAAATTTCGGGCACTGAATGTAGGAAAAATCGACTTCGAAGAGTCAGTCGAGCGTCGGAGAGAAGGAAAACAACCACCTGCCGGACTTGTGCGTTTGTAATCATATGCGAAGCGACGTGAGAGACATGTGAGTGTCATAGGTGCATTAAAATATTGTTTTTCCGCTTGATTTAGATTGTGATTTCCAGTACGTTTGAGATTAGGACCTGTCGAATAATTAGCATTTTTGACAAGCGTTCAGATAAAATCTTCGGTTTTCAAACAAATTTGACAAAAACACATCATTTTCGGGTGAAGTTAGATTTTGAGTAGTAGTAGTAGTGATGAAGCGGAAACAGAGGAAGGGAAATAAAGGAAAGCGTTTTGGGATGGCTCCTGCGGAAGCATGGCAAAAATTTAATCTTGCATCGCTTGGATGATAGAAATGCCAACGCGCGGCGGCAAACTAAATTGAAAGCAATCCGCAAATTATTTTAGGAGTATACGAGTGGGCATACACGGCCGATGCGCGTCGAGCATACAAAACAGGTAGAACTGCGAGACGTTTCGCAATGTTCCCTCACTTCACGGATCGTGCTTTTTGCCCCAATGGTTGGTCTCTTTTCAACTTTACTTCGGCCTGCTAGGATACAGCGTAGTAGAAGATCTAAAGCAGGAGCGAAAACATCATCTGACCGTACAGAGGCGACGACGCCGCTGAGATATCTAATTTATATCATGCTCGCCTGAGAACAATGATATTATTTTGTCTCATTAAGTTTAGTATTGTACCTACCAAGCATTTTCAAAGCAGCGTTTGTGATGCGTTTTATTAAACAAAGTCGATATGTACCATCCTCGGACTTACTTGATTTTTTAAAATAAACGCAAATATTGACTGAATAAAACAAATAAAAAAAATTAATTTTAGGCTACATTTGCACTGGAAATTACACCGACGAAATAAATATTTTGTATACTGCAGGATAATTTTTATAACAACTTGAATTAAATTTAATACTGGTTCGTTTTTCTGCACTGATGCTAAATCATATGTAACATTGCAAGAGACATGACATGTAAACATTGCAACGCGCATATCAAGCACTTCGTCGATGCACGCTGAATAATTAAAAAAGATTATGGCCGCGGATAATAATATGTAATATGCATTAAATCCGTGCCAGTATAGCATGTGAGGCTAGCATGTGTGATTCTTGTGCATAGCTCCAGAAACGCAAGATTCGTAGATACGTAGAACAAACGTCGGAATTTAAACAGCGAACGAGCAGATAGGAAGCGAACGAGTTCATTATGGATGTAACTATCATTCGAAGTCCTTTCACATATAAATAATGCGAGCAATTTTAATTAGATCGCAGACGATTGTTACTCGTGTGCTCACTGCGCACATATTTCAAAATACATAATTGCAGAACATCTCAGTAACAACTCACAACTCGGCAAACATTACTATTCTGCCTGACGGAGAGAGACTACACATAAGACTTTGTAGTAGATTTGTGCCGTTGGAAAATTTATAAGTTCAAATTGCACATATAGCAGATATGAAAATTGAAGAGCTTGGTAGACGTATAAAGAAGTCATAATCATGCCACGAAGGCGGCATGCTTAATGCAGTGGCGTGGGCGTACCGAAACGTATGGGTTTCGCATTATTTTACGTGGTTACTTAGATGGTTGCATGAACGTGTGCGTGTGCATGCCGCATTGCCGACGCGGCGCGCTGGCGACGTTCACATTTCTATTTCCTTTCCGAACGGCGTTTCAGTTATACGTTCTGATAACACGACAAAGCACTACATCATATTGCGGATGATGGTATGATATATATTTCGCGCAGGCATGTCTTCTCATATTCTTGTATATATCTGTAGGTATTCCCATATTGTCGGACATAAATATATAAATATACTTATGCCGTTCGGGCGCATTCTTGTTCTTTGCCATGCTCCTTTAGTCCTTTGTAGATCTAAGTGTGCGCTAGCAGGTACGCGCCTCCCGTCTGGGCACGAATATTACAAACGCTCCGGTAATACATTTCGTGAAACTGACTGCGAACTTTATGGGCCCACGGCAGCATTAAATTGTCTCCGAGCGGTGCGCCACTTTCAGCCCCTTTCGCGCATTCTATGAGATCTCTCGTAAACATCCCAGTGGAACGCACTGGCGAATGCGCGAACAAATCTGCCGGTGTACGCAGCGCCACGGTACAAACAGGTAATTTAGCCAAACTAGAAAACGCTGCAAAATGATAATAAAGCAGCTCGAGCGCGAGCGTGTAAACAAAACGACGATGTGTTATGAGATGTGGTGCGCTGCCCTATAGCTCGAGTGGCAACTGCGCGCTGGTAACAGTGTACACGCTCTTTATCTTGAATTATACTCAAAGCTGTTGCGCTAAAATCTTGCACTAGGAGTGCGCGAGGTAAGTGAGTGCGGCGCCTTCGCACGGAAAACAAGAGATAATATAAATATACGATTTACAGGTGCGATGTTTTTCACCTGCATGCTACACATAGGTAGGTACCTTCTATAAACGACGTGTTCACCACAAGCTCTATTCTCCAGGATTCATTATTACAAATACATCCAAACAGCTGTTTGAAACATTTGCAAAACCAACTTTAACAAATCTAGACCATCAAATCATCATGTTAGAAAAAGCAAAACAACCGAAAATGTAAATCAGCAGCGCCTAAGTGCTGTTCAACGGCGCATTAGTTGCTTCAGCGACGACGTTGTTCATTCAAAAATAGTTTTCGAATATTTTAACAATTTCCTGTCGTTTGTAGTAAATGCTTGTTCTTTCCTTCTCACCTAACTCCGTCTGACTCCGCTATCTGGCTATGAAATCGAAGACGCAACGTACGGTTCGTTTGCTTTGGGTATCCGACTCCGAGTCAGACTTTAAGTCGAAAGCGACAAGTTGGTGTCACTGCATTGTGAGCGTGATGGTGCAGCCAGAGTTATGCAGCACAATGTTTTGAATGCCTTTTCAGGAGGATGCGGTCTTCTGAGAATTATCGACGTTTTTACCAGAAAAAATGCCGGAGCGCCTCTCGTACGTAGTCTCGCTTACAGCCACGTCGACGCCGCCAGAGAGAACAACGTTGCGGTGTCGATTCATTAAAAAAACAGGTTGGCAACGCGCGTAAACATGCGGCGTTTGTGGCGCTGGACGGTGGCACTTATCATCGCGTGGCTATGCCAACTGCCGAAACGGCCCGCCCAATAAACTACGAGAACGATCCGCTGTGCCGCACAATGTCAAAGATAAGTTAAAAACGATGTAACGCAGATTCCGCCATCACCACCTCGCGACGAAGCCAATGGCAAATATTTCGAGACTTGTACGGCATTAGCCCTTTACCCAAAAAAAAGAACGACAGCTAGAACGTGAGAATCAAAAACGGCGCCATCATCGACGTTGACCCAAGTTCGGCATTCTCAAGGTCCATTTGAGTCACTGGATGCAGCAATTATAAATAGCTACCTACTTAAAATTCTTCAATAATCCTCCCTTGAAGTAGATATAACTGGGCACCTGAACGCACGCACAACCCGTCGAAATGTTGGCCTTAGTCACCAGACCATAAATAAGATAAACGTTAATTTTGAACGAGTGGCAAGATGCGTGTGATTAGAATTCCTTCGGCCGAAGATCGGTGCCTTTGACCAGTCTACAGTAAAGACGACCCCGTCATCGAATATATTCGACATCTCGGACATTAGTTTATTAACTCATTCACAAGTAGTGTGGATACCCGCTGAGAACACCACACTACCGTGTGTAGACCTAAAATAAAACGTTGGAACAAAGATGCGTATCATATTTGATTTAAGTTCTTTTTTTTTCGAAAAATTTAAATTGCCTAAATTGTTAATTTAATGTGAAAATAAAACAAACGAAAACACAATCGCAAACAATTGCGAATCATAAATACATCAGCGCTTCCTTTGATGAACATCCATCGCACGATGAAATAAACATTTGCAAGTCTATTATTTTAAAATACACATCATTTGCATACTGTATTTAATGAATGAAACCTTCAAAGCATTTCAAGCGCGGTGAGTGTTGAGGATTTATAATTTGGCTAGCAATGCGAAGTTTTGAATTAATATTCAAGCTGACGAGCAAAATACAAAAAATTCCCAATTTTAGCCAAATTTTAAATACAGCATAAATGGAATGCTCCAGATATGCGATGCCGCTTTTTCTTTTGGTCGAAATTTAATACGAAATGCGAATCGTACCGACAATAATCGTGTTTAGTCTGTATAATTAGGAAACGTTAATTTTAGCGTTTTAGTAAGCCATAAATAGTTTAGCATATGAATGATTGAATTAGCATATGAATTATAGCAAATTTGTCTGCAATAAATCGCAATGTCAGTTTTTATTCGTCGGGTATATAGAATAACCTAATATGAAAACAAAACATTGTGCGCCATATGACGATCGGTGCTAATCCCATAGAAGCATTGCAACATCGTTTAACTGTTTTAACGGTTGCGAGCTGCGTATGTAATTGAATATTTTGAAATTTTCATTCACATCGCGGTTACAAAGTAAGTAAATTATATTGGCATTCGGTGATATTCCTTAATGGAATCACGAAACACATGTTTCAAATATTGGAGCGCGATTGTTAAAGATTTGTTTTCGAATTTGCAATCTGTTAAGATACTAATAACAGTAATTTGCAAAATTTAACCTTTGGTTCGATATGAATGAATGATATTAGATAGGTACAAGCAAAACTTTCTACATTTTAATAATAAGGAGTCTTGGGCAGTTTGAGTAAACTTTCTGACGAATGTTTTATCCGTAGTATTGGTATCTCTGTTCGCGGGTGTACGGCTTGTGTTACATTGTCATAACTTTTCAATTCTTCCTAAAAGCAGAGTCGACGGTTCGTCGGAGGGTAAGCCTGATCCGAAGTGTAATTAAAACTCATTCCGTCAATTCTCTTTTGATTAATTGTGAACACACGAGCAGGCGAGCAGCGGTTAAGAGTACCAAGGGGTGGTCCTGCAGAACTCCGGGGCAGCCGGCGGCGTTCGTTTCATTCATTCAATCCGCTCGTGTCTCTGGCCGGGGATGAGCCCGCGCACGGTGTTTATCTCCGCGGACCAGTCGCCGTAATTTCCATCTCAATCGTCACTTTTAATGGGAGCTCGGCAACCTCCGGAATTGTTTCCTTGATTGCAGTGACACAAAACGTTTCGAAACGTTCGATCACATTTCATTTAGAAAGGCGTTAATTGAATTTTACTTTGCACTGCAAGGTGGTGGCTGTTATATAAATGAAATTTGGCTGTCAGGCTTACACAGAAGTTTTCCAGCAGTGAACGGACGTGCGTTCATCTTTGTGGTCTACCTTCTGTTAGAAGCGGATGAATGAAGGGATGACTGAAGGACAGCAGCGGCGCTAAGTATTATACGTAACCATCATCATCATCATTAATTCGGCAAGGGCGGAGTGCGTTTTCGATGTCGTCGGTGTCTTTTTCGACGGATTCGACAGCACGTTGACATGGTGCGTCGTGCCGCATGACTAAGGCTCCTACAGAAAGAGTTAATAAATCGTATGTTCATTGGTTGGTCGTGGTGCGGGCCACCATTCGCAGGTACCGTGCCCAGGTAATTGCGTTTTATGTCCGTAATAAATAACTGTCCTCTGACACATCTATGTGCCATTAAGAATCACCTTTCTTCGACAGCTAGCGCTACCATTCATTAATTACGCGGACGTGCAACGCGGTCCGTACGAAAAACGCAAGGCGCACGCAGACGACCATTAGGCCGGGGCGCAGTGTGCACATATCACGACATCAATATGTCGACGTAGAAAAATAATTAAGCAAAGTATTTGTCATGGCACTTCCTGGGCCGCCGTTTTCGATTTTTGGTTGGTTTGCGTTGATTGTGTGTATTTTGTTTCGCCGACCCGCGCTTGATAATGTTTTTGGGCAGCTTGTAAGTTGCTGCCGCCACCGGTCGCGCCTTTGATCCTGCCACTTCGCGATGATAAACGACGATCCGTTTGTCAGTGCTGGACGACATCCGGTGAACGGCTTAAGTAAACGTCGCGCGACACACGCACAAAGGTTTGACGACGTCGTTTCGGTGGCTATCTATATGCGATAGCTAATAAGCTCTCGATATGCCCAACGTGGTCTAGTCGCGCGCCGCCGCCGCCTGCTTAACGAGAGCTAAATATGTGTGTAATGCGACAAAGACTGCGGCATGTGTATGTGCGCGCCGAACATCGGATTGCAAGGACGCAAGTGCCTACGTATGCAAGCACTCGATGAGTACAAACCAAATACTCGCCGGCAAGCCGCTTCGTGTGATGTGACTAAATATTTTTGTTGTTCTTTCACTTACATCTTAAGCGAGCCGCATTAAAGATGACGACCGCCGATGTCAAAGAGAAAACGCCGACTATTTACTCAGTCGGAACCTACTGGAGTTGAAAAAATGCGAAAATTAAGAAAACGGTAATTTCTGCGAATCAATTCACATTTATTCACAAGATTTCATATGTTGTGTTTGCAGTGGTGATCGGATTGAGCAAATATAAAATTAAAAATTGAATTTGACTTTTTTGCTGGAAACAAAATAAACATCTGTTTGTTTAACAGCAAAAATAAGTTGTGTTATTGCAGCCTATAAAAAAATCGAAGCTCGAAATTCTTGGCAGAAGCTTGGTATAAGAGTGGATTGTTGTAGACGACGCTCCAGTAACAGCGGCCATGCAAATTGTGCGAGTTAGGACGCCTAATAGACTTAATCTTGTCGTTTATGTTCAACATTCACGCGGGATAATTAGCAGCGACGCAGATCTCCCAACACAATGAGGGCCAACTCCTATGTGCACTATGCACGCTCAGCACCGCTCCTATTGAATCCTGGTGTTTGCGAATTCTAATTACGGGTGCCGCAAGCGACGCAAAATTAAACTTTCATCAGCTATTACCATATGAGAGAACTCTAATTAAGGTGAAGTGCGCGGCTCCATTGTTCGTGGGGCACCCGGCTTTGCGCGCGCGTATATACCTATGGGCGATGACGGCGGAGTGTCGCTCCTCGCCTCGCCGCCGCCGACACCGCCACTGCGCCGCCGTGCAGCCGTCTCTATTAAAACAACACTAAATCCATTTTGTGATTTGAAACGGCGGCGCTTTGTGTGCGGCGCGCAAATGCGTCGTGCCCGTAGCGAATGCGACGCGATAAACAATTAAACGGCTGCACAACGCAACAATGCCGCCATTTGAATCCGTCACCTCGCTCGCATCGCACGAACGAAAGAAATCGATGTGTTTTGTTGCCACTTTGCTGAACCGCTGCATGTGCAGAAATGCACCGCGGCTCGCGCACAATGCATACGCACGGTTAGAAAACACAAAAGCTTGTTGCCATAATGCGTAATTAATTCAGATTAAAATCGCGTTAAATGAATAATAGTGCGTTCCGCCGAAACGCATGCACTTAGCATATCATTAATTAAATTCAACTTTTTTTTTCCGAAGGCATATTGAAGCATGAAGGATGATTCTGCTGAACCATAGTCAATTTTTGCACTGTTGTGTGCGTTGTACACAATGCACATTCGCTTCTTTTTTTAGACTGAACAATTCTAATTAACGTCAAATTTAAGTAAGGTTCATTCTCTTAAAGAACCATCAATCTTTCAGTCGTTTCAAGCCAGTCTTCCTTGACTCTTCCCGTGTCTATCCCTGTCTTGCTTGTATTAGTCTTCAAAGAACTCGTGGCGGACGTCCAAATGCAGCAGCGCGAGTCAAAAATATTTGCATAATTTCCGTTTAAAAATGCGTGTAATTGTTGTCATGTGTGTGCGCTACTCGTGCGGGGAAGTGATGCGCTCGGCTACATGTGTCGCATTTGTCAGTTTTGTATTTTTTATTCGTGCTCACATTCCAGAGGCGCGCTTAAAAATAAAACCGCTCGCACAGTGAAAGGAAACTCTCGGCGGCACGAAGACTTCGAGCTTGAAAACGCGCTTCGCACATAAAACACTAAAATTGGATTTGTTTTGACATCGGAGTGCCTCAAACTGCCAGCCGGAAAATACTCGCTAATTAGTATAGTGAAATATGACTTCATTTAAGACTGCATTCAAACACGTCATATCCTTTACTCAAAACATAGTAAATAATGATATTGTGAATCTACTTCTGAATAAAATTATGGAAAAAATGCAGTCTTTGATGTTTGTGATGGGACTCAACGATTATACGCGATTAATAACGAAGGGGAGCTACTGATCAAGTCTGCGTACGCCGGTGGAACACAACTGTGTGTGGAAAAACTTACTGGGAGTTCGTCACTCTTCAAACCCGATGATGATGATGATGTTGTCATCGGTTGTCAGCCTAGAACCAATTTAGCCCTATAAGGCCAGCGCCTCCATTCGCTTTTAATGAAGATACAACAATATCTTATAAGATGCTTTATCTCTGCGGTGTGCGCGATTTATGGAGTCAGTTTTTAGACATTCGGTCAGAATATATCGGTAAAAACGGCGACCAGACACAGCGACGATGCGCCGAGTCGGCGCCCCCGCCACGGCGATGCGCTGCTAATTGAGAACGAGACTTGCCTCGCTCTCTTAAGACTTACGTAATTAGTTGCGCGCGTCGTAAACGTTTTAGCGCCGCTTAATGAAACGCAATAAAACACCCAGCGGTGGCGGTGCGCTTTGCTTCCTGGCGGATGAAAGAATATTATATGTTAATTATTTAGAATCATAGTTTTTCGAGTGGAGTAGCATTAAATTAGATAACATTTCGTGCGGAGCCACCACAATGCATTTAGAAGCCTGGCATCCCTTCAAGCGGCTGTGTACACATTCTCCGAATACCCGACGAGTCCAGCTCGCGACCACCACACAATTGATATATAGATGTAGAACGCTGAATCGGTGTCCGCCGCTGGTGGTCCCCGGTTCGATATTAGTTCGGCAGACATATCCATTGTCAGGCGGCGCAGGCTGCCTGACGGTCGGACCGCACCGATGTCCACCGATCATGTAGTAAAGCTCGCCATAAAAAAATAAAGCGCATTGTTTTTACTCCAACCCAGCGACGGACGTCGCGGACTCGCGAAACGCGCACCGAACGAGACGACCGCCGGAATGAAAAACACGAGGACAACAGCCGCTGAGAAAAATATTAATAAATCGGCGGTTCTCTCTCGCCGCAAACGAAAACAATACGATCGTTCGGCCAACGCTGGCAAAACGAAAAACAAATTGAATGTAAATTCTGAAGAAGCGTCATCCAAAGCGTTCTATTCGTTCTACGCCTATATTGCCGGTTAAACACACGAAATATTGGTCCTAGCGTGCGGTCATAATGGTAATGCGGATCAATTTGTTTATGTTCGGCTGTCAATTGCTCATGAATTCGTTACGCAAATGCAATCGGCATGCACAATGCGCTTGTTTGCGTCATCTTATTGCTGCTGAATGTAAATGAACCGCCAAGCAAGGATTTAGTACATGAATGACAACAATGGACTTACCATAATTGGTTTGAAATTTGGCTGAAATTAGAGTCGTCTGAAATATCTGATTAAAACAATTCGAATATAAATAATGAACGAGTCACTTTATTGCAGCTTAAAACACACGAAATATTGGTAAGTCATCCATAATATTTATGCAGTACAATTCTGTTTTCTTTTTTCAAGTCACCGCTCAATTGATCGCAAATTTCGCTTACGGTTTACTGTCAAAGAAGAAGATTGAATGAGTGAGTGATATGTCAAATGTTAAAACAACAAATTAGATGTGGATTCATTCCACTTGCTTCCAATTTCCAATTTCGTAGTATTACACAATGATAATTTCTGTATTTATGCGAGCAGTGTGGTTTTGTGTTTGTGTGTATGTGTGTGTGTGGTGATTAATATAAGTGTTTCGCGTTATATCGAATTCCTTCCACATCTCTCCTCCATTTTTAATATACAATGCAGCTCTCTATAATTGTTAACTTATATTTTTGTATGCGCGTATTATTCTTAGTAGTACATAATAATAATTTTTTAATAACAAAGATTCTTTTACTTACGTTTCTACTCTAATTACATACATATAGATACAAGATTTTATACTGCTGCGAACGAAGCGCAGTACGCAAATGATTTCTTTCATTTCTTGCGGGGAGATTCATTTTCTTTTAATTGTTTAAGTTATTATGTACAAGATAATGACCTAGTACGCACACGCACGCCGCCTAGCCGCCAATAGCGCTTAAAGTCTTTTATCACCAGCGAATCGTCCTTTGGTGAAACAAACTATTTTCGTTTTGTCTTCATATCACAATGACCGTTCAAGAGCATGCTTCTCCGACGTCATAAGAGGAGGGTACTTCCTAAAGTTTGGCGGAAGGTGAATGAAAAAGAGGGAAAGAAAGTAGGTACGCGTTTACGTTTTTAGTTTATAAATTATTGTCCACTTTTATGTACAACACATCCGGAGGTAGTAGAAGATCAGGGCCACAGAGGGATCGGTAGTCAAGCCTTGTTGAGCGCCATTGGTTTTAAAGGCGTCTCAGAACCGGACGATATCGAGGACGTCGAAGAAGGTGACATGCGCGACGGGTTCGTCGAGAGTCCCAACGGCATGCTCGTCATGGTCGCGGTAGTTGAGGCCGGCAGCGATGCTTTGGATAAGAGGTGCCCGGCGGGATGGCCGAGGAGATTTCGTGAGTACGACTCCAAGAGGGAGACATCGGGAGGGCCGGCGCTACCGCCAGCCGCTGCAAGGTGCTGCGCCGCCGCCGGCCCGTAGAGACTACGATAGAATTCGTGTGTTCGCGCATACGGCGATGAGTGCAGTCCCGGCGGTGGTAATCTACTTCCGAGTGGTGGCATTAGTCTGCTAGCCGCGGTAGAGTAGAACGACGAGGACGCTGATTGCGGCGAGCCGTCGCTTTCCTTGCTCGCCATGTCGGCCAGTGACCATATTCGAGGTTTAGACGTCACGGAGCCGGAGAGCTGGGATGGGGAACCCGATGAACGCGGCGGCATAAACGCTGGGTGAGATCGATCGTACAGGCATTCGGGACTGTCCGGCCCGCTGTCCGGTCGAGACTCGCTCCATTCGCTGCCCGTGTCTGGCCCTAATCGGGGGTGAGGCGGTCGGTCCCCATCTTCACTCGAACCGGTGCCTGAATCTTTGGAATCTGTATTAAAACCAAATGTAAAAATACTGCCCCATTTCAATGGGTCCATCCCGATGACCAGTGGACACTGCTGAACCTACATAAGAAAAAGCATGCGACTCACCTATTAAATCTTTTCCGTCCGTGCTTTTATGATCATCGTCATCATTATTGTTATCTTCGTCTTCGACACGATTGCGCGGCTCCCAGGTCATTTTGTTCTCTTTCTTGAGTCGTCGCCGTGCGTTGGCGAACCACGTCGACACTTGCGTTAAGGTCATCTTGGTGATGATCGCCAGCATTATCTTTTCGCCCTTTGTGGGGTACGGGTTCTTCTTGTGTTCGTTAAGCCAAGCTTTCAGCGTGCTTGTCGTTTCGCGGGTGGCGTTTTTTCGACGCGCACCATTGAGATCCATGCCGTATCTGCAACAAAAGTCGAAGAAAACGCTGTTATAGAAACGTACAAACAAAGAAAAACTACATTCTCGCCAAGACACGCATTGCACACTCAAATCTTGATCGCACCGAGTAGTAATCTTTAGAGGAGTAATGGTCGATTGAGCAGCTTTTCACTCTTTCACTCTCCACTACCAAAGTAGAAGAGATAAATAGAGGAAATTCGATTTCCAAGACGATCGCCATTACATTACGCGACGCGCTTAACCTTTATCAGAGATTAAACTCACGGATTCCTCGGATATGCCAGCTGGATGTAGCGATTTAGTTGAACTGCTGAATTGACGAGATCGAAATTAAATTTTCCAACGATTTCGTCCTTCTATCCGATGGCAGCGAATCGCTTTTTATATAAAGACATCCAGGGGTTGCAAAAGGGGCGGATAAGCATGTCTGCCTGTGCCTGATAACATCGAATGTCTAAATCGGACCAGATGTGGCAGCGGAGCTGTCTTACAATCCGGATGACATACCTCGAGGGGCGCGGCGAGACTTTCCACGCGCAAAATTGAAACATCCTGTCATGGCGCCTTTCACAATATCAACGTGGGTTTCATTATTTTTGACACCAGTCTCAACAACAGGCCTTTTCGTTGCACCTTTCGTGATGGGTGTAAAAATGATTTTAGCAAATCTTGCTCGGCTGTATCAGCGAGTAGTGCACGGAGATGTACATACAAATGGAAAATTAATAAAGCTGTCAAGCGCCCCTTTTGCGAGCGTCGAGTCGGGGCGAAATTAAGCAGCCGCGCGGAACGTTTCAATCTGAAGGTCGTGGGGCGTGTGTTTGCCAACAAACAGACACATCCAACCGGCATCGAATATGCCATGCGCATCCACCGGGTGGCAATTTAAAAAACAACGCTCGACGCCTGGAAAGATCCGTTGCGAGGCGCGCCCTACTCCCAATGTGTGCGTGGTGCGCAGCGGTTCTATTTTCTGCGGGCGCGCTCCCCCGTGCCTAACTGATCGCATTATCAGCTTGTTTCCATAGCAATTGCTAATCGGAGCGCGCCATGCAGATCACTTCCGCGCCAGCGAGTGCCAATAAACGCCGTCGGCGTACGAGTTGCGCGGTCAACGTTTCGCACATACGCGCTCTTTGTCTGTCATAACACGCGCAAACATCGCAGTGGTAATAATACGACGAAGAAATGATGAATGACATGCACATAATAAGGTAAGACGTAGTGCTAGTCAAGCATCACATGTCAGGTCCATTATGGAAATTCATTTTATATGCCTCTCATGGCCGAAAGTGGCGGATCGTAAAACATTTCGGGCATTTAAAATGTTTATCGTCGTCCCTGTGTCCCTCGTCTGTCTGCAGAATTAAGCAAAAATAGTTCAGACGTAAACACGTGTTGGGCGCATATAAAAATGATTGTCGGTTTATTATCGCATGACAGAACGACGTCATCACAGGACACAACTCGCATTGAATTTAAAAAAAAAAAAAACGTCTCCGTCGGCAACAATACAAGTTTCCACGCTAGGTTAGGATCTCAAGGTATTACTACAGTCAGCATCAGCGTGACAACGGCCTGTATTCACATAATACCGCTAGACATATTAAACAGCGCGTGTTGACTTCTGCTTTTGACACCTTTTGTTATATGAGATGGGATGGACTCAATTGAAAGGGCCAGAAAGCCGAAAGCTGTGAAATTCGTGAGCCGCTCAGATCAGCGCATTGCGATAGTCATTAGGCTATTTCATTATTGGTTATGACATACCTGAAGATTCCACAGCAATAATCCATCATAAGATTTTGTATGACCCTAAAATATATGCAAAAAAAAGTGTACGCTAGTCCTAAGTACATACGAACATGGATTGACGAATCGATTTTTAATTACCATCACCCTTTTTATTCCTGTGTGTTTCGGAAGCTATTTATCGTGCTGTTGGAAGGTTAACAAAAGTTCTTATTTATGTAAATCGTTGCGACGAGCAGATGGAAGAGTTGGATGGCTGCGAGTTGAAAATTGATAGGAATAGACACCCGAGGTTCGTGCTCGCGGCAGGTTAGACGTCGACGTAGATGTCGACGTCGAGTGGGCTTCTTCGTCGCGCGGCAGGAATATGTACACGCAGCACCTGGCGGGCATGCACGAGTTCACCACGGCCGAACGCGCGCAATCGTTAACAGTGGCGAGGCCCACGGTTTATCGCCACCGTCGATCTAGCATTATCGCAGGAGTATCGGTAATCTCTTAAAACGCGATACCTTATACTTAAAGTGTCTCCGTTGATTGGTGACGCTCAACCGTTCGAAGACGTGACCCTCGGCTTTGTCCCGCCATGCACCCGTGAAACTAATGCAAATTTTATTCGGCTAGGTATTTATACCTACATATTTTATAATACATAAATCGAAGTCATACGCAAAGAACGACCGTTAATCGTTCCTCAAAGCGACTTTCGCATCAAACCGATCAATCAAATTTAACATTCCAGCTAATTACGGTATGTGACTCATTCTCTAACCCAAATCGGATGCTATAGCTTAGGTACGTGCACATGTTGACACTAGAAGCGGCAGTCTTGGAAATTTGTATGTGCCTCGCATCAGCAGAGTGATGACAAAAGATGTAATTGGCGATGGTCTTCCGTCCACGTGTTGTTCCGCCGAAAGGCCATCGTCACCGCGTCGCCACAATAAAATTACACGCCGACACGGTAAAAACATAACACACCATCGATTCAACAATCGTCGATAAACTTCCGAATGCAAGCGCAGAATATAAATTATCATCACGTAGCTACCGCTGCGAATCGGGTATGCGATTGTGGAGTTGAACAACGCCAACCGGCTAAACGAGGCAACGAACATACGTTCGTTGTTGTCATTGTTTGTTGGTGGGAGCAAATAAAAAAAAACACCAACAAATGCCGATTACTTTTGGTAATATGTTGGAAACAACATGCGCGACAGCGTATTTTCACGCTGAACTTAGAGGAACAAAACGCACATGAAAAAAGGCAACAAATTATCTTATCGCTTTTGACATAATTATAAATAATTAAATTCAATTATCGTTTGGCCTTTGAGTTCACGCCCGTACTTAATATCATCATCGGCAGTGCAGGATCATCAATCATCGCGTGGTTTGTTTCGCTCTCGCATTCAACAGCTCTACGAACTCGTATACATATTTAACTTTCAACGGATCTTGAGCTTGAGATGCAGGCAAACCAGTGTAGGTACTTAGGTGCGATTTTAAAGTGTGTATGAGAAAAATATTTATATATATATATAAAGAGAAAAGCAACGAGCCCAAAAACCGTATAATCAATTTCAATTAAGCAATCTCCACAAACCACGAAGGCGGTTGTTTTCCGCCGTGCACGAATGCGTTTTTCGAGGGGGTGCAGTGCGTCATTTATTATTTAGACCGATAACTAGCGCGAACTGCCGGGAACACACCCCAGTCATTTGATATCTACTTCACTTTGGCTTTGCCTCGACGGAGTCATGCCCGTAACGTCCCATGGGGTCACCCCACACCATCTCCACACGATGACACCCCCACACACAGTCTAACGGCCACTAATGCGTAAAAGTTCCTCGCACGTCGACAGTTCATTCGGAGGTAACACCACGTGTAATCAATTTTCGACACTCGAATTTTACGCTGATCGCTTAGTTAATAATGAAGTAGCAGGAAAAGAAAACTTACCCATTGAATGGATATCCGGCAAAGGCGGCGTCATAGGGGTGATACACAGATGGATATGGCCAAGAAGCCGCTCCCGCCGCAAGATTCTCCTTCAGCTCCAATCCAGCTGCCTGTAAACAACAAAGGTGCTGATTAGATAGGCGTGTGTCACGGGACATGTCGTATAGCAACTATTTTGTGTCCTAATGTGTCTTAATTCAATAATTAAACTGCGATCAAATCATCAAAACATTTGTCACTATCTCAGTTATCGGGTCGCATATTACTTATTAACTAATTTTAAACAGTGACCTATTGGCCCATAACGCTTGAATAAGATAAATTGAAAACATATTTGTTGATGCGAACGCTTCATTAATCGCTGTGTTAACACATTCAACGCTCAACCAGATGTGGCAAAAATTGCTCGACTATGTCATCAGGTGTGCTTACTTTATTTTAAGTTTAAACTTACGCGTACGAGTACATACATTTGTCTTAATCATAGCCGAAAGAGGCAAATGTTGGGAAAGAGTAAACGGAATAATTTAGTAAACATGACAGTTGAAATTTAATTTTGGCCAGACACATGAATATGAATGGTCATCCTGGCCTCTTCTCTGGGGGATTAAGAGACTCGACTCGAAACCACGTTATGTTAACAAATAAACGACAACAAAAGCAACAACACAACCACAAAACTCCACTCAGAACACACTGTATGCGTTGTGCAAGCACACACAGCGCTCAACTATGCAGCGCTATAAAACATCGACTGAAATGTGTTTTGTCATAAATCAGGATTGGGACGTGTCTATATAACTTCATTACGGATTATTATATTAATCACTTGCCGCTTGTGGCACAACAATGGCTCTGACAGGGCTTGTACGCATCCACGATGCTGCAGCGAAAGCCCAATGTGTCTTCTGGGTTTGGGTTCTGTGTTTGCGTGGCGTTTTTTATTCATTCACGTCGAGCTTGCACAGGCATAAAAAGAAACACAACATTCGGGTTTTACTATCATACAATCGTACGCAAGAGACAACAGATTATTTATTATTGATTCATTTTTAACTCAACGTGCACGTACGCTGTTCGCATGAGGAGCTTTTTCATTTGGGCGTGCAGCACTCTGAAGATGAAGCAGCAGCATTTATATTCGTATTCAGCACTGAATTTAAATTGAGCATTCTGTGCTCAATGTATGACGCCCAGAGAGAGCACTCTATTCCGGAGTTAGTTATAGAATTGTTTGTGTTTTATGAATGATAGCAGGCGCGAATTCATGCTGTCTACAACCAAATAAATATAATTTAATTAACCATCGCAAAGCTTGCTTGCCGCTACGTCAGCGCTTCCACGCTTAAGAGACTCACGCATGTGGGCAAAAGGGCATTAATTAGTAACACATTGCTGCTTACTGCGAGATTGCGCTAAAGGTAAGAGGAAAATTAATTTTCACGCATTTGTAAGCATCCATCATGTGAGCAAGATCCACTTTTGCAAACGACTTATTTGCATGCACCTAATGTTCTTTCAGGTGATGACGTCCTGACTGATGACATCTGTCTATTATAAACTAGGTTATTGCAACTTTAGTAGATATTGTAATTGTGCGCATGGCGAATGCTCGAAATGGCGTTTCGCCTAGCAGAATCCTGTTTTACGGATCGTTAAGTACAGTACAAATACAGCATGACCAATAATAGTTGGAAAACGAATCGAAAATGGATTGCACGCCCGTAATATTGGCGTGTGTGCGAGAATGCTCGATGTTCGTGTAATATTCCTGTATGTTTGATTATTTAATCGCCACAAATGGACACGCGCGCCCGGATTGAAACAATGTGTCCGAACATAATGGCATACGAATGTAAAATTTTGTAAGAGTCACGCTCACAAATGATTGTCAACGATAGCGCAGTGCGAGTGAACGTGGTGAGGTTTTCACCATGCCGAATTTCAGATGTGTTCGAAACGCGCATCCGCTGTCCGCGTTTGTGTCAAATGTCAACGTTCAAACGCATACAAATATGTTCACCTATTATAAAGGTACGCATGAACATTGACCAGAAATCATTACCAATCAATTGATTCAGAAATTGTTGCCAATGACAGAAAAAAAACCAACTAGTTGGCTTGAAACATAGCCACACCGTGGGAAAGTTGAGCAGAATTAACTTATAAGGTAATTACACATACCGTTGAAGTATAAAAAGGCGCCTGGTCGGCGCCCAACGCCGGAAAGTAAGCGGCCATGCCTTCCGGATATGGAGAGCTGTACATTGATAGTGCAGGAATACCGGGCACGCCGCCCGCGAGCCGCTGATAGCCCAGAAGCTCGTACTGACAAGAACACACACTCTGGCCGGTGATGGGATCGGTGAAGATGGGTCGGCCAGTGTCACAACACCGTTGACCGGTGGAGTTTGGTGGCGGACTTCCAGCGGTAGCGGGAGGAGGTGCCGAGGACGTTACTGCCATGCTGGTCACAGGTGGTGCTGGGGGCGATTGACTAGGTCCCGATGATACTGCGCTCTGTAAATAAACAAGAATCCCAATTAGAAACATATGTTTTTCACATTTATTTAAATCTAGTACTAGGGAGGTAACTACTCCCTGATATTATGTGGCATTATTTTTGGTTGTTTGTGAAAGGAAAATTTCTTTATTAGTAAGGTAAAACCGGTCAGAAATGATTTACTTTTAATACAAGGGTAGGAATCGAAAGGATAGATGTGTAAATGGCATGACAGCAAAACGGTGAGTCGTTCTACAACCATCGTTACAATTTCAGGATAACTGAATGCTGTTGTAGGTATGTCACATGCGTGGCTCCCGTCGAAATTCACTTCTCGACACAGCGGCGCAAAGGGATTCGTGTTGTTAACATAATATTGGATAATTTTTCGACTCGCGTATCTTGTTGGCTCACCGTCATCAAAGAGGAGAAAAGCCACGTTATTTCCTAAGCACGCCAGTAGAACGCAATTTCATTCCACATTTTTTAAAATTATTGTGCAAACGACGATAAGCAATGTTTTGCAATTTACCACTAATAAAATTAATTTATAGAATGAAAATATAACATTGTTTTTGTTGCTTCGAATTTTGGAATGTAAGGTAGACACGAATTATCTTATTAGTTGACAGACATATTACCAAGTTTTAATTAGCATTGTAACGTCGAACAACGAAACGATTGGTGAGGAATTTTAACAAAGCAACTTCAGTCAAATCGGATAAACGTTTGTCGCATCGAACAACACAAAACAGCACGCCGTCAAACGAATGTTTTCGAATATTCGCCCATAAGCAGCGGCGTGTAATACACAAAAATTCGCTGATTATCACATACTCGATACTCATATACTTGGCATATTTATTTTTATTTGAATGATACGCTTTGTAACATTTGTGCGCCGTAGGCAAACATTGTTTGTATTAATAAACGTGTAACAATATGTTGCTTGTATAAACATGCATATTATAAAGGTTTCAGGCTTTTATTTTATTTGAATAATTAACGCATTACGTATCGCGCATGCATGCACGCCGACGAGCCGACGATGCACTTCGGCAGCGAAAGGAAGTTATAAATTAAATTAATAAACGCGCGCGGTCGAGTCGGCATATCAAATTCATGCGCTTCCTAAGTGTCTCTAAGTAAGGCGATACGTTCTTTTTAACAGTTGTTGGATATTTAAGTTAAAACACAAAATGTTTTATAATTTCGAAAAACACACAAATGAAGGAGACACGCGAGACGCGTTCGCGGTGTGTGCGCCCTTGTAACGATACGTTCGTCGCGTATAATGGTAATAATCGTGCAAACTGTTTAACATAAATAGACCAATTTCTTATGTAAACAACGCGCTGCGCTGACTATAATGTCGACCAGCTCACTCGCGCACACCCGTCGAAAGGGAGTCTCGTAAACGCATACACGATAATCATGCACTTCGTTAATAATTAACCGCATATTAAATTAAATTTTAAAACTGGAAATGGTAATCACCGTTGAATGTGTAAGGTAAGTTAAGTCCGTACGGCTATCGTAAAGAGTCAAAACTCGGTCGAAAATCAACTGCAACGGTGATAATTGCGTACGAGTGTAGTAATAAACGCAGATGCACACAACCCAAGCGCAAAATGTTTTCCTGAACATCAAATATCATTACAGCAAATGTTACACCCTGAACTGGATATTAATAGAAGTTTATTACTCACGTGAAAACGTTGTTCGCGATTTCTACGTTTTCTTCACGTGCAGAAGGTGACTGTAGTTCTACATTGAGCCACAAACACACGCTCGCTATACCTACATCTGTCACGCAGTGTGTGACTGCATACATTACATTGCATTTAGTTATTCATGCACATTTTACTCGCAGCATATTGACATTTTATTATTACGTGTTCGACCTGTAGCTCTTTTTTTTGCTGTTGAATGTGTTATAGGCACCTATCATTCGTTCTTGTTTCAACGTGTGACTTTACCTATTTAGTTTGTAAACAAAAATGGACCGATATCGACAAACAGCGGCACGATGTGACACTGTGCATGCGCGTCTGGAGTTTAGAAATTTTACAAGCTGTTCGTTGTTGGCATTTTTTAATTTGATATGAATTTTATATTTTTCCCTCGGCGCACGCGTCCATATTCTAGTCGAACACGATTTTCTACTTACATGCGCATTCTGCGGCTTGTTTGTAATTAATATCGAACAAATCGCATACATTGCATTAGTAGATAGTCACGAAAACATTAAGTTAATTTTCGTATCTGGTAATGGTAATGATTTGGTTGCCAATTTGCGCAAATGTAGATTCCAGTTATTGACAATTTTGCATTTGTGCCTTATTGCAATACCCATGTAAAGTATCCTGAAGCATGCTGCAATGGAAGCAGTTCTGAGAAGATGTGAGATTGTGCATATTAAATGATGATAAATCATACTCGTATGTAGTAGGTCCCAGTGATTTATAAGCATTTAATATTTATTTTGATGGGTGAAATTTGGCGTTACTAATATTTTTTCTGGTAAGCGCACGTTTGTCACATACACACTCTGGCCGAATGCAGCCAGCTGCAGAATAATATTTAATTCCGAAATATAAAGCGTTGTCTCTGGTAGAAACAGAATGTCACCATATTGTGGCTGACAGTGCGCAAAGGACACAAAATTATGCCGGCTTTCTCGTTTCTATCCCTTTCCGATTCCGAAGGAATCCACGTTTACAGCAGTCATGCGTGAAGTGCTGCTCTTTCCGAACGTATTATATCGGTGTTAGGCGCGCGTCAAAGCCACCCCAGGTTATACGAGACCGCGTTCGACCTTTATATTATTTTCGCACTCCAAATGTGGGGTTTCGGTCTGCCCATAAATGCGCAAAAACACAATAGGTAAATCTATTAATATATTTACTTAATGTTTACGTTCGTCCCCGCGCATTACCGAGGCTTTCAGTCCGGTTTCATTCACGTCTGAAAGGGACATCCACGCAACACAATAAAAACTGAAACGCATATGAATCAGATTTATCAGATTTATTTGCCCCGGATTTGGATTTTATCGAGTCGGATAAAGTTTGGTTGGATTTTGAGCGCGTCGCGTTAGTCATGTGAGTCATAAACAAGTCTGCCAGCAATGTAAGTGTACTTATATGACAAATGTTATTCATTGCATTGACACAACGACAAATTATGCTTAGCGTTGTTGCAGTTTTGATTAATCCACGCATCTAAAGCAATAGATCATCACCTTGAAAAAAACCGGCAAATAAGAGTATTAATATAAATGTGACGCAAGTTAATTCAAGTTCAGAATTAAGATTTTGAGGCGTTATTTTTATGTTTTCGAGAACAAAACCGGAAATGCAAGAAAAGTATTAAAACAATGTCATTTCTGCCGTTGGTGGCATGTGCAAAGAGAGCTGCCAAATACGCGAGTGAACAAAGTAAATTTTAATTATTATGAAGCCGTTTAGGGTTTTCGTGCTCGGCACGCGATGTGCTATGCGCATATTACCGGCTCGCGGAGCAGTTTTAATATCCGCAATAAAATGTAAATCATAAAAGTCTTGACGAAAACTCAACGTTCGCGAAGGGACCGAACCCAACAAAAACAGCGCGGCTCAACATTGAATTAAAGTGCAGCCGCATGGGAATATTAATCGGAGTATTAATTACAGAAAACGAAAAACAACTTATTGGTGATCTTCCTGAATGAAAAAAAAAAACACTTGTGAATGACCAGCTAAGATCTATACAACGGTCTTTCGCAGAATGAAGCGATAATGAGAATGTTTAAAATGATTTTAATTACAATTAGTGAACCGAAAATGAGACCAATTTCAATTGAACGTTATGCTTGGTACCTTCGAATCGCAGCACATGGGCACGCCGGCGTTGCAGTCGCGGAATGCAACTTAATTTGTACTTTGAGTTAATTAAAATCTTGTTTCGATTGATTCACGACACGTCCGTTGTCTGGTTTATGATGCACTTCATCGCCGCAACAAATTGACAGTTCGTGAAAACTCCCAATGCTATTTATTCAACTCGTTGGTTCGCTTGCGAATCGTGTGACATCAATTTTTGCAAGTAGCTTATGATTACAGATATTGTAATTTTGGTGAGTACCAATGTGTCAAGTATTCCTCAACAGATTTAAATACAATTGACATTACAATATATGAAAGTTAATTTTGGTTTCATTTTTTCGGGGGTTATTGTTTTCAAAACGTGTTCAACTTGTGGACTATGTTTTGTTTTGTAACGACATTTTTGATATAGCATAGCGTGAACATGTGCAATATGCGCATTCGTTTGAATAATTTGCACATTTAAAAAAAACGTAAGTTTAATGTGGTTGCGTTGTTGCTGGATGCTTTCGTGACAGGTTTTTACGAGTAGGTATGGGGTTCTGAAGTGATATCAATTTATTCGATCGACGGAAACGGGTCTAAAGTCGAAAGGAAGGAAACGAACAAGCGCGTGAAAGCTTCGAAGGTAGTTTTTTCAATGGTTAAGTATTCTCAACTTTAAAACATGAAAACAAGGCAGTTGACCTAAACACCTGCATTGAAACTAATCGAAAATCAAGGTAACGAAATTAGTTTCTTTTCCTTTTTTTGATTTATTAAATTGTGGATCAGCACAAACGTTCCATGTTTGTCTTATTGTTGGTTCCAATTTGCTAGGAAAAGGATGTAGTTTATGGCCCGCGGTATTAATACGAGGTTCGTTGGTAATTTGCTCATGGGGAATGTGTGTTTGGATGTTGTAGCAAGTTTGGTAATTAGCCCAGACTCGAGCGGGTCTCCGAAGGTAGCCGAGTGTAGGTAAACGCAGAGGCGGCATGCAAACTCGGATGCCAACCTGCCGCTGGCTGCTGTGGCGAGAGAAGTTTGGAGGTGGCGTACGGGGTGGTTTCGCGCACACACATAGCAAGCGAGTCAGGCAATCGCCTCGGGGGCAGTAGCCAGACGCACAAAGCCAGATGCCCGAAGTTCGGGCGCACGAGACTGAGCACACAAAGGAAGAATAGATGTGTGGTGTGTGGGGCGGCGTACCTGAGTATTCGGCGATGCTCGGAAGCCAAACTGGGACATGGTGTGCCCAGTCGGTGTCGCACTCACTGAGTCGTCGCCAGAGGAAGCATGGCTTCCTGCACGCACAGAACACTACACCACTGACGGCTGCATATCACGATGAACGATGTCGAAGATCACGATGTTCGAAGATGCAAGTTTGAATGAATCACCACGTGACTGTTGACAACTGCGCGACGACCGACGTCCCTCGACTGACGGGTCCAAAAAATACGGTAGCGCGCTGCGGCGGGCGCTCGGCGCTCCCGGATTGTATGTACAATGTAATCTGTGTAACGGCGCACGCCAGGTGATAATTGCGGTCGAACGAAACGCTTCTTTCTGTCGGGCTTGATTTTTGCGACGCGGGTGCTGCCCCTTCGGGTGGGGCGGAGCGGGGCTGGCGTTCGCGCGGCAGTGGAAGGGGGGACCGCGACGCTGGGCTGCTGCTGTGCGGTTGCGACGCGTCGACGATGCCGTCGACTGCTGGTGTGGTGCACAATGTGTGCGAGCTCTTGACTGCTGCGGTCGGGCGTCGGGATACGTCGCTCCGGCCGAGAGGGTCCTGTTTTTGCCACCGACAGAACGCGACTACTGATGTCACGGAATTCTTTTAACGGCGACAAATTGTCGCGATCACACAACACAAGCGCAGTAGTCGTCGCCGGGGCGATCGGGAAAAAATGTTCGTCGCGAGTGGGGCGCGGAGCGAGCGAGCGAGCTGCCGCACTCGTCGATGTCGCGCATGTGTCTCCTCCGGGAGCGCTCGCGCGCTCTTTCTGAGATACACACACAGTCGAACATTTTTGTGCCGGCCTCTCCCCTCGGCGCGCTGAGCAATTGATCCACCACCACTAAAAATCGCGCGCCCTACTTCTTTTTCGCGGCGTGGTCCCCTCCTGCCACCGCCCCATCAAGGAGACGCCGCGCCGCATTTTTCCCTCTCCGCGCGGTCGTGTTGTCGTCGTGTCGCTGCGAGGACGATTGAAGCGAGAACGCGACGCCGCTTCGACGGCGGGCTACGCCTCGCTCCGCCCTCGCGTATCGGCCCAATCGTCGAGGGTGTGTGCGTTCCGCGCGGCCTCGCCACGTCGCCTGTCGTCGCCGTTGCACTGTGTGTGATGGATCGACCGCGTGCACGCATCATCCCCGTGTCTAACCGCTGTTCGCACCTCGACTCGACACGAATCGCCTACCCACTAAATACCCGTGCCGCGCTCGCTCGCTCGCCGCTCTACTCAAATCTACAACTTGTAAAAGGACTCCGCCGCTCATACAAACGCTAAATGACTACTACCAGCAAATCTCTTTCTTGTTTCTATCCCACAAGTATCAATTATAAACTTTACAACTAAATCCCTTTTCATTTACATATTTTAGTTACATATTACGAGTATACACTTTTCTTACCTACATAATGAAAAAAAAAAACTTTAGTTTCACCAAGCGTCGCTGTCAGCGCTGACGGCGCATTCCTGTAGGATAGAACTTGATGGAAGGTAGATGCTTATACTCGTATGCCTCGCAACAAAGTAAGTATCATACTACACAGACTAGAGACGAATTTATATGACACTCTCGATGCCTGACGCTGATTCGACGCGCGTTCGCCGCGTAAGTTTGTACATTAATCTTATGAAGATTGATGATTCTAACTATCTGACAGCAAAGTTGCAAACTCTCGAGGATAATAAAGTACCGCACAAGCGGCTTCCCCGCTACTTGCCCATCTTCGACTTTGTTTACTTGTATATTCTTCATTCTGCATCCGTGTTCGGCGTTCACAATGCCACCGTGTAGTATACGTAATGTCTGGCTGCAAACGTACAAGCGTCGTAATTAAATTTCTTTACAGTCAGCATAATGCGCTCTCGACACTCTCCACGTACGCAGTGGAGTGCGCGCACGAGTCGGGGGAAAATTTCGAAAAGTGTGCGGTTTCGTTCAGACATGCCCTCTGGTGGCGGTGCTAACGCTTCGCATGAGGGGAATGACGCTTTGGTGGGAATGTGATTGGCACCGCCTTCTTTGGCATCGCGGCGTGCGCTCGCCACAAGCAAGGTCAGTCGTTGCGCGGCGTTCTGCTAATGCTCAATTTTTTCCATCCTCAAAGCGTATCTGATGTGTTGAGGGGAGCACGATTAACGAAATAAAATGTGATGTGACGCACTGGCAACTAATCCATTGATACCGTCAACCCGATATAAATTCAACTATTCAAACTAACTTATCTTAACACGTTTTTTTTTAAATTTTTGCTTCTTGTTTTCAAAAATGTGAATCGAGGACATTGGCGATTGAACAAGGTGTCTTCTTCACTACTAAACTCTCGTGATATTGCGGTTTACTCTTCGAAGTCTTTTGTTTTGTTTTGTTGTGTGCGTTTTATATTTACGCAAACACATACACATATATGCGCACATGTATATATATGGCTCTGCCTCTCAACGAGAATGAATTCCAGCAAGCATGTTGCTACAATCGTGCGTACAATGTACCTACATTCAACACACGCGATTGACCAATTGGGATGCTGCGTGGAGGTTCTGTAAAGGAGGAGAGCGCACCTCTCATTAAGGATGCAGCTTTGGGCGGACCGCCTCTTCGTGATTACGCGTCAGGTGTGAGTGATTACCTGGTCCGAAGCGCCGGATGCTGTCCGTGTTCGTTCGAGATATCACGTTTGTTAGTTGCTTCTTTTACTGCCTTACCTGCATGTGCGCAAGTGTTCATTCATAGCCACATGCACGAGAAGTATTTTTATTACAAACTGTGTTACCTTGATTAATTTGATGATCAAACATCGTCAGTAACTGACGATGCGAGTGTATACTCGAAATAAACTGTATTCAATTCACGTACCTACAATTTTAAATAAATATACCTATATTTTGGACATCTTGATTTATTCGTCTTTCAGCACGACCAGAAGGGTTGTTTACTGTTTGACATTAAGTTTCAAAACCGGCTGCGTGCCGAAACGAGGCGCAAGGAAATTGAATACATAATGACGCGCATTAAAATTTAATATTCGCATAAAGTTAAACAAATTCATAAGCGAAAACAAAACAAAAGTCGAAGTTTTGATTTATTCCCTGGGGCGTAAATTCCGCACGCCCTAACAAAGAAACAGAGACGCCAATTTTAGTGGCGCGGGCGTTCTGCGGAAATATGGCGCGACAGCCCTTGCAAGAGAGAACGTCGCGTTACTTCCACGAAGTGTAACGACACGGCACACAAGTACCTACACGAAACATAGCCCTTTGACTAAACGTACCGTGAGTAAGTACTACTTACTTGGGACTTGGTACAACAGCATTCTTATAAGAACGCCGGCGGAGACGGCATGGAAGGGTTGTTTGCTCCGACGCGGCAAGCGCGAGCGGGTGAATTTTATTAAAACAACTTGTTAATTCAGAAATGTCGAGAGTGTTTGGAACTTTCCTCAGAGAGACATATTGCCGTATGCACGCCTCACGCGCCTATATATATACACACACCTACAAACAAGCGGAGAGAGGGAGACAGAGACAGAGTGAAGGAGGAAACTACCAAAGTGTGTTTCCTGCTCGCTGGGAGAGAACGGCGAAGTTTGGAATCAAGGAGACAGACGACGGAGCGCGAAGTTCACGATTCTTAGGACAAGGGTTGTACGATTTGGTGATGTGTGAGTGTCGTGGCGCAAATGCTGCAGATGTGAATGTTTCACATCGAGGAAGGCAGCTTCGGGCTTTTTTGCTTCTGGAATGGTGCAATAAGTTACATTAATTAATATACGAGTACATCAACGCATAAATGCATTAATTAAATACGAACTAATAATGATCGAACCAAGTGTTGCGCACAGTAAACACTCAGAGAGGGGAGCGTAAAGGAGCAATCGTGATATAACGATGGGGATGTTAGGATCTACGCGTTTGTATCAAATATTGTGAATTACGAACTGAAATGGAAGACGAATGGGGGATGCGAAAGGAATTCTAAGATTGCAACTTTATAATTTGTCTCTTTAATTAATTGATCAATGCAAAACGCACTAAATCTGTGTTGGGATAGGTGTTCCCAAATTTGAAAATAAAAATAACTTTAATAAATTTGCCATTTGACAATTGAACAACTATAATTTTAAAAATGAAAAAAAAAATGAAAGAAAAATAAATCTTTAAATAACTAAAAATCAATAAATATAAATAGCAATTGTAAATTTAGTTGCATACATTATTGCAAACTCCAGAGCTATTTCACGCAGTTCTTTATTGAAGCATAACGTAAAAGCGTTTACATTGATGTTATGTATTATTGCCAACATAAAGAACACGCTAGGTAAATAGTTTCGTTGCCATACATCTCAAGTCCTCTTCGTGCACACTCGACGGCGCTTAGAACTCGTTGGACCCCGTTCGCCACGTGCACCAGCGATCGCCAGAATGTCGAATACGCGAATTCAAAGCACAAGTTCGTGCCAAAGATTTAACTTGGGCGCTCTCTCACTCGCGCGAGCTCAGCGAAGCGCTAGCGAGTGATACATTCTCGTCGCCTTGTCTAATAACTCAATGCGAACATGGGGCGCAGAATGTTTACATGAATATTGATATCTATCGAGCATCTACACACACATAATTTTCACCGGGTCGGCACCAAGGGCTTGCGCATACATATTTATGGCTAGTGTGGTGCATATCGCGCGCGCGGTGTACCCGTGGAGAAGATCACCCAGGCTACCTTCTTCTCTTCCACGGCCTCTTGCCTCACTTTCGCGCCCAGCGCGCCTCATAATTCTGTCACCACACGAGACTCCATGTGCTCATCTAGCATCCAATAACCAGCGCCAACGTACGAATGTTTCAATCTGTGTGCGCGCCAACAAGGATTTTTATTGAAGACACCAGAACCTCGAATTGATGTTGTGTGCGTCGTAGGTATATACGGTTATTAATTAAGGTTTAATTTGTATAATTTATTCACGGTTCGAACTGTATACCTAAAGCATATTGATAATTATTTTCATTGTGCGGGACATAATTTTTATTGGAAACATGCGATCTTGTGCATACAATTCAGTTTTTTTTTTCAGAATTCTTCGAATTATTATGATACACATGAAGCGAAAACATGGGGGTATTACATATTTTTGCAAATTCTTCGATCATTGAAAGTGCAACTGCGTTTTATCTACATTGTGTAAAATTTAACGCCGGCATTTGCTTCTAGTGTGAATATATTTCATGCAGGTGTTGAATTTATCGAATGGCAGATGGGCAGCTTGAAAAATTCGATTACCTAGTATAAGAAATTTGACAAGCTTAGAAATGCTATCAAAACAAAACACATTTCTACCAAAAGCCTTCAAATGCATTTTAAGGAATAATACTCGTAATAAAATTGGGGTACTTTATTGTAAATGTATAAAAAATGATGACAGTTAACTGTTAGGGAAAGTAGCCATATTTGGACCATTTTTATATTTTTTGATTTATAGAGCCACATATAAACTGTCAATAAAAATTAAGTAGCGGAAAAGTAACTCACAAGGCTTACCAACAAAATGATATTTTTGGTTTAAGTAAAAATTATATTTATACCCCTCAAATTTCAATTTAAAAAAATTGTGTTTTTGGTCCAAATTAAGAAACCGGTTTCCTAAATTGGACCGCGCGGTTTCCTAAATTGGACCATGCTTTTTTAACGGCAATTGACACAATAGTAAATTTTAGTTTTAGCAGTAACACAAGCACATTTTGTATAAACCAAAGTGCGGCATTTCATACAGTGGATCATTTCGAAGATTTGTGCTCGTCCACAAGCTTTTCTAGGAGGTCGAAAAAATGATATACGTTTTCCCTGTTAAAACCCCGGTGCCTGTCTTCGGTCCAACTTCGGCAACTTGAAGAATTTATATTTAATGATCAACGACAATCTTAATATAACATAACCTCTCAAAATTAATACTATAAATTATAGATAAATGAAGAAGCTTTCTGATGATAAAATAATAATCGGTAAAACTAACGTTTTAACGGCTTGACAGCTCTTGCACTTACGTCGTTATAATAGATTTGATAATCAATGATACACGAAGTTGTTGTCACGACGAAAGCACGCGGCAAGTTTTAACCCAAATAGTTGCATTAATTGTTTATAAATACGAGTAAAACAAGGGGCCAGTCAATTTTTGCATAAACTTCAACAGTCCGCGGATATCGTGGTGGTCCAACTTAGGCGCTGGTCCAAATTATGCTACCTTCCCTATAAATTGTCATCTTGATGTAAAGGAATAAAACTCTCGAAAGTTATCAATTTCACAATGTACTACATGTCAGTGAATAACACATGCAAAATTCGAATTTGAAACTTATGCATACAGAAATTGATTCTAGAAAAAGAGGTGCCTAATCGTCACCAAAGATGTGGCTACTTGTTTAAATATAAGCAACACTATGCACAGAATGCCTAAGAGGCCATTAATAAATCAACTGAACTTCCTTTCCGTTTTAGGAACCATCAATAATCTTTAGGTACTAGACGTCTGCGATTATTAATCCTCGTTCTTAAAAACGCATACGCCACGCATAGCGTTTCTGTTCTCGATTCTCCAAAGCGTTCCCTATTGCACTACATGACGTCCGGCTCGCGACTTGCAACCACAGGAGCATGGGGTAGCTGAATTATGATGACAGTTGCCACCGGCCACTTCTCGTTAGCCGCCCGATTTCTCATATCGCTGTGTTAAGAGTACATTTACATACGCGTTGATTCATTGCGCATTAAGTCGAACATATCTCCATGGTATCAAGTACCTATCGCCTTGTATCACGTCAATTGAACATCTGATTCACTTATAATTCTTTATCAGTTGGAAACATCCAAGTTTTTAATTGGAGGATTTTTTCAAATTTGGAGTGTTGTGAACATATGTAATAGCATCGTTTAGCCACGTAATTACGTTATTATGTTTACTTCAAATCTATTTATTTTTGCTATTAAAGTTTTGTAGTTTAAATCTTCGAATTTCGCTTGCACCCTACTGGTAAATGTAAGGTTATAAACGCTGTGCTGCAGCGGAGGCAAATGCGCAGGAGCAATTTTCGCCCTGTGAATAAAGTAGGTACTTTACTTTACGACCTTTAAACACGGCTCCACTTTTTGTGTCTAAAAACCGTAAAAACCCTAATAAGTATATAGAAGTATGCTCATATATTAATTGTCATATTTGTTTCGAGGAAAACTGAAACATTGAATTGTGTAGAATTGTGGAAATTTTTTTATGTGATTGCGAAATGAAAAATTAGTAATTCATTAACGCCTGACTAGCAACATAAATATTCCTACAAGGCAAATTCATAAATAAATGAAATATGTCCGGACAGATAGTTATTTTAAAATGATGCGATGCACTCACCATTCCTATTATCCAGTTCGATCGTATACGTTTCGTGCGCGACGTTTGTAAGCGGCCCAGTTTGTACAAATAGTTTACATTGTCATATTTAATGGAATTTGATTCACGTGTGTTTCACTGTTGCATGCGATGCCGGCGTAGAACGCTGGGGATTGTGAATATGCTTAGCATTACGAATTCGTTCATGCCTCACATTTATACGCCGATTTGAGCTTTACAGCGAGCAAGCGAACGAATGAACCAACGAACGAATGTGTCGCACACCGACACACACGCGTGTTCGATCGCGAGCGGGCGCGCATTTTGTGTACCGTGTCATATTGCAATATGTATTGCGAGCTGGCGTTATTGGATGAATTCGTTATTGATTCGAATCGATTATGCATTATAATGGAAAATACGTGTGAGCGCCACATAAAACAATGATGTGCGTTCGGCTTCGAATTGCCCCCGCTTCGACCGCAATATTCATACACGAGCGTGCGATTGTTCCTCGCTTGTGTGCAAATTGAAATTTACTGAATTATGCATGGAAAATGCAGAGATTGTCCAAG
Source organism: Dalotia coriaria (assembly GCF_025399875.1). Taxonomy (NCBI): domain Eukaryota; kingdom Metazoa; phylum Arthropoda; class Insecta; order Coleoptera; family Staphylinidae; genus Dalotia; species Dalotia coriaria. The sequence continues at coordinate 3,142,631 of NW_027045448.1, forward strand.
TGCCACCCGCGCCGGAGGGCAAAATTCATTCTTTATGAGCTATCCCCCCCGTCTTTGTCATAACGCTTGTTCATTATACATTACAATATCGTATTGTCGATTGTCGATTGTCAATATTCCGAGCCTATCTAAACAATTACATATTTAACGCGCCGCTACGAATACAAATGAAAGCACATCAAAGCTTTAGCGTGTATCAACAAACGCAGTCAAAGTGCGACGAGCGCGAGCGGTACGCAAACAATAATCAAAGGTAAGTGGCAAACACGCGGCGAGACTGATACGGTGCGTTATCATTGTCGCGTGCAAACAGGCGGCCATTTTGTGTAAATACCGCGCCTTGCATCATTATCAATATTAAAATGGCGACGGAAAACCCAAAATTTCGGTTTGTTAGTTGCGAAAACTATTTTTGGACATAGACGCAGTATCGAATTGTACATGCCGGAAGGTACGTTTACACGTGTCCCCAAAAAGTGGACGCATTACCGGAAATTGCCGTCGAATACAAATCCGATGTGAACATTATAGCCGTTTGCGTTGTGCCATTACCAATAGTAACTACCTGCGCGTGATTCAGTTGAACAGTTGGACACTAAATTTTCATATGTTTGCTTTTGCACAGGGTGGCCAGTTACCCTGCTATGGCATCACCAACATTGCCCAATCAGACCATCGGGTAAAAACTGGCAACCTTGCATGCAAAGCACCAGGATTGGTAGTTGGTACAGCAAAACAGTGCTTAACACACAACACAACGTTCATTGCAGTGTTGTTGCAATCCGTGTTTGCGCCTAGTTAATTTCATTGTTTCTATTTCGTATAAAATGCCATCACCTATAAGTAAATCTTCACTATATACAAATCAAAAAGCTAGATTTTAGTCCACAAAACTATTTCTGTTCAAATGCAAACTTTGGAGAAATCAATTTACTTTATAAAATTTCAATTGATTTAAACACTGATTCGGCATGGTACTGCCACCTCTTGTAAGCACGACGGACTTTTATCTGGACGTTGTAATAAACAACATCGCGAAATATCAATGGCTGGCGAATCTGGGCTGGCTAGTCTCGGTTGCGTGCACTCGCTGTACTCACCGGTTTGTCTTATCCAATCTAAATGAGAGTCAAAGAAGCCATGTGACCGAGAGGTGGGAAATTGCAATACTCGGTGATCACTTACATCCAAGTAAGTGTTTGGCAGGTACGCACACCGTGCACAACGAATATCGGAATGGTCAGATGGCCGCAACAATATACCTATGTTTTACTTAGGTCTTGAATGAGTGTTTAAATCTTAAAACTAATCTCGACATTCTCATTTAGATTCACTTGCTACCTATCTTCATGATTAAACTGTTTTTAAACATATAGGTACTATAACTATTATTTAGCTAAACTACGGTTTAAATCAATTAATTTACAGTAATTACTAATTTTAACATTGGTTTTTGTAATAGCGGTGATTTTTATTTTATCGGTTTTCCGCAAACATGTTGTTTTTGATTTTATTAAAGAAAGCAGGATGCGTGCCGGGGTTCGCTTAAGTCCTGACAGTATTATTATTATATTCTCCGAATTTGTAAATATACACACACATGCGCTTGGGGCGCAATTATCACATTATGAGTGCGTAGCATGCTTGCCGTTGGGGACACGCGCGAGTTTATTGCTTCCGAGAATGTTTATATTTAATATATTACATCGCGCTTGTATTATGTTATATATTTAAAACAAAATAGTTCATTGTCGTGGCGGTACGGCGACCTCCCTTCGGTGGTGGTTTTACGACATTATGAGCGTGCTAAGTCTCGGAATGCTATTGATAACTTGCATACTAGTCGTAAGTATTTAATATAGGTATGTAGGTATTAATATCTCCGGACAAACCATATATAAATTTACAAGTAATGCATGTATTTAATTTACACCAAACGACTTGCCGGTTTTATTTAGCTCACCGAAGTTATTGAAAGTTTTATTTTCAATGTTTCACCTAATATTCATTATATATAGGTTTAATCTAGCTCAGTATTGGCATAGCAGGACTATTTGATAAAAAATCAACAAACCTAAAGGTATCTAAATTTTTAATCAGATTTCTTCAATTTATCAGCAAATGCATTGCCAACATATGAAGCGTTGTAAATGTGAAGTCGTATCGTGTGGGCGCCGAATTGAAAGGTCCGTAAACATAAAAAAGGACGTACCTTACGTTCCAAAACGAATGAGATATTTTTTTCTCTCATTGGTCATTGTACCAGTCATTGGCTCAGTGCGTACGTACATTCGACACATGCATGCAGATGCTGGAAACTACGAGTACACATACCTTTTATGCATGATCAAAAAACTGTAACGATAATTATAATTCCGTTTGTCGTTTTTACACTGTTGGCTGGGCGTTCTGCCAAAATAAACAATGCGATTCGGCACCGAAACGCACTAATAAAATACACGCTTTCAATGCGGCCATTATTACCATTATGAATACGTAATTCATAAATTTATTATTTGCCAGCAGCTGAGGGTTGGGGATATAGGTATAAACTGTATAAATTTTCACGCATGCATTTTGCATACGATTTACTTCTGCCAAAAATACACAAATTCAGTCAATGTGAGTGTGCCATGTCCGCATCGTTGGTACAATTATTACGAATTATTAATGTGTTTTGCGAATATTTATTTAGCGCAGCAGTTTATTTTGTGATTCATTTTAATACATTTTAAACATTCACTACTAAAATATTATTTAAAAATGATTTGCGAGTGGTGGAAATTTGGCGCCCGCTGATTTTTATCGTTTTCATTTGTTTTAATTGATTGATAACAGTGAAACACACTGCTACTAAACTAAACAAAATGAAATTAAAACGAAAAAGTTTCAATTCAAACTTTATGCGATGAAAGTTTTGCCACCTTTTTATTTAATCGTTTTAACAACACCTTCTTTCTTGTCATCTGCGTTAGCATGATAACTGCACAACACTGTGAGAATTTCAAGTGGTTTGCATCTTGTCGGCAATATTTACCTAGTACGTGTATGGTACGTGATACTATGTTTCATTGAGAACTCCAGATTCAATATTGTTCTTTTCCTTTTTGTTGTGGAGCGATTTAATTAAATGTGCATTCTAGTTGGGTTTTATTATCATCGACCATAAAGTTTAATTTTATATAAATACACGTCTCGCAGACGCAATAAACAAATACCTACAACGCTGAATACACAACACTGGTAACGTAAAATATTACGTTACAAAATCAAAGAATCTGCAAAGTTAATTTAAATTCGTTTTTGTTTTTGGTTCGTCATCCAACTCCAAATATAAAATTATTGAGTCGTGATTTGACGCCTTGTTGAAAAGCATTTTTAAATCTGTATCATTAGGTAGGTGTATCATATTAATTGGTTGTCTCATAAATCATAGTATTCGTTCCATTGATACTCCCAAAGTTGACTGGCACTACGAGGTGGAAACCAAAGTTTTAATGCATGTCATCATGATTTACCTTTCTCAAATAGAAAGATGCAGGCGAAGGTCTTTAGCGATCTTGATCCGGTTCGCTTTTTAATAAGACGACTTTATCGTAGATAACTGTACAGTTGTTGACAAATGAGTAGGCCAGTCTGACGAAGGAAATTGAAACAAAATCCAAATGATACTTTAATGTGACATGATGGTTATTACAGGTGTGTGAATGAATGCAAACGGACTCCGGACGTGTAGGTCTGTAAGCAGGACAAACCAGCGCTTGTTTGGTGTAGTACCTGTGTCTCTCTTCTTTGCTGGTTGTGTTGAGCCCTATTTCCATAGCGGGGTTGAGCATAGGTGTGGGTGGCTCGCGGGCTAAAAAATGCGCGGTGCGAGTCTCCATATAATGTTACCGGTGCGCCGGAGAGCGAGAGCGGGTCGTTGGGATCGCGCTTCATTTGTCTTGCGAGCCGTCATCTATCTAGCACAGATCGGACCGACCGATATACCGGACGTTTTAATGGGCAAACCGTGTCCGCGGCGCCCCTCACCCGCTCGCCCTTCGCCCGGCCAGCGCGTCGTATTAAGCAAAACAAAAACGACACATCAATTAGGTCGCTCGCTTTCGGGTGTACACACCAACGATGCCGTGTACCTTTTTTTATTAGCGTAGTGTTGCTTTTTTCTCTTCCCATGCCTGGACCAATAGGTATATTCACACGAGGTCGAACGGAGGTAAAGCTGGAAAGCTTCGAAAACGAAAGCCATTCCGCTCGCCCTTGCTCGACCCGGCCCTCTGGCGGAGTAACGTTGTTTTATGTTTTGTTGGGAATATGCTTTGTTTAGCATTGGACACGTCCTGATACGAGTTGGCATCGAACCGGCTGGTCCTTGTTGGTTCACTCGCAAGCGACGAAAAGTTTACATTTTGGATGGTGTTCCGGACCGAGCTATCATCGACGAGATAACGCTGTTATCAGCGAACCCGACATGCCAAACAACTTTTAAATGAGCCTCTTATTAATTATACATCAAGAGGATGCGTGTTTTTAGTAATTGTCAAGCTTATTCCACCTTATTACCAAACGAGAGAAGTGCAGCTTATCTTGAGGTGAAAGCATTTGCATAATGTTGTGAGGACAATAAATTAAATGCGAATTGAACTGTGGACGGTTAAAGCAGTATATATGCAGTAACGTTTACGAATGCAGCGAGTGTCGTCCAGACTACATGCATGGCGAAAAGGAATATTTTCGAGCACAGCTTGCGACCACATGAAAAACAATGCACAGTTTGAAACAAAACAAACGATAATTACTATTCATCGGCGTCAATATACTCGCAGGAGAAGAAGTACGAACAAGACAAGTTTATAAAAGGTTGATGATGGTCTTGGCGACGAGCGTAGAAGCATACGCGATCGCGATTTTCACATGCATGCTTAACGTGAACATTGTGAACATGATGCCGATTGTTTTATTGACTTCGTGCCGCACTTTGTCATCTTTCAAAGTAGTATCAGCTTTGTCGTGCCGTGTTTTGAATATAACAACTCATCCAACTCCCTTTGAATAATCATTTGCAATATTCACATTTTATCAATTGTCAAATAATTTTACAATAGAGAATACATACATTTTATTGAGCATCTTATAATCGACTATTTAAAATTGTATATGTCATCTAAACCAGTTTTCATCACAAGCAAGATGAAAATTTGTCGAATTGTGTACATCATTAATTTTCAAGCAATTCCTCAGCTGGCAGAGAAAAATTAATTAAGCAATTAATTAATTACATTTAATAGATGCAAATTTCGCAGCTTACGCCGCTTCTAAATACAACAATATTTTAATGGAACGCCATGCCTCTGCGCGTGCTCACACTTCCGCAGCTCTCGTTGCTCTTGAAGTGTGAAGCATCGTCAAAAGCTCTCCTTCTAGCGAGCGCGCGTAATGAATCTGAAATATGATTGATGTCGCGATGTCAACGCGCCGGAGGCGTGTGTGTACGCGCCGAGCTCCGATGCGCACATGATAAATCGTCACCATAATTGATTCGTACATAATTATTCACGAGCGCGCATCTGTGCATTGACGTCGCATCGACCCGTTCAGGGCGCTTTTCCAACGCCCTCCGAACACCGCCGTCTTTTGTTTTCCGTGTTTCAGAGTTTCGAGTTTGTTGTCTTAACAATTTACAGCGCTAGCGCACGAAGCAATAAGTTTCGATTGTCGAGTGGTAACGACGTGACGACTTCCCAGCCCCTAGGCTATTGTACGCTTTTGTTTCTCGCACAAGTTCTCTAGTTATGTAATTAAAGCACTTGCCAGTCAGATCAGGCACAGCACTTGCAAGATGTTGATTTGGAAATTAATGATATTCATCATCATCCATCTAGGCAACCAAAAAATCCTCCAAATTGTTACTGAACTTGTCAAATCTTTACTATGCACATTATGCGCGACGAAAACGTAAAAAAAAATTCACCATCTCATTAATGGGTTTAGTGTTTCACGTTTCAATGTGCGGAGCAGTTCTCACGCTGATATGCAGGCACAGGCAATATGCAATGTGTACGTGCAGATTTCTTAGAATACTCGTAAATGCATTATTAAAAAGTTTACGACGGAAGTTATGCGCTTACAATTAGTTACATTAATTTTGTTATCATAATCCACGCGCAACGGATGCAAACCAGCAATATCGATGTCATTCAATGCAATTTTGCAAGAAGCAGATAAGTAATTGTCACAACGTTGGTAAGAGTTAATTCGCACTTTATTATCACTTAATTCACATATTTTCATTTATGACCTTCTTTAATTTTGTAAAAAATTAAATTTATTATATTTAAGTAAATTAAATATAAATGTACCTGAGACTTGCAACCTTGAATATTTGTTTATATTATTTTATTAAAATTTTTGCAGTGCATGTAACTTACTTACTTGGTAATCATTACAACTGTAAACACTGTGCTGAAAGATATTCATTGCAATCGCTTGTCGTAACGGTCGTTTCGTCATTCTATTCCTTCTTTGCACATACCTCGCGACATCGTGTACCTCACAATGTTTGGAATATACTGAATTTATTATGTTATTAAGTTGGAAGTGTCTATAAAAACTCACAGTTAATAAATATCTCTTGTGTGCTTGTCGCATAAATGTTTTTTCATTGCCATCGCGTATAGCCCGATTCATTCATCCGTTCCGAGATGCGCTTACTTCGTATGCTCTTCGGATAAGGCCGTATGCACGGAGCTAAACTGGCATTAACCAACAAAGACATAAAAAACGCAATGCTTAACGACAGCTCCAAGTGATGTTTTTACTAGTACGCAGGATCAGTATGTTTACACGTTAGTTAAAAAGTGGCTTCACAGCAAAAAAAAAACGTTTATATAAATCTGTATTACGACATGCAAGTAATAAAAAACCATGGATGATAAGTCTCACGCTGGCAAGTCAATGCAGTCGGTGCGGCGAATAATCGGCGCCTTATCTCCGCTACTTGAGCGTAAAATAAGCTAATGCATCAAAGTAATATGTCCGATTACATGACTGCTTAGCCTTCATTGTACTATAATGCGAAACAATAAATTGCGATTAATTTCGCGCCAAGTTCATCAGCGCCATGGTGACCACGCAACTAAACTCTTTCCGCTGGTAACAATCGTTCGTTTCGTGGACCTGTGCGTTCGGACGCGTTTGTTATTTGTTTGTGGTGCGCAATCTCGCGCTCGCCTTTGATGCGGCAGGCAAAAATTGCACCGCAATATTAGCGACATTAGCTTCGACGAGAAACAATAAAGACCCAGCTTCTGCAACAAGATGCTGCGCGGCATAAGCGTGACGTGGCGCCAGACCCTTTCGCGGCGTATCGAATATGGGAATGAGCTGCCGTCCCCCCGACGACGTAACCGAACTCTTCGGCTCCTTCGGGCTATTATTGCGGGCGGTAGGCAAAACTGTAGAGCGCTGATCGTAAACCGCACGAGTACCTATTCCTCGCACACGCAGGGGCGCAAGAAACGCGCGTTGAAAACCGATGAAAACTGAAACCGAATGCCTCCCGATGCGCTACGGTCGTATAATTGGCCTACGTTTAACGTCGTGCAAGTCTCCGCTTCGTACTACTGGTCATGCCAATATGCAAAAATCCAACGATATCCAAAACACGGTAAATATATGCTTCCCAAAGATCAGTCACATTGGCAACAGGGCATATCAGCAAACCAAAAATTTAATCAGTTTACCACTCGAAATTATTTTGTGTAGAGATTGCAATCATCAGCATTAAATAAAACACTTTGTATATAAGACTATTTTCAAATGTTTATTCAAAGTAAGAAATAACAATTTGAGCAGGAAGTAGGCCTGCTTGAATTATATTTGAACAATTTACACGGTGAGTAAAAGTCCCGACATCGGAAATAAACTATTGCAGCGCTATTTGTGGCGTAGTGTTTTCTCTATTAAAAAGATCATGCTAAACTGCGATACAATTTATCATTGATATTAGTGCGTAAGCTCATTAAAAGTCGCGTTTACGTCGTAAAATGCTGCAAACAACAAGAAATGTTTTCGTGTAGACATCAAAAAGGTTTTGTAAGTTGATGTTTTCATTTTTGTATATGAATTTTGGGTCGTTCTCGATAGCAAACGTAAAATGGCGTGTCGAGACGAGCTTTTGAATGTTGTTGCAGTGCGGCTGAATTTTTTTTTTTTTTATATATATATGAAAATTTCATTTTTTGGTTGAATAAAAGGATCGAACTTTTTTGTTAAAATTTTTTTTGGTCGAAGAACAGGGTTGAAAATTTTTTTTTGATAGAACAACAGAGTCGAACTTTTTTCTCAAAAATTTTCAGGTCGAGACATTAAACTAAAAAAGTTGGAAATTTTAATTCCTGAACGATAAAACAATAATTTTTTTAAATTTAATAAAAGTTATTAATTATGAAAAATTGGCGGAGGCGCCTGACATTCAAAAGAGTTGTTTAATTAAATATTGAGAACTACCTCATTGTGTAGAGGGGCTATTAATGATACAATTTAAACAACTTTTCACCTAATAGCAGTAAAGAATTTTCCAGTAAATCTCATTAAGTGAAATGTGCACTCCCATCGAGACTTAAGAATCAATTATCTCTGAAACTAATAGATATAAATAAAAACCAAAAACATCCGGATGTTAAGCATCAAATCCTAGATAAGATAACATTTAAAAATTTTGAAATATAACATGTGCCCACAAAAATTTCCGCCCCGATTTTCTCGAAAATTATAAAGATAGAAAAGAAATTTCTTCATTTTGTTCATGCCTTGATATAGATCTATAAAATGGCAGTTTTAGTTTTTCAATTTTCCAAAGTTGACAAAAGACCTCTCAAAAATATCAAGAGGTTACACTTGACTCTTTTTGGACTCAAAAATCTTTTTTTAAGCTAGAAGAAAATGAAAAACGCTAATCGATTGAGTTTTCCAAGGGGATGAAAGATATCAAGTCAGTTTTCCGATAACATCAATATTTCGGAAAATGGGTGGTCAATTTAAAACTGATCAAATAAAATTACTTCCCCAATTTTCCTCACACTTTCCAAAATGATGAAAAACAATGCTAGGAATCCATTAATCCAGGTTTGGTTGCGCTATCTTAATTAGTTTATAAGTTACTGACAATTTTTAATTATTACATAAGTGTTGATAACTGTATATTTTAATATGTTATACAATGTAAAATTTAATTCTACATACGAATATGAAAACCGCTTTTCTCTATCTCTAATGGTTTTCAAGATAAGTGCGAAAAACTGGTTTATTCGTTTTCTCTATCATTTCCTAAGCAAAAAATAAAAATAGGAAATTACAACTTTTTATTACCAAATATAGAAGAACATGTGATTCTACATACTTTATTTTAATGAAATTTTGTTCTAAAATAATGCTTTTTGATAATAATAACCCTAATTAAGTCTGGTTTTGTCGCTATTCAAATAACATTTTTTTTTTATTAAAATTGCAAATAGGGCCTAAACGGTAAATGCTAGCCAAAAAAGTTACTACAATAATCCATATAGAATTAAATGATCTATCCGAATCCAAAAACAGAATTTAAAAATTCCAACTTTTAATTTTGAACATAAAAAAGAGAAATCTTTTGCTTTTTTTATAACAAAATGTTTTGTTAAAATTTTTATGCATTTTTGGTCGTTTTTTACAAAGGGTGCCATCTTGAAAAGAATTCTTTAAGGATCAAGAATATGAAGTCCTTTTTTCCGTAGCCCTCTTAGTTCTCGAGATAATCGTAATTTAAACTCGCCGCTTTAACGGGAAAAAATTTAAAAAAAAGTCCGACCCTGTTGTTCAGCCGATTTTTTTTTTAAATAAGTTTGTCCCTGTTCTTCGACCGAAAATATTTTAAGAAATTAAGTTCGCCCTGTTCTTCGACCGAAAAAAATTTGAACTAAAAAGTTCGACTCTGTTCTTTGACCAAAAATATTTTAACAAAAAAGTTCGACCCTGATGTTCGACCCAAAGTATTTTAAGAAAGTAAGTTCGCCCTGTTCTTCGACGGAAAAAAATTTGAACTAAAAAGTTCGACTCTGTTCTGTGACCAAAAATATTTTAACAAAAAATTTGTCCCTGTTGTTCGAACAAATTTTTTTAATTAAATAAGTTTGACCCTGTTCTTCGACCGAAAAAAAATGTTAACAAGAAAGTTCGTCCCTGTTATTCGATCAAAAAATGAAATTTTTCGGGCAAAACTGGCTATTTTCAAAGTACTTTTTAGGGCACTTTGCAAAGGTTAGAAAAATATGGATCACGTAGAGAGACTCTCGAACTTCAAGATGGCCGTAAAAAACTTCAAAAAAGTCAAGTAGTTCTCAAGATAGAGAGTGTTTTTTCACACCATGTTTTCAACTTTTTTGAAAAATGCCAATTTTCAAATGGCATTTTAGGGCACTTCTAGAAGAGCTGGAAGATTGATTAGGTATATATCATGTAAAGGAACTCTTGTACTTTAATATGGCGGTGACAAGTTCTAAAAGAATTAATTAGTTCACAAGATACAGAGCGTCTTGCACACCATGTTTTCAAAATTTTTGTTGAATGTCAATTATTGAATGTCATTTTAGGGTGTTTCCAGAAGGGCTCTAAAATCAAAATGGTATGCATAGTGTAGGGAGACTTTAGAACTTTAAAATGGCGGTGACAAACTTTAAAAAAATCAATTAGTTCGCGAGATACAAGGTGTTTTCCACACCATGTTTTCATTTTCTTTGAAAAATGGCAATTTTTGAAAGGCATTTTAGGGCACTTCCGGAAGGGTTAGAAGATTGAATAAAAATGTATTGTGTAGGGAAACTTTCAAATTAAAATTACCGTGACAAACTAACTCTATTTGCTAACTCTACTGGCATATAAGTTATTGTAGGGGGGAGTAGCCAAAGTTGGACCGTTGCCTTGATTAGACCACAATCGTATCTTGAAAACTATGAAAAACTATTAGGTTAATCAATCTAATTATTATATCATTGGATAGAGATTATATTCTTATGTTTGTGTAAGAGAAGTTCATTGTTGTTAATTATATACATAATATATATGACTTAAACGAGATTTGGTTAGATTGGCTTAGTTTGGACTATTTAGTGGTTGTTCAAATTGTACTAATACCATACAATGGAAAATAGACGAACCAAGATAACGTAGTTTTAATTTGCGGGTGATGAAGCGAATATAATTTGGTGCATCAAATGTCATATTTGGATGCCCACAGAATGTGATGAATTGAGCTTAAATATCAAGCAATAACTCTTTGGAATATATATAGTCCAATCAAAGCTTTATACGAGGAATGTAAACAGTACCCGTACTTGTAAATGTAGGTTGAAGACATAAAAATTGCAGCATTTAGACACGTAAGTAAGTCTGGAAAAATCCAGATTAGGACATGCATCCAAATTTAGCAAATGCACTGGTAAATGTATATATTTACCAGGCAAATGCGCACATTCCCCTCGTAACGCACAGTCCCCGTAACATAGGTTGACATGAGTATTAACTGACACTGAGGCAATCAGCATTCAGAATTAGTTACTTCTATATTATATTTAAATTAGAGCTCAGTGTAAAATGCAATTATCACCTCACCTTCGCTTTGATTATTAAAATCTCTTCATTTCCACACAAAGTTAATATCTATTTAAACAGAAGATGCCTTGTAAACAAAATTGACATATTTATCTGTGATGTCGAACATGTCAAACATGATGACTAAAATCATCTTACTTCGGCTTTTCATTGTCACCAGAATGTTCCAATGTTCCACATATTTCAAATGTTTTTTTCTATAATGCAGCCCGTCAAAATAACACATTTCCGTTCAAAATTAGGTTGTTACATCCAATTCTATTACCGATTGCTCCTTTAAAGTAATCTTTCACTGTCGATCACAACGTGCCGATTGCCATTTGCAAACCACCCGTGCGCATATGCCTGCTGCTGCATGAATTTGGTCGTATACCCCAAGCCCATTGTCCACCATATTTACATAGAATATCTCTGTTGACAAACATTTTCTTTGAAAGAAATTTCATGGTGGCCTCACAGCATGCGGTCCACTAGTGCAAGCAACGTTTCACACAGTTGTAAACTGGCCAAAAATGACGTTGGACTTGCCTTTTGAGTCCCAATCATAGCCTATTTTCTATTACCTAGTTCTCTGTGATATGGTAGGATCATTCACCCCTGTTTAAACGTGAATAGACATATTTATTATATGGATACTTGTGGGTGTTCCCCAGATGATTGATTCAATGCAATTTTACGACGACTTGACTTTGGGTCAATGTTTGCACTGCGTGTGCAGAAGGTTTTCTTAAGACGAGTGTTCGCACGTAATTCTAATCCCAACCTCATTCCGACGGTTGTGATGATGATAATCTATTGTTAAAGGTGCCAAACATTTTGACTTTTTAATCCGTCCCAAACACCAACAGATATTATTGTGTTGACTCGAAGAACTGCCATTCATTGAATGCTAACATTTAAATTCACAATAAAACGACAGAAATTCCAACTTTACCAAAACATTGAAAAAGAATCCTTAAAGCATATACACGTATGGTGACCATAGTTTATTCATAGTTTTTACGCTTGGCCACATCCAACAAAGAATAAAATAATAGTTTAATGAGTTCGCGTAAAGTGCGAAACAAACTTTCAGTATGACAACTCCGTTTTCAGAAAAATATAAATTCGCTTTCTTTATCACGCGAAGTAATCAAGATGACGCGTGGGTGTAGCGTGTGCATTGGCGCAAGTACAACCGGATATGCACCATCAATACCATGGTTAAAGTACCCATATAGCAGACAATCTGATAGCAGCACAACAGCACAAATGCAATGCAAATTGACAGATACCGTTTCTTCTTGTGACTAAAGTATCGGTATTATTGCAGAATTAAATATAAACCTTTTTTTCACATTACTCATTATATTCTGTGACTTCATAGTTTATAGTGAAGTTTATTGTTTTAATTTTTGATGTATCTTTAATTTATCTGTTGGCAGTGTTGGCCATTATGTGACAACTATTTATGGCCATCTCGCCACGTTATTCGCTTCCTTGTAATTTATTTACCAGCCAACCTCTATAAATTTGTTTTCCGATTAATTTAATTAATTCGAAATGCAAATGATGTCAATCTAGTCTGGTTTAGCTTTAGGCACCTGCAAGCAAAGCGCGCATTGAATTTAAAGAGCACAAAACTTTCGCGTTTGCTATTTGCATATAATTTTGTATAATGTGAAAATCGTGTAGTTTATTGTTCGTTCTATTGGAGCCATTTCGATTAGAGGGTAACTGCAGGGTGTAGTCATAGAAGGATAAGACAGCACGCGTCGCGCTCAGTGAACTGTTAAATTTCGTGCGCGCCGCAATTGTGGGTAAGTGTTGTTTATAAATTTACATACGGAGTTATTTATGGGAGCTAATAAATGAAGAATGAACCCGAATGTTCGACTCGTGCGCGGCACACGGCGTTCGATCATACGACGGCGCGGCACGAAACCGAACCGCCTGAAAACGGCGAAGACGTTTCATAAATTCATGATAAGAAAAGCATACACTATGGGTGAAGGAGCGCTCTGTCGACGCTCGTCTCGTGGTCGAACGTAAAAATCTTTCATCAATCTCCACGCTTGACAGTGGCGTATCGTGTCTTGTGACCCAACCCCCGAGGTGGTTGTTTTGTTGTGCATGCGCTGGCACTGTGCACGCCACAACAATTATGTAGAAAAAACAAAGTAATGTCGCAGGTTGTGTTTTGTTTTATTCACCCTATTGTTTCATTGTTGCGAGAGTGCGCGCCGGGCCCGGCCTGGCGAGCTCGTGAGACGCCTGGCGGGGGCTCTGTGATTTATCGGGGCACGTGGAGAATGCAGCCGGCGCCATCGCCGGGCCAGGGGCGCAGCGCTTAACGCAAGCGGCCCCCGCGCCTCCGCTCGCGGACTATTTCGGAATTTCTATTGTTTTACGGCTCGCGACTCGCGACTCGCGAGTTTTCATGCGGCCTGTCGCTTGTCGCGACTATGCACAATCGACTTTATTGCACACATAATTTTTTATGAAGCCACTAATAGCAACGAACGTAAAACCCAACACCATACGATTCCACTGGGATCATTTGAAGAGTCATGCTGATAATGAATAGTTGATGAAATATTAATCAGAAGTGTAAAATTTGTGGTTTCACTTGATTCTTGCTGGGCGACCCGGTGCGTTTGGCTGTGTTGTATTTACACAAGCGTGGTAGAGACGCAATAAATATTTGTTGGTCAGTCTAAATCTTAATTTGGATGGCAAATGCTCGCTGCGTTTGTTGGCATTGACATTTTCGTATTTTATGGCTTATTTTAGAAGACAGGGCCCAGCACGGCCAGCTAGCTATAGGAGGGCGAACCCATAGGGGGCACTTCCTTCCTACCGTAGGGGGCCTCGACATCGAAAGAATTCCAAGAAGAATGCACGAGACCTGTGTGCCAGCAACTTGGTCACCGCATGCGTTCTTCATGTATTCTTATTCCTATCAAATCCTAAGTAAGTACCAAGTGTTTAAAAATATTTAAATGTGCCATTAACTTATTAAATCAATTTAGAAGTTTGGTTAGATGCTGGCAGGTAATGTACCAACTCGTGTATAATTTTATTCTGTTATCAGTCTAACACGTGCACATTTGTTGTATTACTCTATTATATCTTCGGTAAATTTTGGTGTGTAGCATCAAGAACTGTTTGTTCATTTTCCTGAGTAACTGTATTTTCCAATAAAACAATGGCAGTCAGCACGAGTGCAACAATCATAAATTACAAACTTATTGTTAGTAATATTAATTATGATTCATTGCTTTTCCTTCTTGTACTGATGAACAGATTTCAAAACAAAATATGTGATGCACATATGTTGCAAATGTATCTCAAAACGATGTATCAATTGGGAGAAATTTCCTGTGGCATTGTATTAAGCGTCCCTTCCACTGAAAGAATATTTGGAAATATATTTTAAAATATCGACGACGCAATCTGTCAAGAGCGGATAAGCGTATTTGATTGCGTTATAAAGCCTAG
Organism: Dalotia coriaria; assembly: GCF_025399875.1. Lineage (NCBI taxonomy): Eukaryota > Metazoa > Arthropoda > Insecta > Coleoptera > Staphylinidae > Dalotia > Dalotia coriaria. Next base: position 3,157,754 of record NW_027045448.1, read on the forward strand.
GATTACGTCCGGCGGACTCATCGAAGGGGGCCAACGACTCCTGTGGACGTCCACATTGTCAACGCCTTCACTTTTCAAAATACCCCTCGGGGCCACGTACGATTCAGAGCATTGCAAGTTCTTCTCGGATGTCAGCAGCATGTTGGCACATGAGTCCAAGCTTGGCTGTCTGATGAAACAATTACTTATTGTCAGCTTGCTAAAAGATAATAACTTACCAGTCTGTACAATGACAGCACTGTAAATAAAACAACAGCAATGTTAAGCCCTCTCGAATTGCACTTACTATATTTCCGTGATTAGCGCTAATCAAGAAACTTGAATCTTACAGTAGCAAGCTTTAGTGTTAAGAAGATTCATTTGCAACTAGGTAGTTTTACTTTGAATATAAATTTCATTTACCACGTTCACAAAATTATCATTTCGATAGTATATTAATACAAGAAATGAGATAGTAAACAGTTGTCAATTTTAATAGAAAATCTATGGGTTCTAATTAGCGTGTGTGTATAATTGGCTTGTAATTATTATTAATTAACGCAAACACTCGGACCAACTTCCTCACACGCAGAGCCTCAAGCGTGTCTGCACATCTCCACTCACGGATACTGGCGGACGGTGAGAGTCGTACCCGTTTTTCTGGTTTTTAATCGCTCGAGTTAAAAGCACCGTACTACGATTTCATTCAGTAACGAAGCCATAATGAAATTTAGGTTTTCTAGATTAATCTTTCGAACCCACTCTCACACGTTTTACAGCCCGATTGCGTGTTGCTTGCTCACCTAAGCTCTGTGCGCAGTCAGATACATTTTAAAGTAGACCGTGCTAAACAAACAAAGTAAATTTATTCAAGGAGACGACATCTGTTGAATCTGTTGTGTTCATTCGTCAGGAGATGTCACAATGGTGCATAATGTTATAATTTGATTTGGTTGTGGCTCACAATTTGTGAGAAAATGTTTTGACATAACCTTTATTTCATTGGTTAAAAATAACCCAAAGTGCAAACATTAAAATTTTTCGTTTTTCACTCATGTCCTTGGATACAACGCGTAAATTGTATAAAAGTTGAATGAAATGCATGATGACAATGATAAACAAACGTAGATATTCGTTTCCTTCGTTGGTTGCTGGGTTCGTTAAGCCCTTGTCCATGTTCTGCGTTGCGGTTGTTATTCTCTTCATTGAGAAGCGTGCTAGAGGATTGACCACGACTACGAATGTGTCTACCTGGTGCGGGTAGAAACGCATTTGACCGTGTGGGACGATGCGACGAACGGTTGGTGCCCGTCCCGCTTGAGCGTGTTGTTCGAAACTCATTACTACAACCACTTGTCCACACAATTAAAATATATAATCGCTCCTCGAACGATTTATATTATCGATGGCCGATTAATGGTGGCTTTATGCGACGTTTATACTGTAACATTTCAACAAGTCGGGCGTAGCCAAGCCGCAGGAAGACATATGACTGCTTTAACGATGTGCTCACTATAAATAATATCGTTTTGTTGTACCTGACCAACAAATTTTCAATGATCAACATGTTTATGTATCAGCATGTCGAATACAGCTTGCGTGATCGTGGTCTGCGTGCAAAAAACAACTAAATATACGCGATTTTAATCGAAGATTAGAGAGAATCAATAAAAGAAACCAACATATGAAACGCGAGACACGAGCAGCAAAAACACGCGTAGAAATAAAAATAAAAATAGTTTTCTATGGTCGGTAACATTTCTAGTTGTGGCCAACATTTCTCAAGATTTTTTCTCACATGATTATGCCATTCTTTCGCGTGATCTATTACAACAAATTATGCAATAATAAAATTCAGTATAAATTATTGGCGTCATTAACATAATTATATATGTTTATTTGCAAATATGGCGTATTAATATTCAGTGTTTGGCCTGTTTGTAATTTGTGTTCTGTGTTTTTCATAATTTTTATAAATGAACGCTAATGGCTCGTTGGAATGTAAATCAAATTGATAATAAAATGTTAATAAACGCTAATTCTAATTATTCGACATAAAATCTTTTATATTCGGACTACTAATAAATTTGAGAATTTCAAAGAAAGAGTAAATTTTTTAAGTACCTAAATATAAAAAAAAGTTTATTGTGTCTATTATTTTACTATCCATTTGATTGCACCTTGATTTGTTTGACGGACGGCGCATGTATTTCATATGGTTTTGTGCTGCACCGTAGGAAAATGCGCAGGCGCAAGCTGCAACCCGTGCCTAAAGTAATTTAGTTACGGCCTTGGACATCAGTGTTTAAAGTACCACTTTTCATATTAATTATAGATGTTCTAAGAGTAACATTTCAGAAACAGTGTAGTAATAATATTTTGTTGCATTTGTCAAAAGCTATAGTAGTTAATTATTTTAAAAAAATTACGAAATTTGTCATATGGTGCATGAAAAATAAATGACTTGGTGGTGAACTTGCCGCAAACAAATTTCTATTGTGGCTGAAGTGACCGTGATGCGTTGCAATAAATTGATCGCATTGTGTGCAAAGCGTCGCTGCCTGCTCTGGGAAAACTCAAACGCTGTTTGTCATTATAGAATATTATACGTATTAAATCACGTTGTAGCCGGTGCACCAAGCGCACAAGTATTGTGTGACTTTCGGGTGTTTTGTGAGTGTCAGCGTGCACCCGCATACATTGTGTATCCATAACATTTCCATTAAAACCTAATGATATATATCAAAAGTGTCGTAACATTCGGGGCACTTCGTTGCGAAGCGTCGCGGCGTGCCAGCGTTTGTATCGATAGAGAACGTATCGAGAATCGAGGGGGATGAACGAGCTATAAGCACTCGTCGTCAACACATATATCATCCAAGCGAACCAACTCGATCTGACTTTTTATGTAAAAGCACCCACCACTCTCTAGCAAGAGAGTATGCAATGCCGCTTGTGCGCCGCACGATACAGTTTAGTCAGAGAAAATGCTAAATATCTTAAACAACACTAAATTTACAAAGCATAAACAGAGAGATACATCTGTAGATAATCGTGACAAAGGTTGTAGTTAGTCAAACAATAAGTAGTCGCAGTCGAAAAATGCCATAAATAACTCTGCAAGTGGCCCAAGAGTTGCCATGAGAGGCTTGGGATGCACTTGGAGTTGAGTCCGCGTGCCCCTCTTCACGGTCCGATCCCGTGCAAAGACTCCCTGCGTGTTGGTGTATGTGACACGAATGTGCTCGAGCTGAAAACGTGTTGCGAGTGAAATACTTTTGGTACTCACAACGAGTGGTGGCCTGAAACCTCACACAAAACTCACAACGCCATTATCCTTCTCGTAGCCCTGTGCCGATGTAAAGTATTATGTATGTATGTGAGCGCGTTTACTCCGCGTGTAACTGATACAGATCTCGCTTGTTCTTGTTTTCTTGTTTCCTACCTTTCTCTCGTTTTGGCTGTGGCATTGCTTGGGCGCTGGGCCGTTTGCTGAGCGCCTTGTTTGCTCGTCGGCTCGTTGGCGCTGCTTATTTGCTGTTTATACCCCATTTTGTTATATCTACTCCGGGCGCACGCTTAGTTCATTTCGGGGGTGTTTTTGGTCGACTGTATGGTTTGACTTTCAGCGCGGTATTCACAGCTTAATTTGAATATATGTTAATTTCGAGGATGTATTTTCCGTTCAAAATTTATTGTTCGACGTTTAACTGTGCCCACTCTTGCGACTTTCCCGTGTACGTAAGGGCTCGACACCATCGTAATGGGGTGTTGACACGAGCTTGTCATACGCGCCGCGCGAACACGGAAAGGTTAATCTCAAATGAATTTTTCTTTCTCTCGCTAAACATTGCCCGTCGTTGTCGAGTCGCATGTGATATCGCCCTGTTATAACGGGTGCTTATCGCTTCTTGCATTGCAACAGGCCCCGAAGGTAATTTATTGACAAACTCGGAATATTTAATAAGTTTGTATCAAATCGTATCAAACACATTGCTAACAACAGTAGAAGCAAAAGTAGAAGCAAGAAAACCTATTAAACTTTGGGAGACAGAATTAAATATATGCACTAATCGGTACGAATTGATGGGCTTGTCGGGATTGAAGTGTATAATCACTAATTTGGATTAAATTATCTTCACAACCATCCACATATCGTGGAAATTCTTATGCATGGTTATGTTTAGTGACTATGTCGATAACATTTATGCAACCCAGTTTTCCAATTACATGCCTAAACCCAATTTGTCAATATGTTCTCTCTCTCTCTCTCAAATATCGTTCCACTAACTTTAAATATTTGACTATAACCAACTCCAGCGCAGCGGAGAACGATTAATCTAAAATTGACCAATCTATTGCAGCCTGTATGAAAACGTTTATATTATCTTCATTATTCACGCCGAATCAAAACGCTGCGCACTTTGGCACACAAAAGCGAACGTATTATAAGCACATTGTACTCGTAGATACCGATCCGATTGTAATTTTATTTATATGCAATGAATATTTACGAATACCTGTGCACCATGGGTGTGGAGTGAGTACCCGAGACGCAACACCCTGTAATCTCATCTTGCTTTCACCAAGTTATCAAGTACGCGGAATTAAGCAATTTGTTCTTGCGCAACACAGTGAAACGACCGTCATAAGCATAAGTTATTTGCATCAATCATTCGGCATCTAACAGAAAACCTCACAGCGCTGACCCGATGGTGTGGCTGAGGTCTTAGCAAAAAATATCTCTTGGAAAGAATGTATTTTAAGTGAGTGTGAGGCTTGTTTCTTTCGTTTTTCGGCTGTTTTAAAACACCGCCGAGCGGAGATTCCAAGAGTATTTGACGTCGAGTCGCGCTCCATCGCTCTGAAATGTTCAAAGTGTTAAAATCGAATTCAATAAATTCCATTAGATCCCATCAACACATAGCGCAGCGGCCGCAGATCAGACGGAAAGCGCGCTTTTTATACCTTCTGCAGAAAGAAGGCCGTACGCGGCACATATTTTTTGGAAGTGTTTTTAAATTGACCGCATGAATAATTCATCCTTGTCGCAATGTGTCGTCCTCTTTGCTCATGCCGGGACACTGCTGAGACGTTTTTTCTCAAATAGTAAATCTTCTTCACACATCGCCAAGCGTGCGACGAACGCATGTAACATTTATGATCGTTTAATAATTTACCAATTTTATTTTGTGCTCATGTATGCAATGTACAAGATTACTCACAACTCCCACCATGGTTGATGACGAAAAGCGGGTGGCATGTGCCTAGGTTGGATAAATGGACTGCGGTAAGGAGATTATCGATAGGTTACGCATTTCATTGTGCTACATGTTTATTCTTTAAAATTGGATGATAGTGAAGAAAAATTAAACCACAATATAATTGTATAGTCTCTGTTAATGATTTAATTAAGACAATCATAATTATTTATAATAATATACTTCTATTCACACTGATTCCTATTTACAAACAAATAAAGTTAAGAAATGTACATTTTTGTAAAGGGGCCTGTAAGGTTTTGTTTCAGTTTTTTTTTTTGCACATGGCTCCCGTAATTTATTATGAACCGAACAAATTGGTTTATAATAAGAATTAATTAAAATAGAATGTAAAGTCGTAATAGAAATTCTCTTCTTCCTCACGCATTGATATGGTCTCTTTATACACAACAATTTCTCTAAGATAATATAATCCATAATCGATATAATAAAATAACAATTTAATTAATCGTTAAGAGGTGTGATGCACACACAACAGGTTTCCAAACAAAGGTGCGTGCGTTTTTGTATTGTTTCCTTTTTCTGTTCAATTCGTATTCTCCGTTATTCATAGTATACCCAAACAATTTTAAATTAAAACCAAATATATTTTTACTTATCGAAATTTTCATTTTGTAGTAGTATGTATAATGTTTCTTATAATTTTTGGTATTGTTCCAAAAATGAATACCTTTTTTCAGAAAAACACCTAGTCGTAGTTTGTGGACATAATTTTGTTCGTTATCACAGATATAAATAAATGCATTTACACAAAATATACAACAGATTGCACACGAGTCTCTCGGTATTATGGTTTTCCGTTTCGCACTCTCACACGATTATAATTTAACTATTTTTTATAATTTCTTCGATTTGTTGCACTTTGCCCAACTCCCCAGTACTTGAATCTCCCGCGATGGTTGTGACTGACGCACAGAGCGATGCACTAACCCTCTTCAGTCCACACGCTTCATAACCTTGGGTAACCTGCAACAAACAAGTCATCGGTTAGAATTGCACAGCATTGCCAAGCACTCCAGGGTACTTTTATTTCTTTGAATAACTGAATATGGTGATTGAACGTAAAGTGCATAAAGTAGTGAAAGTTGAACGTATGTGATTAGGCAGAAGATGCAATGATGCAATGAACAAGAGAGATGCGCACAAGAAAGTCCAATTCGCATATACCGATTTAAGCAAACAATGTTTCGCACCAGGGAACGTTCAAAGCATGAACTTAACGATTGACTAAAACGAAGCTTGAGCACACAAAGCATATAACGGACGGATTATAGCAGACTGCGCTGCAATATGGCAAAGAGACGTGTATGGCAACAGGCAAATAGTGAGCACACATAGGCGCATCGGACACTCGCTTGCAAGACAGGTTTATCCGATTGAGTAACTCGCGGGTTAGTTAGTCGCGGTCGGGGCCCCGCACTCGCGCGGTAGGACCCATTCACTGATCGAAATCGGGCGTCATTTGTCACTGTCAAGAACGTGGCGATAGCGAGCATTCCTTCATTGAGAACGATTTTCATTTTCAGAGCGTGGGCAACGAGCAAACAGTGACGACACTCACCTATAAAGGGATGGTCCAGCCGAGGAGGAGCAGCTCACACCGGGGACACATATCCCCCGTTCATTGTTTGTGGACTACTGGAACAAGATGAAGAACAAAAACGTAAGTAAAATCGTAACGGACATCACATTGACCATTGCTCCGTTCGTAGAATGGCCGGACTTACCTCTTATAGAAAGGTTTAAAGGCTGCATTGTCCCCATTCGGCGCGGACATTTGACCCTGCGGCGGTTGAGCCCCTCGCTGAGGTGAGTGTAATCTGCCAAAGCTACCAAGGAAACCACTCTGGGCATAACCTCCGTTTAGGTGAGGCGGTTGGGGTACTGGTGCGCCACCAATACATCCTTGCATTTGTGCACCCGCGACTACGCTATTCGGGAGCTTCATGCTCGGCGGGGTTTGAGGGGGTGTGTCGGTTTGGAGGTCAGGAAAACCCTGCTGGCAATGTCCGGGTAGGAAGCCGCCAGATGAGCCGTATCGCGAGCTCGGTAACACAAATCCGTTGCTGTGGTGCTGCCAATGGTGTTGTGCAGACGGTGGTGGAGGTGGCGGTGTTTTGCACGCGGCTGTATCGGCCAATGACCAAATTTTAGGTTTAGACGGCGGGAGCGGCACGCCGCAGTCGGAGGTCTTCATCTCCGGCTTCATGCCAAAATGTGTGTTGCTAAGGATATGGTGCATGTGATTGCCGAGCAGGTCGTCTTTGCGGTCGTCGTCGGTCATGTCATCGTCGTCCATGTCTTTGACGCTGCGCTCGGCCTTCACGCGACCGTGTATGTCTGCAACAGGGAGATAGAATTGAAAACGTGCATTCTGCGGATGTGCACAAGAACTCTCCCCCGGTTGGGATCGCGACATCGGAGGCGGTGAGAGAAAGGGCGCCTGTACGAGCAATTTCGGTCTCGACTATCAATGTCAGATCTCTGAGACCGAAGGGCGGGAGCTAAACGCACGGATGCGGTATCTTCACTTTGGTTCTATAAGCATTAACTGCTGATCCGATTAAATTCGATGGGGGACTTAATGTGCGCAACACCCCGACGTGCCATTTAACAGACGGCGGAGAAACGACTCTTTTATAAGTCGTAATGGAATGAAAGCGCGCGCTCGCTCAGCAACAAGAGGCGGGGAGAACCGTGCAGTAACGATTCGCATTAGGGCCTAATTCCGTTTCCATCATGTACGCTGCACATTATTGTACGCGAATACCGTCTCACTTGCGCAGAGATCCACGTACCGAGCGTAATGTTGTTAGTAACAAGTAGATGATGTATGAAGCGTGTTTGGATTTCGGATAAAACAAACATTAGGAAAGGAGGGCTGAACGCGCGGGTACGCCAGCGCCCGCAAAACTTATGAGAACACAAGAAAACAAACAGAACGTGAAGAGAAAAGTGCAGAATGTAAATTATGATGACATGGTGGTACAATGCTGCTGAGTATCAAAAAATCGTGTCAGCGAACAAATTCCTACCTGTGTCGTCGCGCTTGTCGTCGTCGTCCTTGTCCTTGTCGTCGCTGTCAGAAACCAGCGCGTCGTCGTCGTCGTCCGTCTTGTTCTTCGGCTCCCACGTCATCTTGTTTTCCTTCTTGAGTCGTCTCCGCGCGTTTGCAAACCACGTCGACACTTGCGTCAGCGTCATTTTGGTGATAATCGCCAGCATGATCTTCTCGCCCTTTGTTGGATATGGGTTTTTCTTGTGTTCGTTTAACCATGCCTTGAGCGTGGCGGTGGATTCCCGTGTAGCGTTCTTGCGACGTGCTGCCAGGTCATAACCGGCGCCATAACTAGAAGAAAACCAAATAAATTAGTCAACTTGTTTGCTAAACGATAGCACTTTGCCAGGTTCATAAAAATAACTTAAAGCAACTACGCGCTTCACTAAAATTAAAATTAACGTCGTGATTTAATCGATACGTCAATTGCAAAAGCAGAGTTATTTTTTTTGCAAAGCCCAGCTTTGCTCTACCCTATTAAATCGTAAGTGTTTGCACACAGGCCGCCCCTTTTTGATGACTCTTTGATAGTGATGTACGTACTTCGCAACATATGTGTCTATTGACTAGTATCGAAGAGAGATCTGGAGAGAGTATAAAGAACTATTAAATTTGATACAGCTCCCGTATTCTCTGACTCTCCCACAGTATTCCGCTTTCTTTTCTGCGAAACTGTCAGTCCGTTTCGGTGCGTTGGCTCCCTCGGCGTGCGGGCGAGATGTGGGCTCCCCCAGAGCAAGATTTGATTAGGGCTAGAGTGGTTTCACCCCTGTTAAGCGCGCCAGTCTCGCCACACCGCACGCCGCCGCGGCCGCCTCAATAGAAAGACAAGAGAAAGGCGGCCGAGACGACGTCGATAAAACGCCACGAGAAAATAAAGCTTTTTTTGCCGTGCTTCCCTTACGCGGGATTTCCAATTTTTCTCCACTTTATTGATATATACTTTGGCTATGTGTAGGAGCACAAAACGAGGGAACGATTGGTTCCGCCTTGTCCGCTTCCATTCCGCAACTTCAATCTCAGCTATTTTTCACCGTCCTGCTAACACGAAGCGACGGCATGCTATCTCTATATTCTTATATTTCTTGTATACCAGGTTTGTGAATTTTATGTAGGCTTCATAAATATTTTAGTGCCATTAGGTACGTTATGAAAAATGTCAAAACTTAAAATTATTAAAATTTGTCTAACTTGGTTTACCTGATCTGAAGATCAGAAATTTTGATTTTGATTCAGATTATAAACAAAAACTAAATTAAAGAGTTTTGGTCTTGTTCAGAACGATTCCAAAAAACGCAAAATTTATGTAGGTATGCATGACGCTTCCCGAAACGAAGCCGGGATGGTGCTGTAAGCGGAACCGATTTTATCGACAATAAATACAAATGGTGCATTGCGATGTGTGGCTGGCTGGCGCGAGCAGCGAGGCAGGCATGGCAGCGTCGGCGAGCGCGCATATACATTCCGCGCCGCCACCACCTGCGCCGCGACGCCGCAACGGCGGCGCGCCAATCAATAGCACAACCCTCTTCAGCCATTTTGTCTTGAAGCCATTTCGAGGCAGGAATTAGCCCACAATGCGTCGCCGCGATTTCTTTCTCATCGTGATTTACGATTTTCCCCACCGTTTCTCGTTTTTCGCTGGCTACCTGATTTTATTACATTAAGTTGCGTGTCATCCTTCAATCGCCGCATCAGCACATTCACCGCGGGATTTTTTTTCGTAATGGAAGTATATTTTTGACATTGACTTACCCATATGCCGCCAACGCTGGGTCGTAGGGGTAGTATCCTGTGGTCGGTTGAAGACCGGCGCTAGTCCACGCCGACATGTCGGCCGCAGTGCCGCCCGCGTCCTTCAACGCGTAGGGATTGCTCTGCAACAACAACGAGAGAAAACGCATAAACATAATGTCGCACACAGTAATGGGACTTTAATGTAATGGATTTCGGGCACTCACTCTCCCAGTCGAGAGTCGGAGTCTGAAAAGCAGTGCAACATCAAAAAATCTTGCCTACGTGAAACCACCGCCGGGTGGAGTGGCGAGGGAGGTCTACGTTTTATGTCATTTCGGTGTGCGTGGCAGGAGTAGTATATGAATGTGAGTGTGTGGATACCGCATGAATGTTGGAAAAAGTTCCCCGCCAAGCGACTCATTGTCCTGCAATACCGCGCCATGCCGCGCGCTTCTCACGGCCCAAAATCAGCATCCTGGATCGATTCTGACATTTCGTTGTTTCCAAACTTTAGCCGGCGCTTGACTACCAAGTATTTTCGACTCGTGTGCGTTCATTTAATTGCACCCGGTTCCTTTTGGCGTACTTAACGGCCATTATATCAAACATAAACATGTTAAACTCGCATACACTAATAAAATAAATGGTTGTTAACAAAAACATATATAAAATTCTCCTGTTGTTTTTATGGATTCATTACGGCGGGGAAACGACGATGGCGCGACGAAGACGATGCTCGTTTATGCGTTGTGAGAGAGGTGCGAGAACCGCGAGTGAATTAGCGCAAGAGAAACACAAGACACGCTGATAGTCGATGAGTCCGAGGTGAACGAAATATTTATACATTTAACCGCATAAAGCGCCTTAAAATCTTTATAACTACTAAAACATTTCCCTCGGCTCTTGGCTTTTCGATAGCATCTGCGCTACCCACGGCGACGATGTCTGACCATCCTCGCGACTTGCGACCAGCAAACAAACACACAAGCGCGACAACAACAACAACGCATCCGACGACGACTAATCTTTGCTCATTTATTATTATAGGATACTTTATTTATCAAAACGATGTGAATGTAATGTGAAATGTACGAGCGTTCACATTACCAAGGATTACGAGTATAAGGCACTGTTGGCAATCGGGCAATCAAATCGTTTAAAAAAACATTTTATAATCTCTCTTTAATTAACACCTCTATTATCGTATAACGACAATGCGAACGTCGCGGTCGTGAGAGAGCACCTCAAAATATCAATTCTTGGCACATAAACAATAAAGCAAACAATGCATTCGAAAGCGATGCTATGACTGAAAATTGAATATCGAAGGCGCAACAATTGATACAATTTTAATTAACATCTCAGTCTGACGCTCATGACTAAAACGAGCTTCGATACTTTTGTTCCAGCTGTGTGACACAGGTAGGCGTGTGCAGCGAATCGTGAACATCCGTTTTTGATGGAACGCATATGATTTCGAAACCCACTCTGCTCTGCGTTCGCTCTCCTGGTCCGGCTCGAGCTTGAGAAAAGCCCAAGTGTTGCCATTGTGGCCGGGACACTTCGCACACTCGGTCCCGGAAACCCGAGCGCTTGGTGACTCGGGCTGGCTTCACTTTCCTCTTCGCGCCCTGCGCCGCACTCAGCCATGAAGCTGTGAGTATCGCTCGTTCACTTAACTCGCTATATATTTATTCAGCGACCGTAAATCTTAACGGGAGGCAGCAGCTCGAGCCAAAAAGCTATATACAGCACGAGAGGCGGCGGCCCTGGAGTTTTAGACTGGAAGCTGTGAGCGTAAGCGGTAAGTGGAAATAAGAGCACCGAGAGCAATGCCTTATACGAGGGGTGCTGGAAGCAAGCGGCTGGAGAAAGAGCCGCAGGGGAGCGAATCTCAATGCCAGCAGAAGATGGATTGGGGGTTTCACGCGTTGCGCCCGGCTCCCGGCGCCCCATAAAAAACGCTCATTTCTAACCGCGGCTCCACTAAATTACCGCCGCATTATCCGACAGTAAACACCAGTCAATTGATAGTGTAATTGAAAGCACTTCCTTAAACCAAACCCAACAGAAAAAAAGCAACTTGTTGAAGAGAGCCCCAGCAGCTCCATTTTTTATGTGCTCGATTATTGTTATTATCAGCGGTAACGACTGTTTTCAGAGACTTCTATTCCAAGTGCTTGGTAATGCTTCACCGAGTTCTTTGCAGCAAAGAAGCGTCAACACCCTGACGGCATAAACAAAGTCCAATCCGATTACAATTGACGTAAATACTTATAGGTAATCAAATGAATTAACATTTTTTCATTACCGTAAAACAAGTATCCCACATATTTGGATGAGCTTATGCGTTGAACCGCCATTTTGTTGTAAGCCTTGCCGAAATAAGTCACGAGTGCAATGGCAGCGCTATTTGTTTTGCATATCGCAACGTGTCGCCTCCTTATCAGAATCAACGTTCGAACACCCTTAGCTAATAATTTGTCATCGATAATAGCGCCTGTTATTGCGAGGTGATTACATGCCGACAAAGGCGAGTGCAATCACGACGACACTCGTGCACACACCGGTGATAACGTGCTCTCTTGAGTTTTCAAGATAGCGGTGCGCTTCTACGTTCCGAAATCCCAAGCGCGGAGTGCGTACCATCCTAGCAAATGTACACACAACGATGTAGGTACAATTGTACAACATCGATGTGTCTACATTAAAAAATGTTTGTTTGGCAGATTGGAATATCCGTGAGACACAACCTAACACACTCGTGCATAGACCGATTGAAAACTTGTTTGACAAATTAAACAAACAGCGGCTTGTTGTAAAAAAGTCTCGCGCCGTGTTGCAAACATGCGACAGTGCTTATTATAATTTATCTACGCAAGAGATGTTACATTTACCATTAACGAAATCTGAAATCTCCACAAAAACACAAATAGTAACCTATTCATAGAAGTAAGACTCGCTCGAATTTTATTGATTGTGACTTTCCATTTAGTATTGCTCGAGTATTGGGCGTTTGTTGTATGTATTTACGTACTTAAATACCAATACTGTGTTTTCTAAAAGGCCCGTGAACATAAATATTTATTAATTTAATCGAACGGTTTCGTGCGGATTCGAAAGACGGCCTTCTGTTATTTATCGACTGTGTTATGTCGTCGCCTGGCTGGTTCATATTATATTAGCCACCAAGCAGCAATTTGTAGTCCTTGTTTTGCGATACATATAGGGAAATTGAAGACACCTTGCTTGCATCGTTTACTGTGGCAAACGCGCAGGCAGCTTTTCTTCTTTAAAAGGCGAAAAATACAAAAATATACTAGGCTGCGACGCCTTACAAAATGCGGCTTTAACGCCGCATGAAAATCGTGTGCGGAATAATCGATAGTACATTTGCCCCAGCCTCTTCTCCGGCACATGGCCATAAGATTTCAGGTTCGCTTTGTAAAGGTGTTTGGGAACTGCATATTTATGTTAATTCCCCGACTTCGGCACACCGGCCCTCGGCAATGTGACGTGACCACGTCGAAAAATTTGCGGCTAATGAGATAACGCTTCCCGTATTGTTTCGCGCGCCGTGCGAAAATCGCACACAACAAAAACCATATTCAAATATTTGCACTCTGCGGAATGCCTGCCGGTGTCGGCGTAAATCAATGGCAGGGTTAATTAAATTTATTTGCCATGCGTGCGTGTGTGCCAGATCCGAATGCCTTTTGACAAAGATCGGTGGTGATCTGTCGCCGCTACGCGCATCTGGAGTGTGCGGAATGCATGAAGTGGATTTTTATTGTCATGGCGAGAAATCTTAGGCAAAGGAGCCCACAACGCTTCATAACAATACGTTTTTCATTCTATGAGCAGGTTGATGGCCAACGATAACGGATAGCGCGCATAGTAAAGTAGATATATCATGACCGCGAATGCGTGATCGTCCCACAGTGGATTTTTGTGACTTTCTCTCTTATGCGAGCACATTCGCAGGCTTTTCGTCGCATCGAATGTCATAAAGTTCCATTGCAAACCTACTCCTACATTCATGATAAATCTATTCCAAAGATGGAGTAATATTATTGAAAATGACTTTTTGGAGATGTATTTTGTATTTTGTCAAAGATCGTTGGAAGTTATTTAGAAAGGTAATATAAAGTATCAAAAATTTAGGAGTTATTCAAAATATGATATTATTTCTACTCTATTATTTATTTGTAAATCCATCGTGCATTTCCACATCACTCGACTGAATTTCAACTAACAAGGTAGTCACTAATAAAATAATATATAAAATTACCGTTAATTGGTAATGAAACGAGCGAGTGACTACCCTATAATTAATCATTTACTACCCTTTCGACAGAAATTTCGGTCGAAACCTTACTTAGCCAATGCATGATCGTCCTTGCAAAGGATGCGACAGGGAAACGCAGAAAACGGCCCCGAAACAGCATCAACGGTAATCGGGGAAGAGTTAATTACACGCCGTTTCGATCCACGAACAAATAACTAAACGCAGAGTTAACATGAGAGCGACGCTACGCGACGAAGATCCAAACGGCTGATGTCAATCGTTAACCTCATTGCGGCTTTATTTAAATTAATTAATTAACGATAATCGAATAGTGTTTACATTTGAATTGAATATTGCCAGCAGGCAGCTATAGCAGACAATCACCGCCTCGACTCACAGCAAGCCGCAGCAACATTTGCTTGAGATTTTATTGCGATTACAGACGACGCTCTCTCGGCTTATACGAGTTAAAATTGTATTGTGATATTATTGCCTCTTATTTACGAGATAAATATATCGTATGGATAATTATGTCTCCACGGGCAAGATGCGATTGTGCGCTCGCGCGCAAAGAACGCATACTACCAGCAGTTATAAAGATCTAACGATTAGAAAATGCAAAACCTATTTGTGTAGGTCGAAATAGTAATTGAACAAATTATTATTATTAGCCCATGGCACATAAAATAAAACAACCCACTGGGTAACTGCCATCTATCAAAAGTATTGTAATACTCAAATATCAATCAAAGTTGTCACAATATCAAATCATCCAGCAATTTGCAGCTTTTCTCACTATATTAGCAACCTCAAAATACTAATTATATAGTGGCAAGTCAACAGTACACATAGTTAAATAATGACACCCTATTTGATTATAGCTCTTAAATTTGCTCATTGCACGCTTGCCAAGCGATATCCGCAGTCTCACATGCATTTGACACTCCGCGTATTATTACAGACCACGCATCGAAGAGGAAAAGTGAGTCGAGCTACTAAATAAACCTAATGAAATCTATACGTACCAGGGGTGAATAGAACGCGGAGCTTTCCACGCCTATGCTCGGATAGGGGTTCTGATCGGTCGAAGGGTATGGTGTGCCATAGACGCCAACACTTCGCGGATATTGCAATGCCGCCAGGCGTGCGGAGTCGTATTGGCAGGAGCAGACGCTCTGGCCGGTTACCGGATCGGTGACTAGTGGCCGTCCCGATTCGCAGCATTGTGTCGGACCGGAACTGGATGTGCCGCCGGGCGAAAGTGCCCCCGGCACACCAGCGGATCCACCCGGGCTGAGCGAGCCGCCGCCGGACGCTGGTGACGAGCCTGCGTTTGTCGTTGGTTGACCAGACACCAACAACTAAAAGAAACAATAAATTTTGTTAGTAAATTTGTCAGATTTGGAAAGCTTGCCTTTCTAACACGAATATTTGGACGGGTATTAAACAATCATTGACATTTTCTTCATTGCAAAGAAACGAGAAAATAAGAAGAGAAAACTGCACGTTGTACGAAACGCGTGCACCGTTTCCATTTCCTTTTTCATATTTGTTTTGCTCGTTTTTCCACGGTTTCAACGAGCTGCGCGGCGAAATAACGAAATAATCGCTCGCAAATTGCACAACTGAAAATCACCCAAGTGCTGTGTCAATGTTTACCATACTCTTGCCCGCCACACTGTGCACACACGTGGCCTGATGACTGCTCGGCCGCAGCAACGCTACACTAGTTGAAAACACCGAATGCTGAAAGCCGAAAGCTAATTACGCTCCGCTTTAATGTTTTCCGCGAAAATTGATATGTCGATACGGCGGCGCGATCAATACGGCCACACGTAACATTTCAAATGTTTCGTGAAAGACGGTCAACACTAGTCTACCTACATTTGTAGCTAGATGATAGCACAAGATGCCAAAAGGAAAGTTCTGTGATTCACAATTAAGGTAAGATAAAATAGTTGGTATGAATTGATTGCTAGAAAATAATGCGTGTAATGATAATTGCAATTGTGCGAATTTGTGTTGTAATTGCTTTGCGAATTATTTACTGGCTAAACACAGCGAATTCTGACATCTACGGTAAAACTTAGCCTTACTCAAAATGCTCACAGTCATCGGTATTTTTTCAAGAGAAAACTGATGGTAATATTCCATTCGAATATCAAATAAATCCGAGTGTCTTATCAATCTCGGTTTTCGATTATAAATCACAGCTTATTAGACTTTGCAAGTTCGATTAAACACGTTTGGATCACATTGATTTATACGAGAACTTATTCTCATATAAATTCATGAAATGAACTCTGGATACGCTTATGATTGATGTGGAACTGTGTCCGACGGCTACCGATTTAGGTGTGATCTCAAAACTAGGGTATTACGCACGTAAAACGTTTATTGAAATGAGTAGGCATATTAGTGTAACTAATTATTACCTGTGCTGGTGCAGGATATGAATAACCAAATTGTGCGTACGCAGCCATTGTCTTTGATCACAAATATAAAAAGTCCAGGATGGCGTCCCAATTTAAAAAACGTTTGTTTATCACAGATTTAAACACAACACAAACAACGAAAGGTAAAGATGATGCACAGTTAATCGCTAATTATTCACTAACACCAACTTCATGTCCACGGGGTTGCACACCCTCTGCGTGTGAACATCGATCTCGCGCACGACTATCTCGCGCTTCGTGGAGTGGGCAGGGTTTTATGAATGAAACTCTGCGAAAAAGCGTGTTTGGGTTAGCTATTAGAAGTGCGCAGCGAGACGGCCCAACAGTAACTGGTCTATCTCGGTGGACGAGCGCCACGACGGGAAGTGGGCAAACCGCTTCCCTCACGACCACGCGCGGGCGTGGCGAGTCACAAGATCAACCTGTTGGAACCCGATGTAGGGGAAGTCGAAGCGCCAATTCAACGCTCACATTGGTCCCCCACCGCTAGAAACGGAAGTCAGCAGCCTGGTGGGCGGGTTACCACCTTCCGGTAGGTGGGGCCTGACACGCGGATCAAGCGTCTTCGTGTTTACGCGCGCCCTACGGAGTAAACCCGAACAAATCCCACTTCGACTCTTGGCGTGCTCGGCACGAAAAGTTTAACCGAATTTATTGGATACAAGGTGTTTGCCTGAATGAATCGCTCCGACGTCATTTGTATTCTGATTCGGACGAATGATGCTTCGCTTTTAACACGAAAACCCACTTTGCACCTCTAGTTTCTTGTATTTTTTTCCTGTTGCTTGCTTATATTGTCACACGTGTCTTCGCTGGGCACTAAAGATATGAGTGCGCGTCTCGAACACGAATGCATATCGTTCCGTGGAGATATGTTTATTAAATGGACAACGTATAAAATTTAACAGGTGCGATAAAAATGCGTTCGACAATTGTGTTTAAGTTAAGGGGCTCTGTTCGAGCTTGCGTTATCCGAGCGTTGTTGAATTAAGTTTTAATTTGTGCATATTCATGAAATATGTCCCTACCCGTATTATGAATTAATATAATTCTGGTGTCACATGCCATGTGGCATTTTCAGTGCTAGAATAGAATAGAATCTCAAAACAACACTCTTATAATTAAGTTCAATTTTTAAGCAACAAATCGCATTCTAGATGCATAGGAAGAAACTGGTCATCAAGTTGACATTGCATAATTTATAATTTTCTTGTAACACATCCCGAAAATACCCAGATGCTCCACGTCGAACATTTTTAATATCCATATATAATCCATGGTTTGTAAATCCGAGATTCATGGAATTCACTAATCGTTTTACGGAACTCATTTCCTTGTTCCACATTGTCAGCCTCATGTACAACAGCGCAACACTGATCCTGACACGCGATTAATAAAAGACAATAATTAGTCAAGTTATTAGTAGAGTTAAAGGAATGCGCTTTTCTTTAGGTGACATGCGCACACAGAGGATTACATAGCACACGGGGAATAACCGAATTTAGTTTTTCTTCTGGCAAGGTTATTCATTCAATAGTAGGTATGAATGCAAAGTTTCTTTGGTCAAAAGTTAATACCGGATGGATTTGTCTAATCTTTATTCGATGTTATTAATGAGCGGTTCGTTCGCTTTTCGAACTATTTAACTTAATCATTGTTTAACAGCGTGTGGCGTTGTATTCTTAACCCTCCGGGGGGTAGTTCCACGCCATTCATAATGCACGCCAGCGCCAGCCTAGTGCGCTGTAGTTTGTCATTTAGAATTCCAATCATTGCTTTCTCATCGTCCTTTTCACTTGCTCAGGAGGCTATTCTTGACTTAGTGGTATTTCCCGTACTTAGTGCCTTTCACGCATAGCTCAACTTTCAGTGACTAAACTATTCATTGTACAGCAGCCTACAGGGCTGGTAGGCTGCGTGTGCACTTGACTTCATATTGCTCTCCGGAGCGCTGAAAGCCAAGACAAGGCTCGCCAGGTAAAAATCGTCTGGCGCCGTCGGAAGTTAGATGTGAAGATACTTCTCGATGGACACACATTGCAACGAAATGATTCATGCATACAATCCTCATCATATTGCGTATAATGTTAAATCATACCACGTTTATATCTGTTTGGTAATATTTTATTAGTTTTTATTTTATTTCAGCGTCTGGAGATGTACCTATCAACCGTCGCCGTAGCGCCATGCATATAAAATTTGGTGGTCGCTTAAAACCTATTTAAAACCATTTATTTTATTAACTCGCCAGTTAACACGGTCATAACGTGCTTTTATGCCTTTTTACGTTTATGTTTACGTTATATTTTTTCCCTTCACGTTCGATAATAGGGTTGCAGCCTGCCTAGTTGATCGTCACAAGTCAGAAAGTCAAATACTCACGGCTCGTTTGGATATTTTACGTTCTACGGCGTTTACGATTTAAGCATTTTTATAATTTTATTATCTGACGGTAGTTTCGGGCGCCCCGACTTTTTTTTTAGTAATGTTTATTGTGTGGATGTGGAAAGATGCGCCACGTATAGCTATCAGTCATTATCGTGTAATAAACGTAATTGTTGTTTTATTTCGAGGGATATTTATGAAGGTAAAACAAATATTTAAACAAGCGTTAACTGCGGAGACCTTTGACAGAAAGTATTTTATTATTTTTGACTGAAAAAAGACTATTACTTCACAGATGTAGGTAAGCGAAAAAAGTAAGTAGGTAATTAATTTTCATTCTTGATCAAATTAATTCTTTGTTTTTCTTATTTTCGCTTAGTTCGTCAGTGTAATTATCAAAATGTATAACAACTACGTACGAGGATAATTAATAAGATCCGATGGCTATAATTCGGTCAAACTTGATGTGCCTTCGCTTAATTAGGCAAAACAAACAACATTACGCAAAAGGCGGCAATTAAAATCGCATAATACGCATGATGAATTGTAAGCTGCCAACTTCCGACTTCCACGCGAACAGCAAACCATTTTAAAGATGTAATTGATACGTTGCATGGATAAAAATAACTGTTTTCGTACAAAACCGCAATCAACTTTGACATAGCCAGAATATCCCTACCTACAGATAATGACTAAATGCCCATGTGTCACACGGTTCGACGAACCTAATATTATACATTTATGTGTTAAGTACCTACGTCTTTTCACTGACTCAAATGTGTGCTGGTGCTACCGGCTAAACAGAAAAAAAAAACATGAGAGAGCGTGCCTCAAGCTGCAGGAATAGAACCCCTCATTATTTTTAAACCAGCGCCAGCCTAAGACAGAAGAGACACGTCGGGTCGCGCCAAGGCGACAGGTGCGCCAATGGTCACTTTATTTAATACATTTTTTAAAATTACATCTTCGCTGGCACGGAACGCGTATGAAAGGTTTTTTTAAAAGCTCCTCTTCATTATGTTTATGCACACGCGGCCTGTCTGGCGTGTGAGCGAAGCGTTTAGAGGGTCATTCCTCATCTAGAAAACCCGGCCGGCTAATACTGTTATGATAAACTAAACTGTTAAGACATAATAAATCATTAAACGTTATATCATTTTTATACTTCCTATATCTAATATTATGACAGCAGTTGGAATAATTACTGGCGTGGCGCGGTGCCGACACAATGTGGTCGCCATTAAATCGCATTTTCGTTTAATATCAACTCAACCACTCTTTTCAGACGCTAAGAACCGCATGTGGGTTCTTGTACATATTATATATGTTTGTGCGTTGCGAATGTTTAAGCGTACAGTGAAAGGCATTGTTTTGATTTTCTACGCGCGGGGATATCAATCAAATGTAATCGATTCGACGTGTAGGTAATGTATTGTTATGTCAAGCCGGGCTTTTTTTTTTGCTTAAACAAACAAGCGTTTGTGTCGCGTATTTTATACGTGTATGACAATGTTGCTCACTAGAAAACTTAATGCTAAAATTTATCGTCATCCATTAGGTTCCAAACCGACTCAAGTTTAGTAAAATATAGTGGTAACAAAATGCATCCTTTAATTTAAAACTTTGCTTTAATTTGCTTTGTTTAACAATTACCAATCTATATTTGATTCAATCTAACAGTTCCCCACTGATGATAATTTTTAGACGAACGCCAAGTGTTCTTTACGTTCTTGTTCGTGTAGTTCATGCACTTACGAAACGTGTAAAAGAAATGAACGTCGCTTTTTACGTTCGCCATTTGTTACGGCATTTATGTGTAATCCATTTTAACGCATTTTAATTAGATGACTAACTGAGATAATAAGCTTCCCAATTATTTTTATGCAAATACATTTATGTATTAATTCAAGTATGTTGTGTGTGCTTCATGCTGTGGAACATTTTTCATATTATATGTGAAGGATAGAAGAAAAGACACATACCTCTATACAAGGTGTTGCAACATTCCCGAGTCAATTAAAAATATAGTGCGGCATTTTGACGTATGAGCAGCGAGCATGCGAGTAAATGCAATAATTAAATCGACATGTGTTTCATTAGCAGTTTTGCATGTACATTTTGCCTCTGGGACTAGTGTTTATAAAAACAGAGGTAAGTGAAAATTCACCACCGAAACGTGTGTTCGACACATCGACATTTGCAATAATTATGCGTCTTGTATAATTGCCTATTACTTACGCTTTTATGCGATTATGCTCATCAGTCTACAAACAACAATTGTCAAAATTGTAAGTTATTAATGCCTTTGAACGCACGCTGCATGAACATATGCAGTCGCATCGTTTGTAAATCATTAGAATACATACTAAACACAGGTGAGTTGTATTTGTGCATATCAAGTTGTTCGGTTTCCACTGACGTACAACGGTTTAGCATGCTATGCTTAGGACATGCGGTAAAGGAGTTATTATAAATTTTTTTTACTATTACCTACCGACTCTCTACATGCATTTTTCATCAAACTATTTGCATAAAAGCCGCATTATCTCGTTGTTAACTTCTTTGACTATTTGTTCCACAGCATGCTATTTTAATCTATTAACATAATCTGTAATCCGTGCGAGATTGAGTTTTAATTGCTGCTAAATTAAAGAGATGTTAATATGATGTGCTTGTGAATTCGAATGAATTAATTGTTATTTATTATAAACTCACATAAAAAGTGTAGGTACATACGAATAAAAGCTCTAAGAGATTAAAACAAAAACATCCAATTAGCAAAATTAACAAGAAAATTATAAATCATGATTTTTACGTATCATCTTAAGACAAATGAATACGAAGAACTGTCATATTCTAAAAGTAAGCTTTTTATTTCTTGATTTTCATCGTTAAAAAATAATAACGTGTTGATATATTTTTATTAATTAATATTTGTAAATGTTTATAAAAATAATAATTGTGCCCCATTAAAATATTTCATCATTTCTCGCCGTGTAGACATTTACACAATAAAATCGTCAATTTATCAATCTATCGGCACGTTCGAGCGATACATATAGGTGCACAGCGTTCGTTAGCATATGCGTATGTAATGTCAACGTGTTTCTATAATTTTAATCATAATTAACGACCGAAAAACAAATTGGACGTTGCGCACAACATGCGCCACATAGCTGTGTTCGTTCATAAAATCATAAAAGGTGGAATTTTACCAATTCGCCGACAAAACGTTCGGCGTTATCGCGACAAAGAGCTGTAATTGCAAAACAAATACGGAAAATACTCGATACAAAATAAATTTAACCTATATTCACTTAACTATGTTAATAAATGTGCCGTTCGAATATTCGTAGATTTATTGCAAAAATAATAAATTGTGTGATATCAGATTTCCCATATGACAGAAATTTTTGTTTCGCTGATAGCACTTAGTCATGATGAATTGCAAAATGTTTTCAATTTATTTTTACGTTGTTGTGGGATTTTCCTGTTTGTTTGAGGGTTTTCACTTATCAGCAGTCACATTTTTCACCGGCATTCCACAAATCTGCACGGAAATTTTATAGTATGGTTTGAATTTATTATAGTCAGGATGTGTAGTCGTAGGGCTACAACACATGCAAACCGCAGACGAAGTGCGAAAATGTTAATTGCGAACGACACATTGGC